>NC_044259.1:9885775-10599525 GCF_003957555.1 Calypte anna | reverse complement strand
AAAGCAAGAAGGAAAAGCTATATGAAACAATCTGCTTGGGAGTTGTTCTTATTCTTTAAGAGAAGGCTGTCTGAAACTCTTGCTTTTGAAGATGTATTCCCACGCTGAGTCACATCCAAGGTTCATACAGAGAAACCTGGCTGGTGCTCTAGAGGTCGATATTTGTTGGCTGCTTTAGAGACGTTGCCAGCTCACAGCAGTGAAGCCTCACAGAGGAGGGCTGCAGGCATGCCTTAAGATAAATTGATTCAAAAGGTAGGCACTACCTCTTTCCTGCTTTAATTTTCTCCCCCCAGGTTTGCTGTACTGGTGTGATTACAACACGTGCTGGGCTGGCAATGCCATCTCTCGCTGGGTGACAAGGACAAATATTTTTGCCCTCAGAGAGACTGAAGGTTTCTCTATTATGTGTCTGGGGAGCACGTAACTTGGTGTCACCTGTGACAAACACAGCATTAGAAATAAGCCTGCTAGGGTTTAAGAGCCTCTTTCTCGAGGTTATGTGGCTGTTTTGCTACTAAATGTCATTTTAACTTACAGCCTCACTTCGGCCTCACTTTTCAGTGCTTCAGGTAGTGATTGTGTGGGTTTGTTACTGCTACTCAGAGTGAGTAACTGAGTACATAACTCAGTGTGAGTAAAGGTGCCCATCTGCAGTCATAATGTACGACTACATTAAGCCCCATTAGTAAAGAGCTGGACTGGTTACAAATGAGGGTAAAATGCACGCTCCATTACTGCATCTGTCTCCTCTCTGTGTGTGTTTAATTTTGTGAACAAAGGGTGAGGAATTAAGAGACAGCTCTTTGATACATTTGCTGCCATTTTGAGCCTGTCCAGATTTGGGAGAGCAATTGTATTTTAATCAGCTCTGTGAATCATCACAAAAAAAAACCAAACCTCAGCTCAGGTTTGATTGCAGAGTTGGTTTGTTGCTGATGTGTGAGATGTGAAGGAGAAAGAACACAACCTGGTGTTTAGCTGCAAGACTGAGCTCAAGATGCTGACAATTTGAAAAAGCTTGGTTTTGACTTTGCATGCCAAACAAATTTACTTTAGGAAGAACATGTTTGCTACACAATGATGTCACTTTCATAGAATCACTTGACTGATAGTGCCCACAGCTCAGCAGAAGGCTTGGTCTGAATACAAAGACTTCTTAAAGATTCTTCTGGTTGGAAGAAAGCCAGCACTGATGTGATAGCAAAATGCATACAGGTAGCAAAACTACTCATGCATTCCTGCCTGAACTCACTTGCAAGTCAAAAGTGTCATTGAACTGGCTAGAGAAGATGAAAATCATCAGATTTGCAGGCGTGAGAGAAAAAAAAAACCACCATCACAGGACTCTAGAGAGATGGAGGTGTTGTGCTGGAATAAAACCTTTTTTCTCCCCAGGTAATTACATAGTAGCTATCTAAATACTCCCTTTACTAATAAAAATTATTTAAAAAGACAGCAATTAAATATTTGTTGATGACAGATACACACTTTAAAGTGCCCTGGACTATAAAGAAGAATATTGTTCATTTCTATGGTAAAAGAGACATAATGGGCTAAATAACTTAATTTCCTACACATTTCTGGATTTGTCCAACACAAAAGATTTCACTGAAATGATCACAAAACATACTGAGATAAGCTTGGCCAGCATCTTCCTTTTTGACAAGACAGATTCTAATAATAAAATCCTGCATTTGATTGCTTAGCCCAATGGAAGGCTTCTAGTAGTCCTTCCTTTTCCTACTGTTTAGTAGGCTGTAGTGGTATTGCTAACCAGTCCAGAGCAGGAAGGGAAGGAGCATTTTGTCCTGGCCTTGGAAGGAAGGCTGGGACACAGATCTGGCTTGAACCAGCTGGGAGGATGATTAAATGTGCAGAATCAAAATGTATGGGAGTATTGCTGTGATCTTCACTAGCTATCTCTACTTAGAAGATAATTCACACCAAAAAAAAATGCATATTACATTATGGAAGAAATTCAGTCATGATGGATTCCCTGTGTTTTCTAAAAGGGTTTCCATGCCAGTATTGACTGGCACTCTCAGCCCTGCTGAGATACGTGGAGTTCTTCAGGTGAGGTGACATGACTCTAGACATGTACTGCTCCTGGTGTTTGCAGAGCAGGTAAATAAGTGTTACAGCTGAGCTTTTGGATATTGCAGTTTCCCTGTAGTTTAATCTGCTAAAACTCTTTGAAGAACTTAAGTACTCAGAACTCTGTCTAAAACTGAATTACATCTTGGCCTGTTCTTGTAGCATTACATAGTGTTTATGAGTGCTCTCTCAGGTTGTTTTTTTTTCTTCAGCATTAAAAAAAATCCAATTCCACCATGTTATTTTAAAGCTTGAGTATTTAATTTTTGTGGCTATTTTAAGCAGTGATCTGCTTAAATCCCTAAAATCCCAGCATGTTTCTCTGAGTCTCATGTCTGCTCTCAAGTCTTTCTCATGTCTGCTGAAAACACTGGAAATGTCATAAGAAGTGATTTCACTATAGAGGCTGCTCAAAACAGACATTGATGTTATTTAGCCTTCACTTGCCAAGTTGAGCATTAGGATTGTGTTTTCACATGCAAAGACACTATTGGCTTCAAAGGTAACCATATTTTCATAAGCTGCATTTGGCTGTCACACCTTCTGTAGTTTCTTGATATGCAAACAAGCTTCAGCCCTATATGCTCCTGGCCTATAAACTGATATCCCTGAAGAGTTCCTGATTATCCTTCCATTAACTTTTACTCTCCTCTGTCTCCCTGAGGGAGGTAGCAAGGAGCCTTCATCACGGGTTTCCAGCTGGTTTCCTCCCTACTTCCCTCCATAATAGATTCTCTCAGTAGCTTTGTGTGCCACTAAGGAAATAGTGACTGTAAAATTTCAGTGCCATCTGAAAGCATGTCAGGGACTGCTGAAATGGGGATTTGAAAATTTGAAATGCAAGGAAAGCATTCTGGATCTTAAAGGGCCATCCCAGAGTAACCATAAACATCTGAAGTGTGGTGTCACAGTGCAACCAGAAGGGACATTGCTGTTCCTATATGGTGTTTGAAGTCCCCAGCTGTACTCTTGAAAATTTTGGCAAAGGCTTGTGTTTTCTCATCTAATTAGCATTGCTCACCAACTAACATTCAAACCCATGTCTTGGTTGCTATTAATGCTCCCCACTTCATTATGTTCCTCACTTTTGCAATTTTTCCTTCATGAAGTTGAGATTGTTTTTAACCAGATGTCATACCCTGTGTTCATTGTGGTAGCAGCTGGGGACATCCCAGCAAAGCATTTAGCAGTTGAATCTTCATCTGTCCTATGTTCATCTTCCTGCAAACTCCTGCAACAGTAGATATTTCTAGGAGTACAAACCAAATCCTTTTCCCAGAGAGTGGGTCTGTGCAGGGTGGTTTTCACTGGGAACCCATCTGTGTAAAATTTTGAACACATTGTTGATGTCTTGACTGCTAATCTTTATTACTGTTTGAATTCTACATAGTACTAAAATAGCCTTTTTGGGGCCTCTCTCTCCTCTCACATACTCTGACTTGTTTTATCCCCAGCTGACAATGGGCTCTATGGTTCTGTGTTTCTTGTAGTTAGTGCTTTAAAATGAGCATTAACCAGTATTTGCTTGTTTCTATCAATATTCTTTGTTTGAAACAAGCTGCTGGCTCAGCTTCTTTAGAATTATTCAAACTCAAATGATTATTTAGCTGAATAAACATTTCAAGACAAGTTGCACATTTCTGCTTTTTGTATTAGCACTCCTAGAAAATCTGCAAATAGCAGGGACTGAATTTTTAAATGCAATATCTAACCTCATTGCTGTAAATATCTGTGTGAGCAATCAGTTGTATCTGGGAAGCAGAGGTGACTCCCCTTATCCACTTGAAGCAACAGCTTTGAATAGTCACACTGAGTTCAAGGACTTGTTGGGTTTGTGGCCACTGAAGAGACATGAGGTAGTTAGACTGTGTCCCCAGCTATGTGGCAATGCCAGACCTAATGTGAGCACGAGATTCATCCAGTTTCCCATGTGGAGTGGAACATCAAGGTTTTCTTCAATTGGATGTATAATTCTATGGGCTTGAGAGATTACAGGTGACATTAGACTTTTCCTTTTGCAAATCTGATGTATTTGCATATCTGTACAAACATAATTTTACCAGAAATTCCCCTACAGTGTTTAAAGTCCTGTGGTATATGTCTCTGTCTGTGCAGGTCTGGAGTCTTAGAAGATTAAGTAAGGGTGAGACATTTAGCCACAGGCTAATAACTCTGGTGTATAGTCAAATTTTATATCAGGTAGTTTGTTATATTATTAAAATAGTACAATTTCGTAACAGGGTCTTGCTGCTTAAAAAACCTCACTGTTGCTCAGGCAATACACCAAGTGCTTAAATGAATTTGGATTTTTATGTTGGTTTTTTATAGACGAAAAATGGCATTTTCACTGTGTTACCTGCCTTGTATATTCTTTTTTAACCACTATGGAGAGGTGTGTGTATGTCCATGCTCAGGCTGCTACCCCACAGCCATGGAGTTTGGCAGGGAAGAAAAAAAATGTGTTTCTGTGGCTCCTCCAAGCACTAAAATAATGAGTTAAAAAAGCTCTGTGCTTTCTGATGCCTCCCATATCTTTCTGATCTATAGGATTTGCACCCTTGACACCATCTTTTGAGGACTGCTTCCAGAAAGTATGGAATGAATGTAGATTATGTGGGAAATATCTCGGTAGTTTGCTCACACAGCTCGAGTCAGCACAGTCTCCCACTGTTAACTGAACATGTCCTTTATGGAAATTGGCTTTGTAACCCACGTTTCAACTGCTGAAGAGTTATGAGGTCAGCAAGTGCAGTTCAGAATTTAGCTCATTTGTGTATATCTTGGACCATATTCACCCCTGGGTTTCATACCACAAAAATCAGTGGCGTGATGCCAAGAAAAAATTCATCTTCTAATGTTTAAAGTCAGCTTCTCCACACTTGTGTATTTCACTGAGCTCCCTGTAATAGATCTAGAAGTCAGCTAGGAAGTCTTGGAGCTTATGATTTCTATATGGACACTGCAAACAGGTAGTGATAGCAGATTTTGGATGGATGTTAAATCTTGTGATGCAGCGTATGAACTGGTCTCTAGCTACTTGAGAGCAGGAACGTGCTGTGGTAGTGAGAAAATTCTTGTGTTCCTGTCTTCCATGGTGCTGTTGCCCCTTTCTACCATGAATCTATCATGCCCACTTTCTACCACTCTCCAGCAGGAGAGGTAAGCAGGTCAGCTGGATGGACCATGGGCAGCTCAGCACGGGCAATTCCCAGGTGTTTCCAAGAACAGATTGTTAGCCCTGAATCCAGAGCATCACATCGCTGGTGCTTAGATAGGAAGCAAAGTTAAGTGATGTCTGCAGTTCATTTTAATGACAGACTTTTAGCAGTGATCACAGAATTGTCTTGCAGAGTTAATTTCAGCTGATGAGCAATTAATCAGCTCAGCAGTGACTCCTCCTGGCCCTGTGCCTGCTGGGGAGAAGGTGGGGGGTGGCTGGGCATGGAGCTTCCCTGGGGTCTGGGAGCCCCACCAGGACCTGTGTGGGCCCAGCACCTTTACCTGCATTGGGGCTTGGGCTGCAGCTGATTTTTTCTCCTTTTTAAGTCAAGGGATTCATCTTTTCCAGCTAGAGGCTTGCTGTGTTACTCTAAATGTCAGCAGAGTCTCTTTTTTCTTTTTTTTTTAATTGTTTCTCTTTTTTTAAAAAAAGAAACTTAATGCAGGCAGAGAAAATCTGTCAGTAGAAGACACCTTACCTGCCCAAAGAGAAGGTGAAACTTGCATGGGCTGAGCAGGTTCCAGGGTGTGTAAATGTGGGGACAGCCCCAGATGACGATGCCATTTTCGCACCTCACGCGAGAAGCGCGGGGCTGGCGAGGGCCCGGCTGCCTCCGGTCACCCCCTGGTAGCAGGTGGCAGGACAGGGAGCAGGCACAGATGGTGCTCCAGAAGGGGAAATCCAGAAGCTCAGGAGCTCATTTATTTTAGGGAGACGGGACCATATGCCTTCCATAGAGCACAAGAGCCTGCTTGGCAGTCTGGAGCATTGCGGGGCTGGTGGAGTGAAACAACCCGAATCTGTAGCTAAAACTGGAGCCTGGTGCTGGTTGCACTGGTGTAACCCCTGTGCTCTGCCCATCTTCCCTAGCAAGGGGTGAACTCCAGCATTTGAGTGTCCTCATCAGTGCTTCTCCAGCCTGGGGCTGAGGAAATATTTGGGAGGAGTTACCTAGGGAGCCAGCATGGCCAGATCTGTTGCTGCTGGGCTCAATTTCAACCTCTTTTTCTGTCCCCAGCTCATAGAGGTGTGTTGAGGACAGGGGATGTAATCCCCATAAATGAGGTGTTTGCTTGTCCATCCCCTCAGCTCTGCACTGAAGCACAGAGGTTCTCACCACAAAGGATTCCTTGCAGGACATAAATTTTGGGGATTCCTGCAGACCATGGCAATTAAGAGCTAAACCGTAAGATGTTTTCACTAATCTGATAACTGAGCATTGCTCAAACACAGTGTAATTGATAGGGGTGACAAACTGGCACTGGTGACAGTCAGAGCTTATGCTGCTGCTCTGAAGGCACTGATGGTTTTGGAGATAGAGATTAGACTCTCTTCCACTTAATATCTTAGAATTTTGGAAGGAAAAAAAAAAAGTCAAATGAAGTGTTGTCCCACCCAAACTGGAGATAAGCAATTTCCTTTAATTGCTGTACCAGGGAAGGAAGGGGGTGCACTTAGATAAAACTGTGCCTCTATATGTAACTATAATACCCAAAATACATAATTATGGATTAATAATCTTGTGTGGAGTCTTGAGAATTTATGTGTATATATAAATATGTTTTTTTATGGTTTTAAAGCTTCCTGACAGACTCCAGAAGACCGATTTCAAAATGTATGCCAAGATTTTTGAGTCAGAGACAGGTAGCAGTAGGTGCTAATAACTGAGAGAACTGCGAGTGAAATGTTATGACATGCACCTCTCTGAAAAACCTGCAGAGCGCTGGCAGAATCATCAAACTGAGCTGAGAGTAATCAGCAGGGACTGATAAAGCTGCTCTTGTAATTATTTGTTTGATATACAGCTTTCCTTCTTCCTTCTGCATAAACAGCAGAACTGCTTTGCTTAGTGTGGGAGGTTTTTTTTTATTCCTGTCAGGGCTTGTTCTCACCGAGATGTCATGAGAGGAGGACTGAGGTCTGCATTTTTGTTTTATTTATGGGCTTCCCATTGTAATTCTGACAGCATGCAGTGGAGACAGCATTCATCTAGATGAGGATGGGCGTCCTTGCTCGTTCAAAGCTGTTGGTGTTGCAGGGGCCAGGCTCTGCCATGCTGCTTTTTAGCTGCTCTGGCTCCTCCAGGTTTGGCCTGCAAGAAGCTGCTCCTGAGAGGAGGCTGAGATCTGAAGGTAGTCATGGTGTGATGCCTGGGTATTTAGATAGTCAGTAAAATTCCCACTGCAGCTTTCTCATTTAGAAGTGTGAGTTTGGTGGTGCTGTAGCCCAGACTGCCCTACAGAACCACACAGCCCTTCAGGTGGACAGCTATTTAATAACTCACTCTCCTCACCACTACTTCTGCCTAAGTGAGAAAATCCAAGCACTGACTGATTTCCAGGCAGTCACAGTGGTGGCCCGACAGCGACCACTAAACTGAGCCAAAAGGCTTCTGTTGCTGTCAGTGGTTTCTGGGAATGTTGCCCTGCATGGTTTTGTTCCGGGATTTCCCTCGCTGTCCATGCCTGGTTGAGCTCTGACTTCACTCGGGGCAAATATTGCAATTCTGTGTTGAACAAAAGGTGCACTAATTCATTCCTGCTCTTGGTGCTCTTGTTTTCCTTGTTCCATTCATACATCCCCTTTATCCTTTTTCTTCAGAAAATAAAAAAGGATATTTTTAATGAAAAGAAGAAAAGAAAGGAAGAAGAAAAAATCCTGTGTACCAAGGCAGTTTTTAACTAACCTAAGGGCTTTACCAAGACCCTGGGAGGAAGGGGGAGGCATAAGTGGAGTGAAGCATGTTAGAGGAGAAGAGAGATTTCCTGGCCTAAAGTGAGAAAAATCCAGACTACTGCCTTTCACGTACATTTGAGTAGTGTCAAGGGTATCTGGAATATATCTCCTTCTAATAATATAGAAAATCTGATAATTATGAGGCACAGATATGCCCTGTGCTTCACATGCACACACAATATTGGGTAAGTGTCTGAGACATCAGAGTCTCAGACATCAGTTCAGTCTCATGCCAGGGTCAGTGCCAACTCACTCTTACTCAGGAGAAATACTTCAAGCTTGAACTAGATTAATGAGAAGAGAAATTGTTCTGAGACTGAGGAAAAAACCTTTATATCCCTTGCAGTTTTAGGGGGGGGGGAGTTTCTCCTGAGCTATTATAGCCCATCCTTCCAATGCTAGTTGATTCCGGGCAATGATGGCATTTTAAGATCAATAGTGTGTTCATGGCACTGCTTGTCATTAGAAGGATTTTATTGTTGCTTTTGTTACATTAAAAAAAAAAATTATTAAAAAAAAATGTGGCACTAACAAATTGAACCCCCAGGGAATTGTTGCCTGGATGGGATTTTGATTGGAGTTCAATTTAATCGGCCATAAATCTTCTCCTTTCTGATTTTCATTCCACTTCAGACCAGTCTACCAAATTCATAATAATCAGGTTTTCATTTTTCTCTATTGTACAAAATACTTTGACATGAGAATAAACAGAAATATTCCTTCAGCAAGGTGACCTTGTTCTTGCTTGCATGATGCTTATAGTTGATTTAATGCCTCCTTACCTAGAAATTTGGCCTCTTTCTGAGGCATGTCCATCAGATTTTAAGACAACTGGTTAGCATAGTTGTTTTTTCACTGTAGTATTTGACTGCAAGATGTTTCTCATAGACCTCTAGTGCAAGGATAGCTGTGATCATTCTGACAGGATAGAAATAATTCAGCTGTTAGACGTATGTGTGCCTCTGCTGTTGGCTGGCTTGGAGTGCAGCTATGTTCATATTTCAGAGAATAAAAGCTCTTGTTCTAGCCCAGAGTAAATAAGTGAGATGCAGAACTCAAGAGAATATTGCAGTTAAATGTTTTTCCTCATCTTTCTCACCCCATAGTTCTTTTCTGTTGTAATTCTTTTGTGTTTCTAAGTTGTGTAGCTTCATTATGTTGCTCATTTAGACATTTCCTACAGTATTGGGACTGCAGAAAACTCAACCTGTCAATCTCACTTCATGGACTGTAAATTGAATGTTTTATGACCTGTTGAAAAGGTGAAGAGTTATATCTGCCAGCAGTTTCCTAATTACATCAACATGAAATACATTATGAATTTGTTAGTGGCAGGGACTCTTGCTAAAAAAAAAAAAAATATTTCTAACCATAGCCTTTGCAAGTGGAAGCAATTATTTTGCAGTGGTTTTTCCTTTGTTTTCTGAAACATTAGAAATCTTTTTCTCCTTTTTCCTCTGCTTCTCTCCCTACAAAAGAAATGGAGAAAAGTCTGAATTTAACTCATCATTATTATATTCTGAAGGGGTTTTTTTCTTCAAAGATGAATAGCTGGAAAATTACTGAAAGTAAAGGGGAAAAAAATGAGCATCTGTTACTGAAGTTTCTGCTGAGCCCACCAGCATTTAGCATTTGTATGGCAGCACTGGGCAGGTAGTGAGGCAGAGGAGACCCAACTGCATCTTGTGCTGTCCTGGCAGAGAGCCCAGAGAAACCTTTATTCCCCAGGAGTTGGACAGAAAGTGAGTGTTTTGTGGGTAAGGGCTGAAGAAGCCACCATCCCTTCCATCCATTAGTTCCTGATCCTTTTGGAGCAGGTTACTAAAGCAGGCCAAGAATTACTCAAGATGGCTTTCCAAAATGTTTCAGAGTGAACTGTCTTCACTTCTTGAATTCTGGTTTTTTTTTCAATACTTTAGCTGGTTTGGGGTGGGATAGGAGATGTGTCCCACCTCTGTTCCCAGTTGAGAGTATGAACTAGTCCAAATCAGTCCAGATTAGGTGTATTTGTTAAAGTCTGTACCCTGCCAAATTATGCTTGACCTTGAGTCTCCCATAGCTTTGATCATCCCCTGCTCATGCTCAGTGAACAGGGACTTGAATGTCCTGATTTCTTGCTAGGAGGACCCCCCCCCATCATGGTCAGGATAGTGAGAGAAGCAGGAGCCTCCCTCATGGCAGAGATGAAGACACCTTCCCTTACCATCCTCACCAGAGCCTGTAATTCTGGTGGGAGATTGTCAGAAGCTTCTGCCTTTCATCCCTGAAGTGGGAAGGGTTGTATTTATTTTCTTAATCTGAAAGTTAAGTGGGTGGGAAGATAAGTCTGCAGCCCCACTCCATCCCTCACATGGTACCAGCTCTTGTTTCCCCTTGAGAGAGGCAGAGCAGATGGAAGGCAGTGATGAAATGAAGATCAAAAGTAAACAGCGTGATTAAGTTTTTGATAAAAGGATAAAACACTTATCACATCAAAGCCACTGAAAAACACATTAAATGTTTCCTGAACATTTTTTGTCCACATAAGCATTAGCTGTACTTGCCATGGGGACGTTTGTGACAGCAGGCGTTGGAGTTGAGGAATGTTGGTGGGGCCTTTACCCTCCTGGGTCTGCCCCAGGTCACCTGGCTGGCACCAGGAATGCAGAGCTGGCAGCCCATGAACCATCCTCTAGCACATCAAACCTCTCTTGTTCCAGACTGGTGGGCCAATGGTATGTGCATTGTTAGGCAGTGATTTCTTTAAAATATTTCCAGATCATTTTTCTAGGTTTGGGCACTTTCTTGGTTTTAGATAGGTGCTGAGTTTGTGCATGGCTTTTCTCCCAAGCATTGGTGATTGTTTGGGCTCATGCTTTGGGTCAGTGAATCCAGTCCTTAAGTATTTTTGTATAAGCAGCATAATTTGCAGTGAAAAGTGTCTATGGATTGATTGTCCTCATCACTGTGGTCCTGACCAGGTCCCTTTTCCAGTTTTGTGAGGTGCTCAAGGGAGGATTTTCTCTCATGTTGAACTGGAATTTCCCTTCTGCAGGCTGGGAATGATGCCTCTCATCCTGTCACTGTGCTCTTCCAAGGACAGTCTGGCTCTGTTCTGTACTGTCTACCTCTTCCATCATCCAAACTACCTTCAGTCCAATAAGAAAAATCTCCTTGAGGTTTCTCATCAGTTTTCATCTTTCAGTGCTTCCCTTGTTTCTGTATTCTGTGAGTGATTGACAGCACAATCTCTTTTGCATACTGCAGGCCATCATGTATTTGGGCAGTTTCAAGGCAAGATCTTGGTTCTATTTAGTGCATTTGAAAATAATACTTTGTACACTACATGAACAGAAAAAGAAATGAGGTATTCTGAATTCCTGTCTGCCAAATACCAATATTATTTATTATCAAACTTAGTAGTGCAGGAAGTTTTTAGTCTCTGTACAGATGGCTTCATCCTGCTGTGAACAGTGAGCAAAAAGACCATGTTAAACCCTTCAGATCCTCTTCAGTGTCAAGTAAGGTGACAACCAGACACCAGCTCAGATGTGACACAGGCCTTGTCCAAAAACTTGAGATTAGTCCAGAAACTTCATAATAAAAAGTCAAATTTAATTTCTTAACAATGCATAAAGTGAATGTCTCGGTGACAGTTGTACAGCTGTTTTGACTTGGGTTTGTTTTGTTGTTGTTGGGTTTTTTATGGTAACTTATTCTTAAGAAGCATTACTGTGTGTTTCAGAAAGATTCTCATGTAATGAGATAAAAAAAATCAGGCAGTATCCTTTTGAGATACCCTTCTATTTGATAATAAAACTGGTGTTTACAGTGCAGGATTATACAGAATAACTTACTACTCTGAGTTCTGTCTTATACCAAAGCCAAGATGTGTCCTGTAAATTCCCAGATGTTCTTTTTCTTTTCCTCATCTAGACATCTATATGTCCATGAGATTTATTTCTTGATCTATGTGAACATGCAGTCCTTCTTGGGATTATTGCCATAGAAACAAGACATAACATAGAGCGTGTTAGAAGCAACAAATGGGATTTGGCAGTCTTTCCCATTTACTACACAGAGTCTGAGCTGTGTACAAAAAGCAGCAATTACTTGCTCTCAGAGCCTTATTACCAGGCACATCTGCACATTCATTAAAACTAGATATTTCAACTTCCATTCTATCTGAAAACCCTGACAACTTTTTTTTTTTTCAGTCAAGACAGGGATTTGTGGGATTTGAAATTTTGGTTCCTTTTTGTTTGACTGCAAATCCAAGAAGCAACCCATGCTCCCAGCCCATGTGAGCCTCCCAGGAGGAGATAGGATGCAGTAATCAAACCTCTGGCTCCTGGGGAACAGTCCCTCCTTTGAAGGATGAAGTCACCCAAGTTTTGCTCGTAAAGCCTGATCTCCCACGGTGCTGGGACCGAGCTCCCAGCCTCTCCCAGGGCTTCCCCATCCTGCCTGGCTTGCAGCCACACTGCCCTGCTCATCTCAGGCAGCCCAAGGTTGCTCTGAACTTGGCAAGTGGCAGCAGCCTGAGCTTGGGGGAGTAGTTGGGTTGTGCCAGGCAGAAAGATGCTTTTGCAGGAGTAAGTGTAACACAGTGTACATGCAACTAAAGTTGAGCTGACTCTCTTGGGTCACAGCACTATGTATGTGAGGGAGAAACAAGCTCAAGTTTTGAAGCCAAATCCATGGGGCAGGGTTTGAAGTTGTGTGGGATGGTGGAGAGGCAGAAAAGCAGTCGGAGAAGAAGGATAAAGAACAGGGCAGAGAAATATACTGGGAAATAAGGCACATCCCTGCCTGCCTGTGCAGGCTGAGGAGGAGCAGCAGTGTCAGCGGGTGGCCCTGTGCCTTCCCATGTGGGAGGTGAGTGCCAGCTCAGCAGGTTGCAGGGTGCAGATCTTCCTCTTCCAGCAGCAAGAGGTTGTGCTCAGGAAGGAGACCTGGAGTCCTGGGAGATATTTTCTAGCTGCTATAGGGATTAGGGGCTGGCTCTAGGATTCTTGCCTTCCGTCATCTTTCCACCCCTCCCTCACACCAAGTAAAATCAAATTTAGAAGCAAAGTGTTAGGTCACGGGGGGGATCCCTTTTGCTGAGCATGCACTGCCCTTTCCCCAGCCCACATTCTGGGATCTTGCCTCTTGTTGAGAGTGAAGCCAGTTCTAGGAGGGATATCAGAGGCAGCTGGGAATCCTTTAAAGCTCTCAGGGCAAAATCTGTCATCCCTCTGCTTCAGTTCAGGAACAAACCAACTTTGCTAGCAGGAGAAACATTTAAAGCTGATTGTAAGGAACAAAATTGAGATGAAGCCTGGGATGAAACCCTGAGAGCCTAGAAAACTGAAATACAGGGAGCTTGAAACTGGGCTACATGCTCTGAGGTTGCCTGGCCTCCTTTTCAAAGGTGCTGAGGATTCTGCATTTCTAGTGAAGTCAATGATTGCACAAGATCTTTTTGAAACATTTATTTAGTGCCTAAGTATAGATCTAGGACTAACTTGCAGCTTCAAAAATAGTGCAGGTGTCTGTCTTCTCCCTCTTCCTCATTTCTCTTTTCTTTGCTCTTTAGTCTCTCTTCTTCAGCTCCCATGTTCCCTCCAACTCCCTGCATTTTTTCCATCCTCCTGCAGTTGACTTCTGCTCCTGACTCTGCTCCCTTGTTCTCTCTGATGCCTCTTTTGTCCCATGGGAGCCACAGAACACTTCTTAAGGTCTCTCCTGATCAAGCCTTAGGTGACACCCCCCTTCTCTCCTTCTTTTACCATGAATTCTCCCTGCCTCATTCTCAGTGGGACAGAGGGTTCAAACAAAAAGCTCTGTTCTGCTCAGAGCCTGCTGAATTCAGGTCCCCAGCATCTCACCTTCCCTACATGTGAATGACCACCAGAGCTGGCAGCAAAAAGGGGATCACTACAGAGCTCACAGAGGGGGAGTCCAGAAGCATATATCAAAATGTCCCATGTTCTTGTGTATTGCCTGTTGGGAGCATGATCTGCCAATCGCAACAATAAAAGAGGTTATAATTAAAGGATCATGTTAATTTTGTGAACAGGAAGCTCTCATTAGTGGCTTGCGTTTTACAAATCATCCAGCAGACAGATGTGGCTTTGAATCTGATGGATCTTGTCCCTGACTTGAGTTTCTCTCTGTTGCAGGAAGGAATGCCCCAAACACTGAGTTCTACCAGTATGTTTACTCCATGTGGCTTCAACCCTCATCTACATACTTCAAAAGAGGATGAACAAGGAGGACTGATCTTCCAGGATGGAAACCTTACCTCAGCGTCTCTGGATGCTCTAATCCAGCATCTGATACCTACCACTGATTACTACCCTGAAGTAAGCAATTCACAGTATAATGAACAGTTTAATTTTGATGAATTGGGGGAGCATTTTATGCAAAAGTGCAAATGTGTTAAATTTTGAATTAAGAGGAGTAATTTAAAAGCTGCATACAATTATAGCTTGGGAAATTGATGCATTGCTTTAAATGCTGTTTCAGTGCTCTATAATTGTTCCCATGAAAAAGCAGATCCCAAAGTTGATACTGTGTTTAAATAAGAGAGCTGGGTTTGGGGAACACTGTGGTGGTGATGAATTAGTGATGGAGCAGTTGAAGCACTTCAAAAATAGCAGTGCATCCCAGAGAGGTTTAGATAAAGACTGGAAGCAAAAAACCTTCAAGTCTGAACTGGCATTAAATCAGCAGGATTTCAGTAGCTGCTGAAGTCATCCAGGTTTGTCTGCATGTACGAAGCATTCCCTCAGTGACAATAGAGACCCTCATGATGGGTTCATGATTTGCCAAGGATTTAATTCACACCAGCTTTGTAGTCACTGGACAGCAGAGTCCAGATCCTAATCCTTGCTCCATCAGTGAATATTCAGTGTTTCTTCACCAAGATAAATGTGAACATCTAACCGAAAAGCAGGTTTATGGCCCTGCAAGCCATTAACTTCTCTGGTTTTGCACATCCTCAGTGGAATTCAGGGCAGAGTTTGACTGGAAGACTTCTAAGTGCTTAGGTATCTCTGTGGAAAGGCTTGTATTTCAGAGCACAAAGTCACATTGACTTCTGGGCAGTTTGGAAGACAAGGAAAGTTATCAATGTGGACCAGACAGCATTTTTTAAATTACTCATGGCTCAGTTTCTGATCAGCTAAAAATAAATAATAAAGAGGCATATCAATTAAAGAAAAAAAAAAAAGGAACTGAGAGGCAATAAAAATAGGTAATGGCCAGATATTAGGCTGTGAGATTTCCATTAAGCAATGTGTGATATGTAATATTATATCAGCTGCTCAGGAGCATGGCTAGGTCTGGGAGAAGGAAGATAATTCAGGCCCTGGGAGCAGTTAGGATGCAAACGACTGAGGATTCATGCATATATTTTAAATTCACTGCTGGAATACTTTAAGTAATCCAAGGCTTTATCCAACAGGCCAGCTTCCCACAGCTTCACAGATATGGAACTGCATATGATACGGTTTGGCTGATAGAAGTGAATTTTAGGGAGCTAGTAGAATAAATGAAAAATTACTTCAAACAGCCTGGCTGAGACCTGCAGGGCAATAGCAAGAGGTGACTGATCCGGGGGCATCTGTAGCTCACAACCCAGTGTAACACAGAGGTACCTGAGTGTGTACACATTTGGTTTTCACTGGCCCCTGTGCATCCCTGGTTGTGCTGTCTCCTATACTTGGGCTCACCCCTGTAGTGTGACCTGTACACTGGATATTTGCACAGGACTGGGGCAATCCAAAGTGGCTGCCCCAAGCTGGCAGTGGATGGTGTGGAGGAAGGAGATGCCATTGCATCCTGTGCCCACTGTAATGAGTTCCATTCTCAGGATCAGAAATCCTTATGTCCTTTAGGCATAAAGAAAGGTCTGTCCTAGTGGAAATGCAAACACCGTGGAGTTCAGGACCTTAATGGCTAATATTGTCCACTGTGCAAGTGTTTACAGCATCTCTGCTTTTCTTTCCCCCACAGAAAGCCTATATCTTCACATTCCTGCTGAGTTCCAGACTCTTCATTGAACCCCATGAACTTTTGTCCCGTGTTTGTCACAAGTGCATTGAGCAGCAGCGTCTGGATGACCCTGTGCTGGACAAGGTTAGCTTATCTTTACAGCAGAAAAATGTGAGGTGTTTTTGATGGGCAGAGAATTCCAGTGTGTGTGTCCTCTACCTCCCTTTGGATTGAACGAAATATTCTCATAAAGGCTGATAGTTACCTCTGAGATCCTGACATTGAAGCATCCTGGTATCTATATCCAAGAGCAGTGCTCCAGGCAGTAGTCACTTCAAATCTTCTAATTTTCCCTTTCCCCTGTCTCAGTCTTCCCAGGTGACTTTCCCTCTTAACTTCTTTAAGGCTCTGATGAAGCCTGGGGATGCAAGGACATATAAACCTCATACACTGTCAGTTGCAGATGTCAACACACCACTCTCCCACTTTTACTCAATGTGTCTGCCCTTTTGCTTTCTTGCTTCTGGTACAGTAATATTTCCTCTTGGCCTTACCTGTCACTTTGAATGCTACATAACAGCACACAGCTTTCCACTAACCTCCCCTTGCTGGCACTGACAGCTCATGTGCAGAGCAGCACTGCCTGGGTCACCAGGAGACTTGAAGAAGGAGTGAGTCTGTGATGGAGTAAGAGAATGAGAAAATCCCAAGCTGTTACTGGGTCAGCACTCCTGATCTGCCCTAAGGACTGTGCAGTCCTCATGTGCAACAACACATGAGCATCCTCTGGCAGTCCCACAGACACAGTGGGATCCCACTGGATCCCAATCAGTGCTGGATTCCACCCAAGCTCTCATCAGTGCATTGAAGAAAATCTGTCTGGTACATTACCAGGAGCAGGAGATGCAGTGGAAGAAGAGTGTGAATTAGTAACTTTCCCAAAATTCTGACATTATTCCCAAGATCAGTTGTGGAACAGTATTTTTGGTATCAAATACTGAATCACCACCATCTTAACATGTGTGCTTGTTGTTGCCCAGGCACCTGGTTGCATGAGTAAGAGAAGCTTTGCTCTCACTATGGAGAACAACCAGACAGACTGTATAGGAACCTTATACTTGTTTTTTCTGTACAGTCCACATTAATAGAAATATCTGTGTGAGGTGCAACCTCCAAAACAATTTTTCTGAGATGTGTTGGCTTCTGCTCTCCAGTGCTATGGTAGATGCAAATTTAGAAGGTTTAAAATGGGGGCACTGTAAAGTTTGCTGCTCATTAAACTTTGCAAGAAATGGGAAACATTATTTTAGTACAAAGATCTCCTAATCTGCTTGAGATGAGCCAGCATTTTGGGCTAGCCTGTAGTAATGCCAAGTTGGTGGGGCACAGCTGATTTTATGTTCCTGAGAGAGGGGCTGACATCAAAACTTTGCATATGAGTGACTTCCCATCACCTGAGCTGCATCCTGTGACTTGCACAAAGTCCTCTCCTTCAATTCATAATAACAGTTTACACAGCTGGAGCAAATGTGTGCCCAGACCTTTGTAGTTTCCAATAAAGCTTTCCCTTTAGCAGCTACCTGCTGGTCTTTGAGATGAGCTTAATGCTAGCTGACAGCAGTTATTTTTAGAGATGTGGTTCATTGAAACCTGTTGTTGGTGGATAGCTGAAATAGGCATCTTAACCCCCTTGGTTGAAAAGCAGAGAGCTGTGGAGCTCAAGAGTATAATTTTTGCTGATTACAGGGTGCACTTTAGCTACAGTACGTAGGATGCAGAAGAAGGCTCTTTGTTTTGGTCTGTGTTTTCTGTAAATAAAAATGCAGTTTGTTGTTTAACATAATTTCCCTTTCACGTGTTCCTGGGTAGTGGAGGATGGAAGCTTTGGAGGCAGCCACACTGACCATGTTTTGAGATAACCCTCGTTGTGCTGTTTCCCACATTTGCCCCCTTGCTCTGTATCTTCCTGACTATTTCCACTGCTGCATCCTCAGATAAATCTACACCAAAAGTAAAATGGGCATTAGCTGTGTGTTATTTGAGTGGTTGTCCTCTTATCATGACTTTGAGCTCATGTGGGAAGAGTGCAACATTATCAGTAGCCCAGGTAAAGTTACTAATGTGCTGATGTTTTGTCCATCGTTTCTTCCTCATGTTACATCCACCAGTGGTCACTAAGCAGTTTTTTCCTACAGCCAGAAATCTAAAGATTCACATCTATGTCTATCCAGAAATACATTGCAATCTGTTTTTCAGGAAAGGATGAAAACATAGATGGGTTGTGAGTACAAAAGGGAAGAACATGGTGCAAATGAGCCAAAAGGCCAGGTGAATTTAATAAAGGTATAAAGGTTGCATCAACAAAATGTCCATCCAACCATAAACTGGCCAATTGCATGTGCAGAATATTTAAATCTGCATGTAAACCAGTCAGTTGTGCATGCATCTAATTACTGGTGTATTTTACATCCCAAAACATAGAAGTTGTGCACCATGCTATTTGTTTTGCATTGGTGGAGATTTTGCAAGTGCAACCGTCAGTTCCTTCTATGGAAGTCTGGTCCCACTTTCAATAAAATGTGTATTTGCTAGAAGACTTCAATGAGTTAACATGTTTCAATCCCTGTCCTTCATTCTGCTTTCCATTTCAGGCACGGGTCAGGAAATTTGGACCCAAAATCTTACAGCTGCTGACGGAGTGGACAGAGACATTCCCATATGACTTTCAGGAAGAGCGGATGATCGGCCATCTGAAAGACATGATCCACAGGATAGCCCCGTGTGATGAGGTGAGGGGGTCTGACCTGGGACACTATGTTCATTTTCCCACGTGGTTCCTCTTTTCCCCCCTTTAGCCAGATTGTGTTCCAAGCCTCTGCCTGGGACCTCTTACACTTTTGTCCTTGTGTAATGGTTAAAACCTGTGGTAGCTTCCCTGAAAGCCTCATCTCTCAGCTCAGGTACCCCTATGGCAGTGACACGGGGACATGTCAGAATGATCAGTGGAATTTATCTATAGCACAGCTCATTTTAAAACAATAACATTTCTATTTAACTGAGGAGATCTGAGGCACAGCATAGACTGAATGTGGTGGTCACAAGTCAAGCAGCAACAGAGCTGTGATCTCCCAAGTTCAAGTCTGTCAGAGAAGTGAAGTGTCATGGTGTGACACCAACCATACTGGTCAAGAAGTGGCTCAGGGAGCATTTCAGGAGGTTTAGTTAGTGAATGAGGAGTGGAGCCAGCAGGCAATCATCAAGTGATTGCACTGGGGAGCTACAAGAGATCAACAGTTGTTTGAAGGTACTTGATAAAGGCTTCCTTTCTCTCAGAAATGAATAGTTATGAACAAGTAACCAGCAAAAGATGTTTATGGTCCTTTTTTGTCTCAGCTTCTCCATTTGCGTGGTCCTTGATCACCTGCACCAAAATCTAATTTTCTGTTCCTTGCTTTACATGTCTTCAATCTGGCAAATTTGGGGTTTTGTGGGGTTTTTTTGGTTTTTTGTTTGTTTTTTTTAAACAATCTTTGCATTTTGTCATCTTTTTCATTAGTGAATCTGAGATGGGATTGGCTTACACCTTCCAGCCCTGTGTAAAAGTGTTCACAGGCCCTATGCTTTTGCTGGTTGATATTGCAAAGCAGGGATCCAGACAGTAGGTGAGCAGGCTCTGATCCTAGTTGGACTGATGCCACTGGAATCCCCTCCCCATCAAATTTCCCAGGATCTGTGGGCCCAGCAATAGCTCCTGTTGAATCCAACCTGTTTGGCTCTATCATGAGATAACAAGGGACAGTCCTTACATTTACAGAAAACACAAATGTTTATGGACATACAGCTTCTCTGGGAGCATGGAAGTGGCAGAACACAGTAGTGTGTGGCTTGCTTGGCAGAACTCAGTCTTGCTGGCTCTGTGGTCTTGGTGTTCAAATGCATGACCCAGGTGCTTGGCAGAACAGGACACAGTGAATGAAGTCTCTTGGAGCTTGCAAAATCAGGTGGGTGAATCCCATAAATTAATTCAGAAACATTAACAATACCACGAAATCCATTAAAATAGTAAGGATAAGAGCAAGTTGTATGTAGCCTCTAATTACTTCTTGGTTAACCATGGAACATGAAAGAATTCAGTTCCATGGGCTACATCAAGGCCTGGCTTCAGTTCATAGATGGGTGCAATTCAGTAGAACAAAAATAAATTGGAGAAAAAGAGGGGTGGAGAGAATAGAGAAGGGATTAGCAGGGTTGCAGCACAATGGAAATGAAATTGGACCCTCTACCCATATGAAACACAAGAAAAATGGAAACAGCTGCTCTTGGGCTGCATCACCAGTGGCACTTTTGGATGCCTGGGCTGGCCAGCTCTGGGAGAGAAGGGATGGGAAGGGGAAGCTGTGCTACCCTTTGATGGAGGTGAAGAGAACACAAAGGACTTTCAGAAAGAGCCAAGGTGGCTTCAGTTCCATTGAACAGAGCAGTAAAATTCCTCCCTTGAGGGCAAGAGGCAATGAATGTGCTCCTGCCTACTACCAAGAAAGGTGACGTGCAGGCCTTCAGCATCTCAAGTGAGAGAAACCCATACAGAGCCACCAGAATCATGTCTGCTGGAAAGAAGAAACCAGCAAAAAGGGCAGAGAAGAGGAGCTTTAGGAGTGCTCTTTCAAAGCAGTCCTTGTAAAGAGCCATAAATACTAAAAATCAACTTTTTGCATCCAAAGCAACTGTTCATTTGTCTGAGCTGTGTAAGTACTACAGATGCTCACTGTGGAATGGGCACAGCTGTGTATCAATGCTTATGGGTGCCTGGGGGGTGTGAGAGGAAATAATTTTCTTTTAACATTACTAGGCACTATAATTGCAAGTGATTATGCCTGAGCAAAATCAATAATTTAAGAAACATATCCTGCAAATGAAAATTTTATTTTTTAAGGGACAGCACAAAAGGGTGGTGGGGCCAATTAGTTGTTTGGAAGAAAGTTGTTCCCATTGTGGATCACAGAAACTAAAGATTGAAAGATTTGTGAGGTCACCTAGTCCATGTAGGTTAATGCAGGATTTTCCCCTGCAGTGTGTGCTCCTGTCCTTTGTGGAGTCCACTTTCCAAAGGCTCTGTGATGTACTTAGAAAGGTGTCCATGCTGAGAAGCATTTCTTAGTGAGTGCTGTGATTTGCATTTGGAGCTGGAAATTTTAATTAAAATATGAGCTCCTAAGCCACCTGCTGAGGCCTGCCATCTTCAGAGGAACTTCTCCAGTTCAGAATGAAACATTTTCTTTAAATATTAAACAGCAGTATGCTTCTTTTAGCTGTTAATGTGGCAAAAAAGTGAAATTGGTTGATGGAGTCCAGCATGCAGCCCCTGTACAATGGGGGGTCACTTTGTGACAAGGTAATTACCAGCATGCTGAAGGTAATGAACAATGTTGTTTTCATTTAGTGAACATAGTTTAAAGAAGGCAGGAAGTGCTTTTACAAGGGCAAAAGTGGGAATTTTTTATTTTTTTTCTCCTCCAACAGAAACAGGCTTTCTAGGCAAGGGTGCACCCAGCAGATTTCCAATGAGTCTTTTCAAGAGCTCTAATTTCTGAATAATAATTTTTGTGTCCATTAAGTGTCTCTCATTTCATTCCTTATTAGGTGGTTGAACTACCTGTGCCTTTTTTAGCTGTTGTCTGGGTCTATATTATTTTGCCATACTCCTTACAAAACCAGGTGCAACTAGATCTCTTGATATGGATCTACTGACAGAGTGGCTAATACACATGTTTTTCAGGCCATTTTATGTTGCCTTTTGGCTTTTCATCTAAACAGTGAAGAATTTGACACTGCACAGCCATGGCTGGTCCAAAATTTCTCATCCAAACTCCTTTTTGAAAAAGAACTGGGTTTTCAATGAGACATTGACAGGAAGCTGAACATGAGCCAGCAGTGTGCCCAGGTGGCCAAGAAGGCCAATGGCATCCTGGCCTGTATCAGGAACAGCGTCGCCAGAAGGCCCAAGGAAGTGATTCTGCCCCTGTACTCAGCCCTGGTGAGGCCACACCTCGAGTCCTGTGTCCAGTTCTGGGCCTCTCAGTTTAGGAAGGATATCGAGGTCCTGGAGCAGGTCCAAAGGAGGGCAACCAGGCTGGTGAAGGGACTCGAGCACAGATCCTATGAGGAGAGGCTGAGAGAGCTGGGGGTGTTCAGCCTGGAGAAGAGGAGGCTCAGGGGAGACCTCATCACTCTCTACAACTCCCTGAAAGGAGGTTGTAACCAGGTGGACGTTGGTCTCTTCTGCCAGACGACTTTCAACAAGACAAGAGGGCATGGTCTTAAGTTGTGCCAGGGGAAATTTAGGTTAGATATTAGAAAGAATTTCTTTACGGAGAGAGTGATCAGCCATTGGAATGGGCTGCCCAGGGAAGTAGTGGATTCTCCATCCCTGGAGATATTTAAAAAGAGACTGGATGTGGCACTCAGTGCCATGGTCTAGCAACCGCAACGGTGGTAAAAGGGTTGGACTCGATGATCTCTGAGGTCCCTTCCAACCCAGCCAATTCTATGATTCTATGATTCTATGATTTTTTTAGCCAAATATTTTATGTTCTGTAGAAGATTTGGATTTCAGTGCTGTGCCTGTCCTCTGCCCCCTAATTAATCCCCCTGTTTACAAAATATGTTCACAAAATACCAAATGTGTTTCTATTTGAGCTTCCATTAAAAAATAACATTCTATTCGTAGGGCCAGCTAGGTTATGCTGAGATTTGCAAACACACCTGGTTGTAAACCAGAGAAATATTGAGATGGTGTTCAGTAGCTTGGATCTGGGACAGTCTTGGTAAATCGGAAGTGTGACCATCTGTTTAAATGAGTAATCATATGAGGAAAGCAAGTAATCTCACTTCCTTGTAGCTAGTAAGCATCAGGAACAGATAAAAACTGAAAGAATGTTTTTTAATAACAGGATAAAAAAAATCAGCATATTCCTCACTCAGTTTTCACTATTCCTGTGTGATTTGCCTCCAAATACAATGTATTGTCATTCTCCAAGACAAGGCCCTTCTGCCTTCTCTAGTTACTTGATTAATTTTGAATTTATCAGCCATATTTTATTAAAAAAAAGCCTGGCTGCATGACATGCAGTCATGAGGATTTGAAGGCATTTCTTTCTGCTGATCCTTCCTGGCCAGTGCCTTCACTCCTTGTCTGTAAAGAGCTGCTCCAGCTCTGAGAACAACCTGAGAACTCAGTCCTGAGCATCCTGCTAAGCCCATGGCTGTGCTTGGAATACAATACAAGTTTCCTTCAGTAGCAGGTAACATTTTTTATATTAAATACCCAAAGCTGCATGATGCTCAGACCAATCCAATGCTGCTGCTTTCAGCTCAGAATAGGGTTAGAAATGTTTTTTATTCCTAATAACCAAGTGTTGGCTGGGCACCTCTGACTGGTACAGTTGTTGGTCAATACGTAGCTGACATAAAGGATGGGTACTGCCTGCTGCTCTGCTCCAGAAAGCTGCAATAACTCATGTTGTAGCATTACCTCTCCTCTGATCCTGATGTTGGCAGGATTATGTGAGTGTCTGTGCCAGCCCAACCCACCAGTCCTGCCTGCCTCTCCTCTTGACTGCAGTCTGTTTCTGTGGCCCAGAGCACAGAGCTGTAATTAAGCCAACTGCTTGTTCTGAAATAGGCTTGTTGAAAATGAAATGGTAACCTGTTGCTGGCTTAGTAGTATTTTGCAGAAGCCAAAGTTCAGCATCAAAACACTCCTTTGTCAAGTTCTGTGGGTGGTTTATGTTTCTTTCTCTCTCTGTCTCTCAGGCCTACTGGAAAAAGATGAATCAGCTTTTGCAAACCCTGAATCAGAAGCTTGCAACCCTCAGCCATGGGCAAGAAGGGATTGTCAAGATCAGTCCTGCTGTCTCTGATAAGCTGGTTGCCTTTAAAAGTAAACCTCCATCCATTCAGAGAGAAATCCTGAGTGTCTGCAGTGACCCTTACACTCTGGCTCAGCAGCTGACACATGTGGAGCTGGTAAGTGGGAATGGTTCGCAACTTCTGCAGGCAGAGATATTATTTTAAGCCATCAGCTGCTAAGTATTCCAGACACAACCAAAAAATGTCTGCACTGCTGCAGCACATCCTGTGCTGGATCAGCACTGCAGCAAGAGGCAGGGTTTGACAGGTTAAGTGATGCTTGGAAAACAAGCCATATATCAGAGTGTTCTGTGCATCTCAGGGCAGGGCACTTTCCCTTCTCAGCTTATTTGCAATTTGTGAGTCACAGTCACAGGAAGGACAAAGGGTTCCCACATCATTAAGGTGCTCTGAGCCCCCCAAGCTGATGGTGCTATCTGAGTGGCTGCTCATTAGACCTTTTATTAATTTGGAAGGAATGTTAACAGTTGAAGGCTGTTCCTACAGATACACAAAGCATCTGGGTTGTCTGATGTGGTTTTCATTCTTCCCTTTGGAGCTTTCTGGGTGGACATACAAAGGTGTCCAAATACCACCCAAACAAATTCCTGCTGTTCCCCTCTTGGAATGCAGTTTATTCTCAAACAAGCTCGTGATGGTAATCACTCCAATGCAGTACCAAAAATTTGGACAGGCTGTTGTGTTGCACACCCTTCTCCCAGGTTCAGGTCCTCTGTGTAGACCTCCTGGATGTTCACAGAACTTAAAACATTGCTGCCATCTGCAGATCTCTAGATGCTGTAATGGTTCCTTGCTGCCTGCCCTCCTGGACACAGTGTTCATCCTTGAGAGGAAGGCTGGAAAAACAAACCATGAAATGGACTGTGGATTGGAGTGAATATCATGGAATTAGCCTTGGGAATTCTGAAGGTAGTTGCTATTCTATTTGTCAAGAAATGGAATAGTTCAGATACCCTTAAGTTGCTCTTTATTTACTAAGTTATTTGCTAATAAAAGTCCTACATATGGTTATCAGTGGCAAGGTGAGAACCCAAGAGAAACGGCGTAGGAAGTGCCATAAAATTGTTAGTTAAGCAAAACTAATATTAATTTTATTGTTATTTGAGTGTTCTAAGTTTGGGCGGTAGGAATTCCAAAATATCTCTTCTGAAGTACTTTTGTGGCCTACCACAAATATTTTTTTCTAATAAACATGTTTAAGGGAATTGAAAAGCCTAACATGGTGGTCAAGTGTTGCTGGAACTGCCAGGTTTATTCCAGTGCTGGTGGGGATGGATGGTGTTTACTAAGGTACATCTGGATATTATATTTACTCTTGTTTTGTCCAATGCCTTGGACATTCTACAGTGCAAACAGTGCCTTTAATATAAACCTGTGCATCTTCAGTGCTTCCCTTCCCCAGTGACACAGTCACCACCTTGAGATGTCACCTGAGCTTCATTGGGTAGGGAGGTAGGGCCAGAGCACTGTGTGTGCAGATGAGCAATGGATTGCTGTGGTTACCAGATCACAGCTTTGCCATTTAACAGCTGGGAAACAAGGCTATGGAGTAATGCTGGACCATAGCAGCTCTGTGGCAGCACCAAGCATGAAACTGAAGCTGTCTGGCTCCCAGATGGAGCCTTCTGCATCCGGCACCTTTCCCTCTGCACAGTGGAGAGGGCTCTTATTGTGGCTTGCCAGTAATGAGATATATTTATTCTCATTTTCTTCTGTCTGCTGAAATAACTCTAATGGTTCATGTGAATTTTAGTGTCTAGTGATAGTTGCCTGTAACACCAGTAGCACCATTCAGAGCTGACAGATAAGGAGAATGACTTATCAAAAGACACAGAAGAGGCACGGGATTCTTTCATATTTCTTCTTCTCTCTTTTTTTTCTCCCCTTTCTAATAGGAAAGGCTAAGTCACATTGGACCTGAGGAGTTTGTACAGGCATTTGTACATAAAGACCCTCTGGATGGCACCAAGGTATGATTTTTCTGCATGCAAAGTGTCTCCTGTGATCACTGTTCTTCTAAGAACTGATGTGATGAGATCCATAAGAACAGGGCCTGGGGTGCCTGTTGACCATGGCCAGGCCAACTGCATCCTCATGGCAAGGATGGGACCTGTTGATAGAACTTGAACTAGCAGGTTATTGCCATTCCTTCCTGGTAAGGAAGTGTTCTAGCCTGAGACAGGCCAGCACCTTGATGTTCTGCTTTCTAGCTTGTCCCTCCTCACCTGCTTTGGCCAAGGCAGATGGCTTGAACCTGTACACAACCAGAGAATGTCTGTTCCCACTACTGAAGGCACAAAGACTCTGGACATGATGTAAGACCCATTGTGTGTGCCCAGACACCACAGCAATGAGTCAGTGTGTCATGAATCAACTTACTCTTCTCTCTCTAAACATTAGTGTTTAACTCAAAGCACTGCAGGGAATGGAGTTGCCTAATCAGAGCTTCATCCAAAGTCCAGGAAAGCCATCTGGAGCCTTTCCACTGACTCCAGTGGGGTTTGAAGTAGCATTTCAGAGAGCTCCTCAATAAGGAAACAAACTTCCTGGCTGAAGAGGGACAAGTTTCACATACTGCCAGAAAAGAAAGTGGGTGGACAATTCCTCCCCAGAACTGCATATGGGCTCCCACTGAGATCATACATTACTGGCAGAATGTCATCACTGGATGCTGAATGTAAGAGGAAGATCTCTGCTTAGAGTTCTGCCCAAAGAACACCACCTTGTAAAAAAAAAAAAAAAAAAAAAAGGATGGATAAATGGATGAATGAACAAATAAAAAGTGCAGCGTTGGGCTTTTTCCTTTTCTCATTGGAGTTCTGGAGATTCAGCAGTTGATTTCAGAGAGAGGGAAGTAGGCAGAGATGGTGTTTCAAGTATTCTGAGAATTGATAACATCCTATAGGAAGGAACCCTAAGGCAGCAAATATGTGTCAGAAACATGAAATACCAAATCAGCTACTGTGAGAAATCTACTGTGAGATTTCACCGTGCTATAAATATGATGGACAAACCAGGAAATGAGCAGTCATCCTATCTGTTGCAAAGCAAAATGAAAATTGATCAAATGAGGGCACTAAATTTGAAAGAATTTTGGAAGAGTGGGAGGGAGGCAACAGTGAGTGAAATTGAATTGCATAAAGTCGTAGAGGGGAAGGGATGCTAAGAGGAAGAAGGAAATGTTCAGTAATAAGCTAGTGCAGGTACAATGGTTGTAGCTGTATCTGGAATTTCAAATGCTGGCACATAATAGCACAGATAGGTGAAGAGAAATTGAGGTTACAAGGTAAACATAAGGAGACATCAGCTACAGTGAACAGGAAGGAATAGAATGAGAGGCAGAGAGCCTGAAAATAATGGTAGGATGGAAAATCTGAGCAAATGACCTTGACAGACTGTGACAAGCTATTTGACAGTTCTTCGTGTTCATCAAATGCAAATCTGAACACTGAGGGCTGCCCAGTAACAGTTCTGTGACTTCAGAGGAGTGCATAGTAACAGAGAAAATAACAGGTGCAAATCACCACTGCATTGCCTTTCCAGTTCAAGGCAATGTTTTCCCCCAGGAGGATCTACTTAGCAAAGCAAACCTGCCATCACATTTTCACACAAGACATGGCCATAACAAATTACTGGACTTGAAGTCAGCAAGGCTGATGAAAGCAGAAAGATGGAACTTTTCTCTGCCTTTCCCTTGGCTTCCCAGAGGTCCCAGTGGGGATTTACCCTGCACACCAGGGTAAGCTATAGCTGAAGGATCATGTGGGACCTTGCAGAACATTGTGCACTGCAGCACAAACCTTACGTGGAGTGACATCAAACTCCCTGTCCCGTGGAGACCACCCCTGTTAACCACAGGGAATTGGCTCTTGTCTGAATTCCTTCCAGCTGGAGATCATATTAAACATCTTTCTTTCATGAGGGCTTCAAAAGGCTTCATTTAGGAATGTTTACCAAGGGCTCTGAGTTGCAGATGGAAGATGCAAGGGAGGTGCTAAAGTTCGTTGCCATTTATAAAGCTTAACCTTTAAAAAGCAGCCTGCTTCAACTTGAACTGTTGCACATTTTTCAAAAGCTTTGTGGTATTAGCTGTGGTTCTTATGCTCTGGCACAGGACAGCATTATTGAGATGGAAATGCTATATTCAGAACAAAACCTAGGGTTCATTTTTTGCTTTAATGAGGAATAATACCGGAGCACAGGAGAACTATGGACAGACTGGGGCTGCTTTGGGTTTCCTTTGTTTTGTTATTTACATGGAAATAGTTTAGTTTTGAGGTGGCTTTAGGATATATTTTAATTTTTTATTTCTGTCTTTTATTGTCTACATAGTCTGCTCATAAAATGGTTAGGAATTACAGGTTTGTGAAGTTTTGCACCATAGCATGGTACTGGGATTTCTGATTCTAAACATGTCTGTGTACAGGATCACAGGTGAATTTTTTCTTACTTTGAGTTACGTTTGGAATCATATTAAGCCTCATTTCTTAATCACTTGTTTCATTTGCATAATACAGGTAATCCCACTGACATTAATGGGTCTGTGGTTACGCACTGTGATTTTTTTTTTTCTTAGTGTATTTATGGCAGCTCTGGGAAATAATCATCTTCTTAAAAAAAGAAATCTGTATTCTCTGATACCCTCTAGTGGATGTTAATGAATGTTCAAATAAACTACATGACCTCTAGGGCACGGTGTGTCCTAGTAGAACAGTTTAAGAACTTAGGCCTCAGAAGAGGACTTGAATTCTCCTTAATTCCAAGCAACATTTTCAGGCTGTGTGGACAGCTCAGTCACTCCACTGAAGTCAAGTTGTCTGCTGATATCAAAGGAACTGGAGGAGCTCAGCTAACTCCCACAGACTGTACCAGTTTGGGGAACTTATGATGAGTTTCATGTAAAAAAATGTGGAAAATATCCTTTTTGTAATGGCTGATATCAATGGAATATCCCTGGCATGTAACTGATCTGTGCAAGGGCAGACATCATCACAGATCTCATCACTGGAGAAACTGTTATCCTGAAAACACACTAAGGGAAATAGATTTTTCCATAGAGAAGCAACTAGAACTGTGTTTTCTTTTGCTTATCTCTTCTACACTTCACTAAATTATGGTCTGTCCCTTCCAGAAAAGGTCTGGGGGTGATTGTATTTATTGAAATGAAAAAAATTCTGGAATCAAAGGCCCAAACTGAGTGTGCTGTAGAAGGCTGTGCTTATCTTATTGTGCATGAGAGATGTGACCAAGTAATTACCTTTCTGTAGTGTTTAACTTAGCCATCAGGCAGCTGAGACACATTTTTATGTCTTTCTATGCTTTTTTTCCTCCTCAGACTTGTTTCAGTGAACAGAAGAAGACCAGTAACCTTGAGGCCTATGTGAAATGGTTCAATAGACTCTGCTACCTTGTAGCAACAGAAATTTGCATGGTAAGTGAAAATGTGTGGCATTTTTCACCATGTGCTGGAAGTACCAGTTGAAATTGTGCATTAATAAGCAAACCTGGGGATTTATTTCTTATGACCTAGCTAAGCATCTCACAGTAGGTTTTAGTACTATTGCACTTTCAGATGCAACCTGATAAATGACAAACATTCTGCAAAACAGCGCTGGTGACACACGGGGGATACACTGTTCTCTTGATGTAGTAGGAGCTCAGTGTGAAATAATGAACTCTGAAGGGAAAAAGAGGGAAAAATGCCTTGAATTATCCTGTGAGATTTCTGCTGGAAAAGATTCTAGCGAGGCAATATTTGTTATCTGTCATCCTTAAGCTCCAGCATGCATGTGAATTCCCATTGCATGGCTCTTTGTCCTTTTTCACCCCTGTAGCTGTGACTAGTCATTTTTTCCCTTGGTTGTGGTTATAGTTTGTTTAACTTGGCCCCATTAAAATGAAATTAATGTTTTCCCCTTTGAAAAGGAGGTGGAAGGGAGCAGTTCAAACATCGTAGATAGCCTGTGACTCCAAAGCATTACTATTTGAAGGTCATCTTTGGAAGAAGTAGGGAGATTTCTGTCTATTTAAACTGCAAGCTCCCATTTGGCCTGGCCACTTTGCTGAAAGGGATTAATGCAGTGAAACAAAGTCTTTCTGAGGCAAAGATGCTGCTGTGTATGGTATAAATCCTGCCCTTAGGGAAGTCTGTGCCCACTGGTTTGAGGGAGGCCAGCAGGGAGCTGAGCTGCTGTTGGGGCTGCCTGTTCCATTAACTGAGGTGAGCCTGGGAAATTCCATGAGTTTCTTCTGTGTCACTGCAATGAAAGCTTTGATTTTAAGGACTGCAAGTCACCAACATCTACCGGATTGCTAGAACAGATTTAGGGCCAGTGACTGGTAGCAGATGGCCCAAGCTGAGCGTGGCCCCATGCTGTGTCTCAAACAAATGCCTAAGATGCCCTCCAGTTTTTGGCATATGCTTATTACAGATACTCACTCCTTTTAATTTGCAGCCTGCAAAAAAGAAACAGCGAGCACAAGTCATCGAATTCTTCATTGATGTTGCCCGAGAGTGCTTTAACATCGGGAATTTTAATTCGCTGATGGCAATTATTTGTAAGTACAGGTTCTAAGCAGGTCTCTGCCACAGAGGAAAAAAAAGAAGCTGACTCTGATCCATGGATCTCTTTTCCTCTTTCTCACTCATAGCTGGAATGAACATGAGCCCAGTTTCCAGGCTAAAGAAGACTTGGTCAAAAGTGAAAACAGCCAAATTTTTCATTCTTGAGGTAAAAAAAAGAATAACTAAAAAGGTTCTGGTAAACTGCTTGAATTATATTCTAGACATTTGTGAATTTTCACACTGTTATCTAAGTGTAAGAAGTTTTCAGACATGTTTCAAAGGCAGATTCTGGCTGAAGTTTCCCACGTGTAGTGAGGAAGATTTGAAGCCACTGAGGGGAATTTGAGCACTCAGATAAATAGGAAGAGGGGAAAAAATAAATAAATTTGAGCCCATATGCAAGCCATAGTGCTTCCAATGATGCCAGTTTTGTTTGTCTGTGGACACAATTCTGAGGGCAAAGCTCCCAAGCTACACGTTGAGTCTTGAGTGAACAAAGCCCAAGGTTGTTTATGGTACTGGGGATGCAAGGATCTGAGGCATATATGAAATGTGTAGTTTTCATTCTTCACATAAAAGCTCAGCAAGATGCTACTAGAAAAATCGAAGGTAAAGACAGCCATGATCTGTACATCTCTCATTGTATTTTTGGTTCCTGGTTTTTTGTATGTATATTTTTGAAGATGTAGGCTAGGCTGTCTCCAGAGTCTGAGACATGTTCAAGGTGAAGGTGTCTTCAGAGGACCCAGGTTGCTTTCTAATTGATTTGTTTTCTTTTGTGTATCTAGCACCAGATGGACCCTACTGGTAACTTCTATAACTATAGAACAGCATTGAGGGGGGCTGCTCACAGATCCCTCACAGCACACAGCAACAGGGAGAAGGTAGGTTCTGACTACATCCCATTTCTCTCCAAATGGATGGGGTGCAGTGCTGCTGAGAGTCAGTGGCTCAAAGACTTGATGCAAGCACTCTCCTCCCTTCCATAGGTCACCAGCACAAGGCTTGTGCACTGCTAAATGAAACTGGCAATGTAAATCCATGGCTCAAAGGAGCCTGAAATGGATCACAGGGTTTTGTCAGCTTGCTCTCAGACTCTGGGGAGGTGGAGAGGGCAGGAAACACAGCATGGAGGATTTTTTTGCAACTGTCTCTGTATTTCTGGAAAATACACTATTTTAGACTGATAAACCTAATGGAACAGGTATTTCAGACTAAAATGATTTTTATGCTGGTAATGGAGCATCTGCCTGGCAGGCCCAGGTTGGAACTGCATTTTTCTTACAGCTGTGCCAGCCAGGACTCTGTACAGAGAAACTCCTGTTGGGTAGTGTGTGGTTTGAGACAGAGAGCAAAAGGCACAGAGAGAGAGGAGGTGGTTCCACATGTACATTTTAAAAAGATGAATTCCCATAGGTCCTGCAAAGTTGTTCAGTCTGAATCCATTGCAGCAAATTTGGGGTGAAATTCTGCCCTCATGAATTTTCATTTCATCTGGTTGTTGCTGCCATCTTGGTGAGCAAGAACTTAAGTATTTTATCAGTGTTTGTGGCAGATACATAGCTTGCTGAGATGTCACTGATGCAGCAAGAATCAGCTTAAGATGCTAGTGCAGGATCCTCCTGTTTTGTGTCCCAGTGTATTTCTTATTAATTTTGTTATTTCTCCATTCAATTATGGTTTGGTGTTTGTTTGTTTTAAGAAAGAGGGATAGTTTTTAATATTGCAGTTGCACGTAGTCATAAGTGGGTAATCTCTGAGCAGAGTATGGCTAAGGTAAAGTAGATACTGCATGAACAAGCATAATATGAAATACAGTATTCATTCACCAGAGGAGCCAGGCCAGATGCTAATCTCACATCCCTGTAAAATTGATGTAAATCTGCTGAAGCTAATGGAGTCTTACAGCATTTACAGTGAAATGAGATCAGCATCTGGTCACAGGCTGACTCAGCTGCTCTGGCAGTAAGCTGAGTTGCTCTGAAAAGCACTTCTCTGTGCAAAGATGAGATGATGGCTTCATCCATCCTCATCCTCAGGGTGCTCATGCCAGACTGCCGCACAGATTGTAGGAGGTTTCCTACATGGTATATTGGAAAGGAGGATGTCCTGACCTGTCAATGTTCTAACCCAGCCCTTCTCTTGGTGTGTAAAGAGCATAGTTTGAACCACTTGTTACTTTTTCAGGAGCAGACTTGTAAAAAGACAGGGTAAGGCAGCTCTTGAAGCTGGAAGACGCAATACAGCAGCAGAAATAAACGTCAGGGTGAGAGAGCTGGTGATGAAGAAGGGCTGATTTATGCAGAATTCGAAGGGGTGTACATGTTAGAAACTAAATGTGGTTTTATCTATGCAGTGAGGTGACCTGTGTCACCTCCAAACTTGTCATCCCACTGGGAACCCCTGCGTTGTGCTAATGACATGGTCTCTGGCTTTGAAATGTAGGTAGCATGTACAGTGCAGTGCTGTGTGTTGTTGCAGTCTCATAGTATGGAGGAGGAACATGTCTGATCTCATGAGCTTTCTTCTTTCTGCAGAAGGCAATTGTCCTTCAGTGTGGGGGTGGGTTGGACGGCACTTGGGGGGGAATCAAAAAGGTCTGAAATACGAGTTTCTGGCACTAACCCAGATTTTCTGCTAGCAAAGTGCCTGGATTGAAGCCAATAATTGTATTCATAACACATAACTGTATTCACTTTTGTTGCTTTTCCTACAGAAATTTGATAACAAAACATCCAAAGTGTATTTTTACCGGGGAAATAAATTCTGAGACAAAGACAGAAATCCCCTGGAAATGTGTAGGGAATTGGTATCCAAGGATGTGTCTTTGTCACCTTTTGGATGCAGATGAGAACAAGCTCTACCCATGCTCTGGGCTGGCTGTGGCTTTGTAGCTGTATTAGCATGGCTTTGAGCCCACACTCACACACCTTCCCTCTCAGCAAGGCTTTTAGTTTATGTTTAGTACCACTAATGAGGGTGACCCAGCTCCTGGCAGCAGGGAACAGGGCAGAACAAGCTCACATCTGCCTGCAAAATAGATGTAGACAGAACCTGGCAGTAATTTCTAGCTGAGGAACAGTGTCTGGCTCCAGCTTTCTGTATCCTTCCATCTTTTAAGACCACACCAGTTACAGGGTTTTCATCATTTCAGGCAGAAAGCAAACCATAGATCTCAGCTGTATTCTTTACTTTCTGGTTGATTGATCTGAATTGAGTGATATAAAAATTAATCCCAAAGCACACTTAGCTCAAGTGTGACTTGAAATGGCTCCACCTCACCCTGGTAGGAGGGCTCTGCATTGGGGGGGGTTACATTGAGCTGTGTTTTCAGCCCTATATTATAGCAGTGGGATGTATCAGGGTGCCAGTGGCTCTTGGAGTGTCAGTCCAGGTTTTTTTATGGCTATTTGACATTACAGTGTTCATCTATGGCTACCCCATAAATTGATAGCAGAAATGCAGATTGTTAGCAGTTCATTGCATGTAGATTTTAGCTGAAACAGAAATTGGCTTCCATTTTCACAGCAAGAGCTGGTGGTGGCTTGTAGGCTCCTTGCCTCAGGAAGTGTTTTCATGCCTGTGACTTGCTCATGCTCACTGTTGCATTGTGGAGGCTGCAGACTGGAAAACAGCAGCTGCCAATCCTGCTCTAGATCCATTTCATGTCTCATTGCAGCTGATGTACAGCATGAGATGGAATAACAGTACAAGATTAAATACTTATCTAAAGGACTGCTGTGTTGTCACCAGCTCCCTTGGCTGGTCTTGCATGATGGCACTTTAACACTTAACAAGCTGCAGTTAATTTAATTTGCAGATAGGCCAGTGACAACATTTGGACACTACCATGCTATGTGCTTTCCTTTAAGTTCATGGTGACTAAGTTTATACTTATTGTCTTATAAGTCAGATTACCACAGAGGTGGCTGCTGATCTTATAGCTCAACCCCTCTAAGTGGCCTTTTCCCAGCACAGTGCTGCTGCTGGAGGGTCAGAGATTTGAATATCAAATGCCAGAGCCATGGGTGTCAACTTTGTCATGGATTGGTTCTTTGTGTTATCTTTATTTTCCTTTAAGTTGTGACACAAAAGGAGCTGGAGAGAATCTGCTGCGCTCTGGGTCTCTGCTGAAGTGCTGGGGATGCACTTGTAGAAAGTCTGGCATCAAATTAATCCCTGCTGTAATTCCATTAATTTCAAGAGTCTTACCTAGAAGCAGACCTCTTGTACAGCAAATTATTACTGTACAGCAAATTATTACCTGACTCTGGTGTCTTAGAGAGAAGGCTTGGATCACTGCTATATGCCACTTCACCCTGGATGATGGCCAAGAGCTTATTTTGAGCTCTACAGTGATCTCTGTCTGCTATTGGGAGTTTCCTGGTAACTAACTTAGTACTTTCAATCCTGCTGTCTCCAAGTTAATTTGTAGAATCAGATTGTACTGATCAGGCACCAGGAAAGAAATGCCAGCTTCAAGAGGTAGCCATGCAGGGAGGTGTTGAAAATGAAACAGCTCCTGATTAACTGCTTGTCAACAAATCCTTGGTCATCAAATTTTAGTCTCTTTCTCTGTTCAGGAACATTACTGATTCTTTGGTTCCCAGATGTCTTTAAATTGCTCCATGGGTGTATTCAGCATCTTTGCTTTTGAAGACCCAACAGAAAAAGGAAGAGACCTGCAAATCTGTTTTGCTCTTTGCTGTCTGATCTTGTCATCAGACAGTGATGCCGTTGATAAAAATCTGGGTTATTAGCATTTTCTAAGTCATGTTATTCTGCTCAGTGAACATTGTCTTCAGTTTATATTCATTTCAGCATACATCCTCCTAATGCCTAAAGGTGTCTCTATATTCTACTGCCCTTTGCTTGCCTGTCACTGTACTGCTTTTTAAGTACAGATCACACTGAAAAGTTAATTATTTTTTTTTCTTTTCTCTCCCGATTGAGTTCTTCTTTCATGCAGAGAAAATACTGACTGGAAAGATAATAGTGATGTAATTTCTCTTTGCAGATTGTGATCCCCTTCTTCAGCCTATTGATCAAAGACATTTATTTTTTGAATGAAGGATGTGCTAATCGCCTTCCAAATGGACATGTCAACTTTGAAGTAAGATGTGAAAAATGTTTTTATTTATCCCATTCTGAGAGCCCTATCTGAGACTGTTTGCCTGCAATTTCAGTGCAGACCAACAAAGACTGAATATGCCAGAAAGGACTATCCTAGGTGACTGTGTGAAGGTTAAACCAACCTTCATTGCAGCTATTGTACCATTGTAGCTTGATGTCAGTTGGCTGCCAGAAATTCAGTGTCAGCAGCATAAATGAGTATACTTAGGTTTGGAGGAGAAGATGGCTTTTTCTGAAAGCATAGAAAATTGGTTTTCTTACACAGAGAAGTAAGTCAGTAAAAAATGCTTTATACTTTGTCTGTGTTTTTAGCCCTTTCACTTTTTAATAAAAAGGTTTGGTAAACTAAGACATGAATTACTTGTGGCCCTTAAAGAGAAGTTAGAATACAAGCAGACAAGAACCTGGTCTTCTGCTTGGATGTTGCTATTTTGGTGCTGTAATCTTACCTTGTCTGAGTGAAGTGGTTTTGTGTTAACAGAAATTTCTGGAACTGGCCAAGCAAGTAGGAGAATTTATAACATGGAAGCAAGTGGAATGTCCCTTTGAACAAGACCCAAACATCATCCACTACTTACATACTGCTCCCATTTTTACTGAAGATGGTAAGACTCAGTGCAATCTCTAATCACTGAAAATGTCTCTTCATCACTACTAATTAAAACTCTGATGTGTGCATTGGTGATCTCTTTCACTGACCAGTCCTGGTTCTTTCCTAGCTTTCATGCAGCTTTTTTGTCCCAAGTCTATCAATGTGTTTTTTGCAAATACAACCTTCTAGCTCACATAGCTGCTGGTTTCTTTTATTTTGTCCATGGCTTCTCTAGAAGGCACTGTCTAGGAAGTTGCCATTGTTGCCTTATTTTTGTAACCATGAGTCCACACAACCATGTCATGGACTGCTGTGGATGCCAGCTGTCCCTTAGCCACTCATTCTGTGATTGATGGAGCCAGAACTAATGTCTTCCACACCACGACACTGTCAGCTCTTCAGTGAACACAGCCCAGGGCAGTGGTAGCCTGTCTGATCTCCTCCACTACAGCACAGAAATGCATTATCTACAGAAAAGAATTTTTAAGAGAAATCTTGTAAAATCTAGTAATTAATTTAAGCTGTAGCTATGAAAGCCCTGTTGTGAAATCATTTCTCTGATTTTTCTTTTTATCCTTATCTGTCCTCTTTGATTTGGTATCCAGCATGTCAGACTGTGTCATTTCAGATTGCTTGGTGTCAGTTGCCTCTTGGTACATTGTCACGCACAGAATTGCCTATAGCTAAAATCCTCCTGAGCTGTACTAGAGTTTGGGTTGTTTTTTTTTTTTTTTAATTCTATAGGCTGTTTTCTGTACTAATCCAAGTTAAGCAGAGCAGACAGTTTTTATTTCACAGAACACTTCAGAACACAAAATATTCCTTCAAAAATCTCGCCCAAATCCGAAGAATGACTGCCAGAAAAGAATAATTAATGTGATTAAAGTAATTTGTTCTGGCTTTAGGCTCTAAAGGGACAAAGTGAATGTCAGGGGTAAAAGTAGTTTTCAGGCTGCTGGATAAAAGAAGGGTGACTTCAACCCACTTATTCTTTGCAAAATTCTCTCTCTCATGACCTCCTCTACATTCATACTGATTTCCTGAGATGCCCTTTGCAGAAGCCACACCTGGCATCCCCTGACACCCAGAGGAAGTGCAGAGCAAAAAAACCTGCCCTGAGTGAAAGGTGGGAGAGTATTTTAGACAGATAAAGCAGTAGTATGTGAACTGCAGCTGTATCATGCTTTTCACAAGCACAGAGGAACAGTGGACCAATATTTGAATGATGAAGTAGAATTGAATTGTAGCACTTACTTGAATACTGAAATGGTTCATGTATTAAAGAATAAAACATTGGTAAGCAGTCAGATGAGGAAATAGCTGCAAACAGAAAGCACAGCCTACCTAAAGAACTCTGAGGACAGTGAGATATTAGTGCACCCCCAGCTTTTGCAGAGGAGACTCTACACCTGAGACACATCTTGGTGTCATAAAACCCATCCTGCAGTGCCAAGTTTTGCAGAAAAAGAAGACCTGTTAATTTTCTACAACTGTTCCTTCTCTGCTTTCTGTAAGTCATTCTACCTTGAGGGTGTTTTGTGTCTTACTGTTGCTGTTGGAGTAACACACATTTACCTTTTCCAGGTTTGTATCTGGCTTCCTATGAAAGTGAAAGTCCAGAAAACCAGACAGAAAAAGACAGGTGGAAATCCTTAAGGTAATCACTCATTTTATCAGCTCATTTCTAAAGTACCTCCAAAATGCTGCTCTGGTAGTCAAAGGTTGAAAAGTGCTATGAATCTCTGAGGGGGGCAGTGGTCTTTCCTATTTAAGAGTAAACTGCAGATCTGAGCCTGCACTGATAAATGCAATTTAATAATAATCTGAAATTATCTACCATTTTAAAACATCCTCTATTTGTGCATTTATACAGTGCTGTACCCATGCAAAAGAGGCCTTGTCTAGTTGAAAAATGCACTAGGTTAACTAGACCTTCTTACAGTTTATATCTCTTATAAGAGATATAGAATGGTTTAGGGTAAAAACAGATTTTAAATCTAAAATCTAGAATCTAAAACCAAATCTAAAACAAAACTAATCTAAAACCAAAAAACACAACAATAACCCAACTTTACATTTGCTTTTTTTTTTCCCTTTCATTGTTCTTACGTTTTTAATTTACAGATCCACTATTTTAGGCAAGACTTGAAGATAAGGAGATTATTCCAGTAGGTCAAGGAAAAGAAATCCGCAAATGTTTTGCACTACTGATTCCAAAGATGCCTGTTTGGGATTTAGATAATTCCTTTTGTTTGAGTTTTTTGTTGGGCTTTTTGACTGTCTAACGTGATGGATGAACTGGATTCATCCACTGAAAATCAACAGAATCGTGTGCACAAGGACTCTTTTCTAAGTATGAGACAAAAAGAGGAAGGACAGACAGACTTTTTGTGGCTGTGCCCAAACTGCATCAGGATCACTGTAGCTTTTGCCTCTGAAGGAAAACAAGAAATTCAGGAGCATGGAGAACCATGGTGCTGTAAAGAAGATGGAAAAGTCTGAAAAAAGGAAAACAAGAAATACACATGAATATTTCAGAAGCAGGTGCTTCAGACAGCAGCTCTTTAAACCCTCTGAGGATTGTAAAATTAAATCAAACACAGACAGAGCAGCAATCTGGTTAATTGCTGAATGAAGAAAGAACTTAATCTTACATTAGCAGTCCCCCAGCCTTGTTGAACAAAGCCCAGACTGCTACAGATCTAAGCTTCCAGCAGATGAAAACTGACATCTCTTGCTCATATGTACACATGTATGTCACATATAGACCACATCAGCATGGGACATGCATATAAACCCCTTGAATTTTTAAAAAGAACAATTCAAAGTCTGACTATTCCTTAGTTATTCTTCCCACCACTGCTGTTGCTTTTCTTACTGTGAATCTTGGCAGATCTGAGGAGGGCAGAGTGTAGGCAGTATTACTTAAAGATGCCACCACCACATCTAAAGTTGAACTGAAGAAGTAAATGGCATGGAACTCAACTTCCCTCTGTTTAATGTATGTAGTGTATTCCCTAATCTTCTACATGCTGAGTTGCATCTTTTAGAGGGTTTTATCCTGCTTAAAGAAAAAAATACTGCTTTACCATTTGAAAACAAACCTATCAGGATCCAATTTATACAGTACTGCTCATTTTGCAACATGATGAGAGGGATCAGAGTAATTGCTCTGAATTTGGGAACTACATGGTCTGATTTAAAAGGCAAAGGGTTTCAGACTAGAATAAAAGCACTAGAGAATTTGTCATTCATCAGCAGATAACTGGTTTTTATTTTTAGGATATAAACCACATTCACCATTTCCTTATAGTTAATATAAAGTAGGGACCACATCCTGTGTCTAAAGTTGTACAGTAATCAAGGTGCTACTATAACATGTATGAAATAATGCACTATAGTAGATTCAAAATGAAGCCCTAACAGTAGATTAATGGTTTGTCTGTGCAAAGGATGTTCCTAGCTGCCTTCAAAAAGCTTAAATGATACCTAAATGACATACAATATTGAACTTTGCATTTTATTATTGACATTATACTGGCATTCTCTATGATGTTCAATTCTTTGATTACAACAGAAGGATATAACCCTTTCTTTGAGATCAGCAATAGTTTTATTTCAATACAGAGGGATTCTGAGTGGCTGTAGTGTTTTGAAAAATCAGACTAATCCCAAATCCTGGCTGTGTTGATGATGCATTTAGTCAGAAATCTGGAACTGTTCCTGTCCTCTGCCAGGCCTGGGAAGTTGTCTGTGTGTGAGTGAGTTGTTGAAACGTGAGGCAGGGGTGAGCTGATGTCTGAGGGCAGCTCTGCCAGCTGAGATGTGCTCTGTGTGATACACTAAAGGTTTGTAGAGTGTGCAGTGCTCATGTTGGGTTTTGGGCTGTGAAAACCCGTGCAGTCTGGATCGTGGCCACCTGGAATCCACTGCACTTGAAAATATTGGGATGAGGCGGGCAGCTTCTTCTGGATTTGCATAGGTAAGGGCTTGAGGCAGAACCTGAGTTCTCCTGTTCATACAGGTTTGCCAGGGCATGAATTCAATCAGGGGAACATTATAATGTCAGCTGTTTACTCAAGCTTCATATGGAAAAACTAAATGTAAGGATGTTGCAGCATTTCTCCAGCCAGGGAATGATCACTATTCTGGTGACACTGTTAATATGCTTGGTCTTAATTTTTGTCTGTGAGCTGAGAGCTATACAGAGAAACAGACTCACACAGCCATTCCTTCAAGCAGAGCCATTTCCAAAATGATGCCATTAAAAGCCTGTTAAATTCCAACCAAATCCAGAGCAATAACCATAAGCAAAGCTAAAACAATGCTAATGCTTAAGTGTGTTTGCTAAATGGAAATCCTTTTCCTCAGTGACTGCATCTTTTTAACAGTCACATTATGACTTCATAATGGAAATTTTTTCTTTGGTTGGTTTGGTTTTTTATTTACTTATCTGAAACCCAATGTAGGTGAATGGGCCCTTTCTTAAAACTTGCTTTTTACAGTTCAAATCTTCCTTCTCTAAAGAACTAATAGAGGCTGGTGCAGCTGAGATTATAACACCCTGAAGATGAATCAAAATGTGATTTCTCGTGGTAATACTTTATATTCTGGGGCACCCTCCACGAATTCAGGCAATTTTGTAAGTCTGGTTTAAATTTGATTTGATAAAGTTTATCACTGTTGCAAACTAAAACTCTTTCATAGTCCAAAACTTTCAAACCTCAGTGCTTAAAACGGAAGCATAAATTTCAGATTTATGTAGGTGCTGAAGGCTTGCTGGGACTTTCAGAAGCACCAAATTATCTTTAAGCCTTTATGTAGTCACACATTTAAAAGGTCTTTTTATCAGAGGTGCTAAACATCCTCCTCTCTTGGTGAATATTGAGGCAATTACTGCTTTACAGAGGTGTGAAATATATTGTTTGATCTCCAGAGATATGCTAAATGATTTGGAGATGAGAGTACACAGCAACTTATGATGAGACTATAGCACTTGTAAAAAAACAGACATTAGGAGTTACAGCTTGTCTTCACAAAACTTTGAGGCTAAAATCCTATTGATTCAAGTAGAAATCATGTAAAGCCTTAAATTACAGGTGTCAGTTGCATTTCTAATTCAGATTTGGCCTAACTGGGGTGTATAGGGGAAGAGTTAGGGCCTTGCTTCAGCAAAAGGTTTTGCAAAGTGCAAGTACAACTGAGAACAAAGGTTCACAGTTTGGGGAATAGACTTTTTAAAAATGTATTAGCATTACATGAAAATGTTTTATTGCTATAAATATATAAAGAGCTCCTACCATGCTTAAAGAAAGCAGGATCACTAAACACTAAGCACTAGGCCACTGTGGACATGGAGTTGTTAGCCCAACAGCTGGAGAAAGTACTGGCAGTAAGACCATGGCTTTCTAATTCCACTTTTTTCCATTGATTCACCTCCCTGGCAGCTGTTTGAATTGAAGTTCAAAATGCATAAAAGTAGAGCTATAGGTCTTTAATGTTAGTATCAAAACACTAAGTTAGTAAGATGTGAATATGACAGTCTTTCAGAAGCATTAACTTTGCTTCCATGTATATTTTAAAAGAGCCAAATACACAAAACCACTTCTGCACCTCCTTTACTGTAGACATAACAGTAGCAAAAGTCCTGTTTTTTAATTTTTTGAGTATGGCATTCTGCAACACAGAGCTGGATACAAAGCCCAGTGAAAACCAACAAGGGAACTGTGTGCTTGTGGTGAAATCAGTAGATGAACTTGCTCAATGCCTTTCAAAAAACAATTACTACAATCTTGTCCTCAATTTCACACCAGCATCAATCACAATACCTAATTAATGGTGGATGGATGTAGGTCTGCTGGGTGTGACTGAATTTAGAGGATAAAAACACTTGAAGTGAGTCCAGCACACAAGAACCCGGGGCACCAGAGGCCACTGAGCTGAGTGTATCTGTCAGGCAGTAAATGCAGTCCTGTCAGAGAGCTGGCTGGAGGCTCCCCATGGGGACAGAGAGGACCTGCAGATCTGGGATTGAATTGTGACCCCAGCCACTGCTGAGATGGCACTTCAACAAAGTGTGGACATGGCTGCTAAAGCACCTAAAATAAGAAAAAAATTAAGCATATAGATATTTTTCTCAGCTTGAAAATATTTTATGATGTGGTCAGTGGCAATAGGATACTCACTTAAAACCAAGCCAGTCCCTTATCAATAGCTTAGTTGCATTATAAAGTTTTATTGCAATAGTTTATGCACCTTTCATTAAAGCACATGAGCAGTGGTTTGCACATGACTGTAAATCCTGTTTAGAACAGAGCTCAGATTGCTGAATATGTAATTGGTGTTGTCAAAAAGCAGACATGTTAGTAGAAAAGATATCACTGTGCCTATCAGTGTAAAAGTGTTACCCAGCTAAGAGTATCTGGCCTAACAATGTCTGTGTTCCCTAGAATGAAACTGATTCCAAACACAGTGACAGAGGTGACAGAGGAAAAGCTCCAGTTCATTTGGATGGCCTTTGGAGTGATCCTGCAATTGGTAACAATAGTGCAGTTTTAAGTTATTCACAGGGATTAAATTGCATTGACAGCTGGTATTGTCCCTGGATTTCTTCAGAGCAAGGTGCAACTCCCACATGGGGCAGGTTGTGTTTAATAGGGTGACAATCCAGCCTTAGCAAAAGCTTTCTTTGACATTGTTGAAGATTCAGCAGCAAATTCAAGGACTAAATCTGATCCAATGAATCAGTCCCAGTCTGAGAGCAAAATTTAACTTTCTGGCTTTATGAACCTTTTTTACTTCTTAGTTTGTGGAAATTAACCTTACTGTCTCTGGTGTCTTTTTCTTTGGAAATTAAAACCTCTTTTGTTGTGAAATGATTATTCCCATTGTTGTAATTGCAGAATGGGATTAGCAAGTGACAAGGAAACAGAAAAAAAATCTTTGTCACTGCTCAGAGCCTCAACCATGGGCCAAAGATTTTCTTTTGTTTTGTCCTTTTTAACATTATTTGTTGAGTTAGATTATCTTAGGAGTTAGTGTTGGGCACTATTGAATTTTGGCTGGGGAAGAGCACACACAATCTGATGTCTTTATGACAGCATGTGCACTGACAGGGCTGTGCAGAGGTGATTTTATGATCCTGTACAAAACTGACCTGCCAAGGGGTATCTGAGCTGCACTCTTATGTTTCTAGTGCTGGACACATCACTTCTGAAAGGTAAGAAGTTTCTGGAAGTTCACCTGGGGCAAAGCCTGCTTCCTTATCCAGCCAACTGAATGTTTACAAAAAATTATTTTAAATGAGAAGTTCCTCTAGAGGACTTGTAGCAGTGAAGAACTTTTTACTTAGATGACAAAGATTTTAAGATCTAAGCAGCAGGGAAAAAATAGATACTTTAAAAAATCATCAGAAATACCTTTATGGTTGTTAGCTTTGCATGGCAAAAGAGTGGAGCAAGATATCCATGTGTATCTTACTGATAATATCAGTGGCAGCTGGCCAGGCTAAGGCAGGAGAGAATACAGTGAAACACTGGTGCAGAATGCTCTACCTATATTTTTGTTTTAATGTTGGGTATGTTGGAAAGCAAACGTACTGCCTTAGAGCAGTCACTTTCCCTGCAACCACTGCTAGGTGCTCTGTGGAGCAGCTGAGTTCTGAGCTGAGCAGAGGAGGCAGCAAACAAGTTACCTTTTTGGGGGAACAGATCTGGAGGCTCATCTGTTTGGTAGTTATTTATTTTACAGTTATTTTTGCATATGTTCAGATATGCAGAAAATACTAAATACATTAAGCTAATGCTCATACAAGGCATCACATCCTGCATTTTTACATTATGGAAGATGCAGATAACAGCTCATAGGTTCCATGGGTGGTATTTCATACACTCTGCACAGGTGCAAGACACTGGAACTCAGGCCACAATCTCAGCTACAGAAAAAAAGCTGAGTCTGAGTAACTCCTGCCTGGATCCCATTCCTGGCACTGTAGCCAGACAGACTGTGCAGTGATTAAATTCAGAGTGGCTGAGACTGCTCCCTCTTCCCTCAATGCCTTGCCCTCCACAGAGGCAGTAAATATAAACAGCTCTTTCAAAAAGCCATAGGAACAGTTTTTTAGTTTTCTGCCATACAAGGGCTCTATAATTAAGACTCCAGAGCTGTCATAATAGAACAGGAGTCCTTCTCCCTTCATCCCTGTAGCCCTAGAACTTCCAACCCAGATAATACTTCAATGTACCCAGGCCTTCTTGAATGCAGAAGGCTGAGAGTTCAGAGCTCACACATCCTGTAAATAAAATAACTGTATAAGAAACTTCCTTCTAAAAGGTGCAAAGCCCATTTAATGGACTTCTGACCAGAAAATTCCATAGTCCAGGCACCTTTCAGACATGCCACTTCCTCAGAGACCTTTTACTGGTCAGTAGTGCATCACTGCTTTCATTTTTAAATATGCTTCTAAAATTAATGTCTTTCTGAAACAACTAAACATAGAATGGTTTCTTTGTTTGAATCATGGGTAAACAGACTTGAGAAAACTGAAACTGTAGTCCTGGCAGATGACCTGGTATGTATTTCTGTAACAGCCCAAGCTGGGTTATCACTTACTTGTCTGTCCTCACCTTGAAGGAATTGTCCCACTAGAAGCCTCCTAATTATTAAAACTTACTGAGTGATGTGCACACAGAGCTATTAAATTCCAGCATTTCAAGATATGGTTCTTACAAACGTACAAGTACTGCTCTTAGGAGTCTGTCTGTGGAAGACCATTGCTAGTACACAGCACAGATGGAAAATAAATTATCCTCTGGGTTTCAGAACTCTTAGCAAGTGTTCATCAGTTTATAAAAGTGAGAAATCAGATTTTACAATTTTTTTCACTTTAAGTGACAGTGACAGGACCAGCTGTCTTAAACCTAAAGTCCAAGAACATGCTGTTCTGAAACGTTTAGTCACAGACCTAAAAGCACAGAGTGAAAATGGGCAAGCAGAAATGTCCTTATTTTCAGATTGAGAAATTGTTAAATGACACCTGGGGTCACCTGGGAAGCACCTCCTTTCCAAAAATTGCCCCAAATAGGTATACAAATTTTAGTTTTACATTTCTTCTGGTGTAACTCCTTTCTACAGCTGTGCTTAGAAAAATGGGAACTAAATTATTAATTTAGTTTCTAAAAATAATCAATCTAGGAAATAAGTGTTAAGGGTAAATACTGATGCTGTGAATGATGGTAATGTGCTTCTCCTGTAATTTTTTCTTTAAAAAAGCAATTTCATGTTATGAACAGCATTTTCAGGACAAATTGAAAGCTCTCTGCCATCCATAATACTCAAACTCTTCTTTGTTTGAAGTCCTCAGAACAAGTATTGACACTTTATTAATTGCACAGGCAGGAAACAGTAAAGTTACTTGAAAGTGGCTGTTAGGATTTTGTGACTGTACATAGATCTTGCAAAATGTTAATGGTAATATGCATACTGTACCCCCCATAAACACTGCAAGAATAGCATGGTCATTGTTATGCTTTATAGCTGTTGTGGAAAATGTCTTAACTTGCATTCATGATTATAGTGCCCATCCTATTCCCATGCCTTTTTATACAGTTGTGGTAAGATTGTTAAGAAATCCTTTTGTCAGTCATGTTCAAGCTAACTTACCTATGTATAGAATTTATATATTAAACCCCCCCCTAATTTATACTGTGTTTTAACAGTTTGCCTGAACTGTCTATTGTTTCTAAATTTTGTAATGTGAGTGTCAAATAATAATAATTAAAAAAAAAAAAAGGTTCAGATGTGTGGATTTTGTCCTTCAGTTTTATTTGTGGTGTTTTGACAACTGCAGATCTACAGAATAGGCTGTAAAAAAACTTTTGTTGCTTTGAAGCTTCAAAAATACAAAGACTTCTGACTCTGTGTGGCAATTCATTAATATGCCTGGAGGCACAAAGGTACCTGTGATTTCTGCTCTTCCTTCTGTTTCCACTTTCCTGCTTCTCTCTTCATCCTCACACATTAGCAACATTTTGTTGCATGTATGCTACAAGGAAAAGAGAGAAATTCTCTGAGTTCCATAATAAAATATTTTCCCAAATAGGAGTCATAGCCTCAAAACTTCTCTATGAGAGGAAATAGCTGAGACTGGGCCTGAATATTTTTAGTCTGACCCTCTAACACTGTGTTACAGCTGTTTAAATGTGTTCTTTTATTATTTGTATTTTAATAGATAGTGTTTCTGTTGCCCTTAAATTCTCAGTACAATGTATGAACACACTGAGGGCAGTGTGGGCCATTTCTCTCTACCACCTCTCACAGCCCAGAGAGAACCATCACACTAATTGGCCACAACTTTTCACCAGTCCATGTGTGAATGAACACAAGTGCCCAAGCTCATGCAAAGTTTCTGGGTCACTGCTTTTCTAAGAAAATTTCTAATAACTCATTAACAAGGAAAATGTGTTCCTGAGCCATATCTTGTCCCTTTTGAGCTGGCTGAATAGTGGCATTTTTCTATTCTATTGTATATTCAGAACAACAACAACAACAAAACTATTTTAAAATTCTTTTTCAAAAATAAATTCTCAAGGAATGGAAATACTGCTGTCCATGGGTTCTCACGTTGCCTTTCTGCTGATCCATCCACACTCCTGTTATCTCTTTGGATTTACTTATGCTACAGCAATCTAGGACACTGCCTCCCTTCATCAGTAGTTGTAGTGATTTGTGAAATGAATAATATATTCTCCTTGATACACCTTAGAAATGTTCCTGGTGGTTTTCCTATCCTCATTCAGTTCAGTCCCTGCTAAACAGGCAGTAATGTCATTATTCTGTCCCTGAATTCCCAAGCTCAGCTACAGCTGGTACCACCCAGCTGAGGGGAGCTAAGAAATTCTCTCCATCAGTATAAAAACCAAACCCTGGCACTGCAGAAATCCATAAACAAGAAGAGGAAAAGCACAGTTACTTAATCAGCCCCACTCTGATGCTAACCAGAGAGAGGAAAACCAAAACCAATATAACTTTAATTAAGAGAAAGCAAGCACAGCACTGGAAGCCAGGAGTCTTTCCAAGGCTTTCAGAAAGGCAGACAACCACTGCTGTAAATTTTGTATCACATCAATCAGAAAACTAAATGAGATTTATGTCTCCTGAATAGAGGCTATGAGGCTGGATCACCTTCTGTTGTGAAGTGTTTAAAAGAGGGACCATACAACATTCCAGGGGTTTGAATATAGCTTTTCATACATGCACAATGTGTCCCACCAGGATAATTACATGGAAATTTAAGATATTTTGCTTTACAAAGCAATGTAAACATGGTTACATTGGGTGATGCTCTTTCCTAAAGATGTGTACACATTTGGTGTTGTAAAATCTATTTAAAAAAGGAATTACCTCATCTAAAAAACAGTAAATACCATAGGGTTGACAGCAGAAGTAGCTGTAACTACACTCAAAATAAATTTCCTTCCCAGTTTTCTAGAGACTAAATTTCTCTAATTTCATTCTTCACAGTCAAATTATTCCCATCTTAAAACTGGCCATTTCTGGAGGGTCTGTCCTTTTTGATTTTTTGTTGCTTTTCAGGATATACCCTGATCATGGCCAGTGAATTTCTTCTGACTTTATTCTCTGAAACACCACTTAAATTCCAGCAGACGTCGTTCTACCGCTGGGTCTCCACTGCCACCTCCTGAACAGAAAGGAAAATGAACTTCTTGCAGTGCTGCTTTTCTCTGGTACATCTATAAAGGAATTTTTTGAAAGCACTTTGCTCAGCACGAAAATCGGTGGCTGAAACTGCTTTGCAAGCTGTCTACAGAGGCTTCAAAAAAGGTTCAAAATTAAAAGCTAATTATTCTAAACTTCTGATAGATTTCATCCTTTTTCAGTTGAAGACCTGTCTGAAAATGGGAATTTCTTGCTAGTTCCCATTCATTGCATTTTCATAATAAACAGTTATTTCGGCCACTTCTATTCCAGGGAAAAATTCCTTCTGACAGGAGGGACCCAAAATACCCTAGAACCAAAATTTCCCTGATTCCAGGTAACCAATTCTGAGAGGTTCTTCAGCATTAGGTGGTGGGGTTCTGGGGTTTGGTTTTGGTTTGGTTGGTTGGTTGGTTGGTTGGTTTGTGGGGGTTTTTTGGGTTTGTTTTTTGTTTTGTTTTGTTTTTTGGGTTTGTTGGTTTTTTGTTTTATTTTGGGTTTTTTGGTTGGTTTGTTGTTGGTTTGTGGACTTTTTAGGGCTTTTTTTTTTCTTTAGTTGATTGGTTTTTTGGTTTGTTTTTTTTGGTTGGTTAGTTGGGTTTTTCATTAAACAGGACTTTCACAGACCTGTAACACCAGGATTTGGCTTTTCTTGGAGCATTTCTCCCCACTGGAAACACGACTGATGTTTTTTCACCAGAATGGATGTTTTTAGGGGTGTGAACCGGTCCCTGCCTTCCCCGCACCCCAACCCTGCCGGGAGCATCACCGGGGCGTCCCCCAGCTCTGTCCCTGGGCTAGGAAACATCAATTCCCTGTCAGCAATACAAATTATTTTCTTGTCAGCAATCAGAGCGAACAGTCACAGCAGAGGGGATAGCTTTGGAGCAGAAAATCGGGTTTATTAGGTATTTTTTTCCTGTTAGCATCAAGCAGGGACGACTCCCCCCGGGACTTTCTTGTCAGCTGTTCCTGAGCATGACTTAGAATCACTTCTATCCAGTCTGGGGTGAGCAGGGATGCTCCAGGGGAGTTCAGGTCATCTGGGTTCCAGAAGCGCAGCTGCTCCTCAGCCTCATACTCCTCACTGTCTTGTGTCTTCCAGTGCTCTTCACAGCTGCTGGAGGCAATGTGGGGGGGATGTGGCTCCTCACTCAGTGGCTCAATGACTGTCACCTCAGCAAAGTCCTCCACCTCCTCCTGGAACTCGGGCAGGGAGTGCCGGCCGTAGCGTTTGCCACCTTTGATGTACTTGGGCTGTGCTTCTGGGGAAGAATCTGTTTCTTGGAAGTGCTCTTCATTTGAGAGGGTTCTGGATAGGATAAGTGCTTCTTTAAATTGGTCAAAATGGACCCTGCCTAGGAGGTTGCCTTGGAGCAGGGTTTGCTGGAGTGCTGGGGCCATCTCCTCCAGGTGCAGCATGTGGCAGAGGTCAGTGAGCTCCTCCTGCCCCAGGGACCCCGTGCCCGTGGTGTCAAAGCTGTCAAAGAGCTCCTTGAGGCGAGCTTCACACTGGTCCTGCTCAGCTTCCTCCATCCCACAGCCTGCCACCAAAACCTGGCCGCCTGCGCCCCTTCCCCGCCGCCCCCGGCCCGCACACGCGGCTCAACCGCGCCGGGAAGGGGTTCCAGGCGTGGCAGAGCGATCAACCTGGATACCGAACCTCTCGAATGAACACGTCTGCCGAGTTCATGACGAGGAGGAGGGAACCGGCGGTACCATTTTTGGACCGCTCCGCTCCCCTCAGGACTCTCAGAGCCAGAGCGGCCCTGCAGCTCCGTGAAAACCTTAAAACCCTACATGAATGGCACCCCAACCCACACAGCTTCTTTGAGCTCTCCACTGAGCGGGGCCCGGGGAAAGGACGGTCCGGTCAGCGCCCCGGTTCCTTCCCCATCACTCCCCCCCTCAGGAGCCGCCATGGCCCCCGCGGGGGCGGAGCTTCCCCCCGGTGCCCGTCAGGGTTCGGCCCCGCCCCTCCCCGCCGCTAGGGGGCGGCCTTTGTTCTACGTCCGCTCTTTGTGCCGTGCGTCTGACGTCACGGTGCGCAGAAGCCGCGAGAGGGAGAGCGAGAGGGAGGAGAGGAGGAAGCGGTTTCTCCGTGCTCGGTCGCGGGCGCCATTTTGTTTGTGTGCGGAGGGCGGAGACGGCGCTCGCTCTCTTTTTCTTTCAGCTGTAAGTGGCGGCGGCGGCGGCTTTCTTCCTCGGGTTCGTTGCTTTTTTCCTTTTTCCCCTCCCTTACGTTTCCAGCGAGCCGAGGCAGAGGGGCGTAGAGGGTTAGTGTGGGGGGCAGCGTCGCCTTTGCGGTCCTAGGGACTGGGTGAGCTTCGAGCCCCGCGTGAGGGGTTGAATGTAGAAATGTTAGGGTGGGAGGAGGGGTTCTATGCACAGGGCCCTCCCGGTTAAAGCCTCTTGTGGCAGAGAGGGCTTTTTTGAGGTGCGGTTAGGGGTTGGGGCAGGCAGGGCCGGGGCCTCCTGTGTGGTAAAAACGTTTAGGGTGGGGGCCACGCAGCTCTTGCTCTTGAGGCCGATCTGCATGGAGGTGTCTGGCGCTTGCCCAGATGGCAACAGATGAACCCTTCCTCACCCTTACGGCTCCAGAGGCCTCTTGAGGGAAAACCGACGTGGAGATGGACTTCGTGGCCGTGGTCTGGGGTTGTTGGCGTCTTCTGCAGGACCTGTACCTGTGTATTGGTCCCCAAGACGCTCAGATCGGCCCAGCCCAAGGGACTTTGGTCATCTCAGAGGAATAAGCCTTTGACCTCTTCCGATCTGTACAGCCTGCCAAGTTTTTGACAAGAGGCATTTAGAAATTGCTGTGTAGGCAGCTCATGACAGGACTTTGTGGCCTTCTTGAGGCGCTTTACGTATTAATATTTTATAAAAGGTCCTTGGCTCCTATTTGAGAAACGTTCTGGAAAAATATGAGAGTGAAAATGGCTTTTGATGTCGATTAGGGACACATGGTATGGGAATGCATATGTTCATGTTAGCTGTCAGTATTACATAAGTGAAGTCCCTGGTGCATAAATTTAGGAGTGCGTAATAGTAAAAAAACCAATCTCTCAGGTAGCTCCTACTGTAAAATGGATTCTGGCCATTTTGGGCCTCACACAGACCGATTCTATCAGTTTCTTCATCATCTGCGTTTACTTGGCTCCCTTAGGGGCAGGATTTGTGACTTTGGTCTTAATTCCAGTAATTTAGTGTGCCTCTGAGTATAATTTAGCAGCAGTTACTCTTCAACTAAACCTTTTTCCAGTTATCCATGTTGAATGTCCATCCTTCCACCTCTGAGTCTCCATCTCCAGGACACTTTAATGGTTATTTTATTTAGATATTTGTAGCCTGCCTTCTGCCAAGTGGGGAAAATAGAAAATGAAAGGCAGACATAGGTAAAATTCTCTGTTCACATATAACAGAGTATGTGGGGAGAGCTCTTCACCTTGCAAGTAGAATAACTGAAACCTGAGTGTGTTTCATAATTTGAGTTATGTAAGTTGAAAACAATAAAATGGATATAGAGCTGGGTACGAAGAGAAGGAATTTGGGCATATAAATAAGACACTATTTGGTTTTGTGTTGATCCTTTAGGCATTTTTTTTGTCATTTGATACTTTAATATTTTTTAATGTATCATAAGTGAATTAAGATTTTTATGAGACCTAGGTCATGACTGACTCAAAAGGTGTACCAGTCACTTGTTTTTGTGCAGTTTGTCACTATGCATTGTATTTGTGCTTTGAAAGCAAAAGATCAGTGAGGTTGTCAGCTTTTGTTTTTAACTGCCAGCCTGTCACAAAATCACAAAAGCAAGGGGAAAACTTCTTCAGAAGAGGCGTGCCATTTATGTGTTCTAAAAGTTTCCTCCTTCTTGCCTCCAGCTGGAACAGAGGCAGCCACTGTTGTCTTCCTAAATTTACACAATCATTATTTAATTTTTTAGTACTATCTTTGTTTCTAAACTACTTTTCTTGCTGTCACTGCTTATTATGGAAACTTTCTTGTCCTGAGTTAGTTCATTCTTCAGAACATACTGAAACAGAAATGCAAGCTTAATTCTTATTTTCAGAAACTGCTGCCAAAGAAGACTAAACAATGGTTCCTTTTGTTACACTCTTCAATTCTACAGTTGTGCATGACTTTCCTTTCTTTCCAGTTGTGCATGTACCTGTTTGAACACAGAATTCCTGCATATAACATCCAGCAGTGCAAGCTGGTGGGTTTTGCTTTGGCCATCAGCCAAACTGTAAAACACCCTCACACCTGCCTGCTGATACAGCTCAAAGAATGGTGGCTTGCCCTCATAGTACTGCAGAGTTCTGAGTTAATTTATTGGAGTTCACTGTGATTGTTGCTGAAACTTTAAAAAGCATCTGCTTAACAGTAATCTGTTAATAGTTTTATGAGAGAAGTTTTAAAAATGATTTAACATACTTTTGTGTAGTAACTTACATACCAAACAGTATGAAGAGCTAAATCCAGGTTTTGTTGGAGAGGATGTTTGAAGATTGAGGTCCTCTCCAACAGAAGACTTCAGTACGGAAATTGTTCTGCTTAGTCACTTGAGAGTTTATTTAAAACAGGCTTTAATTACATGGTTGAAGCTATTAAGAGGAGATGAGTTGGCCTATTTACTCTAGGTTTTTGTTTTGTAACAGTGTTACATTGTTGGGATGAGAAAGCTATGTCTACTGAACCAAAACCAAAATAATGCATAGGGGAAGCTGATGAAAAAGAGTTGAGGAAATTGTTCTTTCTAGTCCTGTCATATTTGATCACACTGCAGCAGTTGAGTTGCACCTACAGATACAGTGTAATGCATTTGTCTTTTATGTGTCTGCCTGTTTGTTTTTTCAGAGGGAGATGAGGCACTCAAAGCATTCCCATTGTCCGGAATGGGACGAGAGGAAGAGCTGGGATCAGAGGAAGCACAGTAGCAGCCGTAAACGCAGGAAAAGGTCCCACAGCAGTGGACAAGAAAGCAAACACTATAAATCAAATCGCCTTTCAGAAAGGTATAAGACTCTGAACTGAGTATCACAAGTGTTTCTTATGTCTAATATATACATGTTTACAGGAGAAGTGGTTTTGAGTGCCCAAAGTTGGCAAATCCTTAAGGTTTGGATCCCTTAAAACAAGTTTCAGAGGTAGCTGGTTTTGTTAAGGTAGTGCCTGAACCATTGAATTGGAATTCTTTAATAAAAATAAATGTTACTGGTTTGCTTCACTGTTGTCAGTTAAGTATCAGTGTTGAATACAGCATATATTACATTTCAAGTAAAATATGCCTTTTCATTTACTTAATGTGTACAAAAGGAAAAGGTTTCTTAATCATTGAATGCAATGGTAAGTATGAGTTTGTCTTACTAATTTGGAGGTGGTTTGCTTTTTCTCCCACGCTGTTTCCACTGGAAGGATGTGTTTTTCTTTTTTCCTTGGGAAGATGATCCCATGGGCTCTTCTTTTGAGAACTCATGCTTATTAAATGCTGGAAGTAGTAGGTGTACATTGGTATGGGGGCTTTCTTAAGCCCCTCAGCAGCTTTCTTAAAGGTTTTCTTCAGTACAATAGTTCCTTGATCAGGTTCTCTGAGGTTTTTAATGTTTAATGCAGAGCACTAAGAACAATGCTGCTTCTCAGTCTCCAGGTTTTATTTTCCTTTTTAACATTGATTATTGAAAGCATATAAGGGGATTATTGCTGTAACAAGTGTTTTATCCTTTGACTTTATAGATTGTAATTGAGTTACTCAGTATATTTTAGGAAATGTTTCTCCTTTTTGAGTCTGAGTTTCTTTCTTACTGTGCAAACTGTGGATGAATTACATACTGTTCATATGGATGGCTGCCGTGTATTGGAGACTGATAATGTTGTTAGATTTCTAATAAAGTAACATCAAAAGCTCCACTATTTTTGGGGAGGGAGTCAACTAGAAACCATTGTTGATGTAAAGGCAGATACTGTGTAACTCTGTAACTCAGCTCAAGTCACTTATCTTGTTGGAACCTCAAGTTTTGGAAGTGGAGAACATTCACTTAAAATATATTTTCAGTCATTATTTGGACGATAGAGCCATAAATGAAAGAGACCATCATGACCGGAGATATGTTGAGGAATACAGAAATGACTTCTGTGAAGTATATGACCACAGGCATTATCACAGAGACTATGAAAAGAGTCACCATCATCACTATAGCAAATCCTCTGGTCGGAGCAGGAAAAGTAGTCATAAAAGGAAGCATAAGAGACATCATTGCTCCAGTCACCAATCACATTCGGTATGAGTAATTTTTAACTTTATTATTAATGATTTAGTGGTAATAGACCTCTTAAGTGAGTCTTAGAACTTAAATCCCTGGTCACAGTACTTTAAGAAATGCTGTATTGTTTAAAAAGGATTTGTAGTTGAGTCCATTTGTGGGCATATTGATATGTTCTTGGTTGAGACTTTTGGATCAGGCTGTTGGGTGAGGGGTGGGATTGTTGTCAGTGCTAGTCAAACAAGGTGAACATAGGTGGCTGTTAGGTAAGACCACTGGGATTAATCTGAAAAATGTTATTTTAAAATTGAAAGCAGGTAACCCGTTTCGAAGTACAGATGTCAATTGTTAGTTTTAGATCATAGTGAACTATGTTTTTTCAGGCAGTTGCCATACATCCTATTACTAAAAGTAAGTGAAGTGACATGCCTTTTTAATATGAGCATAATTGGAACTCTGAAACCTGCATGTCTGGTAAATTGATAAGAACAAGTTCTGCAGTTCTACATCTGGTTCCAGAAAACTTTGATAAGCCCCATGCCTGGCTAATGGCAGCTAATGTCTCACTGAAGATGGGATAAGTTTGCTGCTTACCTTCTTTGAAGGCACTCTGGATTTCTCAGTATTGGCATGATGCCCACTGGTACATATTGAACTCCAGGTGCTTTGTGTCACATTTCTCCAGTAGAAGACAGCAAGTTGTATTAGTGCAAATTAGGGACTTCAGAATAATTTTTCTTCTCTCTAAACACGAGGGAAGTAAAATTACTTGATATTTTTTAATGCTTACATTATATAAAGTGTCTGTTTTGAAATAGAAGTATTTCACCTGACTGTAAGTTTAGATATGTAAATAAATACCATTGTTTGCTATTTGCTAGCAAAGTATTAGGAATAGTGATGTTGCATTCTTAATCTGTTTTCAGTTAAACCACTGTTTGAGAAACAAAATTGTGTTGTTTTTTTCTGTTGCCTTATCACTTTAAGTATTTATCTGAAAATCTGTTCCTTGCCATGTTTTTCTTCTGTAACATAAACTGTGCCCTGTGAATTTCTGGGGACTGAATTTGAAATTGCTCCTGCCAACTGTTCGTGGCCTGGTGTGTAACTGAATGCCTGAATATCTCCCCGCTGAATGAATTGCCTATTCTGCCCTGAATTCACTCTGATAAATTGATTGGCTGGACGATCTTGGTGCCGTTTCCAGAAGAGCCACCGAAGGAAAAGATCCAGGAGTGTAGAGGATGATGAGGAGGGTCACCTGATCTGTGAAAGTGGAGACGTTCTAAGAGCAAGATGTATAGAACATTTTTCAACACTTTTTAAAAACTTTTCAGCAAAAAATCTGTTTAGAATAGTATGTCAGAGGAGGGGGGCTAAAGAAATCTTCATTGCTCTTTTTGTTCTGTTTTTTTTGTGCTTTTTTGTTTTCTTGCATATCTTCTTTTCTGTAGAATTTAAATACTGTGTTCAAAAAGTTCCAATTAGTAAATGAACTTGAGCCTTGAGATTAGAACAAGAGATAGGTTTTTGCTAACTGTTTTCATGACACCTGTCCAATAAAATAATGCATTGAGATGCTGAGATTTAAAGTAATTATGCTTTTGTAATGGCACATTTTAAAATCTACATTAATAATATTCATTCTTATTTAAGTACTTTTATAATTCTAACTTGTGTTTGTTCTTTTTAGATGAAATTGTTGCGACTTTAGGAGAAGGAGCTTTTGGAAAAGTAGTGGAGTGCATAGATCATGATATGTAAGTATTGGTTATCTGTATAACTTGAGTCTCATAACAAGAGGCACCACTTAGCTCAGAAATTTCAGCTCAGGGACATTTTCTTTAAAGGAACATTTCAGTTCAAAGAAAGAGTTACAGTATATTTAAGAAATAAATTATACTGGTTCTGAGAGCTACTTTGTAAGCTTATTTCTAGCAGAAAATTTCTGAAGATGTTCAGGTGATAACAGGTCTGTCCCTCACTATTTTTGAAGCTCTTCAGTCGTCTGTTTCAACATTACAAATGTTTCTTGTTTCTTCTGGTGCTCTGTGAAAGGCCCTTAGATGATACTGACTTTATACAGGTTGGTATAGAGAAATACTTCCTTTCCTCTAGGCTTTTGAGAATGCCTTGAATTTGCTTAACAACATTTCTTGGAAAACATATGCTTAGAGAGGGTTTCTTTCAAAAATAATCATTTTTAAAGCTATACTTTATTTTCAATACACATTATATAACCACATAGTGCAAACTACTAAGTAGATGTCATCTACATGTTCAAAGAGGGAGACCTGTGTTTTGCTTTGTTATGTTTTTCTGTTGGATCTCTAAGTGTTGTTGCCATATCTAGAGAATGTGAGGGTGTGTAAAGAGTATGGAATTGATTACAGAGACTGACATTTGGAAGATAATGGTAGGGAGATGCCGAGGAAGGAGTTTTGGTTCTTAATGAAAGTAGTTGCTTGGAACTGATCAAGCTCTGAATTCTTTCCTGAGTCTCCATAATCAGAATAATCCTTTGAAAGTTTTCTGAATGCACAATACTCCAGTATCCAACCCGATTTTGATAGAATGGGTACTTGTAATAGGGAGGGGAGGAAAGTTATTGTATTTCCATGACTTTTGCATGTGGTAGGAATTTTTAACAGTTAGTAAAACTCAGATAATTTTCCCATATGTTTCATATCTGCAGTTCCGTGACTTCCTTTCAGTATTTTTCTTCTGCTTCTGGTTGGTTTGTTATTTCATTTCACAATTAAGTCTGCTTAGCAGCTTGAGATTGTGTTGTGAGGGCAGATTGGTCTCAAGTCATTAAGAGTCTAAATAGCCCTAGAGACAGCCTCATAGTTTGAATGTTACACTGAGTGCAGGTCAATTTTCACTAGTACAAAATCTTCAGAATCTAATCTTCAAGAAGTTACTGCAGCACCTTCCTCAGTAAGAACTTTGCTAATTTTTTAAAATCATCTTGCAGGGGGATTCCTGGTGTTTGCTCTACCTTAGATGAGATCATAAAACTGAGAAGTAGTTAGCTTAGCATATACTGTGAGCACTTGACAAAGGAAAGATGGGTATTGCATTTCTTTATAAAACCAGTTCTGGTTAAGTGCAGTGTTCTTGAGTCAGATTCCTAATCCAACTCGAGTTCTCCATGACATTAAATCTTGCTGTATTAAAATCAAACTGCTTTGGAGCTGTAGGTGTTTAACACTAATTAATTAAGTTGGTGTTGCTATTCTGTTTTTTAAAGGAGAGGAATGCATGTAGCAGTTAAAATAGTGAAAAATGTTGGTAGATACCGGGAAGCAGCCCGTTCAGAAATACAGGTTTTGGAACACTTAAACACCATGGATCCAAGCAGCACTTTGTAAGTATAAAATTCAAATAGTCAGCATACAGACGATTGCAAAAGACTCAAAAAAAAAAAGAATTTTCACTTTTTTTTTCTTTTTTCTTTTTTTTTTTTTTAAAGCCGCTGTGTCCAGATGCTGGAATGGTTTGACCATCATGGCCATGTTTGCATTGTTTTTGAGCTCCTGGGACTCAGTACTTATGATTTTATTAAGGAAAACAGCTTCCTGCCATTTCATATTAATGACATTAGAAATATGGCTTATCAAATTTGCCAGTCTATAAACTGTAAGTAAATCTCAGTACTCTTATAAGTTGGTGGTTTTTTTCCTTTATTAAATTAATATATTAATTGTAGAATACTGTTTCTTTTCTCCTTTTAGTTTTACACCATAATAAACTCACTCATACAGATTTAAAGCCTGAAAATATCTTGTTTGTGGAGTCTGATTATATCGTGAAGTACAATGCCAAGATGGTGAGTTTGTTCTTTGTTTCTCCCAACTTGAACTGGGCTACTTCTGTCTTCATCTGAATTTTCCTTTTTAAAAAAAAGAAGTATGTGTAGAAAAGTCAAGTGATAGTGTTACATTTCTTAGAAGAGAGCACAAAAAGTTTCTCTGCAGAGAGCAACTGAGTCAAAGTAAACTGTTCCATTTGATAAGTAGTTAAGTTCTTTACTATTTAATGATGATCTGGCTTTCATAGGAAGCATAGTGTTAATAGCTTTGAATTAGCTAGGTTGTTTCCCTTGTATTTCTAAGCTATTTGGAGCACTTTTTTTAAAGCATCCCTGTGTTTGAGAGGAGAGTCAACTGATGCTTTCTGCCTTACTGAAGCTGAAGTGCCTGTCAGTGTTGCAGTCCTTGGCTTTGTAGCTGAGATAAATTTCCTGTTTGTAATGATTCTGGGGTGTTGATCATTGGGCAGTGTTATAATTGGCATGGGCCCTGAGCAGGACTATTTTTAACCACTGTCTTCCTTCTAAATGCTGGAAAACATTAAGACAGAAGTGTTTCTGCACAGATCACTTCTAGCACAGGCAGAAATACGTTTCTTTTTATGTTGCTGTTCTTTTTTTCAAGTGTAAGAACTTTTTTACACAGAAAAAAAACAACAGTGTGGACATCACTGCCTGTGGTTTATTCATAGGGCTTGATTTTATTTTTATATTTTATTTATTTTATATAAATATAAAATATATATTTTATATATATTTTATTTTTATATATTTTATTTTTAACCTTGCATAAATGAGTGTATCCACCAATGGAACAGAAAAAACCAAAATGGTTAATTAATTGAAGTTAACTTGAGGGTTAATGGAAGAGGAAAGGAGCCCTGTACTGTGGGGAAGGTCTTTTTACTCAGCTGTTTTCAGTGCTCAGACTTAATCACTTTGTTACCAGCTCCTCTTCCTATGAGCTTGACATGAATAGGAAGCAATATATGTGGGAGGAGAGTTTTTATTACAGAAGTTTAATATTTAGTGTTTTGTATTCATTAGTATTTTCAAAATAAATAAAGGTAAAATTGATACCTTTTGCTTAAACCACCATTGGCATCTTTGTTTCCTTGCAGAAGCGAGATGAACGCACTCTAAAAAACACAGACATCAAGGTTGTTGATTTTGGAAGTGCAACTTTTGATGATGAGCATCACAGCACATTAGTATCTACAAGACATTATAGAGCTCCTGAGGTTATTTTAGGTCAGTAAAGACTTCTGAACTTTGACAGCTAATTACAGTCCATTAAAATGTCTACTTCATAAACTGAAGAGCTGCTCATAGTTCTTACTGTGCAGCCATCTCTCACAGATGGCAGTATGAGAATCCCTGAAGTATTTCAGGAAAAGAAATACTTTAAAACTGTTGAAACATTCCTTTCCTACTTTCTCCTACCAAGGTTTTGGAAAAGTGTGGAGGGGGAAAATGGGCACCAGTAAGTCCGTGGAAACTGGGGGTGTGTTTGGTAGATTGCAGGTTTTGGAAACATATTAAAAAACAAACTTTGGCTGTTTTACAGCACTGGGATGGTCGCAGCCTTGTGATGTTTGGAGTATTGGTTGTATTCTGATTGAGTATTACCTGGGATTTACAGTGTTTCAGGTACGTACATACAGTTAAGTTAAAAGTTTTTCATACAGACTACTGATTTTGATCTTTTAATGACATGTACTTAACTTTTACTGTAAAAAAGGCAAATTGTACAGGCTTTTAAGTATTAAATAGATGAGACTGTAAAGACAGCATGCTTATATGAAAAGGTGATGTCTTTGAGATCCTCTCCTTCAGATTACTAAAGTCATCTGTTCTGCCTTTTTGGATGGTGGAAGTCTGCCTAGAGTCTAAAGATACTGCTGGTATTAGAAGTAAAGAAAACATACACAAAACTTGATTCATTAACTCAGCAGTCATCTTAGCCAAGGAAAGTGCTGTATAGAGAACTTCACTGCATAACTTTATTTTAATAAATTAAAGTGAAAAGGTATACAGGTAGTGTGACAGTACCCCAGCAAACATCTAGGTTGTAGATGACTGTTAATACCAAGTGGCTGAGAGTAGAAAAATGTGTTAAATGCCCTCATTACTTTTTCCACACAGACACATGATAGTAAAGAACATTTGGCTATGATGGAAAGAATACTGGGGCCTCTGCCAACTCACATGATCAAGAAATCCAGGTAAGTTCATTATAGAAGAAGTAAGTTTCCTAATACTTTCTTATTATAAGAGAAATTGTAATGTTTCTGATGTTAGCTGTGAGCTTCTGAAGATAAGGAAACTTCCAGTCTTCTTGTTACAAAATTGTGTCAGATTTAGGTGAATTAAGTAGTTGACAATAGTCCTCTTCTCTGGTTCTAGTCTGAGTTGCCAGCAACCAAAATGTCACTGCCAGCCTCTTGAACAGTAACTGAATATGAATGTATTTAAGTCTTCACAGCTAAGTTTGGAGAGGGCACCAAAACAGTATTAGACACCCATTGTTCTTTAAACTGAGAAAATAAAGGACTTGCTGTCATCAGAAGATTTTATTTTGAAAGGAAAAGGTTTTCAGTGGCTTCTTTGTGGATTGGAATCCTAAAGAGCCTGTTTCATACATCCTGTGACAATGGTAGTGCAAGAGCAAGAGTTCTGTGTGAATAAATCCTATCTAAAAATGAGTTACTCCCAAATGCAGAGGGAAATGCAGGAACACTTCTGGTATTTCAGAACTTCTTCTATAAGAATGTGCCCACTTTACACACCTGACTCTATCTTCAAATTATTTTCCTGGTTATGCAGAAAGCATTACTTCCACCATGACCAACTGGACTGGGATGAACACAGTTCTGCAGGACGATATGTTAGGAGGCGCTGTAAACCTTTAAAGGTGGGAGACAACATTTTTAATATTTCCTTGGAACTGCAGTTGTTCTGAAACATCTCTTTAAAATACTTGAGTTTTGTTGTTTTTTTTTTTCCTCCAGGAATTCATGCATTGCCAGGACACAGATCATCAAAGTCTGTTTGACCTTGTGCGCAGGATGCTGGAATATGATCCAGCTAAAAGAATTACTCTTGATGAAGCCTTGCAGCATCCTTTTTTTGAACCATTAAATAAATAAATTGAAATGTCTTCTATGCTTCTCCAAGGAGATTTCCTAGACTGTGTCAGTCAACAGAGGTTGCATGAAACTTTTGTAAACGTTAAATTATTTTGTACAGTTAAGTCTGTAAATATTTACATATGTTTTGTATAACTGTTATGTTTACCTTGTTGGACAGTTGTAGTCTGGGTATCAAAGTGAAAAATAAAAGTAATTTTCATATTTGAAAATGGTTTTCTCTTTGAATCTGCACCTTCCTCTTCTGCAGATGGGGGGCTAGCTAAGCATCTGACAGGAGGTGAGGAGCCTCTGAGATAGCTGAACAAACTGAAAACATCAAATGTTTTTAATGAGCTTCCTTTTATTAGTTGTAGAGAAAAGATTTTAAGGGCTAAGGCTACTTCATCATACTGTGTCACTGATCATGGCAATTGGAAATGTGGGTGAAATCAGTGTCTGTTCTATTGAGGTATCTCTTGTGGGTCTCCTGTTTCCTAGATTCTCTGTTCAACAGCATGCATTGCTCTGGCTGGCTCATCAGTCTCTTGGACAAGGAAACTTGTTTGGTGCATTCACTGTTTAGGTATTTCTGGGCTTTTTTTTTTTTTTTTTAAGGTCCGAAAAGTAACATTCCATAATCTCAATTTTGTTTTGATTCTTTAGAGATCAATATTTCCATGATCAAGTTTCTAGAAGGATTGCATTGCCCCTGGAATGTAATGCAGAAGAATACTGCATGCAACAGAATGGTGACATTTTTAAACCCTTCTCTTGCAATAGTAACAAGATCATTCTGAAGCCTTCAAATACTTAATTCTGTGGAGCTTTATCTCTATTTACTGATACATTGGTAACCTTGGCAGCTGCCAAACACTGTCATGGGACTATGAGGACAGATTTTCATCTGGGACTCCTATACTACTTCCTAAGCTCCATTTATGCACTTCAGTAGTTTTCACTCTTTATGTTAAGATGATGTTTTCTTGGTTTTGTTCAACACTTCTTTAATCTGTTTAACACAGTGTGGCTGGCTTGCTCAGCAGGAGGAAGGGCAGCTTCCTTGTAGGGTCCATTCAGGCTGGCTGTCAGTGTAGATGCAACAAGCAGGTTTTGGCCATTTATGTTGTTCCTGACTTTACCACGCAAGCCTTTCTTAAGGAAGGAAACAGTAAATTGCTTCAGCTCTGCAGGAGCTTGGCTTTAGGTTGTGTGCTTGCTGAGTAAGTCCTAATGCACAGTAAGATTTTAAACTGATGTCCTCGTTCCACTGATGTGGAGGAGGCTTCATTTGCATGAGGTTCAAGACATGCAAATCTCTGACTTGGGGGCAGAAAAATTTGGAAACAAGCATTTCTACTACTTGTAAGACTTGCCTCTCAATGATTAATCTGCATTGCACATGCAGTTGGGTGCAAGGGGCTGTTCATGCAGTTGCAATGAGTAGGGCAGAAAGAATTAACCAATACTTTTGTGATCTTTAATGACTAAATGCTGTAGTCCTCAAATGAGAGGTTTTGATCTTAGACATGGAAAATGGAATTGTGAGCTCACAGAAGCAGAAAAGCATGGAAATGTTGATATAAGACTGAGAATTAAAATGCAAAGAATCCAGAGGGAATCTACCTCAAACTGACTTATGAAAAGCTTCTTATATGGAAATTTAATTTGTATCTTTCTCAATAATGCAGTCTCAATGGATATATTGAACCTAAGCCTCAGATTTGACAGAATATCCAAGGTCTAACAGATGCAGTGTAATAACCCACAAAATACAGCAAGTCCTATATGAGATCTCAATCTAACTTCCTCTGGATAATTCTTTAGCACTGTCTGGCAGCCTAGCAAAGAACAACTTCTCCTTCAGTGGTTTTCAGCTCTTCCCCATATTTTCCTGGTATCTGGATTTACATAATTATAAAAACTCACACAGATACATATACACTAATATCAGTAACCCAAACTGTCTGAAAAAGTTACTTCAGCTCATCATTCTAGGCATGGGCAGCTTACCTGCACAGTAAATCTGAGAGTTACATGAATCATGATTTACCTGTAACCACTAAGTTCAATATCCATGGCTTAAAATGAAGCACTAGGGATACATTGTTCAGGTGAGTTTATTCAAATACAACAATAGCAAAACAACAGGGTAAGGAATAAAATGCTACTAACATAAATTACGAATTTTAGGCAAGAGATTTTGAATGTCATTACCCTCTGAGTTCAGCACAGATATTCTCTCTACTAAAAGCCTTTGATATTTTTCAGAGAACTTCATATTCTCTAGAGAATTCTTTAGAATATTAACTACACTCAGGGCTCAAGCCACAGCCCACTAGTGTAGGTCACAGGGCCAGATTACATCCGTTTTCCTCTCCCTGGGTGCTACCATGCCTCACCCTTTGCCTAGACAATTCCAATTTTAAGAATGGAACTGGTTTCAGACCAAGGTATTTCTGAAACTGATGAAAATTTTCAGTGTGTTATATAACAGTTGTATCACAGACTATGGTTAAAAACAAAAAAAAAAAATAAGCTTAAAACTGTGTAATCAAAGGAAAAAATAGGAAGTATTGCAGAATTATTCTTGACTTTACTCTTCAGACCTTATAGTATTTTACTGCAGCAAAAATTACTATATGCTCATAAAACAGATTTATTTCACCTGCTAAAATTCCTAAAGTAATGCCTACAGTATTAGGGCAAATACCATTAAAATGGTTATTTTGGCATTAAAAGGATGTGCTTATCCTCAGGAAAGAACATGCTTAGAGCTGGATTCCTGTGTATGTGCTTTCCTGAGCCAAACATTGCACTGATAAAGCAGGTGAAACTTCAGAGGCTTTTGACCTGCCCAGATCTGTATGTGATCTCTCAAACCACAAACAGATCATCAGACTCTTCAAAATGACCTGTGCAGCTCCCTCAAGCTGCTTGGGTTTTCCATTGAACATGCTGACTGGTAAGACAGTGTTGAAGCAAGCATTTCTATCCCCTCTATAATGCTGCTCTGAATGAAGTTCTTGAATTACAGTTCTTGCAACAATTTTACGTCCACTTCCTCATCACTGTCGGTTACGTTGATGAGGTGGATGCTGGAGGGACTGGATGGGGCAGTTGACAAAACCTCCTCCAATGTTTCAATGTCCAGCTGTGGCAGAGGGCCTGAATACCACTCCTTGTTGCAGCTGGACACTACTTCAAGGCTCTCACAGCTATGGTGGCCCTCATGTATATTTTCTTCTTGGTATTCCTTGAAAGGATAATTTCTGTCCAGAGCTGAAAACATCACCTCTTCTCTTTGGTACCTTCCTTCATAAAAGCCAAGGCATTCAGGCACAGGACTGGAGAAATTCCCACAGCCAAATGGAGGTCGGATGAATGGGCATGTGCTGCAATGAAGGAAGTTGAAAGTTGGCTTTCAGAAATGAAATTGTCTGGATTTCCATTCAGGTAAGAAATGCAGAATGGCACTAATGTTCTATGCTAGTCAGTTTATCCTGTTGAAATATTACAAACCACACAGTTTAAAACCATGCCAGATTTAAACACTGGGGCCATTTCAAGAGACATGTGCAGATAACATATCTGGGGATATATATGCACCTCTTTATGCTAGATATGTGCAGGATGTTTCTTTCAAAACAAACACAAAACCCACTTTGTTTATCAGCAAAATAATATGGATAAACCACTATCTGATAAGCCTGCAATATGTCAACCAACATAGTCAGAACAGTAAAACAAAGCATCACAAATCACTTTGTGTATTTCTGTATGGCAAAATTTGTGACAGCATCTGAGTAAATTGCTCTCGTTTATTCTGTAAGTGAACTTCTGCATTGCTACATTGTTTTTAAATAGGACTGTGAGTGAGTCCTTGTGTACAGTATGTGGTTGTCAGTTCCTCTGGTGTCAGAAGTTTTGGATATTATTCTGATGCAGAATGACACACATATTGTAATGTACATAGTGTTACAGAAAGTCACTACACTGTTAAGAAAACATAGTATGTGAAGAAGTAAAAAAGCTCTCCAGTGCTGACATTATATGGCATTGATACAATGCCCATGGAGGCTTCAAGGAGATTATTCATCTTTCCAATATAACATTTAAAATTTTAGTGCATAAATCTGCATACATATCTTTGCACTGTCAATGCTACTCAAAAATTATGATTCCTGTATGCAAGATATAGGCTTATAGGAAGGTGAACTTATAAATCATTGTAAGAGAATGATCCTGGCATTAGCAAAGCTGGCAGCCTTCAGAAGTCCATTAATGTATGAACTGTCATTTATGGTACAAGAACACCCCTTCAGAGGCCTTATGGAACTGTCCAATTTCAGAGATCATGGGCAAAGTTAATCTTTGGCAATCTTAGGAATATTTGCCCTGTGTTGTAGAGAAACAAGATAAACCAGGTGCCTCGAGTTGCCAAAGAGTGGGTGTGAGTCCACCTGTGCCTGGTTAGGGCAATAAAGGTGGGACACACACCCACAGAGAGAGGCTCACTCTGGTGTGAGGCATGGAGAGGCCAGCAGCTCGTCGAGCCTCAGGAGCAAGAAAGGCTCCTCCTGCTACACTATGTTTCTTAAAAGGACCTCAAAATAGAAATATCCTGTATTGTACTTATCATCTCACGGAGTTATTTTGAGTTTGATGGATTATCATCAGCCATAATTTAGGACCAGGTAGGCTTATTGCTGTAGGAACATAAGAGTTGTTTCTGTTAGTAGGAATGAATGGTGTATGAACTGGTAGAATTGAAGTCTAACATTAATAATTTGTTAAGTTTGATTTTGCATGGTCCTGAAAGAAAAATGATGCCTTTCAAACAATAATCATGGCCATGGGGTTGTGAAATGAGAGCACATCAATAGACTATCAGACTTCTTGCACTTGAGCAGCACACTGGCTTCTGGGAACTCACTGGTCCTTTCTGTGCATGCTTAACTTAGCAAATACCCATGGGATACTATGTATGTTAGCTTGTAAATTCTTTGATTAGGTGATATTTTCTGACTGACTACCCAGAGACTGTGTGAGAAAAACTAGGATTTACTACATTCATAAGAATCTTGAAGACATTTCCCACGAGGCTGGATTTCAGAAATCTTGGTATTTATGACAGCTGCAATCATAGCACCCAGGAGACATCTCGCACACTTTATCTGATAATTTTCAACATATCTTTACACTGTTTCTACCTAACACATTTCTGCAGAACTCAACTGCACTTAGATGCATAAAGAGGAGAGAAGATACTTATATTTACTGTGAGCTTGAGTGCAATCACTGCAACAGTGCCATGGAGCTTTCAATAACTGGGCATGTGGACCTTTGGTCCCACCACACAGGAGCTATAGGAAGCACCTTTCATTCTGAATCCTCCAGCTGCTTTCTGTAAGTCAAGACACTCTATAGCATTTTTTCATAAAAATATTGAAATAAAATAAATTATTTCATTACCTTGGGGGGAAATAGTGAGGTCCAGGCACAAAGCAAGGCTGGTGAAATGAAAAGCGAGGAGGTACTCCAAACAGACTGGCTGGCTGACCAACTGGAGCAGACTGATAAATATGTGAGCGAAGAAAAGGGGTGGTCTGGGGAAGAGGCACACCTCTAGGGAAAATAGGAACCCCTGGATACTCCCTTGGGGGGTCACTATTAGGGATAGAAAATGTGCCATTAGTGGTGGTGATGTTGCTTGGGTTTCTGCTAAAGCTCTCAATGAACATTGGTGTAGGTCTCTTCAGAGTGCAATTGAGCCCAGATAATAGATCAAGAGCTTGAGTCTGAGCAGGTTCAGCAAAGTGCTGTGGTGAAATTACAGGGTGCAGGGGAAGGGCTGGAGCTGGAACAACCACTGATGTGGTGCTTGCACTGGTAGTCTGGAAAAGAGTAATTGGACCAACATGTTGAATGGGAGCAGCCGGCAGACAGATGGCAGGAGACTCACCTTGAGGAAACAGAACAGTTATTTATCAGACATGAATAGAGGAAAATATCTCATAAACAGCAGTGTAACAAGCCACAGACAGAGGCAGAACCATTACTTCCCTGCAACTTGCAGTCATACACCACTTGGCCTACGTGTGTTCTGACAGACAGGTTTGGAGCCCACCAATTCAAGCTTCCTTCTACAGAAACCCAAAGGTGAAAGAAGAAGGAATTGGCTGGTGAGTGCTGCCCTGAGAGGCTGTGAGGGCTGTGATTTTCCTGATTTCCTGTCTTTTCCTGATATGGCCACAGATGAGGCTGGAGCATGCATTTAGCACCTGAAGCTCAGAAGACCTCTCAAGTCTTACTAGCTGAGCTGGAGTGAGCCAAATTCTTAACAAATCTGTGTGATGCCAAAGGAGCAGTGAGAAGCAGAAGCAACAGTTAAAACACCCTACTCTCTGATATGTTTTTAAAATTTGCTTCACCAGTGAAGGTACTTGGCAGCTAATTTCACTTTGAAACATTCTGCAAAACTTTCATCTCATGTCTACAAAATGCCTTTATACAGAAAGATTTCAAACTGCATAGCACCAGTTCTCAAACCCCACTACCTAGCCCGAGTCTGAATTCTAAGTCAATTGGATTTAAATGCATCTAGATTTTTGCAGTCTGTGTTTAAATATCATTTGAACCACAATAGCATAGTAAACTCTGGTCTGAAATACAGTAGCTTCTGAGGACAACTTAACATTATAAAATATATTAGGGTAAGAAAAAAATTAAAATATTCAGTCAAACTTACAGAAGGACTGGAGAGAGAATCACATCACTAACTCAGAATTTCACCAGAACAAACCTGAGTGCTCTGCATATTGCCACACAGCATAAACAGGCATTTAATCTTACTGTCTCATTAGAAAGATACCAGCCCTTGTCAGGATGCTTAAAAAGAAAAATGCTGTTGCCTGGATCCAAGCTATTTGTTGTTGAAGTTGGCTACCCAGATTCAAAAAGACCAAGAGGAGCAGGGAACCAGGAGCTACAAAGACAATAGCAGGGATCTGTGGGCAATGAAATAGCCAGAAAGATTGAAGAGGCTGAGGAAACAGTAGGTAGAGACTAGGAGAAAAAAGAAGAGCAGAGAACTGGCAGAAACAGGGGCGTCGAGAAAGACTGAGAAACTGTTTTAACTGTATCTGCACTACTGTATATAAAACTTTTACTACAGTAGATAAACTCCAAGTTATTAAAATCATTCACTACTGAAAACTCACAGACTGGATGTCCAATAGTGTTCTTGACACTGGGGATGACAAAAGAGTAAGTAGGTGTCTGGAAGGGACAAATGCCAGCTGGATTTGTAGCGACGATGTTCTGGGAAGTGCTGGCAAGTACAGCAGAGCCAGGCAGTGGGTAACGTTTCCTTTTGCCTATTCGTGGCTGATAAACCCAACCTGTCAGAGATGAAAACAAAAGATGCAAAAAAAAAGATGCATTTTTGGGATGGTCCCATTCATTATGTAAAGCTGTGGTATCTGTAATTTTGAAGTATCTAAACATTTTAGTCCAAAACCTGCTCCTATAGTCAAAGGCAAAACTCCATTTGTTTCAGTGAGCTCTCTACTGGGGCATTTTATCAGAAGTGGAAATAAAATTTATATATTTGGGCATTTTTTAAATGTAAATAAATTGTAACTGTGAGACAAAGAAATAAGGAATAGTGGGGAGTGATGTGGCACAGTTAAGAAAGCATATGAAGGAGAACATGACACTGTACTATGGGTTTTCATTGTGGAAGAAAACCATAATTTTATTTCAAAATGTGGATCTTTCTTGATTGTTTCTTTAACCCCTCAGGTCTCACATATAACTGCATGTTACAGGAGATGATGTAAAATATGACCCACTAGTAATCCTGGATAGATTTTGGAGGAATATGTTTCACTTACAGCATTAACCAGACACTGGCAGATCTATATTAAAAATAGGAATTTAAACCAAGTACCCATTTTTGGAAGGGTGCAAGGAGAGAGGAGGGGAGATCTTAGATCTTGTCTACCAGGAGTAACCATAATCATGGACTGGCAGGATTATGAGAAAAGAGGGAGAAATTATCACACCTGGTATCTCAACAGCTTTTAAGAAGTGTTCAAAGTACTTGTGCTCTGTTTGATTGAGCTGCAGTGTTATTGAGAAATCAGTTTGTTAAGGGTAAGTTTTAACTCTTTTGACTAAAGCTGAGAAACATCTTCTACTGTTACTTGGGAATCTCCAGTGTACATGCTGAAGACTCCCACAGAATGCAGTGTCCATTGTGCTTCCTGTGGCATTTCCCTGGCCATACCCATGGATGCATGTGGCACTACAGGCAGCTCCTTCTGGAGCATGTACAATGATGCAGCAGGCCATGCTGACTGTAAACTCAGTTTATGGCCATTAGACTACTAAAATATTCATAAGAGCTGCCAGTTCTCTGGTGATCTGAGGTCACAGGAAACATTAGAGGCTTTGAAGGATGGAACATAATTTTTGATGCTTCAAAAATTCAAGTGCTCTCAGGCATTAGAAAGCTGAAAAAAAGGGCAGTGTGCTTGAAATTTTTGTTGGTTTTTTTTTTTTTAAATATGTATGATTTTTTTTTAACTCTATCATTTAATGAAAGAAAACAATTTTTTCAAAAGATCTTGCACTTCTAAAGCATTCAGGTAAATAAATATATATGTTTACCAGGAAACTCCTCTCTGTGTCTTTGTTTTATCTTATGAGCTTCCTCATAATAGGGCTGCTTCTGCTCTTCAGTCAGTTTGCTCCACTCCAGTCCAAGCTGAACACTGATTTCTGCATTATTGGCAGCTGGGTTAGCTTTTGCCAGGGCAGGCCTGTGAATCCGAGCCCACACCATAAATGCATTCATTGGACGCTTCACGTGGCCACTTTTGTTCCTGCTAAATGGAGTATCTGGCATTCCTGTGCAACAAAACAAGGGAAGAGGATAATCTTCCAGGCAGTGTGTGCAATACAGGTTACATTCAATACATCAGGAAGGTATTGGGCAACAGTCCAAAAAAAAACAAAAGTCACTAGAGCTTTGGAACATGTGAAACTGGATGTGCAGTTGGAGAGCAGTTCCTAAAAAAAATAAATAAGGCTAAGGCAGCACCCTCCACTGACCTGAACTACTGCAAAAGGAATAATTTATCTGGGTTTTGTTAGATATTATTAAAAAAACCAAAAAACAAACAAAAAAACCATCGGCGCTGCTAATAGCCTGGTTTGGATTTCTTCAGTTATATTGTTTTTCATGAACTTAGTGTGTAGCAGAGACTATGTCACTGTAAACTTGTCATCACCACCAAAATTAATGATCCAAAGCCCTAATGATGTGGAGACAGACCTAACAATGGTAAGGCAGTTTAGTCCCACACCTGTGCAGTTCTTGACTTCACAGCTGAGGTTGTTGCTGTTCTGGGGTTTTGGGTTTGGTTTGGTTTGGTTTGTTGTGTTTTTTTTCCTCTCTTTTCTCAGATTTGGACACTCATTTTGCTGCATAAACCCGTGTTACCAAGTGACTGTTCTGACACCCAGCTTTTCTCTTTGTAAACACAGACTACACTGAAACTTAGCTGATGACAAGATAAACCCCCAGATCCCTCACAACCGGTCCTTGAGCAAGCAACTTCCTCTCTGGAAAAGGCTTAGAAATGAACCCTTTCACATTATCAATAAAGGGCAAAAGTCTTCCAGTCTCTAAGATGTCATTTTAAGTCACTAATGCTGAAAGCCTAGATAACTTTCAAAAATACTAAGTGTCTAATTCAGATCTTTCAAAATGCTCCTCATTGAACACATCCACATTTTCTCAGAAAGGTGCACGCATACTCAGTAACTTAAAAAATCAAGCAGATTCCTGACCTTAAACTTTCAATCACAAGTCAGTGCAATACTGAACACTGGGAGAAGGGGTTTAATCCAGTCATGGGGCACATGGATTGACTTCAACAAGCCACTAGAGAAATCTGTGCTCCCATGCTTACATCTTACGCAGAAGAGACTTGTACAAACTCCAGTCCAGCCAGAGGGATGTTTGTCCAGCATGGCCCTTCCACTGGTGTTTTCCTGCCTGATAACCTGTCAGCTATGTGCCACTTCCTAAACCCTTGTGAGCTCCCTTAATACCTGAATCAGCAGGCAGAACTGTGAGGGGGACATTTTTAGTTTCAATCTTTACTGAAGGCTCCATGAAGGACTGCAGTTTAAGCTGCACTTTTTCCACTGGCACTTTGGCGACGTGGATCTGTTCCGTGGGCACAGGGCCTTGGATCTGTATGCGGGTCCCTGGAGGCAAGGAGTGAAGCACAATGGGGATCTTCACATCTCCAAGGACGGCGCCAGCTCCCTCAGGCTGCTGCAAGGTGCTGGGATGAGCAGGCCCAGCCTGGAAGCCGCTCGGGGCGTTCTCCTTTTCCACCTTCAGCTTGCAAGCCTCAAAGGCCACTCCAGGCGGTTCCACTTTGACAGCAACTCCGCTCTCCTCATTCCCCCACTTCTCCACCACCTTCACCGACTCGCCCTCTCCGTTGCCACCTCCACGGTCCCTTTCTCTCTTGATGCCACCGAGTGCCACCTCTTTACCCGCCCCAGGAGCTGGCGAGCGCCTCAGCTCGCACCCTGACTCTCTGCCCTCGCCGGCACAGCTCGGGCCGCCTTCCTCCTCCGCCTCCACTTTCTCCACTTTGATCTGCAGCTCCCCGTGGGGGCCCTGCGGGAGGCGGCGGGGGTCGGGGGGCGGTTCCGGGGGTGCCCCGGTGCGGGGGGGTCTCTCCCTGCCCCTCCGCTCCATCCCGCCGGGTCCCTTCGCCCCCTCCCGGCGTTGGACCCAACGCTCCCCAAGCCCTCGCGCCGCTCCCGCCCTCCCCGCCGAGCGACGCCGTCGCCATGGGGACGCCGCGCGTGCGCCACGGCCGTTCCCCCCCCCTTGCGCCAGGCATGGGAGCCATAGAGAGGTCCGCCTGAACGCCCAGAAGGGCCGGAGGCGGTGTTAAGGGAGAGCGCCCGCCGCTTCTTCCGCTTCCGGCGCGGCCATGCTGTGTCGCTGGTGGGCAGCGTCAGGATTCGGTGCGGGGAGCGGGCGGTGGGCGAGCTGCATGGCGAAAAGCAAGTTCGAGTATGTGCGGGACTTCGAGGCGGACGACACCTGTCTGCCCAACTGCTGGATAGTGGTCCGGCTGGATGGCCGCAACTTCCACAGGTGAAAGGCGGCCCGGCAGCTCCTGGCCGGGGAGTTCGTAGCTGTGTGGTCGCTATGGCGACGGCTCAGCCAGCGGTAGAGCGATGCTGGGATGAATGAAGTGGGGCGAACCTCGGCGTTTCCTCCCCCTAAAGGCACGGGGGATGGTTGAGTGTTGAGCCGTGGGGACGCATCCTGGGTGGGGCCGCGGAGGTGGCCTGGGCTGTGCCTTGCTTGTCCTGTGTGAATTCTGCAGTTGCATCCTTGTATTCCAAGAGAAATGGAAAGCAGTTGTTTTGAAGGGTTGGCCAGGGTGAGATTCTGCTGGGAAAGAGAATGGGTTATCCAGAACGTGTAGAAATAGGGGGTTTGTTACAGTTTTTCTGTGTCAGTTGTGACAAGATGCTGGAAATTAATATTCACAGAAAGTAAATGTGGTGAAAACGAATGGGCTCAAGACATTGTTATTCAACCGTTTTTGCTTTGAAGGTTTTCAGAGCAGCATGAGTTCAAAAAGCCCAATGATGACCGTGCTCTTCAGCTGATGACCAAGTGTGCCCAGACAGTGATGCAAGAACTGGAAGATATTGCTATTGCTTATGGACAGAGTGATGAATATAGTTTTGTTTTTAAAAAGAAGAGCAGATGGTTTAAAAGAAGAGCAAGGTAACAGATGCTTTGATATTGAAGTTAACTTGGGTTTAACACCAGTTTTTAGAGCTGCAATTTTGCCTTCACGCAGAGGTTTGGATGAGGGCTGTGTTTGGGTGCAATTAGTTCAGGTTCTTCATGTGAATTCTTTCATGTGACCTTTTGGGAAAATCTGTTCAGTGATAGAGTGGTAAAAAAAAAAATAAATTTTGTTAAACTTTAGAAACATGGTTACAAAAACTTTCTTCTAACAAAATGTTACCTTTTCCAAACTCTTTCTCCTGATACTTAGTGCTTCCTGTTCATCAAAACACTCTGCCCTTGTTGGGCTTTTAAGAAATGCTGCTGCCCACCAGAATTATTGCTCCTGACACCTCAGCTGCTCACAGATGCATAATCATATTGATGTATTTCTTTCTTTTCCCTTTTGCTTTGTGTTTGCAAGTAAGTTCATGACTCACGTGGTCTCCCAGTTTGCCTCAAGTTATGTCTTCTACTGGAAGGATTACTTCAAGGACCAGCAACTTCTGTACCCACCAGGATTTGATGGACGAATTGTGTTGTATCCCAGCAACCAGAACATAAAGGACTACCTCAGCTGGAGACAAGCAGACTGTAAGGGCTCTAGGAAATAGAGGGTTGTGCAATTAAGTTATCTTCCTGTCTGAGCAGAAATGCCTTGAAAAATGCCTTAAAAATGCCTTAAAAAATGCCTTGGAAATGCCTTAAAAAAGGCAGTGTGTTTGTATATACAGATACCAGTGAAAGAAAGTAAGCAGGGTGTCTGTTTTAAATAAGCAACATTATTGTTCTTTGGGGCTTTGACTGGTTACAGAAAAACTGGCTCTGAGTCTTCAGGCTAAGAGTGTATTTGTTTATCTTAAAGAGTGAGTTCAGCACAGGAAATATTTGAATTATTAGTAGAATTAATTTGTTATGTTTTTAAGTTCTGTGTTTCTTTTGCCAAGGTAATCTTTTTTAGCAAAGAGATGTGAATGCTCAAACTCACAACATGTAGCAATCAAAAGTGCTGCACATTCCATGCTGGAGCAGGTAGTTGGATTTACTTTCTAGGCTTTTCATAGAATCATAGAATTGGCTGGGTTGGAAGGGACCTCAGAGATCATCAAGTCCAACCCTTGATCCATCCAGCTGCAGTTCCCAGCCCATGGCACTGAGTGCCACATCCAGTCTCTTTTGAAATATCTCCAGACACGGAGAATCCACTACTTCCCTGGGCAGCCCATTCCAATGTCTGATCACCCTCTCCATAAAGAAATTCTTTCTAATATCCAACCTAAACCTCCCCTGGCACAACTTGAGACCCTGCCCTCTTGTCTTGCTGAGAGTTGCCTGGGAAAAGAGCCCAAGCCCCCCCGGCTCCAACCTCCTTTCAGGGAGTTGTAGAGAGTGATGAGGCCTTCCCTGAGCCTCCTCTTCTCCAGGCTGAACACCCCCAGCTCCCTCAGCCTCTCCTCATAGGGTCTGTGCTCGAGTCCTTTCAAAAGCCCAGTTGCCTCCTTTGGACCTGCTCCAGCATCTCAATCTCCTTCCTAAACTGAGGGGCCCAGAACTGGACACAGTACTCGAGGTGTGGCCTCACCAGGGCTGAGCACAGGGGCAGAATCACTTCCTTTGTTAGTAACTGGTTGCTTAAATGAAGGGAATTTACATTACACAGAAATGTCCTTCATGTTCTGCTCTCCTTTTTTAGAATCATAACTAAATCTATCTTCTAGTCATTCTGTGATATGCAGTACCTTAAAAATGGATCATAAAGATTATATCCTCACTATCAACTGAATATTAATTCCTCCTCTTTACTGTTCCTTGGACATGACTCTGGAAATAAAGCTGTTTTTTCCAAGTTGTGACTTAGACTTGGTAAATACTCTTTCTCTCTTCTTTCTTTTTCTGCAGGCCATATCAATAACCTTTATAACACAGTGTTCTGGATGCTTGTACAGAGAAGTGGTTTGACACCAGTGCAGGCACAGGACAGACTCCAGGTAAGAGTCTCTTCAGGAAGATTTGCAAATCTGTATCTTGCCTACCCAGCAGCCCTGGCTGGCTTCTCTGTTCCTACTGTAATAATTTAGTGGGTGTAGATTGAACAGCTCCTTGAATTGTACCAATGTTAATATGATTAGCAGACAATGTGTTTTGACTAATGGATAGTCAAATACTAGCAGGATTTTTCTTAATTAGCAAGCTCAGAAGTCTTAGAAATGTCATATAAATGTCATGTATGCATGTGCAGGGAGTGCAAGGGCAGGATTCAGCTGCTCTGGATTCTCAGTCCCTTCTGTAGGATTTTGTTTCATTGTACAGACTTTAGTGGATTACTTCTGTTTTCTCTGGGAGTCTGTTGATATTCTTCTATTTGTCTTGAATATGTAATAAAAAACCCCTCTCTGTTTAATATCCTAATTAGATAGTTGGAAATAATTCCTCTGTTGGCAGATGTAATTCATCTTTGTGATTTAAATGTGAAAAACCTGTATAAATGTCAGTCTTAGTTCCAATATTTGCCCATCTTCTACTTTAGAGATTCTATTTTTTGTTTGTTTGTTTTCTGTAAGAGTACTGAATTCTTTTCACTTTCTCTCAGGGAACTTTTGCTGGAGATAAGAATGAAATCTTATTTTCTGAATTCAATATCAACTACAACAATGAACCTTTGATGTATCGAAAGGGGACAGTCTTAATATGGCAGAAGGTAAAAAGCTGTATTATTGCTTGCTTCATATTCATGTTTTAAATAGGTAATACTATTAGGCTGCACTGTAAGATCACCAGATGGATCCCAAATGTATATCTATGTATAAATACATTTTAAAAGATGTCTAATTGTTTTGGAGATGTTTTTGAGATATCTGTAACTATGAACATAGTATAAAACCTTCTCTCTGACTGAAGTCTGGCTGAGATACACATTTTATCTCAAGAGTTATAATTTGTATTAACAGATGACAGTGTATATGTGGAATTCCACATCACTGCTGTATTTGCTGGAGGAATCCCCTTGTTGAATGAATTGTACAATTGGATTCTTACTGTTACCAGATTTGTTAATTGAGGAAGTTTCAGCTGCTTCCTGAAAAATGACATTTTGGTAACAGGTGTCAGTTTGATGTGATGATCACTGGGGCCTGTGCCAGGCCATTCACAGTGTGCTTAGTCTCTTTCTGCTTTTCTAAAGGAGCATAGTAAAGTATAGAGCTGCAAATGGGAAATTCCTTTTAATGGTAACTTGGAAATGTCCATTCTAGGATTACAGCATTGATACAGAATTAGTTCAAGAAATTCCTGTACTGTGTTTTGTATGAGGCCTCAGAAAATCATAAGTGTTTGTTGCCTTAGTGTCCTTAACTGTGATCTTAACTAGAAATATGTCTGTCTCATGTGATCAGGACTCCATCTGTCTATGTTAAGACTGCTCCATAACTTCCTCAGCCTTTTGACTTCTGTAGGTAAAAAAAAAAAGAATTAAAATAATCCTTTTCTTTTGTATTTAAATTTTGGCCAGCAACTTAAATTACTTAATTTGAACCAATTAGAGGTCTCCATCTGGAAATATATTCTACTTTTTTCCTATGCTTTTTTTTTTTTTTTTTTTTTTTTGTAATTGCTGACATTTGTAAGGTTTCCCATTTGCTCTATATAGCTCCAAATTAAATATTGTACTTTATTCAATATCTAATGAATTTTGTGAATTTTCAGGTAATTCTCCAGGCTGTGTGATGATGACATGCAGTTTCATCTGCTCACATTTTAGTCTTTACATTGAGAATAGAATCTCTTTCAAAAGATGCAGTATTTAAATTCTGTGATATGCTACAGGGTTGATACTTGGCTTTTGTTGCAGCTTTGGTTCTTGTCCATTTGTGACTTGCCTCTGGAGTCTTACACGTCTGCTAATAACTGTATTTCCAGATTAATGAAATCATAACCAAGAAAATAAAAATGCCAAAGGAAGAAGAAGAAAAGGAAGTTGAAGTGAACCGGACCAGGACTAAAGTTGTTCCCCTGCACTGTGACATTATTGGGGATCAGTTCTGGGAGGAACATCCTGAGATTCTGGCTGACAGTAGTTGATGTCTCTGAGTATAACCAATAGTTTATATTTTGCTCTGCTTGGGTTGCTGGCAAGTGAGGGGTATGAATGGTGGCTGGAAGGGTTTAACTTGTAACCCTCTTCAACAACTACATTGGTTTTAGCACTGGTGTTGCCTGAAAAAAAAAGACACTGGTATGTTCTCTGCCATACAAGGCTATGCCCATATGCCAAACCCAATATGTTATATTTTGAATGTTAAAATGCACCATAAATTAAGACTGCTCCTTTTGTATATGTGCAGATTTGTAGAAAAAGTGTACAGAAATTTTGTGCATTTCTATAATATTTAAACCATGAGATATTTTACTGGACTGCTGAACTACAAAAATGTTGCATGTTTGAACAATTAAAAGCAGCAGATAAAATAATTCTTCTGATTTTTGTTTTAGCTGAGGGGGACCAGAGAATTTCAACTGGCATTTAGTATTAAATTTCCAGGCCAGTGTGTTTAGTCAGATTAATAACAAACTGTTCAGCTGCCTAATCTCTCTGATTCTTACAGAGAGAAAATTGAGCAGCCCAGCAGTTTCCTGTGACTGATTTTAAAAGCTCTTGTCAAATGTATAGGAGTTTTATACTTCTGTAAAAATAAAAACTTCTTTCCTGCTGTGTTTATTACTTGGCCTTTCTCATTCCTGGAGCTTTTACTAGTAATTAATGAAAGTTTCAAGCAGTGTAGTTAGTAATAAATATACTGCACAGGCTTGAATTTTTTTAAGACATGGGTAGATACTGTGCTCTTCTGTGGCTTTGGAAGTCACCTGTCTCCTACTGTACAGGAAAGGTAGCAGCTCAGGGCAGCATTCCTGGTGTCTACAAGGAGGGTGCCTCCAAACAAGAACTTGCACTTATTTTTTTCTGGTTTTCCTGGGAATGACACAGATGTAGCAGCCCTGTCAATACATGTTGGAGGGAAGGGGGAAATGTATGTTGTCTGGTCTTTGCAGTTTTGTTCTGGTTTAACTGTCATTTAAGACCCTTTGTCAGAACAGTTAAATCATACAACCTGTCAGAGCAGAAATATTTGTGCTAATGTAAGCAGGCTTGTCCCAGTGTAACAGCAGTGGGCAGGGAATACCAGATTTCAATATAGAAATACAACTCTAATTATGTAATTGGTATTTATAAGTATATTATTACTGCTTTTAATCATACAGATTTCAAAAGCACAGTGCTAGAACTGTAATCTGTCAAGCTGTTGCTATTCTGCTGATAATCAGCAGTTGGAGTGGCCATAAAAAATGGAAAGTGATAAAATCTGACTGAAAAAAGTCAGTACTGAGTTGATGAAATGCCCTGAATTCACATTGAAGCTGATTCTCTGCTTTCAGCCTATTCCTCCCAAAAGAAGTGATACATTTAAGGCAATGTGCAGTTTAGCTTTTTTAAAACACAAATAAACAAACCCACTAAACAGGTCCTGATGCAAAATGCTGTGTAGTTTCTCTGAATAACTGAGTCTATGTTTATAATAGTACAGGACTTCACCTTTACTGCTGTGGGCTAATACTGAGCAGTTACACACATGCAGTGAGAGAATCTGTATAATTCTTGGAAGTTGGGAGTTGTATAATTCTCAGGACGACAATACAAGGAACACTGAGGTGATGATTCTGAATGAATCATTCCACCAGTTATTTACCACTAAGAACTTCCTGTCTGTTTTTTCATCTTATGACACAAATGTCATTTACTTGACTTTCATATGCCACCTGTTACTATTTATTACATGTAGATCAACTGTTCCAGAGGTGGTAACATTTGGGTTTTGCAGTCTGAGTTTAAAAAAAACCATATATTTGGCAGTCATGGTTGATGCTTAGAAATGTTTTTTTATGACAACCTCATAAATGGCAGAATGTATATACATTATGTATATAAATAATAGGTCTGTGTTAGGTCTTGTCCTCAGAGGCTTTTCTAATTAACTCATCCTACATCCAGATGTGGACTTTGGAACCAACATGTGGATTGTCTGTATAGCCATGGCCTTTAATTTGTATTAAGATAAATGCTAGTGAAAGAAACTCCCTGTGGTATCCTCCTGCATAAACTCATAAATATGGTTTCGTAGCTGTAGGGGAAAATGAATCTTCCAAAGGTTTGAGAAAGTGAACTGGCAGTGGTGGCACACAGCTCAACCTGTATCCTTTGCCTGTGCTCAGCTATTTCCATAGCTGAAGAAGGCCCCTCCTGTGACTCAGTGAAGAAATGGGAGTTTCCCTTGAAGGTTATCTGTAACCTCTGCCTGATGTCCAGCACATTAAATATAAAGGAATCGATTATGAAAGATTAATGGTTGATGGTGGGATTAGTTACAGTAAAACCACTCTGCAGCACCAATGCACTTTCCCTTGCTGCTCTTCAGAGAAGGCTTTCTTCAATATTTACCCTTTCGCGAGCTAAAACGTGAATTATATCGCAATCACCTTCTGCCCTGGTACCATTCCACTGCCTGGGACCCGGGGCAGGTGAAGCAAGGGCCCTACCTGGGGGAGCAGCTGGGGGGCTGACGGGGGAGGCCCCACTACAGCGATGAGCGGTGAAGCTGCACCAGGAACTCAACTCAAGGAGCAGCCAAGAGAGAAACCGCACTAAGACCGGAGAATCGGTACCGAACCGGCCTCCGGGCCGCCACCTGGCCCTGGGGTGGGCCGTCCTCCTCTTCGGGGGAGGCGGCGCTCTGCGTTCTCCCCTCCACGCTCCGCACCGCCTGGATCCGGCTCCGCTTGTGTCCCCACGGGCTTTCTCGGGGCGGCGCGGCAGTGGCCCCTGGTGGCGGTGGCGGGGCCGCTGCCCGCAGCCCACCATGGAGGAGGACGAGGGGACTGCGGGAGGCACGGAGCAGCGGCGTCCCCGCCGCCAGCCCAGGGCCGAGCGCTCCCCCAGCCCCAGCCGCCTGGACGTCAGCTCCAGCCGCTTCGACCCGCTGCTGGCGCTGTACTCCGCCCGCACGCCGCTGCCCTTCCCCGGCGCCCCCTGCTTCAACAACCTGGCCGAATATGAGAGCTTCCAGCGAGGCCTGCTCCGACCGCGGGGCCGCCGCTCCGCTCCCTCCCGACGCGGACTCTCCGCCACTTCGCGCACCGCTCGCCGCGGCCCGCCCGCCGCTGACCCCGAGCGCATCCAGCGCCTCCGCAGCCTCATGGTGAACGCGGGCCCGAAGCAGGAGGCGGCCGAGGGAGCTTCGGGTGCCCGGCGCCGGCGGGCACCACGCAACGTCCTCACCAGGATGCCCCGTAAGGGCGCGGGAAGAGGGGGCGGCGGAGACTGAGGGGAGACCGAGGCCTGGGCGGGCGGGAGGGGAGGTGGGGGCTGGAGTCGGGGCTGCGGTTGTGCCATGGCGGAGGGGGTGAGGCCGTGGGCCGGAGCGGCGCGGGGGTGCGGATGGTGGAGGGGAAGGCCGTGGGGGCTGAGGTAGGGTCGAGGGATGCGGACTGAGCCCGGGTGTGGCCTGAGGGGAGGAGTTGGGGGGGATTTGGAGGTTTGAAGAGAGTGGTGGGTGGGGGAAGTGGTTGGGTGACGGCGGGGTGCGTGGGGGTGGGTGGGTTGGAGGGGGAATTCACGGGAAATGGTTCGTGTGTGCTGGGGAAATTGTGTGGAGAAATGGGAGCGGTGCGTTTCATAGAACTGCTTATTCAGAGATGACACTGATTCTGTTATGGTGATGTTCTCTGTTATTTGGTTAATTATGTTCATCCTCATGATTTCAATGAAAAAAAAAAGGATGAGAAACTGATGTGTTTTCATAAGTACCATATTTGAACCAGGGTTCTGATTTGAGCCTGTGCACCTTGTAGTCAAATCATAACTGCAGCATGAGCCTGTAACACACAGCTGTGTCTTGGTTACTAACTTTACATCCTGGGGGCATAAATACAGTGCTGGCATTTATGGTAACATGAGGATAGAACAGGGAGCTGAGGTGGGAGGCAGCTCTTATGCTGCTGAATCAATAATCTGTGGTGATGATACAAGTTTCTTGTCAAAGTTAATGCACGCAGTCAGGATAACAGCCCCTAAACTTTGAATAGTGCAACTTGAGCACCTGCACCAAGAGCCAAATGGCATTGCTGTTAAAGATAGAATTTTAGTGCACTTCATTAAAAATACTGAGTGTTCATTGGGATCAAAGTATCTTTTCTGATCACCATGTTGTTTTTATAAAAGGGCAATGCCCAAATTTTTCAATTCTGAATGCCTAAAGTAGAACTTTTTCTTTCTTAGGCACCTAAGCATAATGTATTCATTGTCGTAGGTGCTGATTAATTCCAAGTATTATGTCAATTTAGCATTCTGCACAAATGCAGAGGTTCTGTTGGTGCAGGATTTCCAAAAGAATTGACCTTAAATACTGATTTAGGATCTTATTATAAAGAATCTCCAAGGGAAATTGGGAAAAAAAAAACCCCAAACCTCTGTAAAATTTACTTTAGTGGTGGTTTACCAAAGAAATTATATTTCAATTAAGAGCATATATTTAATATCTAAGCCTAGACAGCATTAATTTTGAATAAGACTGGTACTAGTGACATACAAAGTGCTATTCAGCAACCTTGAGGGTTTTAAAATTAATTTATAGCCCAAATTGTGTGCTTTCTCTTGTAAGCAGGAGGTCCTGTCTGCACAGCAGGTGGGCCAGCATTTGAAACTTGAACTCTAGGGAGGCTAAAGTACTCATAAAGTATTTTATTAATAGATTGTAGCTAGTTAACTTAGCATTTCTCTTCCCTTAACTAAGCATTTCTCTTTTTGATGAATCTCTGCTTCAGTGTGTTTTTTGTCCCTCTTAAAAGTAACATCACTTAGGATGTTTCTGAAATGTAGCAAAAAGATTTTCAGCTAAGGCTGATTTGCCTGTAGATCATGTCAAGTGAAGCCTTCATATTTTAAGTCTTTTTGGTCCCCTCTATAAGGAGAGTTTTGGTGGTCTGGTAATTACAACCACAGTGTTACAGTGCTCTGGATCTTCTCATTCAATTTGCCCTGAAGATATGTATTGTACTAAAATCTACTATAGCTCTACAGAATGTATATTTCTGCATTTGTTTGGGTTTTTTTTTAATGCATATATGTATTTTATTGAAGAGCAGTGATGTTCTCTCTCTGTTTCAGTCCATGAAGGCAGCCCACTGGGGGAGCTTCATCGCTGTGTCCGAGATGGGGTGAAAATCAACGTCCATATTCGTACTTTCAAAGGGCTTCGTGGAGTCTGCACAGGGTTTTTAGTTGCATTTGACAAATTCTGGAATATGGTAATTGCTGTTCTAAACCTTGATTTATAACTGATACATTGAAAACTTGAAATTTGCAACAGGTTTAAGCAAGCTACATTTTGAGAAGATTTATGTGGGCTTGTGGTGCATAAAGCTAATTTGCTCTGGCACTGAGCACTGGGTTTTGGACTTCAGTAGTGCTTAGTGTTGGAGTATTATATCTGAGAGATGCCAAGCTGTCTTAGAGATTTTGGGAGATAGTGTAGCTTTGAAGAATTTATCTTCACCATTTTCAAAGGTTTTTTATAACAACCCAGGAGGGTACAAGATGAGGAATGAAGCTTCCAAAGGTTTCTCAGCAAAGCACAATCTTCTAATGGTGGCAGCCATTTCTCTGTTTTCTTTCACTAACACGTGACTGCAAAAGCTTTTTGCTGTGTTATATCTCATGAAAATCTTAAAGACAGTGGTTGGAAAAGCACCTATGAAATATTTGTGAGCCTGTGGCTGTGAAAAGTTTGGAAATAGGTGAGGAGAGAGTAAGATTTTACAGGCAAGGCTCACAAAAATTTTGCAAGCAATGGAGAATGTATGCTAGGCTTTGCTGTTGCCTTTATACCTCATTACAAGTTAGGTGCCCCAAAGTACAGCTTGTTGCTAAGATGAATTTTCTCTCAGGTAGAGCAGAATTTCATAATACCATCAGACAAAGCTGGTCCAAAGCTTCGTCCTGTTTACTTCTATTTTTGAGCTTTATTTTTCTTTTATCTTCCTCTAGGCTCTGACAGATGTGGATGAGACATACAGGAAACCAGTAATGGGCAAAGCTTTCTATGCAGAACCTCAGCTCACCCTAACCCGGGTGGGTAACCATCTCCACTTTTATTTTTTTTTTTTTTAGAATCTAGTATTTCAAAGTAGTAAAAGGGAGCATTGATTTTTAAAACTGTGTTTACATTTGAAATATTTTACCTCCTTTTATTAGAGATTATTCTAAGATGACTTGAACTTGGTGAAAAAAACACAGTTTCCTGACTTTATGAAAGTCCTTTGAAAGTTGAGTGTTATAGAAGTTCCACTTCAGAGTTGCTGCCACTACTTAGTTTAATATGCTGACTTTCTATAAGCTTCCTATGTATTTTCTTAAATGTATTTGTTCTGTGCATTTTTTGCACCCCTGACTGATCTGCTCCACATTTGTTCTGCCAGGTGATTTGGCAGTGCATAACTCTGACACTAATGTTTATGTAATGACAGTCTGCATCTCCAGCCAACAAAATGTCTTTCTGGTCACTTGGGCTTCTAGTGTAGGTATCATGAAGCCTAGAGTAAAAGCAGTTTCTTTTCCAGTTTCAGCACCAGGTGTTCTTAGATTAATGAGTTCATACAATGCTTTGGATCTGCTCCTCTACCTTTTATTACTTTTCTATTGGTTTTGGTCTGCTATCCTCTCAGAATACCCACATGGCATCTTTTAGGGTTTTTTTTAAGAACACTGAAGTGTCCATTCAGTGTGCACTTTCATTCTTATTGAAGCCCCTTATCTGAGGGATTCATACCTCTTCTGAGGACTTGAGGATGGATATCTCTATACTACCCCTGACAATATTACAAGAGCATTGGGAAAAGTGAGCTAATGGGGCAGCTTAGTAGCTTCCTGTTGTTCCTGGCCAAAGTTAAATGCTACTGAACATCAGTATTACTCCCCAAATTAAATTCCTCAGTGCTCACATAAAGATGCTCATGCACATGCAGGAGATCTCTTCACCTTATGTCATGGTTTGACTTTGAGAAGAAAATGTAGTATTTATTGCTAGTAAGTATTTTTCACTAACTGTATATTGTGAGCTCTCACTTGGGGTTGTATATGCAAGTACCATGTAGAAGTGCTGAGCAAGCATCCTCTCTTGTTTTATGAATGTTTTCAAATGTTCTTTCACAGCTGTTTGACAGACTCAAACTCCAGGAGTCCTCAGTAAAGAAGGGATCAGACTCAAAAGCTGTCTCAGAGGAGCTTGCTCTGACAAATGACTCTGAGACTCTGGGATCAAAAGCTGCATCAGGACGAGGGAGAGCAGAAGATGAGCACGAGAGGCAGAAATGCTTGGGCAGAGCTGGAGAAAAGAAGACACCAGGTGACAATTTGCATCTGGCTGTCAGAGGTGAAGCTGATGTGGGCAGTGGGACAGCCCACACAGAGGGTGCCAGTGCTGGTGGTACCCGTGCAAGAAGCCAGTCAAGGAGAAGAAGGCGTCCCAAAGTGGATTATCAGCAGGTGTTCACACGTCACATAAACCAGATTTTTATTCGAGGAGAGAACGTCTTGCTTGTTCATTTAGCACAGTGACTTGGCTGAGCCTTTGTCCAGTGTATTTATTTGATAGCATGAATTGCTGCTGCAGCTCTCGTTGTTATTTAGCATTCTCATTGTCATGGTGCTGTGACTGGCTTCCCATTGCCTTAACAGGATAGGGGAGGTAATTCTAACTGGAGCATCCTGAGCCTGATGCCAAAGCAGCCTCTTCAGATCTCTGATGGGGGTCTCAGGACAAGGTCAGCAATGCAGTTGTTTTGTGTGATAAGAAAGGCAAGAACAGATTCCACTGGTCCTTAAAAGGAAGCTAAATCCAGAGGGTTGGAAGAGTATTTTCAGGTACTCAGTTACAGGAGGTAATTGTGGCACACATTTATGGAGTATAAGATTAGATCTCCACCTGAAACGAATCACAAATGCTATTTTGTGTGTTCTGAGTAATCTCAAGATCACTATTGAAACCAACAGTTCATCTGTTTCTCTTAAATGAAAGTCTTCTTTTCCAGACATAATTTTTCCAGGTACTTTGAAATACTGTATAAAAAGGTGGAGCAACATGCTACTGATGGCTATTAGCTTCTTATTCACAGTGAGCTCTCTAATGCCCTGTGTGATAGAAAACCTGTTAACTGAAAGCTGCTCTTTTTCCATGAATGATGTCAAGGTTTATTTGGTTTCAATATCAGTGCATCTGTTTGTAGTGCTGTGCTTTAGCCCTGTGTCACCAGCAAACAGCTCGTGTGGCTGATCCAGGGACCTCCATATTTGGAGTTTATCTGTCAATGTTGCAGATGGAGATGGAAAATTTTACTTTCATATCTCACCCATTTGCTACGAAGTGTAACAGTGAAGTTTGCAGAGATGCAGTTTTTCTTCTCAGATTTCAGTGTTTGTGCTGAGCACAACTGTACTGTATCTAAGCTCCTTTCAAATAACCTCAGTTGAAACTAGAGGTGCTGTGTCTCCAGTGGTTCTCATGGGCCAGAAGCCTTCATGGGTCTTTCTTGTCTGCATAAATGACAGATCATCTAATTTCAGTTGAAGTGAGCTTTGGAGGTCTGCCTAAAAATGTTTTGAAGTATAAAAGTCAAACTTGGCTTATCATTTTTTTTATGTTAGCAAGGTTATTAAGGTAGTGTAGATCAGTCCAGGCTTCTTTAGATATAAAGAGCTTTCCAAGACCTATGTGCAGAAGTATGAGGGTACATGAAGCTGTTATATTATTTAATCTGTGTCAAAGGACACTCACTATATTTCACACTGCTATTCGTGTATTCATCTCAAGCAGCTCCATGTGTTCAAGATGAAAATGGGAAATTCCAGGACAAGGGGTAGAACAACTTTGTAGTAGGTCTTGTATATTGTATATAGAGGTCCTGAGTCCTCAAAGAGTGACTGTGTTCCTAGTGACATATTTTGGTTGGTGCAAATGCAGCATACTGGCTGCATGCCCATTTGGGTGCTTAGGTGAATTATGGAAATAATTTAGTAGGAGCTCCTGGACACATAAAGAATCTGAGATTTTGATGCCAACATTACAGATGATATGGGGCTTGGATGGCTGATCAGCTCAGCCTCTGAGCTGCAAACCCAAGTTCAGCCTGGGACAGGAATGCCTCAGAATAAAATGTACTGTTGTGCAAATCTGTTTCATCATGAACTGAAAAAAAAATGGTAATAATATCTACAGTTTCTTATTATGCATAGCTTTATTGCTGCAGTCCTTTCCTACTATGAACTGAGACTAGGCACTGAAAGATTCTTCTCTTGGAGGTTCTTGTTTCCTCTCGTTTTCTGCTCTTCTTGGTTGTGTTCATGTTTTCTGTAAGTTTTTTCTTTTTGGTCGTTTTTTTCCCCTTTTCCCATCAGTACTTGGCTGTGAGTACAAGTGAGTATTCTTCTTCACTATGTGGGGATTTCCTCCCCTCTGCTTTCTGGCAGGCTTGGTTTTACTTCGTTTGCTGAGAAGAATTATCTCTGCCTCTTCCACTCATGCCAAAGGCTACAGGTTTTGACACCTCATCTCTTTCATTCATACTTGACCAAGAGGTGTCAAATCTCCACTCAGGCCTATGTACTATGACATCTAATTGAATTGCTGATTTTCTTTACATTATATTCTTAATTCTCTTTGCTTAGTTTTTACTGCCTTGTGCATTAAATAAGATACAACTACCATGAATATTCTTGTGGCTTTACTGCCCTCTTTCCTTGTCAGTTGACACCACCAGGTACTCAGTTGCTACTGGAAGTCTCAGTTTTTCCTTTCATCAGATCTTCTCTGACACCTTGAAGGTGTGTGTTGCTTTACAGGTTTCTTTTTTTCTAAGTTTTATAAAGAATGCTGGTGCTTAGACTTGCATTTGTGCCTTGGTTTTTATATCATTGCTGACCTGTTCTTCCAAAATCACACCTCAGTCAACAAACCTGGTTAAGAGCTATAGAGTTTGCCTGCTTATTTTGTTCTACCTCATTATTAAACTGTTGATCCTCTATTCTCATTGTTGTCTGGTTAAAATTCTCTCTTTCAATTTAGATTTAATGGCTTATTTGCTGGTTCTTCCTTCTTCCTGCTTCCCTGTTCACCTGTCTCGTTATTTCCAAGCTGCTTCCTAAATACAGCCTCTTCTACAATTTCAGATCTTCCAAAGTGTCTTCCTTTTCCCTACTTTTTCTGACATTGTATCTTTTAAGCCCAAAAAGCTATTTTTAAGCACTTGTGATTTTGTCTCTTTCAAGCATCATGATTGTGACTAAGGCAGTGATTCAGTATGTGTTGTCACTTGCATGTTTAATACTTCAGATAAAGTTGCTCTTTAAATAAAATTGAATGTGATGTTCTGAAATGAAGTCTTCTACCTCACTTAAGTATTCATGTAAATCTGTTAAAAAAAACCCAAACCAAACAACCCTTGGAAAACAATGAGCTTTGGTTTTTTTTTAATTTCTTTTCTTCCATGGGTTTTCTTTTCCAGTCAGTATAAAATCAGAGTTCTTTGTTCAAAAGGCTGTCTGCTCCTAGCAGTGTCACAAAGGTGATGTGAGCATAGACACCTCAAGTCCTTATTCTTGGCATTATTATCCTCACTGGTAAGAAGATGACAAACACAGGGGTTCATGATCTGCTGTCTGTCCTGCATTCCATTTTTCAAGATGCTGCAATGTACAATGTGGTGAGAGCTGATTCTGTGGTCAGAGGAAGACAGGGACAGCCAGTTGGAAAGGGAACTCAAAGAGAGAAACACAAAATCTTAATAGTATCCTCGTAGTTAATCAGATAGAAGCCTCATAAAGGAGAATAGCTGAGCTTTGTTTTTTCATTTACCAAAGGTATTAATACCTTGCTATACTTTGACCAAAAGATAAGAATACACTCGAGTTTTCATTTAGAAGCTTTAGCTTGACCAATTTTTTTTTTCCCATCAGTAATGTTGTGTCACCTTTGGGTAAATGTTATTACAACTTCTTGTTTAAAAGTGCTGTGCTGTTTGTGTAGCTAGTAATGTTAATTTTTTTTATCTGAAAGGTGCTTTTAAGAGCCACTGTCATTAGAAGGAAACCCCCATTTTCATGTCTTGTGTTCAATTCTGACAGTGTGACCTAAGATCAAACTGGAAACAGCTGGATGCAAGTAGAGCAGTTAAAATCTTACTTGAAAAGACAGAATTTCTAAAAAAACCTCACAGCTTTTTCTGACAGTTCTTGCCAATGTATCAGCAGGAAAAAGCATCAGTTATTACACAGTATAAATGTTGTGGACAAAATCTCTATTATTTAATGAATATTCTTTGCTGCCATTAGCAGCCTGGGTAGAAAAACATGAGGTCACTTGGGAAATGATAGACAAAGCATCAATCCCCTCCAGGTGGGCACCACAGGAACAGTGCACTACTTGATGACTTTTTTTGTTGAAAAAAAAATGTGTGTAATCTACTGTAAGTCTAACAGGTACTTCTGTACATTTTCCTACCTATAAGCTTTTATGGCATGAACAAAGAGGGAAAGCAAATCAGGAAAAAGGAGGAGAGAAAAATCACTTGGTGGGAGCTCTTTGAAATTGGGAGTCACTTTCTAGCCTGTACACTTTGGTGTCACTTGGCCAGCCCTGGGCAGTTGTGCTCTGTAACTGGAGGGGAGAGTATGCAGAGACACTTCTGGTGCAGCCTCCAACACGTTGTGAGCATTTTCCAGTTCATGTGCCCCACTCCATTCCTAATAACTGACCTGTTTTATCACACCTCTAATATTTTGCAGAGGAAACTCAGTGGGGGAAAAAAAGCAAGTAAGCAAATTACCACTTCTGAGTCAGGGATGTTAGAAAGCTTGGTTATCGTTGTTAGCTTCCTGGGGCTGCAGAAGAAAGGACTACTTTAGGGGAGGAAAATCTCTCATGATGTTTACAAGTCCTTTTAGATGTCACTGTAAGTGCTCTTGCTCTTGGCTGGTAGAAGTGAAGGCCTGTCAGAGAAGGAAGATGCCTTCTGATGCTCCTGGATAACTATTTTATTAGCTGCTAGCTTCATAGTGTGCACTTGGATGACTTAGCTGAAGAAAATTAGTACACCTGAGACTTGCAGTCAGTCTTGTATTCGTTTAGAATGAAAAGTAGTTTGATCAGTTTGTGTAAAAACATATCCATCCTTTTTCCCTCTGAAAAGATCAGTGCTTTCCCTCAGGAAAGAAATGAAAGCTGCGTGTGTTACTGTAGCAATTGCTTCTGATTTCTCCTGCTTCAGAGCGAAGTGCAGCTGTGTCATTGGATCTTTGCTGTGACAGATCATTCTGAGATGAAAAAATGAGAGAAGTGTTTGGTTCTTTAAAGCTGAAATGGGCATTGCATGGGAAGCGGCTGAGTTGACCTCTTCCCCAATGTTTTTTGTATCCAGTGTTGTCACGTGGATCGGGACTGGTTAACCAATTAGTCATCTATTAAACATCCTTAATGAACTACAGAGGAGTAGCATGACCTTCCAGACTGATGTGGGATTGGAAGTCAGGTGCTGACAAAATCTGGGCTCTCTACTGCCACTTGCTCACTGAACGTCACTTCTCTCCTTCTCCCTTATGCCCCACATCTGTAATACACCTGAGAGCAACCCTTGCCTGTCTCACAAGGATTTGTAGAAGCAGGGAGTACTAAACAAGTGTTAAGTATTGTTATTAAAAATATAATGTGTCAGGTAATTCAGATGCATAGGTCATCTGTGCTCTTCAGGCACTTGACTGTTAAGCTTTATGACTTGGCACACTCCAGATGTGCAGGTTATCAGGTACAATGATGCACTTCAGTCTTGAAATGACTTAAGTCTTCAGCATCAAGTTTTGTGACTTCAGTGTCTGTTTCACAGCTGCAATATCATGTTGTGGTCAAATGGTGATAAAGGAGAATGTAATGGATTTGTAATTCCTTTTCTGTCTTCCTAAAGATTTTGTTTCTAAGGAAGCTGATGCTGCTAACACCATATTGAATAATACTGAATTTGCAATATTCTGCTTTCCAGATAAAGATGTTTATATTTAAAAGTGCTAAGACTGCAATGCAATAAATACATCCATATAACAGTTTGCTTGAAAGCATGGTGTTTTGTGCTCTGTCAATATGCTTATGTCAGTGATGAAGCTGTTCCTGCAGTGGATAGGAGGACAGCTGCTTGGATGTGGAGACCACGAGGGTTTGAATGCTCTAATCACATGATCTATGAGCAAGCCATCTGTGTGTTCAAAAAGTGTAATGTCTACAGAATAATACTTAAACTTGCTTTTTAGAGGTGTAGAAAAAACAATTAACTTCATACTGAAGAACTAAGAACTGCAGTCCTCATAACTCAATGATAACTTATTGTGTGGTCTTCCACCCTGCCATCAGGAGTTGGTTCCAGGAGCTGGGGAGGTTGAAAGCTCTCATCTAAGCTTCTAGTTGAGTATGTTCAGAGCCAGTGGGGATCCTGACTTCCAGAAACCTGCTTATTCCCATGGTACCTGATGCTAACTGCACGAATACAGCTTGCTGGAGATGGTATCATACCAGTGCTCTGGAATTCAGATGTTTGCTAAAAGGAGTAATTCCCATTGCAACCTGATAACTGTTTAAAGAGAAAATCTGCAGTTTAAAGCCACCAGTGTCAAAATGAGGATGCATGTAATGAGAAGGATCAGAGAATTCACAGAAGAGGTCTGCAACCCTTTGACTTTCATTTGCATTTTAGAGTGTTTTATGCTCTGTCTTCTACGTGTCTGATGTTTGCCTGATGTCTTACAAGGTGATTTACAGGAAGTGTGGCAGTAGACCCCTGCTCATTTAGATTGTGGCTCTGTCCATTTTATTGAAAAGTGCAAAGGATACAAGACTTTCCTTAAAGCTCATACAGGTGCTTCGGGGTAGGCCTGTGCTTAAATATCTTTCTGAACTGGAGTGGATTAAACTGCAGCAGTTGTACTCCCATGCTGTTGGGAAACGAGTTCTGTAGTGCCACAAGAGATTTTATTTGAGCTGTTCTTTTTGCTTTTGTTGTTGCTTGGTTTTTTGTTTGTTTCATCTGCTCATAAATATTAAGAAATTACTCTTATCTTCTCTAGTATGAAAAGGCCTATTAAAACATGGTGCCACCTGAACTAGAAGCTCCAGTTTCCTGTGTGGATGTAGCAGACTGGAACATTTGAGGCCTCTTTGTGTTGCCTTGAGTGAAGTCAGGTGGCCAGGTTGGCTCTCAGCATGGGTGTAAAGAGGTCATTCAGCCCTCTCCACCTGATTCACACTGAATGCAATAATGTCTTTAAGTTGCTCCAGCTGCCTGTAAAGTAAATACCTCTGCTCTTGCAGCTTAGTGCAGTTTGGGGTGTGGGGTTTTTTTGTGAGTAGTTGACATCTGGAGTATTAAAGCAGACATTGGTCTCATACCTAGCAAGGGTATTGCCATTAGGGAAGAACAGTGGCTGGAGCTGTAAGTAAAAGCCACAAAATTTAGTTCTGATTTTTGCTGATCTCTTGGAGTTGTATAAAGCTTTTACCTCCTCCTTCTGATGTTGTTTTGTCCCTATTTTGAGAAGAGGGTTCAAAATTTTACAAGGGAAAACTGGGGAAGGAGCCATTCCTGATAACTCCAAGAAGTTAGGTCTTTTCTGGCAATACTGAGATATTTTTCCTGTGATAAATGCTACCTGAATTCTCTGAACAGCTATCTTGTCTTCAAGCTGTGTCTTCTTTCTGTGAATGATTTATTATCCCAAATGGCTGGCTTATTTCCCACAGTTTCTCAGGACCCTTAGAGATCTCTCTCATCTTGGCATTTATGATTCTGTCCAGTCATCTTACATAATATAGACAATTTCCTAGGTTTGGTTATTAGTTTTCCACAGCCTTGAAGTCCTCAGCTCTTTAAATGATCTGAGTGACAAAGTGTATAGCAAAAATAAAATTTTAATACTACAGATAAGTTGCTGATTGACATATTCAGTTTATTGGTCAGTCTGGGTGATGCTCATAGCCTGCTTGAAATCTGAGCAATTATTTGAGTATTTAGAACAGGTATCATTAGGTTTCTGAGTAAATGGGTGGTGGGTATCATCTGAAGAGTGCATAATAGCACCAGGTGGGTTGGATATTCCAATAACACAAGTCATCCTTGGCTCTGATGACTGGAGGTGCAGTTTTTGTGAAGTTTTGATGAGATAATAATGTCTCTTAGAAGATTTTTGTTCACAAGCTGTGGGTGCAGCTTTCAATAGGAGAAGGTAATGGGTTGTATCCTCATGACTGCTCTTGCTGTGCCTGTCCTTGCCAGCTTCTTGGCATTTCTCTTTTCCACCTCACTTTTCACCTTTTTGCAATGTTTGACAGATTTCAGCAAGGTGTTTTTATTACAGCCATCAGATCTCTCTTGTGTGCCAGTAATTGCTGCTGGTCTCTGGTCAGCTGAAGTGTTTGAGATCGGGATCACATTTAATTTGCTCATCTGGGTTTCACTGTTACCCAGTGGCACCATCGCTTCCCTTCCAGCTGCTGTTGTTACAAACTGCAGATATTGCTGGGTTGATTCTGCCTCTGAGGTCACCTGCCCTGGCAAGCTCTGTGACACTGCTGCCTTACCCTTGGGAATCATGGATACAGAGGTAAGGCTGGAGATGTCTCCTGTCACAGCCCCACAAGAAGTGCACAGGTCGAGCTGAAAATAAACTGCTTTGGGATGCTACTGTTTGCACAGATCCTTTTTGAAGGATAGTTGTGAGTGAATAGTTCAGATACTGGTTGTAAATCCAGACTGTGTATAAAGGGATCTGTGCCAATTGCCCCGAGGCTTTTACAGCTTAATTTCGATGGTCTAGACTCCTCTGAGTGATATCCACAGACCCTGTTCTGCTACTGCCAAGTGGTGGGAGGACCCAGACCCGGTGCTGCCTCTGGGGAAACTCATCCAGGGGAGGGGACACTCAGTTGTGCCTTCTGTACTGTATTGAGTGCTTCTGTTCTGTACTTCTGTATTTCCATACTTCTGTATTGAGGTCCTGTTCCCTGGGGAAGGAGTGGAGAAGTTTTCAGGGGATCAGGATTTCTCTCTTCTATGGGCACTAAATGCTCCAGAAAGATTGTTTAAAGAATCCCCTACATGTTACAACCCCTCAGGTCTTTCTTTTTTCACCTGGGGAGTCTGTTGGCCAGATATTCCCCTCAGGTTCGGGCAGGGCGGCCGTGGGGAGCTCAGGGCTGCCGAGCCCCGGGGCTGCTCCATCGAGCAGAAAAATTGAGGCACCTTCCAGGGGTTGTTGCTAAAATCAGCCGGAGGTGACTTCGGCTTGAGGGGGCTCGGGGGCCGCACTGCATTGCAATGGCCAAACGCCTTCCTACTGGCCCCATCTTTGTCCCTAAGGGGAGGACTCGGAAGGCTGTGACCCCCCCGAGCCGACATCCCCCGCTCCTTTGCTCCGGCTCCCCACGAGGTGGCAGCAGGAGGAAGGGAAACCCCGGGCACTGCTCCGGCTCCCGGAGGCAGCTCCAGCGGCTTTCCATAAAAGCAGCGCCTGGCAAGAACCCTGCGGGTGCTGGGTTGGGCTCTCCGCCGCCTTCCCCCTAATGCTGGGGTGGGTAGGGGGCGGTTGTGCTACTCTCTGTGTGTTCTCCAGAGCCCACCTGTGTACCTGGGAGTGGATAGAGGTGAGACCAGGGCAGCCAGAAATCCCGAGTGGATCCGTGGGGTGCAAGCAAGCGGTTACCTAGCTCAAGCCCAGGAGTTTGCATGCTCATAAGACAAAATCCTGTGCTTTGCTGTGCATACCTCAGGCCACAAATGCTGCAGCCGTTTATATGAAGAGTTATGTGTTAGATATCCAGACAACATCAGTTCCCAACTGGCTGTTTCCCTGTTAAAATAGTCTTGGAGTAATCAGACGGCTGAAGTCACTGGCAAAGAGCACCCACCTCAAGACCAGGGGACAAGAAGAGGCAGTGGCAGGAACAGGCCAAAAATTTGTCACTGTGTGTTGGCTTAAAGGTGTTCTCTGCAAACTGATTTCCAGAACCTTGCAAAGGGAACACCAGGACAGGAAAAACATCACTGGATTTGTCACAGAGAGTATGCAGACACAAATCTGAAGACCTCACTGGGAGAGAGCCCTTAGCAGAAGGGATTGCTGCCAGGCTGAGCTGCAGGAGCAGCAGAGTGGCTCTCAGAGGGAACTGGTATGTGTGGCTTTGGCTAAAAGAGTAGCAGGAATCCTGTAGCCATCAGGATAAATCTCATCTTGGCATTTATGAGTCTGGATATATGTAGCCATCCTAGCTAGAGGAGATGTTGGCTGTAGGGGGGAAGTAGGAGCTGGAGCTGCTTCATGGTGGAAGTAACAGAACATGGCTGGAAACAGCAACTGTTTTCCCACCCTCCTCACGTGCTGACAGTTTTATACCAGTAAGATAGTGGTTATTAATTAATTTTAGTGGTTATTAATTAATTTTAAAAGCAGCCACGTGCTTGCCATTCCTTATTGGGTCAAAACGCTCTGAAGTCACCCATTCCTCAGTTTACTGTTTTAATTAAAAACCCAGGCCTTTGTGAGAAGAAGGTACAGGCTCCAGCTATTCAAGACAAGGCAAATGCTAGTGCAGCATTTGTCCAGAGCCATCCTCTGCCCTGGCCTCATGTGTTACCAAGTGTAAACTAAGGAACAAAGAGATGGCACCTGTTAAAATATCAAGTGTTAAGGTCCTTCAAAAAGTGCTGTAGGGAGACATGGAAAGATTGCAAGAGGCTGCAGCCCCTGATCTCAACAAAAGCTTCAAAGGAAGCTCTTGAAGAGTTTTGCAGCACAAAAAAAACCCCCTATCCTAGTAATGTAGCAACCAGCACACTTTAATAGCTAAGGCTAAGTCAAGGCTTCTGCTGACTGGGTGGAAACAACATCTTTGTTTTGCATGTAAATGCTGCTCTGTGATGTCTCTTTTTGCTCCATTAACAAAAACGATCCTGAGACTGACAAGGTGTAGTTAACACCAGCAGCCTACCTGCAGCCACCTACCTGGGCAGTGCACAAGGGAAGGAGGAGATGGGCAGGAAGAGCCAGGCAGGTGCTGTCCCTGCTGCAGTCCCAGCTCCCAGAGAGAGAGAGAGAGGATCCTATCTCTTTCAAAAGAAAAGGTGGGAAATCAGAAACTCCCCAGGCACCCTTTTTTGCTGTGAGTCTGTCCCTGGAGTGGGAGCAAACAAAGAAGGATGAGGGAACCCAGGGGGCTGTAGTGCAGAAGGAGGGAGTCATGCAGTGTGTGGCAGTGCTGCATGGGGTGGGGAAGAGGCTGCTGAGATTACACAGATGTTGTGCTGGTTTCTTGGCCATTGCCACAGCCTTGGCTGCTGTTCCCTCTCCCCAGCTTTCAGCTGTTCCAGCCTTAGCTGCCTGGTGTCAGGGTTTGGCTCCATCACACACTATGTCATTGCCTACAGCACCCTCCTTTCTCTTGTGAGGCTGCAAGTCCTAAAGTCAGAGACAGACCTGCTCTCTGCTTGTGTGCTGGACTGGACTATACCCTGCTGAAGTTCAGGAGCTGGATGACACTCCTCAGGCCAGAGAGACTGTCACTGCAGAGGCACTGGCTGCTAGGTAGAGAGGACACTGGAGCAGCTCATCTGGCCCAGTTGAAAACTGAAATGTCTCACCTCCTGCTTGCAGCCAGCCCAATATCAGACACAAGTCTTGGGCATCTGACCCTGGCCAACAGCTGCAGCCGGTGGTGCAGCAGATCTGCTGCACCTTTTCACTCTTTTTTTTGGTCAGATGCTTCAAGGTTTCCTGTGTGCTGGAAGCTGCAGCATAGGGAGAGGAAAGTAACAAGCAGTGAGTTTGGCTCTTTCCCACAGCCTGATGTCCACTGGACAAAGATCAAACCCAACTGCCTGTCAGCAGCTCTCTGCTCAGGAGCCCAGCACTGCTGCAGACCTGGGGTCCAGGGGATGGGTAAGGAAAGTGGCACTGTGACAGTTCTGTGTACGAGGCAAAACTTAAGACTGTCCCAACGCCAGATAGGCAGCTTCATGCACAAGGGGCTGTGCTAGAAAACCACCTGGAGGCCAGTGTTAAGAAGCTCAAAGTAGAGACAGATGTTTCCTCCTTTCTTTTTTACAGTGAGGTGGCTTAGGAGGATGTGGGCTGCTGGCCAGAAAGGCAAGGGACAAGGGGCAAACAGAGGCAAGGATAGACAGGCATGTGAAAGAACTGAATTTCCTGGCTTTTAGAAATTTAATGTTTAGTGTTTTCTCATACTGGATTTTGTTTAGAAATCAAAAATGGAGAAAGATTTTGGTAACCTCATAGTATCACCAACAGTTTGTTAGAAGACTAATTGCCAAGTAGCTTATGCATGTGGGACCATTAGTAATTCTGTAGCTATGCAAATTAAAACAGTGATGTATGATTTATAGCTTTAATAATGTTCTGAAGGCTCTTAAATTTTAATCACTTGCAACATCCTTTTTAATATTCAATTACTTTATTAACTAATTAGGTCACTTGCTGAAAAAGCACATAAGGCTGGTGCTATTTTAATATCAGCTGAACATCACAAAATACCTTTGAAATGGTGTAAATGACTTCTTTATTTTAAATAGATCGTTGAGATGATATAATTAATAAATCAATTACAGAAAAAGACAAGAAATTGAGAAATGCCAAACCACAATAGTAGCAGCTGCTCTGCTTACATTATAAATGTTCATAGGGATGCTGAAGTTGTGAATGTGGCCACTGAAACACCTTCCTAGATAATTCGTATTCAGCTGAAGGGATAAAGTTCAAGATACGCTTGGTTCATTATAGATGCTTTTCATATGAATTTAGCTGATTGATAAAAGCTTCACAAACGACCTTGAAAAGTTCAAGTATTTAAAAGAACAGCCCTTCTTTACAGCTTGCTCTTTTGTCTGTCTCAAAAAAGATAAAACTGAAACATCTTAGAGCTGCTGATGCAGGGTGAAAGGCAGAGGAGGGAAGGTGAGTTGCTGCTCCGTTACCTACCTGCTCCTCTCAGAATAGATGAGCACTTGTTCCTGCCAAGAGCCACAGGCTGTGGTTGTGCAGCAGCACTTGCATCTGAAGTGAGAATAAAGAATTATACCCCTGCAAAATCCCACAAAGATGCTTGTCTCTAGTTACAGAGCTTTACACCTCCAGTTTACACAAACCCTTGATGTAAAACATGAGGACTGAGAAGTTAAATTTGCCATTAGCATGGCAGCAACTCTGAAACAGACTCTGAATAATCATCTGGTTTAAAATTTAGTAATTGAAAGCTAAGATAAATGTTATGCTAGGAATTAAGCTGATGTTTTAACATATTTTGGCTTAAATTTTATCAATGTGATCACACACAGAACGCGATATTTTTCTCTCTTGAGAAGTTGCTAGAAAACATTTGCATTACAGAGTTCTCATCTTCCCATTTTAAATTTTCTTTCTTCTATTTTCTTGTAATTAAAACCTGTAAATCAGGGGGCAAAAAGCTTAATGCTACAGTGATCTTTCTGCTGTATGTAAGACTGCCCTTTACAACTGAGTTGCAAAGAAAATAATTCCAAAATTCAGTTTATAGTTTCCTGGGAACTAAACCACACACAGTCTAAGTCTGTCTCTAAAGCAGAGTCCAGACAAGGTACAAGGCTGCTACTCCAATTCCCCTGAACCAAAAATAAAAGCTAGCCCTTACTTCTATCCCAGAGGAGCCTGTGGCTTATGATGAAATAATACTTTTTCTCTTAGGAATGCCTAGTTAATATTTCTTATCAAAATAATCATCATTGCTTCAAGAGGCTACTTGTTCAGCATGAATAGCCATTGAATGGAAGAACAAACTAGGCTAACCTGGGCCAGATTATACAGCTGTGCAGAAGGGATAAGGATGCCTAAAATAACACCAACTCCACATTTTATGGGAGCTGCCACAAGAAATAAAGGTGCAGAGTTATATAAGATAGCAAACATTGCTCCAGGTTTGGGAAACATACGATGCTTCACGCCTCAGAACAAGTGCAGCTACAACTCTTTAAGGGTCAGAAATATTTATACAGACAAATGAGGTCAGCATCATTTTAAGAGTGTTTATTTCACTCTACAGTTCTGTTGTCCAACAGGGCACACGTGATGTTCTTAGTCCTCTTACAAAGCCCCAGGCCTGAGTCAAATAGGTTCTTTTTTATCACATTTCTGTAACTTCTCCCAGTTATTTATTCATGTGATCAATTCCCATGTCCCTCGAATCATTTATGTAGGAAAAAAACACATCCTTGTCTGGCAAACCGAAAGACAGAATAGTTGGAGTTACAAATAAAAGGTCACCAGTGCCTCAAACACAACCAGTACCAGGAGAAATAAGGACGGAAATGCAGCAGAAACCACCTGCAAAGCTTTGTGAGAGCCCAGCTCTCTCTATCCACCCCTTGCCGTGCTGCTGCTGGTACCAAGGAGCAACCATTAACCTCCCCAGCTCAATTCAATGTGACAGTGACACTTCACAGCACATTGCATCCAATCTCATTTGAAGCTGACAAAGATTGTTTCTGTTTTATATCTATTGGTTTATTAATGGCTTACAGCCTCTTAAGCAGATGCATATTCATTAGATAGCCAGCTGTTAGGAGGTTCCCAGATGTCGAAAGTAGCTCTGTCTTGGAATGCATTTTTTTTACTTTATCATGAAACAAAGTAGTTGTAGCTCTATTAAAGAGCCAGTTAATTACTGAACCACTACCTTATGGCATGATTGAAAAAAACAACCCCCCCAAAAAGCCAACCTACAAATCTGTGAAGAATAAAGACATTTTTGAAAGCAGTGATGAGCTCAGCCTTCACTGTGATGTATACACACAGAACTTGCACTGACAGAGACCTGGATTATTCCATGTAAAGAACTCCCAGGCAGCAGCCATTCAGAGTAACAGTAAGTCCTGCACCTTTCTCCATTTTCCACACTCTGCAGAATTTCTCTTACCTCTTATCCTTCCTTATCTGAATAGTGGATGCAGAAGCCCATTAAAAAAATGAAAGTGAGACATCTGATTTTTCAGGTCATTTTACAGGGTGAAGCAAACTTCCACTGTGTCCCAACTGGGTAAAACTGTAACCAGATCATTGAACAAGCTGTACAGATTGACTTAAAAATTCCACAGGCCATCTTTTTCAGTCTCTCAACATTAACTAGGCTCACCTAGTTGTCTCTACAACTTACCATTTTTTCCTTCTCTCTTTCCTCAAATGCAGCTCCCAAAATACAAGTCTTAATAGCACGACTAGAAAAATAACCATCCTACCACCACCCCAAGGAAGCCCTTTTCCCACTTTAGTGTTTAAAACCTTAAGGTCAGCTCTGAATTCAAGTGGTCTGGGGAGAAAGGTTCACACTGAGTCTTTGTTTGTGGCTGATTGCAATGCAGTACCTGGCCATTCACTGTCTTACCCTATTGCAGCAGCCTCAGAGGAGCAGGGAGCACCACAGTGCTGCTTTCTTCCCAAGGAGTTGTTCTTTGGTTACAAATAGAGGAAGAAAAGGGTAATGGCTGTTCCCATCCTGTAGGCAGAGCTCCAGGGTGGAACAGTTGGAAGCATAAAGGTATTCAGTATTTAGTTTCCAATTCTGTAATTAATACTTCCAGTTTTTGCCAGTCAAATCTATCAGCAAGTATGTAGAGATGTTCAATGTGTTGACTTTTCACTGACAGTTGAGTGTTACCCAAAACAAGAGTTTCCTTTGCAGTCAAATTAAGTATTTTGCTTAAAACAAAGGTTTTCAATGTGCTTGCCTGAAACAATTTTGAAATTTAGTCATTAGCAGCTCAGAATAAAATTTGGGGGAAAGAAAGAAAAAAAAAAATCACCTCTCCCTTAAAAGTTTTAATCAGAATCAAGTGATGCTAGTATAAAATGTCATATGCTATAAAAGCATTTGCAGTCATGCACAGAAGAACATGGAGGCAATTTTGTAGCATGAGTTCTGGAGCAAAGACCTCTGAGAATAAAAGTGTCTTTAGATATTTGTTATCCTGCTATAGTTGATATCACCTTGAGTATACAACGCCTGCCTGCATTATGTAAACACTTCATTGATAAATCCCTCCCCCACCTCCCTTAAGCTGTGCCAGACTGTTCTTAGCTAACATCTATAGCTGAAACAGATGCTGCTATAAATATCTTTGTTTAGGTGTTTTAAATATAATTTCTTTTGTAGAATATGGTGGATGTTCAAGTTATCACTAAACTTGCACCTGTGCTGGAATTTATTACTCATTTGCACACATCAAGATGCATGTTTAAATTATTCCATGAATACACACAGGGATGGATCACGATTCCCCTTTCTCTTCTTAAGCAGACATCCTTTACAAAGGACTTCTCTAATTTTAACAGAGCTCTTAGTTTTAGAAGCTACACAATGCAGGTTTTGATCTTATGACCAGTTATTTCCCTCTGTTTACTCTCTGCAGGCTCCAGACTCCTATGAAAGTTGCTGATTTCCAGCGCAGTATGACCATGCAGCTCTGCAGGCATTGCATTGGCCACAAAGCATTCAAATTTTTTATTTTTTATATATACATATATATAAGGGATGTAAAGTACAATTTACAAGTAGTCTGAAGGAAGAACAAGAAAATCAGACTTGTTCCAAATGGCAGTGGGGGACAGCACACCATGGAGTCAAGTGCTGTGGAGCATACAGGCAATCAGACCTTGGCTTCTGGAAAACCTGCAGTTCCAGCTGAACCTGGCTTTATAAACAAAGTGTTTTAGTAGCATGAGTTAGGGCTTATCAGGCAACAGCTGGCAAGTAAGTATAGCCATCATTCATATAGGAGCTCATTTGTATTTTCACCTGGAAAGATAATTTCTAGCTTTAATATGTTATTTTGCTTGTATCTGAAACATCACAAGGAAACAATACCATATCCACCTTAAACAAGTTCAGTATTGTTTTAAGCAAACACAAACCATTTGATATACACTTTTCATCTAAAGAGGTAGACCATATTCTAGCTGAACACTGCAACATATGATTCATGTCTTTTAACTGGGGGAGAGAATGGGATATAACGTGCATGCAACAGGCTGTCAGCACTGCAGGCTGAAGATACATGGGGATGCAACGTGGCCCACATTCTAAAGACAGACTTTCTGGATTTTAATTTTCTGATGTTTACTTTGGTTCAAAGGACTTCATTCTCATCTACCTGCAGACAGTGTGGCTGGCTGAAAAAAACCCATCTTTTCATACTTCATACAATGTTCTCCATAATTAGGACACTGATCCATAAGATGAAGAACTTATAGCAGGAGCAGTGAATTGGTTCAGCACAACTGCTCCCTATGGCTACTGTACCCTTGACTAAGATGTCATGGACACAACCACAAAGATCCACTCTCGATTACCAAATAAAGCTTCTACATGAGTTTTTCTATGTCCTGAAAAATGTGCTTCATTATAATTAATTTCCTGATTAAAAGTTAAATCGCTGTTTCCCATATGTGAGCAACCTAAGCAAGGACATGATCTTTCCACTCACAGCCAGCTATTTAACCAACTAAACTTACCTTAAAAGGACAACATTATGAACAGACTCACCTCACCCCTCAGAAAGCCTTCTACAGACTGTTGAGCAGCACTGAACCCAGCCTTGACTAGAGGCTTAGTTTTCCTTGCCATCCATCTCCCAACCCAGGAACTGGCTTTCTTCCCACCACCTGATTTTGCATATATTGAACCAGTCTGAATCTTCCCATCTGTCAGAACCAGAGGTTTTGAAGATGATTATTTCAAAGAAGTTTAAAGGTTCCAGAAAAGGAACCAGAACGATCTCTCCTACTCAGCCGTTAAAGCCTGCCTTGATTACTTTGATGTAACAACACTTGAAAGCTCCTATTCTTTGAAACTAATTTAAACACATTGAATTGTTGAAAGATTAAAAACCGCAGTCAGCTAATTACACTCACTCTCATCTCTTATTCAGCAAATGAATCACTTTTCATTACCACTTAGCTGAAGTACATGAATTTCTGCCTAATTAGAAATGTTGTAGATGGAGCATTAGCAAGGCTGGAGCGGGTCAGGATATCTTGCCTGCTTCATTTTTAATTCCTAACAGCAGAGCCAGATAGGAAAGTCTTCAGATAAGAAGTCATTAAACAATTTTAAATTATTTATAAAAATTACTTTGCCCAAATTATAATTATTTTTTTTTCCCCAAATGCTCTCATAAATGTCAAATGGAATGAAAGGAAAAGTAGCCCAACATTGATTTTAATGAACATTTTAATGTCATGTATAACAGAACATTATGAATACAATGGAAACAAAGTTTTATCAATTTAATAATAAAAAAGAAATCCAACATAAGAAAAGGGAAGTGATAAATTTCTTACCTATAATATAGTGCTTATCCTTAACAATATTCTCAGATTGTGAATATAACAATGTCTTTGTATTCCAGATTCTAGAATCATGATTCATGTGAACTTATATGCAGAATTACAGAAGGAAAACAAAAAATCCCCAAACCTTAATTCGTTCTTTTGTTTTCAGTAAATCAGTAAAGTCTTTGACTGCTACAGGTTTCCTTTATTAATATATATCTCTTTTTTACTTCTCTATTGGATTTCACAGCTGCTAATGCCATATTTACACATAAGAATCACCGAATGTTGTATGAAAGCTAAGAACCAATGCTGTTTGATTAGGCAGGGTTATAGATTTACGTAACTTAAGTGTAATTCACCTTGTTATTTTTTGTAATTATGCAAAAAGTAACTATTTTTGCCTTTTGACTGCTGCCCAGGCCATGAACCAGCGGCTTCATAGGGATATTGGTGGTAGGCAGGAGGCTCAACTGTTGCTGTAAGAGAACTGCAGGAAAGTGCATTTTCTGGAGTTTTCTGAAAGGAAACCTTCCAGCAGTCTTGGATAAAGCTTCTCCCAGACTTGCACTGGATATCAGTTAAAACAATAGAAGCATGTTAAGACCCCAAAAATCTGTTGATCACCAAATTGCTGAGAGAAAATTTTTACAATAAAAATTTGGGTAATATAGCAGTGTGGCTAGAACATTAGCAAAAGTATATATACATTCCAGGTCCCTTTGAATTAGCCATAATCACATATGTAAGCCATTTTTGGACAAAAATATATATTCTTATAAAAAACTGATCATAGTACTTGAGTGACTTCAATTGTGGATGCAGTGGTAGTAGAAGGAATGATCCAATTATGACATAGTGATCAGGGAGAGGGGGGAAAGAAAGTCAAGCTCTTTAAGAAAAAAGAAAAGTATAAAATTAGATTCAAACATTTTTACCCAACCCCTATTCCAGTCTTCCATCAAGTCTCAAAGTTAAAATTTGTTCTTCTATATAGGAAAGGTTTTTTGATGGTCTCAATACAAACTGTTTTGCAAAATCATCTAACACATTCCTTAGAAGAACCTCTCACCTCTCCAGAATTTGACTAATAGTATTTCAACATTTAGAAAATAGCTTTTGGTTCTTTATGCAGACACTTTAACTGATAAAGAAAAAAAACAGGTGTTGATCAGTGTTTTCCATCCCTTCCCCAGCTCATATTTGTGCAGCTAAAAATCCTTCATTCAGCCTGCCCAATTATTTTATCTTTATTTCATTTATTTTACAATCTTTATTTGCTAAAATTGGCAAAATTTGCAAAGGCATCTTGCTTGGGTTGTACAGTCCCAGGAGTCAGAGAGGTCATAGTGATATTGGGTACCCCCATTCCTATTGTGCCTGTCAAACCCATTCCTGTGGATGGCACTCCCATGTTTGTGTTCATTCCCAACATTCCCTGGTTCATCATAGGTGTGGGTCCCATGGGGGTCATTCCCATTGTACCTGACATCACAGTGGGCATTCCCATCCCCACAGGAAGGGGCCCTCCCATCAAAGGGTTTGTCTGGGGTCGAACAGGCATCATGTTAGGCTGAGGATTGAGGTTCACAGCTGCAAAGTTTTGAGTCATGACATTCATAGGTTGTTGTATATCTGTAAAGAGAGAACAGGATGCAAAATTCATTCATAATCTGATGCTGAAGGTGCTCATTTATTCTAAACATATATTGTAATTACTGTGAACAAAGATACAATGGCCAAACCTGTAGCTATTTTGCTTGATTTTTTATTTTCTGTGTGAAGCATCAAAAACTTCTTTAAGTTTTAAAGAGCATTTTAAACCAATAAATGCATATTCTAGAGAAGCTCTAGAGATTAGGAAGCCTGAAATAAAGATACATGAGTGGTGCAAACTCTACAGTAAAAAAATGCACAGATCCAAGACTCCTAGTACATCACTCTCCATTAGAAAAACACCACTTGTGTCAGAAGCATCACAGTAGCTTAAGAAACAGTAATGACTGAATTTAGGAAAACAGCAACTGACAGAATACCCCATCTGAAGGGCATCCTACTAAACACATTTGGGCTCAGTGTACATGCAGAGCAGTGCAATAATCACTTACTTTGTTGCTGCATCATAGTATTAAGTGATGGTTGCTGGGGTTTGGAAGGCTGCATCCCTAAACTGTCCAAACTGATATTTACACTGGGATCTGACCATGTTGAGGGTAGAGTTTTGCTTGCATTCTTCTGGGCCATCTCTGTGCTTGCATTATAAAGAGTATTGCTCTTCGGCATCATGTTGTTCATGATTTGCAGAGGCTGAAAAAGAAAAGTCTGTTGGAATCCACTTGAAACAATTTACCAGTAGGCAGCAAGTGTTAATTTAGTTCTACAGGATTACAATAAAAAGCCAATGAAATTTGTAGCCATCAACTTCAGCTCTTCCAAAGCAGTGTTACTGTCATCTCAAAGTGGACTGGCTTATAAGAGGCGGGTTTTCAAGAAAAGTTGACACTTTCTTTTTAGGAGGCTATACCAAAATGTTTAGGATAAGCTTTCTTACAAAATGCTGATCACAACATCTGAGTGACAAGGTGTGGACTCAAGAATGGAACAGATTGATTTTCAAAATTGTGATTAAGGAGAAAGAAAAATATAAATTGAGGAAGGTCATTAGCATACTGAACAAAAAGCAGCATACCTGTGACCTTGACATGGGTAAGCTGATGCCCACAGCATTGGAGATCATCATGGACAAATTCATACTTTGTGACGTGGTCATGGTGGTCTGAGAGGGGCCCATAAAATCAAAAAGATCAGTAGGATTTGAAGCAGTTGGAGGTTGCCCAGGAGCTGGCTGTGAGCTACTGAAGAGATCTATAGCTGGCTGTGATGCTGTGCTGCTGAAGAGCTCTCCAGATGATGCACTGGGACAAGGAGAAGCTTGATTGAAGGCACTCCAGTCACCAAAGTCTCCATTTCCACTTGTTGCTGTACCTGAAAGAAAAGCAACAGTGCGTGAGGAAAGAAGACAGAAAAAAGAAAGGCAGAAGACTTAGAGAAAGGCACTGAGGAAATGCCATATTCCATGAACTGAAACAAATGAGAGCTGATCTGTGTCCGTCCAGATTAACATCTGCAGGTAGAACCTCCATCTGGACATCATTCCCTCTCATGAATATTCCAACAATTTTAACAAGGTAACAAAGGAAATATGAAACACCCATGCACAGAAAGGAAAAGGATGTTTGATAACAGCACCTGTGGATGTGAGACAAGGAGGGACAGGTTTTTTTTTAGCTGAAGTATGACAAAGATAACTTAGGGGTAGATTACAGGATCCAGTGAAAGCCACACCAAGAACTTTGATAATATTAATCAACTTTTTATCTCAGGGCTCTGGTATTTGCTGAGATAACAGCTGTCATGAATGAGCCACTTGATAAAGCAAATTCCATCCTGATAAAACAAAGATAACTACTTTAAAATTTGTTTATATACAATTACGAGCTCTTTGTATACAACAGTGCTGAGGGAAACAAGAACCAGCACTTTGAAAGCAGGTGGCCAGGAAGCTCTTAGCAGAAGTGATGGGAAGAAATTATTTCTTATCACATGAAGTTTTCTCAACTTGGTACCCAAATTGAATGCCCTGGCTTGAAGCAGCAATTCAGTTTTGGACCTAATAATTTTCTCTCAGCATAAGCTTTGCTGAACTCTTTAGTTCATCACTCAAACCATATTTCAGTATACCAGGGGTTTTGTAGACAAGAATTCAAACCAGCAACTTACAGTGTGCTCAGTATCTTGCTGTGAAGAGCCTAACAGTATAAACTTTTAGTAGACAGCCACAAGGGTACCTATTTCAGGAGCACAGATGTCCAGAGACACAAACCAGTGAACTGAGAATGTCATAACCTTTGAGTCAAATGGGAGGAGATGTTATCTCCCTTAAAAACACATGTTTTTCTATTAACAAGAAAAGGGTTACTTCACAGGAGTGATGGGGGAAGCTAAAACCAACCAACAAAAAACCAACACATCTAAATGAGATACTAAAAATAAAGCAATGCCATTTAAACTCATCTCATTGTTACATGGTGAATCTTGTTCCAAGTTCGGGCCACTGTACAGGTCAGATTTTTGATTATGTGACTGATGTATTTTTGGTGCTAAGTCATAAGCAACATCATTGCTCTATGAAATGAACTTTGAGTTCTAAAAATTTGTTAAATAATTCTGTGAATTTCTTTAGATGAGCAAATGAAGACTCAACCACAAAGCTGGGGTAGATGAATACAGTGCCAGTTTCTACTTCTTACCCTATAGAATGGCAAGCTCTATAGCACACATCCACAGTAATTTTCTACAGCTTTTTTCTTCCCACTCAAGAGGTAATTATACAGTAGTCTAGTACATTCCATGTTAATATTTATCAACATACACCTTCAAACTTTAGTAATCTTCACTTTTACCAATATATTAGAATTTAAAGAACAGTAGGAGAGTAAATGTTCACAAAATCCAAGCATTGCCACCAACTTCAGTGCACAAAATAGACAGATATTCATTAGCTCAGGGCCTTACTAGAATATTTGCTTTGATCTCCCTCACAAAGAGGCTATATTGGAATGTTTCAATTAGTATTACATATTAAAAATTAAAACCTCCTTTAAATATTCCTGATAGATAAGTAAATGCTGAGTGTGCTGCTTCAACACCCAGACCCCATAGAGTGTGCACCAATAATGGAAGCAGGGGTAAAAGGGATAAGGTTTTGCCCCTTCAGAGAACTTCAAAGATTATTAATCAAGAAGGAAAATATATCTAGAGGGTCTTACACTGTTCAGGAATGATTAATCATTTCACAGGACTCCTTGTCCCTTGCATAATGCTGATTGGAACAGATTAATCATGTTAATGCAGATAAAGGATTGTATCAATTTGGACTGTGCTAACACACAAATTATTTGCACAGTAGGTGGGTTTGTGTTTGCAAAACAACTTGGTTTTGACTACGAAAGCCTGTAAAATATTAGAGTAGTTCTTTCCTGCCAACTAAATAAAAGGTGTATTAATTAATCTATGCCCAGCACAGACTTCCTAACTGTAGAATAAAGGAAGAGATACTAAACATGTTGACTAAAAGATGGCTAACTGGTAGGTTTGCTGATAACCTCTTTGCTATTTTCTCATTCTGGACTTAATCCTGAATCCTTGCTGAGAATACCCACTCAAAACCACCATTACTGCCCAATCTAATCACACAGAAGCCAGCCAGCCAGCTCCTTCCACTCCAGTGTCTGTAGCATTATAACCTCCCCAAAAAACCTCCCATTTTTTCAGTTCAATCTTCAAAAAAAAAAAAAAAAAAAGCTTTTCAGATGGCAGCTTTGTCTATGTAATAGCTGGTATGTTCGCAGGCAAAATGACTGCATATGCACTGAACAAACTGTATGGACACAACAGCTCTAAACTGCATGCCAGGCAACCAGGCCAGGACCAGACTGAGCACTGTCCCTACCAGCTTTACTAAAATCATGCTCTTCTGACTGGCAGGGACATGTTCATGACTGACTTAAATAGAAGATATCTAGATCTTCCTTAACAGGCTTCTCCTGAAAAGGGAAAAATGCTAACAAGTTGTTATTTAGCCAAGCTAAAATCAAGTGTTGGTTAACTTCATCCCACCAATGCACACATGCCACTTCAAAAGCCATCAACAAGGTTGTACTGTAAGTGGAAGACATAACTTGACTAGATTTCCCTCCAACATACAAGGCCTTCCAAAAACAATAATGCAGACATTAGTAGAAGCCTTGGAAACAGCCTCAGGCTACCCCTATTATGCCACCTGGCAGAACAACACAACTACCTCTAAACCATTACAAACTTCTTTTAAAAAAAAAATTAGGAGACAAGTGGGAGCTGAGAACATCTTTAGATGTTCTTTTCTAGTACAGGCAGGCTGTTGTTTTCCATTGAATACTTTTCATTTTCTTCAACTAACCTAACATTTCCTGTTCTGCATATATTATTAAAGTTCTTCAGACTGATGATCTGAGCCTATATGTATGATCTAAATGTCTGAAAACCATGAACAGCAGCATAAAACCCTTTTGACAACTTTTCAGTTCACAGCATTATCAAAGCAATCAGGACTATCAAGCACTTCATACAAGTTCTTATCCACCAGAGCAGCTTTTGTAAAAAATAATGTAGATCTACCTGTATCTAAAAAGCTTGAAAGTTGTAGTTGAATTATGAGAAAAATGTTTACTTTTTATTGCAAATAAAATAGCTGAATAAACTTTACATAAAACCCTGGGAAGACTGATGTTTAATAGTCTGAATGGTCCTACCACTATAGCCAATTTTCCAGTCACTTTGAAAACAAATACTGTCATCTTGAAGCATTCATTCATCACTGTAGAACTGCAATTAAAGTAGCTCCTTGCCCACAGCAGCAAAAGTGGGGTGCACTCAGCTCTTTAATTGTTTAGTGAGCACTATTCAGGAAGCATTTAGACCCACACTTATTTATTTCAAGTTTTACTTTTCTGCTCCAGAAGTCACATTTCAGTGCATTTCAAAATTAGACTCGCAAATATCTTTTAAGTCTTATTATATGGTTTTATTATTAGATGAACAGGGATATATTTGTAACTCCTACCAATATTTTTCTGAAACAAAGCTCATGAAAGGTTTTGGGTCCAGTGAGACTTTAGTTATGTGCCAGAAAGTAAATATAATCGTCCTTATTGAATATAGCACTTGTGGTCCAGTTAAATAAACAGTTTGCCTTGGAAAGGGAAATTACTTTCAATAATGCCATGTAGCATCTCTTCCCTCTTTCTGCCCTTAAACAGCATTTCAATCTGTAAATTAATCCTACCTTGTGATGATGGGAAACTTGCTGAAGCAGCAGCTGAATTAAAATCAGCAAATCCTCCAAATGGGTCAGTTGATCCACCTAGAAACAGAAGGAAGTCAAATGCTGTTACAGGATTGTGTAAATACCCATTGTAGCAACTGAATGTGAGACATGAAAAAAACTCCAACTGTTCTGTGTGTGGGAATGTGCATTTATTGATTCTCCTCCCTATGCTGACACTATTCTTGCTCTTCATCACCACACTATATTTATAAAAGCCTCAGAAACAATAAACTGGATTATTTCCAACTCCCTTGCAGAGCCTGCAACTTTGTTTTCCTAGGGGGGATGCTAAAAGACAAGTTTTTGCTAACTCTGGAAATAAATTTAGAGATATTAAGAATGTTAAGAAGGTTTTGACAAGTGAGGGATGCTACTAGTTTGGCAGTTTGTGAAATTCAAAGTTTGGAAATGTATTTTACAATAAGAATGTTTGCATTATATGTAATAAGTTATTTTTTATGCTTACTATGAAAAATTTCATGTTTCCTTAAATATAAATTTGTGTTACTTAAAGCAGGAATGATTCTGCAATCATCTTTAATTGGGATTTCAAGGACAGAGCTTACATTTTTGTTCATTTCTTTATAAATTTGCTTCCTTTCTACAGCAGGAACACGACATTTCCCAACCAGACATTTGTATACAGCACATAAATTATTAACTTCTGAATACAGCACAGTAACATTTTTTCACTAAAAAATAAAGACAAGATATAAAACCAGAAAAACCCACAAACTTAACGACCATACTGGAATGCTGATTTAAAAAAATATTTAAAAAACAGTTTAAAAATAACCAAGTTACCCTTGATATTGCTTTTAAGTAGGTATTCCACTGACCTGAGAAAGCTAAGAAGTTGACCTTATTTGTTTGTCCTCAAAGAGTTCACCTCCAAGCAGTCCCACCCTTAGAAGTAGCTGCAGCAGTTCAATTATATTGCTTTTAGTGTTATGCCTACATTATATAGGTTACATCACAGCTGCTTAGCCTGCAATGCTTAGAAACTAGCCAGGTGGGACTGGAACATCTGTGCTGCACTCAAACACCACCAGGGACAGCTTCCAACATCTGGTGCCATTTCAGAATTGTCTTATTGCTGCAAGACATTCTGCCCCATCTGCTGCTCTCAACTAGGTTAATTAAACTAGAACCATCTCCTTTTTAATAAATGGCTAACAGTAATAAAAGGAACCATTCATTTTCTGATACACGTATTTCTCTTTAATGTTATTTTACTGTAGACATTGCCAGGAAGAAAACTCTTCCAAAAGGAAATGCCTTTTCTTGCCAAGCCTGCAGCATATGATGTAAAACAAGAAGTGAATGCAGGGGTTGTCTTTCTGAATTTTCAGAAATCTAATGCTACTGAGATCTTTTTACCACCTTTTCAAGAGGGAGAAGGTTACACAGTAAGTCAAGAAATTTCTTCAACACAAATTCTGCAGTGATCCAATAAGCATCTTATTTATGTTTACATACAAGTTTTATATTGACTGCAACCTGAGAAGGAAAAGATGAGCCAGGGAAATATCAAGCTAAAAAACCATTCTAATCATGTTTACTCTGCCTAATTTAATTAATATCTTCAAATAACTTTTTTCATCCTGTGTCCTTACAGAGTTCAGAACAGATTAATGGTTTGAAGGGTTATATCAGAATGAACAACACAGATGATGCCCTTGATCACATTCTCAAACAAAACCAAAGCAAACAAAACAAAACCAATGCTCTCGTGCTACACCTATTATCCCTGGGCTGTTTGACAAAGTATCTAGGGATTAATTTAATTTTAAGAGAACAAGGTTCAAACCCAAAATATCCCCTTAACATTTTCAGTCAAGTTTTCCTTCATCTTTGTTGCCTTTTTTCAAATTAAACCAAGTTCCAGAGAGGTGGCAGAGATTAAGCTGCATACAGAAACTCACCAAAGAAAAGTAACACCAGCTAGGATTAAAGAAACCTCCAGTAAAACAAAATACTTCCAGCAGGTCTAAACACAGATTCTATGTCTTCTCAAACAGCTGGTTCCTTTATATGACAACCAACCCTCCACCTCATATACAAATTGTGTTTCTTTAGTAGCCCCCCAAGCCTCACCATCTTCCCTATCTCTCTGCACCTGAAAATACACACAGAAGCCAATTCCGAGTTCTCTGAATTCATGTGACTTCCCTGCCAGTTCCTTCACAGGACAGATCAAAAGTTGCATTTGACCCTTTCCCTGTGTCTTGCCTGACACTGGGAATATTCCCACAGCCTGTGCTGCAAGGAGCAGTGGTTGTAACAAGTGACCTGCACGTGAAGGACAGTGCTAATCTTCTCAACATGAGCTATCCTCAAAGATTCCCATGTGAGATCTGTCACTGCAAATGAACCCTTTCCATCTGCCTTTCCAGGTCAGCAAAGAGGTTATTTACCAGGAGCAGCTGGTAATACTCCTCTTTTCTCAATATAATTTCTAAATGCTGTTTCAGAAAAGAAAGAAAAAAGAGAAAAGATTCAAATACACTCTAATGTGGAAGCTGTTTGAAATACAGGAAGGCTCAATTTGAAATATCTCAATTTTTACACACACACACACACACACACACACACAAAAGCCACAAAGCTGTGTTTTTAGAGTACATCAAGTCCATAGGAAGGTTAATGGACTTAAAATCCAACTGCACATTTAGAGAGTGAAGGGGTGTGTTTTCAAATAATAATTTTAGTTTTATGCAGCAATTTCTTTTCAGTTGGGATCAAGTAAGTGCCAGGACAAAATAATATAAAGAAACAAGTTTGCCATATCAATCAGATGAAAGCTGATATAAAGACCATCCATGTCCAGCTGCCTGGCTTTTGAATTGCACTGTAAGAAATACTAGAATGTGAATGGATTGCATTTATTTCTAGATGTAATTATGAATAACTGCATTACAAACACTTTCTGACAGACTGATACAGCAGTTAATCTTTATGCTGCTAACATTTATTGGTCCAGTGTAATAGGACATAAAGTACCTTGCTACAAAAGGTCCTAGGCAGCTCTAAATTTTTTTACCATTTAATTTCTCAATTTATCTACTACTCTATATAACAAGCAAGCTTATCCTCAGGAATGTTTCAAAATATGTATTGAAAAATAAAACCAAAATTTGCCTACCTGTTGAGGCTGGCTGGCTAGTTCCATCAAACAACAGATCAACCAGGTCATTAGATGACTTACTGCCAGAGGTTTCAGATGCCTGAAGAAAATAAATAAACAAAATAATCATACAGCAGATCTCATGTCATGGTGTCATCACTCACATTAAATGGCACTGAGAAGTTTTATGGGGATTTCGGGTACTTTGCTTTGTTTTGTTTTAATGAGATAGCAGATTATTTCAGAAGCCAAATTACTGGAACACAGCTAAATTTTAAAAGCAGTAGTAAACAGCTAGTGGCCTAATAACTGAAGAACTTGATAACTTGTCAGTAAGTATGCAGGCTCAGATGGTCCTTCATCTGAAAATCTTCAGTAAAGATTTTATCTTTGCTTTCTGAAGAGAGTAAAACATGACAATGACTACATCTAAAAAAATTCTACACCTTAAAAGTAATCTCTCAAAGAGCCATTCTGTAATTGAACAGTTACGTTGCCTTTGAAAATCCTAATTATTTTTGATAAGACAGTTCCCTTGATGTCTGCATCACAAAAAAGTCTACCTTAAACTAAAACTTAATCTCAGATGTTAGAAGATAACTGTTTCCAAAGTAAATGTTTTATTGTGCTCTGCTGTCTCACCTTTGCAGCTGGCTGTGCAGTATGAGTTGCAACATTCTGTTCTGGGCTTGCCTTGTCCCCTGTATAATGTGCTGCTGCTCCCAAGTCAATAGTTTTTGAAGGATTTGCTGTGCGTTTGTGTCTGGTGGTGGTATATTCTGTAGCTTGTGTAATATGAATGTGTTTTGTTGTCACAGTCTCCTCTTCATCTTTAAATTCAGCCTTGGGAGATTTACCTCTTCTTGATTTTTCCTCATCACTGTCACTAGAAAAACAAAAGGAACAGAATACTACTTGTAATGGAATGACTTAAGTGGATATCTGGCTCCAGCCACAAGAGTTTTGGTTACTGCAGTTCCTTGCAGCAATGGTTCATAATAAAACTACTGTTTCTTCCTACATTTGAGGAAGGAAGTGTTTTAATCTTATTTAATGCATCTACATAACACAGCATTGTACAGAAGTGGTGAAGAAAAGCAAGTTATTTTGTTAAACACTAACCACAAACCCACAGCACAGAATAATAGGATATCAGTGTTTAAATCCAGTACATTTAATTGCTTTGTCAGGAACTCCCCCACACATTATGTAACAATTCAGCAACAAAAAGTTAAGTTGGCAGGTCTGCTCAGTACTTACACCAGGAGGCAGAAAGCAGTGAACCAAATACAGGTACTGTCTTTCAGTTTTCAAGAATTCCATTCCTATTTCAATACATTCTCCCTTCCAGAGAAACAGGCTTTTACATTCTTTCAAATGTTTGTGAAAAAAGAATGTTTAGAGAATTATGCAATGCAACCATTCATTTTCAATCAGAAAACACAAAATTATTCTTAAAATACAAAAGAACAAGAGAGTCACCATTTTAGGCAAAAACTTGTTACTGATTAATATTTACTTAAATTGTTAAATTTTCAGCTTTTCTATATTAAGCCTTTCACAAACTAATGGGCCCAAACAGTAATGTTGCCTGTTACTAAGATGAGATTTGTACATAACAGTGAAATTTATTGTAGAGAAAGCTTAAATATATTGAAATGTATATTTAAATAATAATTCCCTTGACAATGCAGTTGAAAGTGGAAGGTGTTCATACTTTAATACTCTATCAGAACAGTAAAACTGCAAAATTTAAGCAAGTCTGCCCCTTTGTTACTGGGAATATAAGAGGAACTGCAATATACTCTGGATGGCAGCATCTGTTCTCTGTCAATAACAGGGAGCCTTTTGGAATACATTGCATGTGTCATCTCCATGCACATCATCTACTTACCACTGGGGATGGCTCAATTTATTAACATCAATGAATATCAACATTCATTCTCTTTTTACATATCCTCTTTTTAAATATCCTAACTGCCAGCCAACCTACTGACTACTGCCATTTGCTTGACCCTTTCACACACAACTGAGTTCAAATTGGACAAGCTAACCTTACCCTTCCCTGGCATTTCAACCCTGACTTACACCATCAGGGAACTGCTCCAGTTCTGAACTCCTGCACAAATACACCAGAGGGGACCACTAACCACATTTGTTTGTGACATCAGGATTTTAACACAAGCCTCTGGAACAGACTGATCTGCACATTAGCACTGCACACAGAGTACCTCCATCCAGAAAGCCTCAGAGGACTGTGGAATGATGTTGCCTTTTAGAGGAATGTTGAAAGTATCCAAGAGCAGGACAATCACAACTAAGGAAGATTCAGTTGCTAAAAACCTGCTATCAGGTATTTTTTGTCATCATTACAGAGTTCATCTTCTCCATGTACGCATTCTGTGGGTTGAGAAAGTCACTAACAACCAAAGTCTGATCAATGGAGCTCTTGCAACAGAACTGAGATTCATCTCTCTAAGCAAAACAAAAAAACAAACCACAAAACCAAAACCAAAGAGCCCATCTTAGGTGATTCGCAGCAAAATCAAGGTCTAAAAGCTTTTGAGAAAATAAATTAAATAAGCATGCCAGAAAGCAGGACAAATATTACAATACCTGGTTTTCTATGACAACTTGTACTGCTTCCAAACTCTCTCAGGAGATCTTTTTTGCTTTCTTTAATGATCAATTAACACACACACAAAAAGAAACTACAGATTAATGTTCCCCGTGTGTTTTCTGTGCTTAGAACAGTAAAACTGCAGTGCTTCACTGGAGAGTTGCAGAATGGCCTTAGAATAAAAATTATAGCTAGCACTGTACCAAGTAATTAAAAAAAACTTCTGTGAAAGAAGTACATGATTGCAGCTTCAGTTTCATGGATACAGATACTTGTTCTTTGCCTTGAGGTTTTTTTAAACTACATCCTTTAAGCAACAGAATAGTTTACTGATAGTCTGAGACTGAATTATATCCTACTAAAAAACTAATCCTTTACATGGAAGTTGTCTTTAAAACTGACCATTGCATCCTTTTATAGGACTACTAAAAGTTTTGCTTCCTTTCCATTGTTACATGCATCAGTCTTTCTGAACACTGAAGAAAAAAGGATTGACAGTTTAAGAATTCTTAGTAAAGAAATGTAATGTTTCAGAACCACCTCTGTACATCTGCAGATAATTTAGAAAATTCAGCATACAAGTATAAAAGCATATCTGGAGCAGCAACTGGTTTATTTGCCCAAGACCTAACCAGCACTTTGAAAGAAAACTGGAGGTTTTCCCACCCTATGAGGCATTTTTTCTGCTCTTCTGTACTTCCAAGGGGATACATCACTGGAAGAAAAATCCAATTCCCCCACAACAGTACTAAATTTTTTCTTCTAGAGGAAAAAATAAAAAAAGCAGACCAGGCCTCTTCACAACTAGCTGTATGAGCTTTTGTTTCACTGAAATCTGCTGTAAATTCAAACCACTATTACAGGTTAAGCTCTTAGATACTTCAAGTATATTTTTCTTTCTATGCAAACTACAGACTTTGCAAGTCAGAAATCCCAAAGTGTAGCCAAGTTTTCTAGTATGTGTATCAGAGGTAAAGATTGTGTCATTCAAATTCCATTAACTAAATTCCATTAACCACCATGAATATGTGTAAGTCACATGTATTCCTTGTGCTTTAAGACCTTTATTTGCTTTACAGTACAAAAGCAATACTTATTTATAAAGCTATTAAGATGGAAACAATAGAACACACAACAGCAGATCTCCCAGCTGAGTAAGCATCACTATTTAGTCACTTTTCCAAGAGAAATAAGTTAATTCAATGCTATTATATAGCAGCAGGCTACCAATAAACTAGTAAATTTTTGGAGGCTTCCTTTTTGTTTTTAGAAAATAATTGCTTAAGTGTGAAAACACAAAAATGCATGGATTTCATGAAGCATTCACAAGAAATGTTATGTTGTTGTGAGCTTAAGTCACATAATAATGAAATGGAATTGAAGCATGAAATTTTATTTAACTTCATGCAAAATACAGTATTCCATTCATACAATATGAATTATAAGGTTTGTATTTACAAAATCATTAAGTAAAAAGACAGACATTCTAAGACCTTGATTTCAAATTTCTTAGCTCCTTTGATGCCTTCTGGAGAAAGAAATCCCTTCCAAACGTAACCTCAGACTGGCAGCTGAAGCAATGTTAGAGAAGCCACACTACTGCAACTTTGATTCCTTCTTAGGGCAGGATAACCAGGAATTACCAGTCTGGTTTTGCTCATTATGTCCCAAAATTTCTCCATTTATTTCAAGTCCTGAGTTTATTACTTTTATAATTTTCACAAGAAATACCACACCTGGCATTTACCCCTCAAAATGGAAAAAAAATAAGAAAAGGGACAAAGGTTACAAGGCCAAACAAAACTAAAAAATGTAGTATTAACCAGAGAAAAAGCTTGTGTAACTTCTGGGAGAGATGCACAGTGAAGAAGTCCTCAAAATAAGCTGCTTTTTATAAGGATTAGACTGCAGAAAGGACTGGCTAAAACACTGGCAGGTGCAAAATTTTGTATCAGCACAAATAAGAGACCAGGAAATAAGATTTTTAAATGTTTACTGTACATCCTCTAAACAAATTATGGATAGTGAACTTTACAGATGTTGCACAACAGGTAAGTACAGAAAAGCACACAGCAATATATCATTGTTAAATTTGAAATTGTTTACTTTCTTCTAATCCCATCTCTTTGTAGTTTATTGATAGGAAGTTCTAAGAGGGAACCCTGATGTGTGCAAAGAATATCAGTTTTATGATTTATTAATGCCTTGGCAAGAGGACCAGACTTTTCTTCTCAGAAATGGTACCATTATAATTATGTTTTTTGCACGCAAAATTGCTTGAATTTCATAATACAGGTAAGTGCTTGCACATGCATGTTTATTTTTCATATACACACATCCACACTCAGAGTCCTACATACACCTCAATATAGCCCATTGAAAAGTACTAATCAAATTTCAGTGCAAATTTGAATTTTAAGTTGTTTCCCAAACAGAAATTATTTCAATATACTTAAGCACTTTGGGTACAGCAATTTCAGATTCTGTTAAGTATGAATTTGTTCTCCAGGATAATGAGATTCAATGCACTTGAAGTGTGATATATTTAACATTCTTTCTGCAGACAAAGCAAGATAGGTTTTCTTCCTTACTAGAAAAAAATTAATGGTCAAACTTACTGTATTTTAAGTTTCTTGAGAAGGTTACAAAAAAAAAAAAAATCTCAGTTTCAGTTGATTTTTTTAATACTGAAACAAGACACTTGCAGCCTGTTCTTCCTGGGATCAGCTCAGGGAAGAAGCACCATGTCAAGGCACATCTATGCAATTTTACATCTCCCTCATCTTTGCCACTTCAGCATTCAAAGTATTTGTAGCATTAAATGGCAGCCCCCAGTCTACCGGCACACAAAAGACCACTGAATTGCTTGGACAAGGAAAAGCTTAGAAAATTTCAGCCAAAGTCTCTGATTTGCTAGCAGCTATCTAAGCTAGTAATGACAGCAAAGGGCAGTTAACCTTATTTCACCAGCAGGAGATGTGCAAGAAGTCCAGGAAACAGGTATTGAACCAAAACATGCTTCTGTACAGGCAACAATATCATCACCAATGTCAAAGAGCTTTATAATAGCTATGTCACAGAATGAATTCATGTTAAAATATCTCCAGTACCTGCATCTTTCTGGAGAGTCTTCTCTATCTTTCCTTCGGAACTTGCTGATGGTATCATCAATGGTGCTTCCAATTTTGTCACTTAGCTCACCTAACTTATCACTGAATGGAAAAGCTGTCTTTTTATCCCATTCCTCATCCCATTTTGACTTGGGCTCAGGATCATATCTCTCACCTGCATAAGACATTAAAATAAGAAATATTAAAGATAACAGAAAAAAACCCTGTGGTCTTTTTGGAATCACTCTCAAGACCCCCTCCCTACACACATAAATCTTATTTCAAAGCAAACTGAAAAGTCCCACAGTGCTGAATTAACACTATTACAGCAAGGCACAGCACGTAATGCCAATTATTAAGTGGCAGGAATACAGATTCAAAACCTTTTGTTTATGACAATGACACAATCTTAAGGCACTGCTCAGCATATCAGGATACTGTAGGACTCTGCTGGAGAAGCACAAGAGGCACAATCAACCCTGGCTGAATATGCAACTTATGAGAGGTAGGATCTGCCAGTCTGGTAACAGTTACTTAATGCATCATATATTCCATCCCAAGCCAAGCTGTGTGCTCAGAGCCACAAAACCAAATCAATGGTGGTTTTTCATACGTTGACATTCACAGATGTAAAGAAGTGTAGTACCAATGCATGGTAACATTCTGTTCCCTCTCTTCTGCACCTGGTGATCAAAAAACCTTTTATAGAGATGAAAAAAGAACAGGCAGTAAAGAGCTCATCTTTCAGCATCCTTTGAGTACTCTTTATATCTTTACTAAACACTATCATCAGAAAACCAAAATAATTTTTTTCTAATTAAGTATTCAAGGCCTTTTTAGCTTACAAAAAAAGCTGATAGTCAGCTTGAAATAAGTTTGTTTGCTGTGCAATTTTAGTGAGTTTAATAAACTTAAGTCTAGGTTTATTTATACACACCCAGCCAACTTGAATTTAATTAAAAAAACCACACATCTTAACAAAGACTTAACTATCAGAAGTGCACAACTCATTTTAATGACTTGGATTGTGATCTCATTTCAGAACTTCTGCTGAAAACAATTTAAAACAATTGTATTTTAAACAATCCAATATAACTTGGTTTCTATGCAACAATTTTAGACAAACATTTTCTATTTTGGGCTATCACACATATGAAAGAAGGCACTTTTTTGTCCTATTGGAAAATGTGAAGTAGTAATTAATTTTTTTATTTAAGCTGAGTAATACTGAGCAGCAGAAGGGAAGAATGATGGAAAATCCATTACTTCAAGCCACACAAAAATTATACTGTAGCTCAGTTAATGCTCAAGACTTGAGTCATTTTTAATAAAAAGAAAGTTATGGATCCTAGCACTAACAAGGTACAAAATTTGAGTTACAGCTGCCAGATAAATATCCTCTGGTATAGAGTAATACTGAAGAGAAGTGCAAGTCTCTAATGATAATTGTTTAGAAATGGAAAACCTGTTGCAAATCAGCAAAATGCTCAGATCTTTATCACTGGAAAAGGAGAATTAGCTAAGAAATGTACTACTGTTAAATTTTGCAGGAGAATAAAATGATCTCACTTCATTTTATGTCAGGCATAAAAGCTCATTCAAGCTGAGATCCCTGCTACACATTATGGCAAGGAATGGGAGCAAGGATGAAGGTGCACACCTGCACTTTGGTTGTGTGCCTTTATACAGCTAAGGCTGTCAGGGAAAACTGTGTCCTTTCTGAACAACAATATCTGATGACATTACACCCTCCAACACCAAGATTTTGAAAACACACTACACAGAAGATGCAAATAGTCTGACAGAACTCATTGCACACATGAAGAATCAGTCACCTTGGCAAAATGGGTGAATTTATTTCCAGAAGCAAGGGTAACATCAAACAAATATCAATGCCAACAGCATTTGGCTGTTGTTTTTTTCCCTGTTTTGTTTTATGTGTGTGTGTGTTTTTAAATAAAAGGACCTTAGTAATGAAGCTCTTTTTGCAAGCACCAGACCCAAGCTGGATTCAGGACTGGTACCTTGTGCTATGGCAGCTGAGATTCATTATGAGTAGATTAGGTTTTTTTCTTATTATTTTGATCCTAGAAAATTTGATGGCAAGCCTTCTTATTTTTTATGAGGAAGCAGGTAAACCTTTAAACACTTTTTTTTTTAAAAATAAACACAAGTATTTTAACTATTTTTATTTTTTTTTAAACAAAATCTAGAAATAGCTTTCTGGTGTTACCTAGGACCTCTTCACAGGCAGCTGCATTTCTCTAGGATTTAGGGATCCAACATCCAGCTGAAATCTAGTATCTATATAGAGTAAATTTGGTATTACTTCTGGGAGACTTCCCTTGAAAAACACACAGGACCAATAGCACTAATTAAAGATTTTAAAAACATAAAAAATGAGACAATAACAATTGTATTGGTCAATTATAAAATGAGCTCCATCACTTAAAAGGTACTTATTGTGTATGTTTAAAGTCAGATCCCAGAGACATCAGAACACAGAGAATCCACAGGCATCTTTCAAGTGTCCAAGTATTACTTGGGAAACTGGTGTGTAACACCTACATCATTTCACCCAAACAGTATTACTGCCCTAAAAGCCCTAACCCAAAGTAACCACTGGTCCCTCAATGAAGCTGGCAGGAATAAGTGAAGCAATTCTTGTGTTGTGATGGGTAGAAAAGTATTCTTAATTTTTTTTATTTTTTAATCGAAGACTGACTGAAAAACTCAGACAAAATACCTTTTTAAGTCAACTTCTGCTAAAGCAGCATTCATTTCACAATGAGACTGCCTATGGATAAAACCATAGCTTAGTTTTGGCTAAGTTAACACCTTAATGTCATTTGTATAAGCTTCTAGTCAGTTATCTAAAAAAGACTTAACGATTTTTAAATTAATTTAAATTTGTTTGTGGGGGAAAATATGCAAAATTTCTTTTATACTAGTAACAGTTAAAAATAAAGAAAAAACAATAAAAAAAGAGCATCTCAAATTCTTTACATTATCTGTGTTATCTACTCAAAATCAAAAGTTGATTGTCAATCCTTGGAAGGCCCAGTACTCACTGTATCTGAACCCTCCAACACTGTCTGAAGAAACCCCAATGTATTTGTCTTTGTTCTTCTTTGCTTTCTTCCTCTCTTCCCGAAGTCGATCATCATCTTGAGCAAATTCAACCATTTCTTTTACCTTCTGGCGTATGTTTATACCTTGGTCTTTGCCATTTTCATCTGTACAAGTGACACAGGACAGAGATGATAGATGGAAGAGGGGGAAAAAGGAAAAATAAATCAGAGGCAGCAATGTTGCACATCAGACTAATAAGAAAACTCAAATTATGAACACAGCAGTCAGAGAAATGTCTTATGGCTACTGAAGTCCACTGCATTTGTTTAAAAGGGACCAAATATGCTTCAACACAAATTTTCATCCTTAGATAAATGATTGTTTTCAATGCATGGTGTATTTAGAAACCTATCTGAAAAGATAAACAAAGACTGCAATATAAATTGTGTTCAACACCTGAACAATTTTAACCCTTCAAAATATAACCCCTTTTCCTCAGTCTTTTTAGTACAGTTTTTGCAAGTTTAATTGCAAGAACTCAGTCTTATGGCAAAACTGAATTTTTGATAAAATTGCTTCCAGTTGGGTTGTAGTACAAGCTAAATGTGTTTCTTTCCTAGCCTTTTTCACATTCAAAACACACACTGGCCTTAGCTGCCTTTGCACTGTAAATATTATTTGGTGGGAGGAAAAAATCCCAGCTTCAAACAGATGTGTGTGTTTTGGAGCTCTAACCTTTTCTTCCCATATGATTAAAGCTATTCCTTTACGGACACCACAGGGGACCAGTCTCTAGTGCATATTTTAATATCAACCCGAACACTCATGTTGTGTTGGTTCTGTTGTTATTAGCCAGTCTTTTCTGCAAGTTCTTGTCTTCACTAATTAATACTCTAGGGTCCCACGTCTTGGATTCTGCACTCTTCACACAACTGGCAACAGTCACATTCTAATTAGACCGGGGAAGCTTCTAAGCTGGTTCAGGTGACTGACAACTCCAACTACTGTTTTAATTTGCTTATAAGATTTTTCTATTGCTCACCTACAAAGTGGTAATTTTCCAGGGATCGCAAATCATAAATGTGTTCTCTGGCACTTGTAACAACACGCTCTGATCCATTCCTTATGAGGTAAGCTAGGAGCAGCAAAGACTATAAAAATACAAAGCGCTTTATGATTGCATGAACAAAAGCTCTTATTTTTTATTTATTTTTAAAAAGCAATAGAAAAATCAAACCCAACTCCCCAAATTAGTAAGTAATAAGACTATCTCCTTTTAAATAAATGCTTACTTGACATGGGTCATATAGAAAAAACAACATTTTCCCCACATGCACCTTTGAATCTTTAGAATATCAAAACTGTATTTGTCAAATTTTAATTTATTACTAAATCACAAGTAGCTGCCTTCATCAGCTACTGCATATTCTAAAAGAGCACAAGCAATTTAAGAGAAAAAGTTAAACCTGCTAAATTAAGCAGTTTCTTTTTGCCTCTTTTGTTTGTAATTTTTCAAAGGTTTTCTTGGAAAAGTAACTCCTACTAAAATACAAGAGGCCTTCTGCAGGATATACATAACTGCACTTCAGGACAATTTTAAGCAAGCAACAAGACAAATGAATTTAAACAGCATTTAATTGCAATTTTTTACATTGAAGATTTCTATCTAGGAAAAAAACCAATGTGCTTTATCAGAAGTAGGGCCATTATCAGCTAATATTATCATTATATTTCCATCTATCCAAACCTGATAAGGAATTCCAAGCAGTCTCTATAACATTAAATAGTGTGATAGCATTAAATATTAATTAAAATTGTACTTCAGGGAAAACAATTACTATGAATACAAAACATTAAGCACCTGTGAAAAGCACAAACCATGTCTTATAATTAATTCTCTCTTGCTACAACCCTGGCATCAAGAAAAACAAAATATAAGCTAGTCTAATACATCATCAAGTCTAAAAAATTAGGTTATATTTGCATAATTCAGTGAACACTGAACACCACTTTCAGTGCAGCATGATATAATCTTAAGCAAAAAGTTTCTGTACCATGCTAATTAGTCAAAGACAAGAAAAATGCAAATTATTCAGTTCTTTTTCCAAAACAGAAGTAGGACATAAAAGCCTCATCTGATAAGATCTGCAAGAAAATTTGGTCCACTCCAAGCTACACTACAGCTTTTAGAGAACTATGAATTGGCAGAAAATTAAGATTAGTTTCCATTTTACTTCAGGTACTCTTGAATTCCTTCAGAAATATTTTCCTGACAGGAAAATAATTCATCATCTACTTCTCATAGAACACCATAACAACAAAATGTTTATTCTACTCCAATACCCGAGTATCAATGAAATGTAATTTCTCTGTATTTTTAAAGTAGCATCCCAAACATCTACAACCATATGGGTTTTTTCATACAGTATTTGAAAGACATCTTTGACTTCAGTAACACAATTATAAAGCACATATTTAGGAAAAAATATAATAGGTTATTAGTGGAGTAAGTGATACAGCAGTATCTAAACAAGATATCTGAACATTATACTGGCAACAATCATCACGTCCTTTGTGGACTGACACAAAGTCCTGACTGCTTCCAGTTCACATACACACATACATACACACCTTATAAACTCTCCTCCAGTTCTTTTTATTGTCTTTCAGCATTCGAGTCCAAAGCATGTTCATAAGTTCTGGAAACTGTTCATACATAAACGTAGCCCTAAAGAATTAAACAAAAGGAGTGGAGGAATTTTATTCTCTGTGGTTTACCACAACAGCTTGTTAAGACTCAGGGCTGACAGTAGATGGCAGACTTGATCTAAACCCATTCACATTTGATGACATTGTAAGGGAAAAAGCTATCCTCTATAGAGGAAGTAATTTATACACCAGTACTATAGAGAAAAAAAAAATCTATCCTGAAAATCTGAAGCAGTAAAAGAACATTCACTAATTCAAAAAGAAAATTATGTTTAGTATGAATACCCTAATAACCACACAACTAGTCAAACATTCAATTCATTTTAACAGAAAGAAATAATTCAAAGAAGAATTTGACATGTTTTACTCTATCTGGAAAAGTCACAAGAAAGCAGGTTGAAAATAAATGCTCCAAAAACCTCAGATATATTGAAAGAATTATGAAGCTACATAAATAAAAATCAAGACTTTAAAAAATATTTTCATTTTGTTTGACAGTTTTCAATATATAATAAGATTAGGCATTAAAAAATAGGACTTGATTTACAGCAGCAACTTTTCAGCATTATCAGTCATCATACCACAGAGCTGATTTAGTAGCAAATTTTACATTTACATCCCTTATAAAATGCACTTTTCTTTTCTTCATCACTGAGCCAAATTATCACTTACTTGGCAATCTCTCCCATGAGTTGCCCTGAAGGTCCCCATGGATCATCATTGGTTGCTTCTCGAACCTTAGACTCAATTTCTGAATAATTCATAACCACATTGGTACTGCAAAGGAAAAAAATTAACACACATGAAGATTAGCATAAAAACTGAGAAACACATGAAAACTTAATAATGACACTAGTGCATATCTCACTTAGGAGATACCTCTACAGGGTGGGAAAGAAAACATCTTCAGTGCAGAAGTTACCCTGAGGACATTATACCACACATTTAAGTTATCTTTAAGGAGGTATCAGTCTTCAAGAACACAGAGGATAAACTAGAGATTATTACATTATAGCTGGATTCAGTCCAATAAAAATGGCTTTTGGTCAAATTAAAATCCAAATCAAACCAGTAGAGTTCAGGTTGATAGCTTACCCAACTAGTTATGGCTTGCTTACAGGTTTGGATGGTGTACAGTTATTTGGTTTATAACTCAATCAGAAGTAGATTTATGTTTTTTTAAATTATGAGTGCTAGAAAAGAAACTCAGTAGTATCAGTACCAAATAGATATGAGTAAACAATTAAAAATTTTAAAAAACAGACCGAAAGTTCAAGGGATATGAGATTCACTGCAGAGTTCATGTTGTGGCCTCCATTTCTTTATGGGAAAACAGCAAAAGAAGAAAAGCTGAAGGAAACTTATAATTAAAGCAATGCATACTGTAAAGGAGCTCAACTGTCTTTACAACAGTTCACAGAAAATTGTAATTTGGAAGAAGAAAGCAATTTTCCCCATACCAGTTATATTAAAATAGTCACTGTAATTATTTTAAATTAATCTTAAATCAGTGTTCAGCTGTAAGTCCAGCAACTTCCACTAAGTCCCTAATAACTTCCTGGTATGTGTGGTGATACAACTATTTTCCTTGTATTGTAGGGTGAGCAAGCAGGCCCAAAACATCAGTCATACAGAATGTCTGAAATAAAGCTCTCAAGTTTTGCAGCACTAAAGCACACAATAATAATTAAAACATCATTAAAAGAAAACCTTGTGGCCTTTGCTTCCTTCCCATACTTCTCAGTGTATTTGAAATAACTTGGAAATTACATCCTTACACCTTTTGTATCACAAGTTTGGAAGTTTACTTAACTGTTAGGGGTACATCATACAACTGGTTTCCATAGCCAAAAAAAAAAAAAAGCCCTTTAAGATGATTGTATCCAACACAAACCACCCCATAAGGTGAGACTGACAAACTGTAGGAAAAGATCTAATGATTTTATAATTCAATTATAATTCATGCTATAAGCACCTCAAGCTTCTGTTTCTAACATTTTCTTTACCAGATATACAGATGTAAACTTACATCATCTTTGTTCTGCTTTTAAAATTTTTTCATGCATATGAGAATTAATGTCAAAGCTACAGCTCCAGCACTTTGCAGTCACACTGGTTCCCTGGTCCAAAGCAAGGAAAGGAGTGGAGCTGAATGGAAAGGTTCTGTTTGTTTTTATAATCCCTCCTTAAGTGCTTGTTTGAGATACTTGATGGGGAGTTGGGGGAAAGCATAAAATGAAGCATTGCTTTAATTTTTCAGAGCAAAGAATTTAAGACTGGAAAATGCCTTAAAAGATGCAGACTCCGTGTAAGAAAAAAAAAGTTTATTTAATGCCAGAGTTAGCTATGGGAGAACTCTAAGCACATGGCTAAAGCAGCACTGGGGATAAAAGGGGGGAAATGGATGGGAAACAAGGAAAACCAAGTAATGCTGAAAGAAAGTGCAGTTAAATCTTTCTAAAACCATCCCGCAGTGAAGTTATTGTTCTCAGCAACTAGGAGAAAGCTCTTATATAAATGCAAAGATGAGATCTAATGGCACAAAGTGTTTAAAAAAAAAAAGTCTTCAAGTTGCATTTAATTCAGAAATGAACGTAAACTTCAAGGAAAGGAAAAAAAAAGAGTTGTATAGTTTGGCATCATTCCCAGTCACTTAAAAATAACGATTTCTAAAAAGGTGGAAATACAGTTTTATTCTTCCTTTCCCATGTTTTCTATGGCCCTCGTTCCATGCCCTACCCATGATTCCTGTGACCTCTGCAACAAAAAAATAATTTATGTCCAGATGTGAAGGGAAAAAGTGACTAGCTTGATTGCCAAGACTTCCTGTGATTGATATAAATTTAATACCCGAGGACACTTTCAGACACCAGGGGGGGCTCGCTGATGAGTTTATACTGGGTGGCTTCCAGGGAATTGTGCTGGATTGCATGGACACAGCCTGCTTAGCAAACAAATGGACATAAGCCAGTCAAGACTGACAAAGTATCTTCCCAGTCAGCGTTTAAAACACCTCATTACCAGATCTGCAAGATTACTTTTTGATTTTCCCCAAATCGTTAAGTGAAACCCTGTACCAACTGGAATCTTGCAATAAGAGAGGAAGTTCATAGAAACTTTTGGACAAAAAGACATTAAACATATGAAGCACATTTTGAAAGTTACATCCAAAAAAACCAAAAAAAGCTTGACATTAACATTACAACTGTTGTATTCTTTTCTTACATTTCTCTTACATTTCATAGGGTATTCATTAAATGATACACTAGTGTCAACAGATGATTTTTGCTCTTTACTGTAATTCTTAAAATTATTTCAGCATTCTTTCTTTTTAAAAAGAACTGTTCAGAAAAGCCAAGAGAGGGCACTGTCACATCTGTGTGAAACAATAAGCGTGGTGGGTGAACAAAATGTTAATGTTTACATCTACAATTTATCACAACACTGAATGGGTACCTCAAGTCTGAGGCCGAATTCCTTCACGTGAATAAAAGGACACAGCTAGTGAAAAGCCAGTGGGTAAGAGCTCTAAATGTCTGATCACCTCCAACTGCATCAGACAATAAACAAACTTCTTATGTATAGTAAGAAGTTTTATCTGTATTTTAGGAACTATATTTTAACATATTTTGAACAAAATGGGAGTACCATCGATTAAATACCCCCCCAAACACTACTTCATTCACAATTTTGGCAATGTTTTTCAAGAGAAAACCTTTCAAAGGATTCAGCCAATTCTATATAGCTTCAGATTTTGTTCTAAATTATTACATTTTGAGATTCATAAGTTGAGAAAAGCTGTCATCTGGATCCAGGTATGCTAAAAACCCCAGATAATAGGCAGAGGGGGAAAGGAGAAGGATGTTAGGGGCAAGGGAAGATATTGCACATACCTCAACCCTTACAGTTTTAACAGTCTGGAAAGCACTTTAGCTTTCAGGCATAAGAGGATAAAAATTCTACAAGTCTTAGACTGTCCTTGGAGCACTACTCTTTCAAACACAGGAAAGAAAGATACCTTGTGGATGGCCTCTTTGAAAATAAAGCCTTACAGACTGAAGGAACACTTCACAGGGTGGCATACTTTATTTATTTAAGGTACCTTCCAAGTCCCATCTTTCCTCCCCAGCTTTACAGGTACAGAATATAAATAACTATGTTGATATAAATACACCCAAATACTAGAGAGTAATAAATATATCTACATACGATTTTAACATACTCCAGTATAAGGCTCTAATAGATATATTTTGCCTTCTTGGGCTTCTGAGCCCGAGCTTCTGACCTCACATAGCATCACATGAATCAAGACACTCAGAAGGACAATAGTAGTGAGGATAAGGTATACTCTGCTCTTATAACTACCAGTGCTTCCTTCAGGGTTTTTTCCAGAAAATACCTACAACATAAATACTGAAAGAGATAGCTTTCCTCTCTCAGACTTTAAAAAAAAAAACACCAAACAAAAAACCCCACTTTTATGCCACTCAACATTCTATTTTAAGATTAAATAATCACAACATCATGAATTGAAACGTTTTAGAGCAAAGATTTTTCATTGTTAGGACAACAAGGTGCTTTCTGTAGATTCACATGCTGTAACTGAAGTTAGGTCTATTAAAAGAGTATCGTAAAATATTACACAAATATAACTACTTCTAGTAATAGCTTCCAATTGGTGACGCTACAACCAGATTTTTTGTGCCTGGACTCACTATCCCACATCAATCACTGCTGGATCCACACTGAAAAAAATAATAACAAAAAAAATCCCCAACCCCAAATCTTTCTATATTATATCCCTTGAACCAGGAAAGCTTTGGAAACATGGGATGTGGAAACACAATTTTGAACACAGTCATCAATAGAAATCAATGGAGTCAATTTTCTCAACTAATCTCTACTCTAAACATTAACCATCAGACTCTAAGGTTAACACTCCAGTAACATTTGCTAACAGGTATTTACATACACAACCAGCAAACCTGCTAAAGAAAAGTGAAGCTGGTTTTGTTCACATGATTCAACGCTTTGCTTAGTACCTTAGATGTAGCATAAAGTACATGTAAGTAAACAGGACGATGCCCAGTCTTTCCAAAAGAACACCACACCACACAGATATTTCCACCTCATGCTTCCCAGCACCTCCTGTATCTTCCAAACTTTTCCAGTGATCAGTGTTGTTCTGTTCCCTCATCACTCTGACAATACATTCAATTGCATAAAGTCACAACTCATAAAGGAAGCTTACAGTTCATTGCTAGATTTTGGGAGCAACATTCTTTTGAAGGAGATATTCCTAGAGATAAGCGTGGGAGTAGAAAGCTCACAAAGTTTCAGATCTTCAAACGACATGTAAGCTTAGCATTTAATGTTAATGTCCAAAGAGCAGTGAAATCTTAAAACATGCAGAAACCTTTAAATAGTGTGGGCATAGGAAATCTGCAATAGAAAACACAAGTGCTGTGAGAAAAGAAGGTATTTATTCATTAGGGGTAACAATTGAATAATAAACACCTATCCATCCATACTCCCAGAATGAAACTGACTTTGAAGCTTACTAAGGAATCAGAAAGCCTAACAACCTATCAGTGATGGTTCTGAACAAACTTACAAGCCTTGTATATGCCCAAGGGCAAGAGCCAGACCACTCCATTCAAAGCACTGTAAGGATTAGGGTTGCTTTTGATGTGGGTGGTGTCACTGAGGACACAAGTACAAGTCTGGACATTAGATCCACAGAAGATTTGTGAAATGCCATGTCTAATCTTGTGAAAACTAAAATAAATAAAAGTCACAGAGAGAGTACACTACAACAGTTTCTTTATAGTGATGATAAAGGGATTGGATTGGACAGGGTAAGTCTAATTAAAAACACTTCTCAAACCTCTGGAAAGCTGCCCACTGTGCTCAGGGACTCAGCAGAAGGAATAAGAAACCTGGTTACACAGCTTAAATTTTTTTTCTCAATGTGTATTTCAAACCAATTGCAATATAATGTATACATGGGACTCCTATGTGCATAACATTGCCTTTAACTACTACTCCAAGGATATCACTGGATTATGCACCTTCTGTTTTCTTTTTTTTTAATTCTACAACTGGGAACACTAAAATACTAAAAGCTGAGATGAGAAACTTTCTACATTCTACCACTGCTAACAGCTTCCAATAAGACACCATTCCACAAATTTCTGTTTAAAGACTAAGTGCAGAAGAAAAAAAAATATTGGGTGTTAAGACATGTATGTCTGTCATACATATGGTTTGAATATTCAAACAAATAGCAACACTAAAGAAATAAATGTAAAAAAAAATTGGCCTCTTAGAGGGTCAGGGGTCTGAATGAACACAACAGAAGCTGTGCTACAGCACTATGTAGTGTGGTACCAAAGTCTTGTAAGAAACCAATGTTTTAAGCTTTTGTTATTTAGGATACCAAGAGACATTATTTTATAGTTTAAATAACTATGTTTTAGTATTATCCTTTTAATAGAAAGTCTCATATAATAATACTTTCATCTCATTGTTTCCATAATTTCTTGTCAGCATCTTTGTTTTTAAAAACACTTTTCCTCCTTCTCCTAAGATTTTCACAGTGAATAAAAGCAAAGAAAACTTTAAATTTTGTCCATGGGTGATGTTACTGACTCAGAATAAAATCTCATTGCCTCACTTGGTGACACAGCAAAGGAGATTGTTACAGTCATGGTCTCCAAAGTCCACATGGACAAAACCCAGTAAGAATAAAAAGGGACAGATTTATGCTGTACTTCTTGGATTTAAAAATTGATCAAAATTGCATCATCCAACCAGAAATGAACATAAATGGCATATGAAATATAAATTAAGAAATAAATTAATTACAGTGCAAGGAAAGTTTGTTGTAAGGAAGAACAGACAGCAGGCTCATTTATTCATCCTTCATATCTCCATCGAAACATGGCTACAGTTTTTAAGGAAGGGCACACAGATAAAAAGTGCTTCCTCCTACGAGCTTCAGCTTCAGCGTAGAGCTCTGAACAAAAGCAGAAGTTACATCTGAAGGTTGAACTATTGTTTGGCTCCAACAGTTAAAGTGCTGTCTTTGTCTTCCAACAGCTTATTTTCTCCCAACAGTTGGGCTTTCTGCTCCCTGTCAGCTGAGAAACTAGAAGTCTTCCACTGTAAGACAAGACAGGGACCCACTAGCTATTATTCATCTGATCCATGGTGTATGTTTTAGGAAAACTATCCAAAAAGAGGAGCAACAACTTATTTTCATATTTGCCAAAAATCAGTACAAGGGCTGACAACTTAAAGCAAATGAATACATGTTCTGTAGCTTTGCTTTTAAATGTTTGAAACTGCACCATATTTAGGGGTCTTTTCTTGGTTGTTTTTTTTTAATAAACAAATGCACTAGATAATTATATGAGTAAAGTGATTCAACATCTGGAGAAAAGATAAGGCAGATATGAGAAGAGTTTTTCAAATACAGAGTTATCTAGAAGACCCCCACCCACAGACAGCATGCATTTAAGATTAAGCCTTTGGAGGGAAGGCTTAATACCCCACCATTCATCTTCTACAAGTAATGTATCTGAACTATATCTAGTATCTAGATTAAAAGGTTCCTGCAAAGTAGGATTGGAAAAATATGACAAGTTTTCTGAGAAAGCAAAAAAGTTAATTTAATATTAAATGAGCAATTCTTAATTGGTGTGCAGAAGTTAGTTTCAGAGCTACTGAGTGTACACAGTAAATAATTATTTAACATGTCTGAGTACAGGACAAGTTTCCCCTACGCCCAGATGTGTGAATCTTGGCATCTATTAAATTGTTAATTAATTCCAGAAACATTTTTTCTAGTTAAAACAAATCAAATCATTTAATACTTATCCATCTGGGCATGAGATACTTTCAACAGAGCATGTGAACTGGTGAGTTAAAAGAAAAAACAAACCAAAACACTTGAGACCTTGTATGCACAGCATACAAGAAGCACCTTGGAAAAAGGCACATGGTATCTTAACTCCACCTATTTCCATTAGCATCCTTCTTTTCCAAGATCAGAGGGATTAAAGCTGATCACTGGTTCAAACTTTGTTTTAAATACTTTCTTGAAACACAAGTTAAAGAGAAAGAAGCATTTCAGCACCAGATTTTATTGCCCTGTGACAGTCCATCACTGCCTTAAAGCTCAACATGCAGATTGCTATATAGATCAAGGACAGAAAGATAAGACATCATTTATCCACTTTTTTTCCTCAAACAATATAATGAAAATTCAGGAATTTATGTACCTAATGTTACTAACAATCATTCAGTGAAAAAGATACAAATCACCTCAAAAATAAAGATGGTGCTGCTCTTCTCCTCAGTGAGCTCACACACACAACCTCAGCCAGTATTCTCTCCTTGCTTAAGATAAACTAATTAAAAAACATGTAACAAATTGAATGCATATTCATTTTGCTTCTGTCAGCCATGTCAGTTCTGTTATAAAACATCCAGCCTAGATTTAAAACCTTACAGATGAAGCATATGGATACCAGCTATGAAGCCAGCAGTCCACTTTCAGTGTTGAAACAGATGGGTACCCATCTGCTGAAATGCTGATGAAATACCTCTGGTTACACAGAAGTAACAGTGTAACATCAGCTGATACCTGACCATCCCAAGTTTCTTATTTTTAAGCCACTCAGAAGCATTTGAACTGTGACACCAGACAACTTACTACATGCACAGAAGGTCTGTAATAACACTCAGTATTCAAGTTGCAATTATGCCTTTTTCTGACCAACGAAGCCATCTTCATCCTGATACTGCAGAATCTGAAATACATTTTCAGGCTTTTCAGGTTCACAGTTTTGTAATTTATGGAGCAGATGTACAAGGCAAACTGAACAGAAAGAGATAAGCCAAGAAAAACATCCTGATGGATGCAAATGAATTACAACTTGTGGGAGGAAGGAACTATAAAGCTACTTCCTGTGCCTTATAACTTCTAATCACAAAAGACTACCAAGTAAACAAGATAACTCAAAATCCAACACATAAACACACTTTCAAAAAGGACTGTAGGAATAAAATTGAAGCACCCCAGACAACTCAAAAGCTCTCTTAGAGAACCTACTACTGCACAGTGCTTAAGTCCTTTTAAATTTTCCAAACTCTCTCAAAAATGATGCAACTGCAGCTTGCTATATTCTTACTGATTTTGTAATGGCTACACTACAGCTGAAGTAGTTTTTACAGATGTTGGGAATATGAGGCAATTAATTACATGGTAGTTTTAAAGCATATTTGTGTAAGGAACAAAACACTTCCCCTCCCAAGTTTATTTAGACTGATTTAATCTCTCCTACTGCAGATTCCCTGCATTATATAGGTGGTTAATATTTTCATAGTCTTAAATAAAACCATTACTATGGTTTACACAAACAGGTACATAGCTGCTCTAAATATTTTATTTCCTGAACAATTGTAGAGTGGCAACATCTGGTGGCAAATACCTTCTCAAACTTACTGATAATTTTGCCATGATACAATTATCAATTTTGGTTTTGTATCACCTCTACATATAGTATTTTTTCACCTAAAGCCCACACCATATTTTTATTTCCCCATTCTCTAGGGGATGTTTTAGTTCCCGACATCCACCATCTTCAGTTGGTATCCTCTAATTTTTAAAGTTGAGACTGTCTTCACTTCAAATACACAGGGATCAGACCCAGCCAACACGGGTTTAGGAAGGGCAGGTCATGCCTGACCAACCTGATCTCCTTTTATGATCAGGTGACCCGACTGGTGGATGAGGGGAAGGCTGTGGATGTGGTCTACCTGGACTTCAGCAAGGCCTTTGACACCGTCTCCCACAGCATCCTCCTGAAAAAACTATCAGCCCGTGGCTTGGACAGGAGCACCCTGTGCTGGGTTAAGAACTGGCTGGAGGGCCAGGCCCAGAGAGTGGTGGTGAATGGGGCTGCATCCAGTTGGCAGCCGGTCACTAGTGGTGTCCCCCAAGGATCAGTGTTGGGCCCGGTTCTGTTCAATATCTTCATTGATGATTTAGATGAGGGGATTGAGTCCATCATCAGCAAATTCGCAGACGACACTAAGCTGGGGGGAAGTGTCGATCAACTGGAAGGCAGGAGGGCTCTGCAGAGGGACCTGGACAGACTGGAGAGCTGGGCTGATTCCAATGGGATGAGGTTCAACACGGCCAAGTGCTGGGTCCTGCACTTTGGCCACAACAACCCCATGGGGCAGCACTACAGGCTGGGGACAGAGTGGCTGGAGAGCAGCCAGGCAGAAAGGGACTTGGGAGTCTGGATTGACAAGAAGCTGAACATGAGCCAGCAGTGTGCCCAGGTGGCCAAGAAGGCCAATGGCATCCTGGCCTGTATCAGGAACAGCGTGGCCAGCAGGTCTAAGGAAGTGATTCTGCCCCTGTACTCAGCACTGGTGAGGCCACACCTCGAGTACTGTGTCCAGTTCTGGGCCCCCCAGTTCAGGAAGGATATCTAGGTCCTGGAGCAGGTCCAAAGAAGGGCAACCAGGCTGGTGAAGGGACTCGAGCACAGACCCTATGAGGAGAGGCTGAGAGAGCTGGGGCTGTTCAGCCTGGAGAAGAGGCGGCTCAGGGGAGACCTCATCGCTGTCTACAACTCCCTGAAAGGAGGTTGTAACCGGGTGGACGTTGGTCTCTTTTGCCAGATGACTTTCAACAAGACAAGAGAGCATGGTCTTAAGTTGTGCCAGGGGGAATTTAGGTTAGATATTAGAAAGAATTTCTTTACGGAGAGAGTGATCAGCCATTGGAATGGGCTGCCCAGGGAAGTAGTGGATTCTCCATCCCTGGAGATATTTAAAAAGAGACTGGATGTGGCACTCAGTGCCATGGTCTAGCAACCGCAACGGTGGTTCAAGGGTTGGACTCGATGATCTCTGAGGTCCCTTCCAACCCAGCCAATTCTATGATTCTATGATACACATTTCCACAGTTTCATTTATAAACCTTCTGTCATCATTTTGCTTACTATACTTTATTCAAAACTACCCTTTTAAAAGCCTTGTCAAAATAGATGTTAAACTTCAGCAAGTACAATGTTTCAAAATACTTCCTTTTTATTTACAGAACGCCACAGTGGTACCTCCATAGTTTTTCAGTACTAGATTTTAAGTTACATTTTTTTAATTCAAATTTTAGCTGATATTAGTGTACAATTAATTACACCTAAACCATTGTTAGGACAAATCTTATTCATCTTAAGCTTGCAAAAAAATTTCACAAACAAGTGGAAAAAAGCTGCCTTTCAGGCAACATTTAGCATTTTGGACGGATATTTACATGCTAAAATAACAACTCTGCTTTTTAGTCAGCAAGAAAGGTGACACTGTTACTGCTCATTGCAAGTTTTCAGTCTCCCTGCACTTATCTGGTTCAGGGATTGAAGTCAATGCTTCATAGCTCCTATTCCTGTGCATTTAATTGCTTTCAAAGTTCAAAACCCTATGTTTAAACAATAGCAGTCATATAGTCAAAAAAAAAAAAAAAAGTGGAATTACAAAACCTGGATACGTCTTTCTATCTGCAAAACTGAAGATACTTTCATATGTATTTTGTAATCAGATGTCTACGTTAATTTTTGCTTAACCCCTCAGAGTGACTTTGTTACTCTGATCCTTACACTTCAGGTTTTTTTTGTTCTGTAACAACAAAAAAGGCTGCAACAATTTAAAATTTTTTTTATAGTTAACTACATCTGTTAACAAAATTGAGTCAAATTGTACTTTTTCCTTCAAGACACACCTAGAGCCACTATGTGCTTTCCATCAAGTACTGCATCTAATTTTTCCATGTGTGTGATCCACTGAGGTAACATGACTTACAAAGAAAATAAGTGTTTAACCAAGCAGGATAAAGAGAAAGAAAATTCTAATTAAACTCACACTTTTTGTAGAGTGCTTCTTACAGGAATAAAATACCAGCATAAAAATGTCAATCTTGCTAAGGACCTTCTAGACAATTACTACCTAAAACTAATACTTAAATATGTTATTTTGGGAGAGAGAGACTGAAACACTCTTCACCGTATCTTATACCTTCCATACTGTGTTGCATTTATATAACTTCAAGAGTAAAATAAAAAACTAATTTCAGGTGCTCATAATTTGTTGCATAAGCTTCCTTCTGAATAAAGTATCAAGTGCAGAGAGTATTAAAACAGCATATTAAAACACAGCTTTAATATTTTAAGTGTGTACAATAGATGAAGATATCCAAAATGCTCCCAGTCAGTGAGTATTCAGGACTGGGGCACAGTATTTTAATGTTGAGAAAGAAGCATTTAAAAGAAGAACAAGGTCTTTACCCTTCTTTCAGAATGAGAAAACAGTGGAAGTTTTCCAAGGACAAGCAAGTTGTAGTTACTCACAGCATGATGCAACAGCAAGCTTTGACACTGTGTAACTTCAACTCATTTTGTACTTCAGACTTCCTACTTTTGACAATAAAAATTGTGAGAGTGACTTCGGATGTAGAAGGAAGATAGGAAGAAAAACACAAACAAAAACCAACAAACCAATCCAAACCCCAACATTTCAGTAAAAAGAAAACTCTAACAGTAGCTATAACAATCCAAACCCTCCAGAGTGTTTAGTTATGACTTCTGTACTTAAGACAGTGTCTCCTACTCCTAAAAGAAACTCTAAGTTTTCAGAGTGACAGAAGAGCTGTGTCATTAGTGATTTATTGCTACCCCCAAAATACACCATTCCTTTGATAAACCATCCTTGCCTTTGAAGCTTTGAAAATTTTCAGTGAGCTATTTCTAACCATTCACTCATTGTTCATGTGGAAAGAGTTCACCAGAAAGCTTCATACTAGGTTTTCCTGACACCATAAAGAATATTAACAGTTTTAAGTTTACAGTAATGCAACAACACGTCAAGGAGACCTCCTGATGCTGTACATGATTGAAGTATTATTAGCTGAATAGTTACAGAAAAGCAGGAAAACTGCCTTACAGTTACTACACTGATGAATAGCACAGACCTATTCAGCATTACCACTCTGCATTCTAAATAATCCAAACCCTCCTTACTCAAAGATTTGTTTCACATGTTTGTCAACTGATTATTTCGTGTGTACAGAAGAGTGTACCTGCAATAACATGGAGTTTAACACACACACACCCACAGCATTAATGGGACTGTGCTTAATGATCCTTGCAGTTTCAGATGGACAGATTCATTGCAAGCTGAGTACCATCCAAACATTGCACTAATTCCAAATTTATTATTAAACTAAGCATTGCTCTAAACACATACTAGCTGTTCCACAAGGGAGGCATGATTACAGACTAAACAATGCAGTTGCTGAAGCTTTTTACACACAAACTGATAATTCTCTGCTACTGTATAACCACTTCAACACTACATCATATGTACCCCAATAACTTCACAAGATCTTCTACAAGAATTTTGAGAAGAATAAGCCCAAGTATAGAGCATTCCTTCAAGCCAATAGTAAGCTCCTGTTACAAGCCCTCCTCTGATCAGATCCACAGACAATGTACAGGTAAGGTTACCAGATCTATCAAGTCCCACTCTGAAAGCATTACCCTTGTTCCTTCCAGCCTGTCTGAGGGCTCTAATTTCTGCAAGCTCCTGTCCCTGCTCCTTCAGGCTCACAGCAACTGGAGTCATACAACAGCATCCCAACTGTACATAAACCATACAGGTCAAAACCACTCAAGTTTTACACCACAAGCTGCACTGTGTCCCTACCACCCATACAAGCTTTGAAGGGCTTGCTGTTTCCTTCCTTCTGCTTTCAAAACTACAGTCATGACACTGTACAGCTTCACATTTCACCTGAGATATAACAACTATTAACATCATATTACCTATGGAAGCTTGAGACGTTTCACATTGATAACAGAATCTAGAAGTAGGCTCCATGTTGCAGGTGAAGCAACTAAAAAAGAAAACATTCAACTGCTGTTTTAATAGACCCTTGTGTCCTAAAAAATGTCTTAAGACTAATGCAGAAGCTGCACTGTAGCAAAAGAGGAGGCAACAGTTTACACAAAGTTATGAAATTGCAGGCTCGTAACCAGTTGAATTCCTTCATTTATTCAAGTGTCAGTGCAATTGCTACACACTGCAGTGCATTCAGTAAGAGACAGACGCTTGAGACTACTATCTTAATCTTTGTTTTTCTGAAGTGAACAGCATTATCATTTACTGACCTTACTTCTAAACACACTGGTATTAATTTCAAAGCTGCTGTTGAAGCAAAAAACCCACAACCTCAAATATCAGTTTTCAGGCCTTTAGTTCCAGAAAAGAATCAAAATAAAAATCAGAAAATTAACACTGATATCACTACAGAGAAGCTGTTCTTCTCAAAATTAGTTCCTTACACTCTTGCTTTCTTACTATTTGAAGCTGAAAGCAAGAACTACTCCACTGTTCTATGCAGTGCTACGATACCTCCTACACTCAATAGCTCTAACACACCTGCAGTGCCTCCTTCCATATCCAACACTGAAATCCAGCCCAGAAAAGACCATTACGTCTGTCAGAAATTTAAGTATGATGCTGTCTTTGAGTAAGACTACATGGAGTTTATCTGGATACAAGAACCTTATTTCTTTACTTCACAAAACACAGCCTTTAGTGGAACACAATCAAGGCCCTTTGAACTTTTGTTTGTGTCTCCAAGAATATCTCCCTTTTTCTTGGAAGGAAGCTATTAAAAAACTAAGCCTTCCCCTGCACCTCAACTTGCTAACAAGAAATTCAGCATCTGAAAATTAAAGTTCAATCAAGACTTCACAGTCTCCCATGGACTACTTCATACTTCTTTAGTAAAGGGAACCTGTTCAGTAACATAACCTGTGTCAAAGATACTAATGTATAAAGAGCAGAGGCAAGGATGCACTGGTAAATCTGCAGAATAAGCTGTGAGCAACAGTTTACAGACACTGCTGGAGTAAGGTGGATTCCTGCTGTGCCTTCACTTTTTACCAGTACTTCTTCAGCATTTAGTGGGCCAAAAGGTGCTAATTTCTTGCTTCCATTTTGTTTTCAACTAGCTTGCATGCCTTCCACAAGTCCAATCTGTTTTAAACCAAGACAGATTTGCTTTGTAACATAAATACATCTCGTACAATGGACCTCTAAGAACAATTTTTCTATTCACCAACTGTAGGCCTTCCTCCCATTAAATCAGCCACCTCCTGAAGAAGACAGTTGTACAATCATAATAAAGTTATGCTGACAATCAGTTCTGACAATCAGCCATTTCCCCACTATTTCTTCTACAATGTCTCATTTCATGTGCTAAGTACACCATATATAATGAAAAAAACCACCAAAATAGTTCAATTGACACAAGAATTACAGATGAATTTCATGGCACATGAAACAACAATGAAGGGCTTCACAATACACTTCGTTGTCACTCATGGTATTTCCACTGGCAGACATAGCAAAGTGTGGGGTTTTTTCCCCATCTTAAATTGATTGTTAGAAAATAAAGGGCTGTTATACCTTCTCAGAGCACTTTCATTTGGTATATTCAAGTGGTTCTTCATTGCAGTATTCTGTAAAGAGCTCCTACAGATGCAAAAAGCTTTATATCAGAGAACACTCAAGGCTAGAATGGAGCTCTTGTGATCCCCATCCCACCTATACTGCTCAAGCAGGCTCATCAGGAGCTGAATGCCCAGGACTGTGTCTAGACCAGTTCTGAATATCCCCTGAGCTGGAGCTCTCAGTGTTTCTGGGAAACCTGATCCAGTATTTGACCACACTTGCAAAAAAAAAAAAAAAAGGGGTTTTCTTTGGTCCAGATGCAACCTGAGGTGCTTTAATATGTGCCCACTGCCTCTTGCCCTTTTAAGTATTTACTGTGTCTCCTGTGACTCTTTCAGTGATCAGATGCTTTAGTCTTGTTTGCCTTAAACAAGTCTTTGATTTCAGGTTGTTCTTTAAAAAGGCAAAACTGAAGTTTCTCACTAAACCACACCAGAATAATTACTACAAGGAAAAAGAAAAGTGCATCAGGAAAGCAAGCATCCCTGTTCAAAGAACACACTGGAGAAAAAATACTTGCACAGAATTTAAATCAGTTCAAATGCAGCTCCTAGAAATGGAACAATTACTTAGTTTTCAGCCTACTATACTTCAGCCACTAAATTAACAAAAAAATTGTTTGAAAAAAAATCTAATCTTTTCCCACTTCAGATTGTTCATCCTTTAATAACTCTGAATTACTATGTTTCTGCCCTGCTACAAGTATTTTTAAAAAGAAAAAGCAGTCACCATAATCCTAAATAGACTAAATTAGCTTAATACCTATTTTATTTTGCCATTCAATTTTCTATGAAGGCAGAACACAATACAGAAATCCTTCTACTACTGTATTCAACAGTTGGACAAAGTAAATTCAGTTAATAGTTAAATGCAGTGTCCTACAAGAATTCACTGCAGAGTATCCAATAAATGAGCACAAGCACTAAGAACACACCACTCAAAAGAAGTATTAAGACTTTAATGTTATATTAACATTCATTAATAATTAAGTTTTCAGATTAGTATCTCACATTGAATAAAAAGAGTAGCTCAGCAAACCATAAATGCACAAGTTCACAAACATGCATTTTTACTCCAAGCATTCTATTTGAAAATTAGTCTGGCCCATTACAAACAAATTAACTTCCAAAATGTTTACTTGTGGAGTATAGCAATGTTTCCTTGCCTTTCAAAGGTATCATTTGTTAAACTGGTTCCTCCAGGAGATCAAGTAGCTCTTCTGTCCTAAAAAGGTAACAAGAGCTGTTTCATTTTCCTCAGACCCCACTTTCTAGCTCCTGTCCACATACAATTGATAATTTCAAATTACACTGTGTATTTACAAAAAAAACCAAACCAACTCCACTGTTGTTTAATACAGAAAATATTTCTGTACTCACTAATGGTGAGATTACTGGATTTTTATGATGTGCAGCTACAGAAGTGAGTTACAATTACCATGCAATTAACAAAAACCTGACACTGGCAGTTTAAAGGCTAAGAGGCTTCACTTTCCAATTAGAGGTCTATTAGGAATAAGCTTTCAAGCTTTCTCAAGAAATGTAGTCATCTGTTTGGTAGAAAGGAGAGATAAAACACTGTGATAAAAGTATACTCATTTAGACAGTAAACACCTTTGAGAAGAGGGTTGGTTTTTTTCCCCCACCTCTCTGCATGATCATACAGAAGAATAGTTAAAATAATTAAGTACTCAAACCCAGGAATAATTAAAAAAGTGATGGTAATAATTAAGGTACCAGCTCTATTCATAGACATAAGTTACCAAAAATGTAATTTATTTTTCAGAAGCTGCATCCACCTACTGCAACCCTAAGGTTAAATTACCTAAGGTTATCAAAAGTGTTTTTCTTCTCTTTAATGTTCAAAATGGACTTGGATTAACTTCAACTCTCACAGAACACAAAACAGACACCTCCCAAATGTATATTTACATATATAAATTACATATATTACATATAATAAAATTACATCTTGAGAAGGAATACTGAACAGTCCCCAGTGTACATTAGGATGCTTCTGGACAACTTGATAGGATGAGAAAAGCAATCAGCATGAACAATATTGAGGGGAAAAAAAAAACCAAACACACCACCTTACTCCTTAACTCCCAATGGGTCTCATTATTATCACAACAGATTAGAAAAATGCCGGTCAGTCTCATTAAACAAGTTGAATATACACTAATATTGCTAATTGTATCCCAAATGAACCAGTTAATATTTATTAAGCAAGAAATCAATATTTACCTGGCTAGAACACACTACTTGGATGAGAGGAGGGAAGATTACAACAGCTCTGACGTAGCTGCCTTAAAACACAGAAATACACACTAATGATACTGAGATTTTATCACATTAGTTTAATTTTTAATGGCAAACCAAAAGCACCTACTAAAGCATCTACTAAAAGATCTTTAATCTACTTAAAATAACAGTCTACATAGAATGCCCATCTTTATATAATAACAAAAATACACCATGAGTATTCCTAATTAGCTGCACTCTTCAATTGAACTGAAAGTATCTCTCATATGAAGATCTGTCAGATCCCAAGATCAGTTCAATCCTGAACTGAATCATTCAAAGTAGCACCACACAAGATGCAACTATATTTCCATCCATGGCCCTTCTCACAAAGTTGGGATCAGAATGGAACCAGAAATATTGATGCACATCCCTCAGCACAATAGTAACATATACACAGAAAGTTTAACTCAGGAGCTTGAAGAAATGATACACAAAATAGAAGAACAGCCTTAAGAATTTCAAACTTAGAACTTTGTGATCTTTCAGAGCAGTTTTGCAGCTAACAAACAACTACCAGTGAAGTTTCAAATAATAAAGTTAGGTAAAAATCTATCCTCATCAAAACCAGGTCTCAGGTCTTGTCCTTTCAGCTACCAACACAAGAGCTTGTGTTGTATTAAGCACCTGCTTGTGCAGCACACTGCCAAACCAGTTATGAGCCCTAAAAGCCTGGGCTTTTTTTAGCTATATCAGCAAGATAGCACGAATAAATACTGACCTACACAAGAGCATAAGGAAGGCAACAACAGGGAACAGTGAGGTATAAAAAGAGACTTTTTTAAGAAGAAGAATAATCTCGGAGCTTCTCAACCTGCTTGCAAAACCACATCCTAGAAGGCTACTTCAAGGACTAAACCTGTAACTTGCCCTCCTTTGCCCCCAGCCACTTATTCCTACCCAAATACCATTCCTTTCACTATGCCAGTACAAATATTTATGCAACCATGGAGTCAATCAACTATGCCAGGGAACTGATTCAGTGGAGAATTATATTGGCAAAAACAACTGGTTAGTCAGAGACTCTCTCATTGAGCAGCAAGTATGCTACTGCCAAGAAAAGGGAGAGAGAAGTGTGCAGTCTGTGGCAGACAGAAGGTTGTGAAACCTCTTTCACCCATAGCCCACACCTACACTGACTGTGAAACTACAACCCAGTATTTCATGGGTTGTTTTCATATTTGTGGTAGTGCTCTTGGCATCTGAGACTTCAGGGCAATCAGGAGGGAAGACTCAGCCATGTGTTCTGTGGCCTCTGCTTTAACTGTCTCACTCCTCTCCCCTCCCATCTCAATGTGTGCTCTTCCTCAAAGATGTGACACAAACACTGGTGCAGCTGTGGGACAAGTGATTCTAGGGAACTATTCTAAATTAAAAACAAATAGCCTACAAAGTCCTTTGGGGAGAAAAACAAAGCAAGAGACAAAGCTTCCAACTGGATCTGTTCCTCAATCCAGTTCACTGAACAGCAACCCAAGCCACCATACTCAAAATCCACACAATGCAGGAATAAATACATAATGAATACTTTTAATAACACGTATTAAAAATAACCCTTAGAGAACCACAGCCCACACAGCTTTCTGGAAAGATGTAAACTCCTAACAGTTTCACATGACCTTATATCAACAGATGCTTGTACCTTAAAAAAATAAAGAGCACCCCTGTTAGAATCAGATCTTACTTTTCAGAGGCAAAATAGAGTGTTTTATCACAGAAGGGTTATGGTCTTATACACAATAGTTCTTTCTGAAGAGACCACTAAGCATCCTTAGAAGAAAGTTCTCTATAGCAGCTGTTTAATCCAAATGGAAGAGGTAATTAAAGCTCAGACTCCAAACTGAAAGACAACAGCAGCTGTCAATTTGTCTATAACTGGTTCTGCATGTTGGAGATGAGTCTCCCAGCTTCACATGAGACTTCTTGTTTTATGACTTGTGGACATCACAAACATCAGAATAGAACAATGATAAATTCCAGAAGTTCCAAAATGAATCATATAAATCTTAAGATCCACATATTTTTGTGCTCTAAATCTACCATCCCATGAGATAATGCTTCACTCATTCTTCAGCCTGGATCTTTGTTTTTAAAAAAGATAATAAATTTCACATAGAGAAATTCTATGTTTCGAGTTGCACCTTGAAATAGGCAAGACTGAAGAGAGAAAACAGTAGCATGTTCCATATTTGCACAATGCTTTGGAATTAATTATACCTTGCAAGTTAAATAATTATGCAAATCAGCTAATATTTCACAATACACTCTCTGGCCACACAACCAAGAGGAATTAGCACAGAACTGAGTTAAGCACCTTGATCCTTTTAACCACAGTTGCATGCAATGATGTAGGTAAGGCTCTTATCTTTGACTAGTTTCATTTACTTCCCCAGCAGAAGCCCAGTCTTTTGGCAAGGCAATGAAAAGCTACATTTCAAACATCCTTGAAGAACATAGTAGTTGTTACACATACACACATCATTTGGATTCTCTGAAAATACCTAAGGCAAACATCCCTGCTAGCCTGATGCAATGCAATACAAATGGTTGTTAGTTTCCATAGGGTGTAAAATGGTAATAATACAGTTAAAAGAGCACTGACAAAAAACACCACTTACAGGCGTGTGATGATGAAACCTTTGTGTTTAATCAAAACTACTTTATGCTAATTCTTAATAAATGCCAGCTTGTGATATTTGCCTACTTTTGATTACTCCACTGGTTGAATATTCAAACAGGAGAATAACATATCTATGTACATGAGATAACAGAATGTAATACCTTCAAAGATACTTATCACCAATGCTAAATTACATGGCCTGGAGTCTATAACCATTTTTATTCCTTAGTAAAATCAGCAATGTTTTGGAAGCTTTTAAAGGAAGGAGGAAAGCCCTAAAAAATAAGTGCTGTGACAACTGCTTGGCAGACACAGCCACACACTACTGCAAAGCCAAACAATGTGTTCAAATACAGTTTTCCTTTTGCACTATTTCTTCTCTCTCTCTCTGGTAATGAGGCAGAGGACAAGTTCTTACAAGGCTGGAGATAATCATCATCACCTTGCTTGTAAGAATCATATAAAATGCTGTTCTTAAAGCAGTTATCAGCAGGACATCTCTTAAGCAGCAACAGAAAGATAACTCATGCAGTGAGAGTTAACTGTCCGTCACATACAACAATGGAAATGTTCACTGCTCTGAGGATCTTACATATGCAAGCCAAAATAAATCTTAAATAGAAAGAAAAACTCAATGATCCTGGCACTAGAGCAAGAGTTTACAGGAAGGTCAGAAAGCAATGCACTAGTGTTAGACAATTATTTACCCTTTCGCTGGATGTATCATCAGATGGATCATTTACTGTAATACCTTCTGTTACTAAGCCAGCAAATATTAATTCATTACAGAAGAGCTGAATGGTCTGGGTGGGCAAATCCACAAACTGTCAGGAAACTGCTTGTAAACAACAATTACAGGCACATAAGAAAAAGAAAATAGTTAGGATAGGGGATTTAAAACCTCTACCTGAGTATATGCAGGATCCTGCTGGTATGTTGGCCAAATATAAGTATACTACAGGCAATAAGCAACTGGAAGCTAATTGTAAGCCATGTAATAGTAAATTACCAGTATGCATTTACTGTATTAGTAAGTATAATGCATAACAGCATGAGCTATCAGATACAATATGAGACTGGAAACCAAGTCTCCAGAGTTTAGTATGTTGCCAACTCACTGTGGCTTTGTTTACTTAACACAATTATCTTCTGTTTTCCTGATGTCAAGTCCAGAAGCCTCTATTCCTCAGCTGAAGTGCAGTGTCTTGTTCACATGCCATGCTTTAAGCTCGAAGACTCAGTGACAACTATCTCACCCACCTTAACCAATTCAAATGAACATCCTTACTCCATACAGATTTGTCACCTTCACCAAATTTTTATTTATCCTTTGACGTGTGGAAGATGCTTAATAGGAACTTTATCACATTGTCATGCATGTAGAAGACCACAAAAACTAAGAATGGCAATGAAATTTTAAAGAAAATAGTTGTAAAGTCCCAACACTGTGATACAGGCAGAAATCTAATCTCAACAGTCCAAAGGTCTTTCACTTTGCTTACTGCATATCACACATGCCCATGACAGAAACTAGTTAGCAAAAACATTAACTTCAGGTTACATCTTGTATTAAGAGAAGAATTATAGCCTTACTAAGTATATATTCACAAATGCTGTCTTCTACTTAAAGAAGAACTTTGTTTTGGTTAACAACCTACAGTAACATTTCAAGATAAAAAGAATCATCAGATTCTGCATCAATATAACTAGAGAGAATAGGAAATGATCTGATTTTTGAACTAAGCACAGAGGCATCTTTGCCTTCTTTCAAGCTAAAAATAGTTTTCATGGAATTTCTTAATATTCCTCGATTTCTTTAAAAAAAAACAAACAACATGAGGTTTTCTTTTGTAGCAATTTCACAGGGAACACAAAACACAATATATACTTGTCTAATTAAAAAAGGAAGTTACTAAGTTGCATAATACTCTAGATTTCAATAGCCAGGAATCCAAACCTGTATCTCAGGGACTGCAATACCTTTTGCCAGTTCTGTTATCACACAGGAGGGAAATACTTGGTTGCAGCTTTTGATGGTTTGATTATCAATAAAAATACCAATTAAGATCTCCAAAAATATGTATTCCCATGCAAGCTGCACCTACACAGTACTGTTGAGCCTGCAGATTCTTAGCCTCATGCAACTCACAAGCAGTTAAAAAGTTAAAACACAACACTTACCCTCAAGTTTCATTGTAACTACAGGAATGCTTGGGAACAGCATGGGGTAACCTGAGCCCCCTGCTACAGGAGCTAAAGAACAAGCTATGAAGCTCGCAGAACCCTGTCACCAGGTCAACCAGAGACATAGCTGCAAAACCCATCGTGCAGCAGAGCAGTGGGACAGCTGGTGACCAGCATACTTTCCACCTGCCAAATGTTCTTAGAGCTCACACTCCCATCAACTATCTAAAGTATGTGATGTGTACCTTTACACACTGTCACATTAAGACATTTATAAGCAGCTCAGTAGGTCAGAAATAATGGACAACTCTTGCATAAAATGCTTAAGCTACATCTTTCCCAGCCTAAGCCAGTGGTAAAACAGAACAGTCTACTACATTACTTACAGTGATTCAGAAGTGCCACCTGACTCACCAACTTTGCATCAAGCACCACCCTGGATTAGAGCCATCAGAAAACTCTGCCATTTAAACGGACTTCACTGTTACAAAGCAAACAAGTTGAACACAGAGGGCTCATTTATACAGTTCACTCCCAAATTCTTTTTTGACCTACTTGGGAAAAAGAATCCATACATGTGAACATTTAAAAAAAAGCCAAAAGCTGCCTTCTTAATATAGTTTATTTGCAATAAAATAACATGAAACAGAATTTATTCCGGGAGAAATAAGAAAATTTAGACTTATACCTCCTGAATTACAAGCTAACCAGAAACTCAACAGAATTCCACACTTGAATTTGCACACATTGCAGTACCTGAGAAGAAACTGGAGGGTGAAGTAAGTTTTGACATTTATTTTGAAACTGCAAGAACAAATACTAGGACAAGCAAATTTTACTAGGCATAGGCAAGCTTAATTAGTTATTTAAACCCCAAAGTCATTCACAATGCCCAATTAGAAACAGAGTATTACTCCTCCATCCTAACTAATCAAGGCACTTAAGATTTAAGGAAGAAAGAGTTATATCAGCAACCAAGAACAATGAGATTAACAAAAGGGACAAGACAACTAAAAAAAAATCCTGTAGAATTTTAGAACAGTCTGAACCTAAATCCCTATCACATAGCCTAAGTTTCAAACTTAACAGGACCACCATTTAGCATCAAAGATACCTGTCTTATGCACAAAAGGATGCTAATCCAAACCCCCGAGTTTCTAGAAAATGCTACAGTGCAAATAACAGATGTCTGTGAAGAGACCTTCAAATGCAAACTGACCTAGTGAACTTGGTCAATTTCTGTCACACTGCAGAAAAAAAAAAAATACTTCAGTAATACCAAATACAAACTCCAGGTTTTTGTCTGCATTTTGCAGTTGTTGACTTACTTCAAAGTTTTAGAACTAAAAATTATTTTGTTAGGTTACAGCTCTTGCTTAGGTTTTTGTTGTTAAAATAGCCTGCAGATGTTGAAAAAAATCCTAACTATGTACCATGGCTTGCTGAACTTTCACACACCTAAAAAATGAAAATTGTTCAATATAAGTTCTCCACCTTGAAATATTTCCGACCAAACCAAGCTCTCAGCCACCTGAAGACTAAGTATAAAAAAACAGATGAGTAAGTTGAAATTCAACGATAAGTATCAGCTGAATGCAGGATCAAGATTTAGATCTATCCACCACTACAAAGCTATCAAAGAAAATTAGAAAAAGTCCAAGTTTTTTGCACATTTTCAAAACCCCCATATAAACAAATTCCTTTTTTAAGGAGGCTCTTGTTGAAGTTCAATATGTTCCTTTCACAGCATCAACATTTATAAGGCAGATAATATTGCTTAGGCTCTTCTGCACAAAAGTTTTCAAGTAATGACATTAAGACAGAAGACATGATAAATCTGCACCACACATAATGGAAATACTGATTTTGAGGTCTTTAAATACTACCTACTCTGCAGCCTCCACTTATCCCTGCCCTCTATTTGTTTTTTTTTTAAATACACAATCTACTTTATTTGGATAATGCTATTTTCAGCAGCTGAAGTTTTCAAATAATCAGAAACGTTTCTTGAATAAAGTCCACTTCTTGTACCTGGTTTGGAAATCAAGTGTCTTTTCCAAACTAGATTTTGAAATACTGTTTGGCTTAATAATTTATGAAATATCCTTAAAAGTAAACTTTTTAAAAACAGTGACAGTGCTATACTGCTAGCAATCATTAATCCTACCCAAATAAGAGTGCACAAGGAAAACTTGGAAATACTTGAAGTGTCCTTCTAGGTCCTGGAACTCAAGACAGGCCTATGAGGGTTGTCCTGCTGTATATGTCATTTGCCACATTATTGAAACTACTTCACATGCAATGAGCTGTAAAAAGTAACCAACCTCACCAGAAGAAATCTTATTCATTGTGTTTTATAAATGTCACCTGTTTCTTGGCCTAGAATATCCTCAGTCTGGTATACAGAACCATAAGGAAAACACTTGAAGCTGCCACTTCTCTTAACTTTGCTGCCTTTATATAAAATGGCCAGTTTAAGAATTGTTGGCAGAAACAAAAGTAAAAAATGTTCAAATAGAACCTCAATTTAGAAAGGCTCACACATTTACTTCTAAAGCTAGACACAGCTATTAATTCATGTAATCTCACTGGTATACACTCAACTATAGGCCTTCAGCCAGTTATTCCTTTAAGTATCCCACAAGTCATGGAAAAGCTCTCCAAATCTGCCCCTGAAATGTCATTATTTAAGGAAGCTATACATTATCTTTGATAAGTTCTCCACCATATTAAATTTTTCTCATTCCAAAAAAAAAAAAGGAGTGGCTGAGAAACGTCACATTCTCAAGTTGCAACACAGCAATCGTGATAATCAAGACCGCAGCCAAGTTTGCAGTGGGAGGAAGTTCTAGTCAAGGAAATAAACTTGCAAATATCAGCTATTTAAATGTTTAGGGGGTGGGACAGAGCATTTCACCTCCTGCATGCTCCACCTCTGCAAGGCCTGGGGGTGGTGGAGCCAATGGCAATCGCAGCAGGGACCTGTCCTTAGGGAGGAGGAAAACTCTTAAGAGTCCTCGTGGTACCTTTGGAAGCACTCTGAATATTTACTGCTGTATACAGGTGGCTGTTCAGTCCCCTCCTTCATTCAATGATATGTATGTTTCTTTATAAAGGGCTTTGGGGCCATGACAAGAGCCAGGCCATCAGAGAATGATTTCAAGGGCTCACGTACCAAAATAGACTCACACTGCTGGGACTCCAGCAGAGAAGAGGGTACCAAAAAAAGAGGCGCAGTTAGCCAAAAGCTGGAAGGGCCCAGATAAGCCCCAGAGGTGCAGGAAAGCAGCCAGCCATAATGGAGAGGCCACAGACTACCTGGAAAGCACTCCTGGGTGTCGGAGGGACCACAGCGACGGGGGGAGAAGGGACTGAGGGTCAGGCCGGGCAGTGACCCGGGGAGGGGGGACAGAGACAGGGAGAGGGTGCCGAGAAGGGGTCAGCCGGACAGGGAGTGGGTGCGAGACAGCCACCTAAGCAGTGGGAGGGGCTGCGGCCATGTTGTGAGGGGTGCGGGGAACCCAGGGCCCGGCTGAAGGGCCACGACCGAGCTGCCCCCCGCCCCGCCCCGCCCGCCCGCACACCACCGTACTCACGCCTTGTCCACCAGCTCCCGCACTTTCCACATGTTCAGCATGGCGCCGACCCCCTGGAGACCTGTTTGGCCTCACTGCGCTCCGCCGCCGGCCCCGGGAGGCCCCGCTCGCCGCGCTCCGGGCAGCCGCCGCCGAGCCAGGCCCGCTCCGGCTCACCGCCGCCTCTGCCAAGCGAGGGACGCGGCGCCGCTCCCGGAAATGGAGGGAGCCGCAGGGCCTGCCGGGAGATGTAGTCTTCCCGCGGGCGGGGCAAGGAAGGCCTCCCGCCCCGCAAGGCCGGCTGGGAGTCTAAGGCCAGCGGCGCGCGGAGCATGCTGGGGATTTCAGTCTCCGGGGGAGGGGGCGGTGGCTGCGGGCGGGGCCTGAGGGGGCGGAGGAGCCGCAGCTTCCCCGGGCAGGAGGGAGGGGAGGGGAGTGAGGAGGGGTCTGAGGAGGAGACTTGAGGAGGGGGCTGAGGAGGGGGCTGAGGAGGAGACTTGAGGAGGAGACTTGAGGAGGGGGCTGAGGAGGGGGCTGAGGAGGGGCTGAGGAGGAGGCTGAGGAGGAGGCTGAGGAGGAGGCTGAGGAGGGGGCTGAGGAGGAGGCTGAGGAGGAGGCTGAGGAGGGGGCTGAGGAGGAGACTTGAGGAGGGGGCTGAGGAGGAGGCTGAGGAGGAGGCTGAGGAGGGGGCTGAGGAGGGGGCTGAGGAGGGGGCTGAGGAGGAGACTTGAGGAGGGGGCTGAGGAGGAGACTGAGGAGGAGGCTGAGGAGGAGACTGAGGAGGAGGCTGAGGAGGAGGCTGAGGAGGGGGCTGAGGAGGAGACTTGAGGAGGGGGCTGAGGAGGGGGCTGAGGAGGAGACTTGAGGAGGGGGCTGAGGAGGAGACTGAGGAGGAGGCTGAGGAGGAGGCTGAGGAGGAGGCTGAGGAGGAGGCTGAGGAGGGGGCTGAGGAGGAGACTTGAGGAGGGGGCTGAGGAGGGGGCTGAGGAGGAGACTTGAGGAGGGGCTGAGGAGGAGACTGAGGAGGAGGCTGAGGAGGAGGCTGAGGAGGAGGCTGAGGAGGGGGCTGAGGAGGGAGCTGAGGAGGGGTCTGAGGAGGAGACTTGAGGAGGGGGCTGAGGAGGGGGCTGAGGAGGAGGTGGAATCAGGGGGATCTGTAAGACATGGTGGTAGCAGCAGGGAGACTTTTTGCACTGTCTGTGGGGTGCAGGTACAGCCCGGCTCTGAGTTGCCCTCACGCCGCTGCAGCTTCGTGCCTGTGGTGAACTTGCCCCAGGCGAGGCAGATGGCGAAGGTGCTGTGCCAGCAGCTGGGTAAAGCACAAACACGGGTGTGAAATCATCTATAAAACACGGTGTTACGCCCCATTTATATTCCAAGGAGCAGCACTCTTTATGATTGCCTGCTCGCTGATCGTGGTGCAGTGAATTTTGGGTGCACTTCTGAGATTGTTTCTGCAGGACGTGATTTCAGGGATTTGTGCACAAAATGCACCACAGGAAAGTGGGTGGCAGGATGCAGCAAGAGGGCTAAGATAGCGTGGTCCATCCCGGCACAGCACATGCAGGAACCTTATCTCCATTTCTCAAGAAAGATTGAGCCAATTGGCAAAAAACACCCAAGAACAATAACAAATAGTAAAGCTGCCTCAGGAGAATATTTACTGGTTTAACACACTTGTCAACAAGCATTGCAAGACCATCTTCAAATGCTGCCCATGCAAGGCATTGAACAGGAGTCACAGCTTCCTGGCCAAAACAGTGAAGTCAGTGAAGTGAGGTTGTAATATGGATTGCCAGCTTCATTATATACATTTACTTTTTCAATTTGTTTTCAATATGAGTTTTAAATGACCAGTCATGATGGGAGGGTTTTATTCTCAAGGAAGTCTGTTGACTACTTCTTTGCAAGCCACAGGACAGAGTTCCTAGGTATTGCAGTTGATCAATAATAATATTCTCCATATATGTGCTTGTGTACTTGTGTCATAAATGAACATATGTCGCCTGAAGTCAATATATATCTGCAACCTTTTACCCAAAGGCAACATATATCTGTACATTTTTTGCCTTTTAATTTTGTTTTTATCAGAGTAAGTAAAAAAAGGCATGAGACTAGTTGAGACTGCACATACTGATCAAAATTTGGTGCTTCTTTGAAGTTTGCTAAACAGCTAATCACCTGTCCATCCCCTGACATCCCATTATATCTTTTTACATAGGTACTTTCACGGTCCTGTCTCTTGAACATCTCAGTTAAATCTATCTGAACATAAGAACATCATGAATGGATAATCAAATCCAGCATCCTTTCATTAACAGTAGAATGTTTCCATAAAGAATATAAGAACTGGTGAATCTGGATTTATCAGGTAGGTAAATCTCTTCTATTTTCACCTTTCTGTGGCTTAGGGACTTGGTTCTGAAGTATTGCTGATAAAGCTTTCTGCTTAGGAGCAATAATGGACTTTTGTTTTATGAATTTAACTGATTGCATTTTGAATCTGTTTAGATTAACTTATACAACACTTTGTGGCAATACATGCTGTATTTTAACTCTTCTGTGAAAAAATAGTTCCTTTTGTACATTTAAAATTGTCTGCCTAATAGTATTATTCATTCTAATATTATGGGAATAGTATATAACATTTCTATATTGCTCCTTTCCTTGTCAGTTTCTGTGGGGCTGATTGCCATGTGCCTTTCCTTCATGGAATGGGAGGAAGGAGATTCTTAATTTCATAATGTAATGCCTGGCAAAGGAAGCTGGGTGAGGAGTCTTGCCTTTTGATACCTGCTTATCGTTTTATTCTGTGATTAAACTGAGGACATTGGTATTCAGGAGTAGGAGAAGACATTTATAATCTTTGTTTTAAGAAGAAAGAAAGTATGATAATAATTTCTGCAACCTGCAGAAACAAAACTTTTCTGATTTGCTAGAGATGTTGTTATTTTTAGATTTGGCTTCAGTCCATATTGGATCAAAATCCAGTTTTTCAGTAAGTTTCTGATGAACTGCAAGTTCCCTACATTGTACTGTGGTGCAATGAAATTGTTGTCCTGGTTGCTGTTGCTTTCCTTGAGCAGCTGCAAAGCAGCTCCCAGAACAGACCCCCCAGCTCGTGGTGGGCTGCAAGGGGCAGCCACACTCCAGCAGCACCTAAAAGTGCACACAGCCCTGAAGTCACAGAACTCCACCTACTCCTCCCTATACTCCTACCAGGGATGACATTTGGATGAAATTTGGAGTCAATAAGCCAGCAGGATTTGGTTGATTTGATTTGAATTTGTTTTACAAATCTCTGTTTCCCCATAGCAAAACTTAGAACCCACTGTAATCATACAGCAGAAGAAGTGAAGAGGGAGTATTTTAGATGCAGCCATTGGAGAATAATGTGTGCAAAGAAGAGAATGAAGCTGAACTTTAGAAGCAGTTAAGATGACAGTGTGATTCTTTTAAGTATTACTTGCTATGTCTGGATGCAGTAACAGGGCAAGGGGAGACAAGTGGTGTTTACTGTCAATTTGAAGGTGTAGTAAAAAGCAGGTCTTTATGTGAGATTGAATGCAACACCACTGACTGTAATTTCTCCAGCCCCATTCTGCCAGCTACTGATAAAGTGCATGAGCATATGTAAATTTCTACATGAGGTGAAGTCACTTCCTTGTTCATAAGTAGTTCATTTAAAGGAAAGATCTGACTGCTGTACATAGAGGGTAATACATAGAGGGTAATACATAGAGGGTAATAAAATGCAATATTAATCATAACAGGTAGTAGTTGTAACATGTATCATGCAGAGGAACTGGACTTCTTTATTATAATTTGAGCCATCAATTACAGGAGAAGCAGTTAGAGAAATTGAACTGATTTGAACACTGCAATAGTTTGCACCTGGCTATTCCAGAAGTTAATATGGGCCATTTGGTGCATAAAAAGTCTTGCACACTCTAAATGCCTGAAGAGCAATATTGCTGATAATATCAATGATATTAATGCACAATAAACGGATGTCAGTGATTAAGAATTTAGGGGGAAAAAAGAGGAATGTAGAGGAAAATCTTACTGTGGCAAGGAGTGAAGCAGTGGCACAGGCTGAGGCACACATTTGAAGCAGTATTTTTTTTCATTATTTCATAAAGCTCCACTTTTTACCCACTTACACAGCTGAAGTCAGAATTTTGTAAAGTTTGTTTGTTCTAAGAATTGGTCAATAGGGCAGAAATAACACTGAAATAATGTTCTCTGTTTGTGGGTTTTCTGAACAATTGCATCTTTTCCAAATCCAGATCTGTCTGTAACACAAACCATACACACAAACATATGTAACAAAGAGAAGGTCACTAGGTGGGCTGTTACAGAAACTGGCTTCCTGCTCTGCCACAGACTGGTTCTGCCCCTGATAAAAATAGCAAAATCCTCCAGTTGCTTCCATGCAACTGCCTATAAAGCTTCAAGCACTCAGCACATGAGCCCTATCACACTCAGACCAGGAGAGAGTCTCTGGGTTTAGGCTGTAGTAGGGAATATTGGCAATAAATACTCCCCATGGAAAATGGGGAGAATGAAAAGGAGACTCCAGCAGTAATGTCTGCTGTTTCACCTTTACCCCACCTAACACTGCTCTCCCTTCCCCTGCTCTGGGTCTTACAACTATTTACTAACATCATTTGCATGTCCCAGACCTGACAGATTCACTATAAAAGAATGTAGGTTGCAAACTTCACATTTTTTTTAAGAGTTGAAAATGATTCTGTTTTAAGCTTCAGAGTCAAGACTACAACTGCTTGTGTTATGCTTGGGGAGGACTGGGAGTACTGGGAAGAGGTGGTGACTTTTCTGAGAAGATGGGAGGTCAACTCTCTCACTCAGCTGCTTCTGCCAAGATTACACTAGCAGATATTCTACAGAAGTCCACACAAGGGAGGCTGCATTGAATGTTAACATCAGTCTGCATCCAGCCCTAATGTTGCTTTATTTTCTAGCCTGAAAAAATGAAAGTTTATTCTATACTGTCTGTTCACAGTCTTTTGAAACACTTGAACCATTTCACTTAGATGAGGCAGAGGTGCTTAGTTCTCAAAGAGAATTATAAATTTATGCAAAAATTATTACAGGTTTTCTGAAAATAAAGGATAGAATAGGAGAGACCTTGTTGTTACTGCTCCTGGAAAAGTAGTACAACTGAGCTCAGCCTTTAATGGAAAGCATTGAAGGTTAAGGTTCTCTTCTCAGGGTTCTCCATTGTCCAGTAAGCAGTAAATTCTGGCTTTTCCTGTGCCTAGGGCATTCACAATGTTGCCCTTTGTTGTGGATTCCCTGATGTCTAGAAAGGGGTGAATTCCTGCTGCCAAAATATTTTACCATTTAATTACCAAACCAATCAACTGTAAGACAGATGTCCCCAGGGAAGCAGTCTTTATTAGTTCCACTTTTTACAGAACTACTTGGGGTTTTTTGGTTTCCCATTTTTCCTTATTAGTAATTGGCAGTATGTGCATGGCTTCAAATTAGAATGAACATGTGGGGCTTGGGGATTGCCAGCTAGTGACTGATATTAGGTGTTTTGAGCTTACTTTCAGGTTGATGTCAGTGTTACTCCAAAACTTTTCTTGAAGAGGCTTTAGAGTCACATTTTAAAAAACGTTTCCACTTCCAGAAGTGTAAAATATGGGGAAACCCACTGAATTATGTCCTGACATAATGACATGCTGTCTCTGTCATAATCTCTGTCATATCTCTGTCATAATGACAGCTATCTCTGTCATGCCTTTAAACACATGGTACTTTCTGGAGGAAATTTAGGAATTTTTGTATGAGAACTGATCCTCAGAGTAAAATTCTCTTGTCTCAGATGAATCATGCATGATCTTTATTCTTCTTGGGGAAACTCATCTCCAGATTCCTCATTCTCCAGATTCAGTCTGTTGTTTTAGCTCCTGTTTATTCTAAGAATCCAGATTGTTGCTGATATTTGCTATGATGCAGCTGTTACAGCAAGTTCATTTGCTCACTGACAACAATCCACCTCTCTTTAGCATTTAAACTATACTGGAGGAGGAGAAAAGGACAGACCACTGTCTGCTTTTTGTAACAGTCAGACCTTGACAGGTTTGTCTTGGTTAGCAGTCTGCGTTTCAAGTTCCAAAATTCCTGTGACAGTGGCCAGAGTCAGAAAACTGGTAGCAGAACAGGGCTGAACCAGAAGCACATGCCAGACTAGTGAGGTCAGAATTATTGAGTATGGTTACAGCCTGAAAGTGTTCCCATTTGTTATGTTGTCAGTTTGACTCTAGTCCAAGACAGTCAGCTTTGTGCCAAATCCCAACCCAGAAGGGTCTTGTTTGACTGATTCCCGAAGCATGCAGAGCTTATGAGCTCTTTCCATCTCTGTGTTTGTGTCTCTCAGTCCCCTTACAAGTCGTGATGTGCCAGTTTCCAACAAAATAGATACAGGGGTGGCAGGCTTAAGCATATAAAGTCATGTTTTGAGAAAAAGCACAGCTGTATGGAGAGAGATACCATATGAACGCTCTCTAAGCATGTAGCAGGAGCAGAAAGGCTGTAGTAGGAGGTCAGTTGAATAGCTAGGAATCCCCTTGGAGAGCACTGTTCCCAGTGTTCCTGCTTCTGAGGGACTTCATTCTCACACACAGGAGGATCCAGCCACAAGACACAAAGCTATAGAAAACCAGATCTTTATTGTTCACTGAAGACCTTGTTCTCTTTGGTCTGGCTGCTCTCATATATATGAACTCCTATCCTAAGTGTCTTACATGTCCCATCAGATAAAGCCCCTTCCAAGGCTTTCCATCAGCTGTGAACTATGAGAGGACTGAGTTGTTTCCATGCTTTTCTCTTGACACTGCCATTTAGCCCCCTACACAGGTGAAAGAAATGGCAAATCAAAAACATCTTCAAGCTATGATCTGGGGCAACTGCTGCTTGGTAAGCCAGTAAACATGGTCAATGAAATCACTGCAAGTTTTTATCTTAAAGGTCAGATATCATAGATGCAAGCTAACAAAAAAACCCAAAACAAACAAAAAAACAAACAAAAAAGCCAACAAAGAAACCCAAAACACAACAACAACACAAAAGAAAGAAATATGAAATCAGTGTTTGAACAGTCAAAACTTGGTCTTGTTTTTATTTGGCTGGAAATCAATACTGCCATGGCAACACTTCATAAGATGGTCTTCAAATTCCTTTTGTAGAATATTTAGCTGGACTTGGATTGAAACACAGTAGATGGAGACATTTTCACAGAATGGCAGGCTTGGACTCTTCAGCCAGCTGGAATTATCCAGCCAGTTTTAGTCAGAGAAACTGGCTTTCTCTCTCAAAATGGGAGACAATGCTTAAAAAGGCTATGTTGTTGGGGTTTTCTTCCAGCACAATTTTTAATTAGATCATGTTAGAAAGAAGAGAATGGAAGAAAGTGCTGCTGATTTTTTTTCCATTCACACAGATTTTAAAAAAAAATGTTTACTGAGTTTCTTTTTTCTTGGTTAGTTAACATAATTTTATGCACTAACAGGACAGCAATACAAATGCAAGTCTTGTAGTGAAGACTTCCTTGCATGATTAACTTCTGTTAGGAGGAAGAAATGGTGTTTTAGTGACTTCTACTTCCATGCTTCCCTCATCCTTCTTCCTATTTCAGTGGTCTCCATAGAACGTGCTTGGTTTGGTTCATGTTGTTTTAAAAAATAAGAGTTTAAAAGCTGCTTTTGACTGTTAGTATTTTTAAAAAGCAAAGTGCAAGCATCATCACCAGCAAAAAGAGCTACTGAAGTTTTAATGGAACAAAAGGAAAGTTAAAAGAGTTGAATCCATCTCAAAGGTGAAACTGATAAGGTTTATTGTCAAGTTGAGAGGAATGGTAAATAGAAAAAAATTATCCTGAATTAACAGCATGTATTTCTGGTGCTCTCTACAGATTTGGTCTTCTGGAATTAAAGTGGAAATTTTCTTGCAGCATTGAGTAATTTTATCCACAGTCATTTACTACTGCTTCTTTGTGAGGATTATTTGCTGCTCACCACCATCAGGTAAAAGACATTGAATTAATCAGATTGATCATGTGCAGTTCCAAAGTTGTTGCTCTGTCAGATTCCTGACAGATCACTTAATATTGAATTTGCTATGTCTGGGATTCTTAGATTGTGAAAAACCATGTGAGAGCTCATATCTGCTCTTTCTCTGATCTTAAGAATAGCTTTCACAACAGTGATGCTCATTTCCAACTGCCTGACTCCCTTTTCTGGAATAATTCAGACAGATCTAAAATTCTGCCTTGCCAGCAGTACCACCCAGTCAAACAAGTGGGTTGCACAAGACCATAATGCAGTGGCCTGGTTAATTTTGTACCAGTTGTTCTACTGCTTTTTCATCTGCAATACTTTCAGTTCCTCTCTTACTCCCATTGGTGTGGCTTTTATTTACTGTCTTCCATTGTGCCAAGAACTGAATGCTTACTTTTGGATGAAGGCTGAGGGCTGAGCTGAGAAAGAAAATATTAGCAGCCCTTAAGCTTCAAGATGCTTGTTTATTAATAGAGTTCATCATTACTGGAACTGCTTGCTGTTTTGGAAGATAGGAATAAAAAAAGAAAGTGTAAATGCTGCTCCTAGACTGAATAAAAGGTTCTGTTATTGGGAAGAGAGGAGAAAAACCCCAAACCAACACAACAAAAACAAAGAGGGAAGAGCTCTGGAGAGGCAGGAGCTGTCAAAAAGCCTTCCCCATCAAACAGACTTCAGAGCACCATAGCAGACATATTTTCAGTACCAGTCAAATGTAAGAGTGTAGGAAGTTGACATGCTGTCCCTCGGAGAGGCAAGGTATTGACAAAAGACATGCAAACTTGAAAAAATGTTCATTTGTGGAAAAATCCATCCTGACAAGTGACTGCACTCAAGTCGCCAAATGGACTTCACCCATGGGATAAAACTCAATTATTGTTGCACATCCAATGAATCCATCCATGGAGAAAGCACATGGCCATTAAAAGGCAACCATTCAGTAATCAGATCTTTCAAAATCTATTTAGCTCTTTGCTGCTGAGTACCTGCTATAAGTGATGTGTGCTTCCCTGCAAACATGCTTGGCTCCTCAACTAGCTGGTTAGAAGTGCTGATCCATTCTGAGCTGTCTGGAGCACGAACACATCCTGCACAAACCCCTCAAGATAAGTTCTCAGATCCTTCTGAGATGTCTGAGATAGCTTTTTCAGGTGCAGTTTGTACGTAGTACATATGGAGGATGCCTTTGTGTTTGGAGATATTTTTATGATCCTGGCAGTAGGAGCTATTTAATACTAAAATGACTGTGTTAAATGGTTTGGTCCAGAGAGTCTCAGACAAGGCTCCATTAAATAAGAAGTTTGCAAGCTCTAAGTCATTAAGACAGTCTTCTGTTTTGAGTGACAAGGTGCCTAGTGTGCAGCTGCTCTTTGGAGTTTATCTTTCCATAATAATATTTACCAGGTGCCATCTCTTTTCTTTTGAGATCATATTATCTTTTGCACAATCTGTCTACTTTTTATTTGCTGTTTTCTTGATTTCAGCATGGTCACCATTATGATCATGAATAAATGCTTCTTGGTGAAGCATTTTGTGTCATTTTTATTTTCTGCTTCATAAATGAAAGCCAACCTCACTAATGACATCTATGCCATTTGCTGTTGGACACATATTTATTTTGTAACAAAAACAGAGTTCTGAAATTGAAACACTGAGTATTGTTTGCAAAAAAGAGGGAGTAGTGGCTGGCAACAGATGCTTTTAACAACATGGATATAAGATGCAAGCATTTAATAAGTCCATCTAGTTGCTATGACCAAATTTGAATCCATTGCTTCTGATACCAGCCAGTTCTCTGCTGTTTTCATAGATCTGGTGGTTTTTAGAAGATGTCATTCTCTAGAATAAACTGAATATCCAGTTTTTCATGAAAATTCAGAATGCAGTGTTGTTCAGGCACTGAATACATGCAGAATGTGAAATTCCTGTTCTAGCACTGTGTACACAAATGTATGTGGACATGCACACAGACATCTGCCCTCCCACCCATCAACAAAAGGAAAAATGTCCTGTGCTGTATTGTATACATATAAAAATATGGACACATATAAAAATGTACTTTATTTCTTTTTTCATTGTTTCAACCAAGGTTTTTTTCATAGCCTGTTTGCCTTTCTCTTTCTTCTTTTTCTTCCTAAGTGGGTAATTTGGTCTTGGAGCTATCAAGCAACAAGATTCTTATTCAGATTTTCAGTGAAAAATGTAGCACATTGTTTACATTCTCACCCTGACGTCAGTTTGAGCCCACTCTCAAGAGTTATCAGGCACCATTAGATCAAACAACAGCAACGAAGGATCAACTGTCAGCTATCAAGTCTGCTCCATCCCTGCCTCAGAGTTGAGCTGGAAAAAAAAATTTAGCACACTTGTTTTAATATAGTGTGAGTGTATATGAACAGGGTACTGGATTTAACTACTGGATTATCTAGTGTCCAGGTGTACGTGTCTAGAACCTGCCTGTTCTGAAGCACTATGTGAGTACCTTCATCTCAATTCATAGCCAGCAATGCAAATGGAAATGTAGAAGGGCAACCAATTGAAGTCCATGCTCAAGCCTTCTTTTCTTGCTATGATCAGAGCCAAAGTCTGTCTTACATTTCTAGCAATTGCATTAGCAATTTTACTTCAACAAAATAAAAATGCCACATTCTTTGAAGAATCTCCCTGGGGAACAGAAGAAACCGTGCTCAAATCCAGTCATGTGTTTTCATAAGAAACATTCCATATTTGCTTCATATTTATGTTGAATCTTCATCACTCTCAAAGTCTATCTAGCAAAGCTGTTCCATGTTCTTTTCAGCACTTTATACAATGACTCAGCACAACAAGAGCATGCTATCCAAGTCTATCATTTAGCAAATATTTTTTTATTGTTTACAGAATCCCTAGAATTCAGCAGAGGAATGGACTGATATTTGAGCTAAGAAACATCTGAATGTCATGTAATTTTCAGTTAATCATTGTCTGCATAGTCACTAGCACTGTTCCAACTTAGGGTAGGGTTTAGCTTGTATTGTGATCACACTGGAGCCCTTCAGAGCAGGAGAATATTTGCTTTCATTTCAGCCTGCTTAGTTTCACATTGTGACAAAGCCATTTTGGTAAAGGATGCGTTCTCAAAGACTTAGAAAAACCATGACTGTGGTCTTTTAAAAACAGCACCATTGTGTTTCTAGGGAATCAGATTAGTCTGATTAGTAGTCTGCACATATTTCACATGCCCTTCAACCAGAAGCACACAAGCCAGCTGTGGCTACAGCAAAATTCAGGTCAACTGTGTCTTCACTGTAATTTCCTGTATTTATGTTTATGACAGCATAAGAACATAAAATAAAGAGGAAGTCCTTTTGAGTGTTTAGATTCAATGCCACAAGGCATGAGCTTTCTGGCTTTGCTCTGGATTCCACGACCTGTTCTAGCAAGGCTGAGAGATTGGGCAGCTGATGATAAAAGAGTTGCTCTCACAGTACTGAGTCAACACTAGCAAGCAATGTCTGAATATACCTCAGCAGGTCTATGGCTCTAACATCAGAGGTTCCAAAGGGAGAAAAAAAAAATCACCTGATTTGTAGTGCATAGTCCACATCTTGAGATATGCAAAATAATCTTGGTCTGATTTTGTTCTGTTATCAAAACCTTGAAAAGCAATCTAAGGGGAGCATGGGAGTACACCCTTGCCCAGGTTTACAAAGGTATTTAACCATACAAAGATGCAGACAGACTTCTAATGGTATTTATAAAAGTGCCTAAGGGAGTTTGGGACCTAATTCCCATTGGCTGTCAATGGGAATTAGATGTGTAATATACTTAGCCAATTTGAAAATCCCACTGGCTGCATCTTTTCATGGTTAAGTACCATTACCAGCTTTAGCTTTAATGAATGGAATCATTTATTATTATTATTATTATTCTACTTGCTTTCATTTCCTAAAATTCTGATCTTGGTATGAAGGCTCAGGGAAAGAACTGCTTGACTCCAAGCACAGATGGGTGCCATGGATATGAAGTGTCAGGAAGGAGTAACTGAGCTGCTGCAACAGTCCTCATATTACCACTGTGTCCACAACTGGCCTAGAATGCTCCCTGGGGCCTTGTGTATTGGTCAGCTTAGCTTTAATGTGTGTCACATAAAAAGTAACTTGGTGAAGGAAAATACTGCTCACTCACAGCCCCAAATCATACATATCCAGAGGCTGTGACTAGCCAGTTGAAAGGGTTTCATTTTTCCTGTAAAGTTCAGCACTGGAATCTTCTTCTCACCACTCCATGGACTGAATTAAGTCCCGTCTGGTGCTGGAGCAAATGAAAAGCTTTGGGCTATACTGGGCCTCTTCAGTTACCTTCTTTTTCTCAGGCAACTCAGATACAGGCTGCAGTGCAGTTTAACTAAACAACAGTCTCTTCCTTTCCCTTTTACTTGTTGGGCTTGGACTCAAACAATAAACAAAATTCTCATGTCCCTACAACTTGTCAAAAGCTGTGAAAAACTTGAGTTTCCTATCTTTCCAACCATGATGATTCTGTGGTTCTATGGTTTCTACAGAATATGATTTTCATAAAACACAACTTGAATCTCTTGTGATTTTTTATCCACTTAATTTTACATACTTAAAATGGTCAGGATACAAAAGGGTCTGAGTGAGTAATTCAGGTAGGAAACAACTGGGCTATATTTCTACATTGTCTGAAATGGCAAGAAGGTACAGACCATTGATAGGGTTTCCATAAGTGTGTATGAACAAAACAAGGTGACTGAAATCCTTTTTAAGCTTGGTGGAATTTGAAAATTCCATTTGTGCTCAGTAAGAATATTTTGACACTAAAAATTAAAACAATCAAGCACTTTGGAAATGCTTTGTGTATCACTGGGTAAGAACATTGCTCAGAGTCATGCTGTATACATGTAGCTAGTGGATATTACATACAGTGACTTAAATTGACTGAAAACATGACACAGGATTATGGAGGTTTTGTTATGTCTCACCTAGTGTGTAGAATGGATAGAGAGGAACTGAGGACTGTCAGAAAAGAGCCTAAATTCTTGTATGGGAAAGTGAGTCAGCACTTCATGGTGTTCAAAAATAATTTTACAAATGCTGCTTTTTACTGTGTCAGTGTTTTAATTTCATAGAGAGAGTGGTAAAAACAAGCTAGTATAAGTTTGCATGATAGTCTGGCACTTAAAATGGAGTTTTCCAGTGTATCACACCGGAGAACATGTCCCATAGCATCAGGATTTCTTGTTTCCTGGCCAGAACTCTTAACATTGCAGCATCTGCACACACACAGTGCAGACCACAAACAATCTGCTGTAGAGGATGGTATCACTTGAGGTTCAGTATAGCTTTTTGAATCAGAAAAAAAAAGCTACCCACTGAAAGTTGCTGTAATGCCCACTGACAAGACCTCAAGGCAAAGAAAGAGCTGAACATCCTGTAAAAATGGGCAAGTGCCTAGATGTAGTCAGCACTGGGGACCGTGGCTGAACAGTCACCAGGAACCCACAGAAGTCTTGGCATTCTCCAACTGAATTCTGTTTTACAGCAGTGACTGCCTGCTGAAATGTTGCCACACTTAGAATTTCTTCCCAGCACACCCATTGCTGAGCAACAATGTGTGTCCTTTTCCAGAGAATGGAATCAACCCAGCCTGGCTCTTGAGAAACACACCAGCTGCACTTGAGAGGGTGATGGGATGAATGTTAAAGGAGCTCTGCAGACCCAGCAGAAAGATGGGTTTTCATAGCTCAGGGCAATGAGGCAGGATAATCTTTCTTGTGAAAGGGACACCCTTGCCAAAGGCAATGGCATTTAGAGTGAGGAGGATACATACACATTACAAGTAGGAGAGGGGATATGCATCTACAGAAGCTAAATGAACTGTAGTAATAAGGACAGCTAGTTTCTTTTTTTTTCTTCTTCTTCTTTTTTCTTTTTTCTTTTTTTTTTTTTTCTTTTTAAGTTTATTTCATGTTAATGAACTGGAGGGGTGCTAAGACTAGCTGCTTCCTGGCAGAGTACACAGAGATCGTGCAAGATTCCTTTCAGCTCAGCTTTGCTGACATGCTTCATTCTGACCTCAAATATCTCAAGTTTTTCCAGTTCTGAGTTCCTCCACAAGTGAAACTGTGTCAAAATACCTGGGGAGCTGGGGCAGACTTGAAAGACTGGGTTGATCTCCCTGTGATCTAGAGGCAGGGTGTTGAGTTGCACTGCAAGTCTGGCAGTAGAGGCAAAGAGGCATCAGGTGGGTTATGGAAAGTTACTTCAAGTGGGATGAGTGAACACTGTCTGCCTGCAGGCAAATGGATCAGTTCCTTTATTTCCAGTGGAAAATATTTCAATTCACAGAATCACAGAATAGTCATGGTTGGAAAGGACCCATGAAATCACCGAGTCCAACCATGCACACACCAACAAGCAAAAAACCCAAACCCATACAATGTAGAGCATGCCCTGAAGTGCCACATCTACCTGTTTCTCAAATACCTCCAGGGATGGTGACTCAACCACCTCCCTGGGTAGGCTGTTCAGTGCCTGACCACTCTTCCAGTAAACAAATTTTTCCTAATATCTAACCTAAACCTCCCCCACCACAACTTCAGACCATTTTCTCTGGTCCTGTCATTATTCATCTGGGAGAAGAGCCCAACACTGACTTCCCTATAACCTCTTTTCAGGTATCTGTAGAGGGCTATTAGGTTTCCCCTCAGCCTCCTGTTCTCCAAATTAAACATGCCCAGTTCCCTCAGCCACTCCTTGTATGACTTGTTCTCTAGGCCTCTCACCAGCTTGGTGAATTACATTTATTTTTTTTTTTCACCAACATTTTTCGTAGATCCTTTTTCATTTTCTGAATAAAATAAAATCAGCCTTGGCACAATAACGGGTAAACACTGCCACAAAAAAGCCAGCTCCCACTAAACACTCCCTGCACATTCAGTAGACATTTAAAAAAAAAAAAAAAAAAAAAAAGTTCTGGAATTTAAGCTGTACTTTTTGTGCTCCAGATAAGTTTTACTTGGAGTGGTTCATGTTCCTTCCAATCTGTGTGTGTCTTTTGTTCACTATTAGTCTTATTCAGCATCCCTTGAAAAGAACAGACATCTTCCTACAGAACTAACTTTCCTTCCTCACAGAGGATTTATAACCCTCCCTCTGAATATACCTCTTAAACTTCAGACTTGGGATGCTGCCTAAATTTTGTTTCCTTTCATTTCATCCACTTCGTTCTTTAATTAGGGAGAAAAAGTTACCTGACAACTGGGAAAACATGCCCTTGCAGTTTTATTTCCCCCGTGTTTTCTCTGTTCTGAGTTTATCTTCATTATTTTATTTGGAAAATGTCCTTAAAAAGTGTTTACTTGCCCATTCAGTCCCAGAGCAGGATCTGTCTGTGTGTGAATGTGAACATGGATGTGTATGCATAGGTAGGAGCATCTCTGTGAAATATCTGTCTTTCTTGGCTCTGCTGTTTGAACAGCACATAACAGCACATGGCCTAGCAACTGCAAAGAGATTAATTATTGGATATGGGGGATAACCTGGCACTCAATTGATATGATCATTATTTTACAAACTTGCTTACCTGTAGCTGTAAAGAGTAGTTTACTTAGCCAGAGGTATTAAAGGGGCCAGTGCTGGAGAAGCTGAGGAAGAAGTTAATATTACTTTTCTGTGACATTTGAGAGTTCTGCTTGTTTTTTGATGTCTGTGTGGCATCTTTATTTATCACTTTACTCAAAATTTCTTAATCAAATTAGCTCTTGTAAAGCACTGCAATGGTTTTAATGCTTTTTGCTCAGTTTGCTCCAAAAGAGGTGTTAGTTCTGTTTGGAGAAGGGAACCCTGAGACTGGAAACTTCACAAGGCCTGGTACCCCCTTCTCCCTTGCTACATATTCAGTAGTTTTTAACTGCTGGAGTTCTTCCTAGCAGCTGAAAGACTGTGTGATACAGAGGAAACTTCACTCAGCTCAAGCTCAAGGGGCCTGGGATTGATTTGGAAATATTTTTGACTAGCTGGATTTAACTAGTCAAGGTTCACCCAGCTGTGGATAAATCCAGCTGTGCTGGTAGATGATGTTGCTGTTCCCATGAGATAATCATCATCTACCTTGCCAGAGTTTACTGCCCCAGCCTTTCTGCCACTGAAACATCCCGTGAGTGATCCTGAATTCAAGCAATACCAGGTGCTTGAATAAATGGATTAAGTGATCCAAGTGATTTTACAGGAAGCAAACAATAGCACACTCACATGAGCTGGCTCCACCAGCATGTCTGAAGATGTGGTACTCTCTGGTATGCATGTCAGTGTCACATAGCCAGAGACAGGGTCTCACACCAGCACAACTACATGGAGAAGAGGACATTTCTACCCAGATTAAGTCATGACATAACCTTCCTCAGTTTCTGCTCCACTCCCCTCCCTGTGAAACCAGGGCTGGCTTGAGTAGAACTTTGACAAAGTGTGGCTCACTCTGTGCACTCTGTGCAAAGTGTTTAGCACTCATCCCACCCAAGAGAGTAGTATGGGAGTACAATTCATAGTGATAAGAAAAATTTACATCTTTTGAGAATGAGTGAAAGTAGAAAAATCTGATGAGACTTCCGAGAGTGACATGGAAACTGGCCAGAATTAGAACTGATACTTCCATCAGGCAGTTCTTTCTTAAACATAGCTCTATGTGGCTTGCTGTAGCCTTGGAGCCATTCCTCCTACATGCATACTGTGAAGGTTGTTCTTCAAAGAATGGGGGTGGAAAGGGCTTTGCTCCTAGCAGACACAACATGCTACAGAAGAGAGGAAAGATTTGACAGGCTTTAAAGTAGCCAAAAATTGGCAGCAGTAACAAAAAAGGCCTGAAAATGATGGGCAAATATGGAAAGAAAGCACACTTGCCCTGCTGAACTGGGACAAATATATCTAGATAAACTAAGAGAAGGATTTTACTTTTGTCTAATCCTCATGGCATTTCCAGTCCACAGATTTCTGGGAATCTGGTGGAGGCCAAATCACATGACATTTCTAGCCAGATTTGCTGATGAAGGACTTTGGGATCAGCCCTGAACTTTGGAGGATTAGTCAAATTGAAATGCTTTGGGTTTAGCTATTAACAGAGTGTCTGGGAGCTCTGTGCTGTGAAATTTGAGTCTCAGTCAGCTCAGTGTAAAGCCAGGAATCCTGACTGATTCCTAACAGCCTTGCCCTTGTCTCTAGTAGTCTCAGCCTGGGCTATCAGACCCAAATTCTAGATGTTTGCTTTGTGTTTTACCTAGTTCTCCTAGGGTAAAGGGGCTTAGTGAAACAAACTACCCAGTACATGGTACCTTGAAACAGTGCTACAAAGGTACCTGTTGTCATCTGCTTCCTCACTTTTACATTTACCAACCTCTGCCCCTTCTTTTGTCACTCCACACTTTCAAGGTTGTGCTTTCTTTTTTTCTCCTTCCCAACCCTGAGGAGTGCAGGCTGTGGCTTCATTCTTTCTTCTTCCAAATCTGGAACTGCTGCTGTTGTTCCCAGTTCCAGGGCCACCACTGAGCTTGGGCATGGTCTGGCCTGGCCTGTTGCTCTCCAGAGCTGCTCCCCTGTTCCTGTGTTAGGCTTTCCAGCACCACAGGCTGCAGTAATGCATAACTGAGCCATCCTGCTTTGACCTGAAGGAGCTGGGTCATGTCTGGAATAACTTATTCATGCAGGCTGCATATTGAGCAAATGAAGCTGCAGCACTGGAGCCCATCTGTCTTTGGAAGTTCTGTAGCCACACACAAGGACCATTGCACTTTAGCACATTGATGGCTCAGGTAATGTGCAGTAATCTTCCTCAGGATGTCTTAGAGCCAACTGTGCTTGTCTGGGCACCTGTTACAGATATCAGAAGGGATCTCAATGGGAGTTGCCAGAGTGAGTATGATTCAGACATCCAACCTTCAGCAGGCTTGAGCATACTTGGCATGGGGTCAAGACTCTCACAACAGCTGTGCCCTTTTGCTAATGGTTTGACAAATATGAGCATTTTTGCATTTGTCACAAAATCCCCAGGCCTGTCGCTTTCATGTTTCCCAGGGCTTTAATTCCATGCCAGTACACAGGGCTGTGGCAGGGAGGGGAGAGAGAGAAGCAATGCTCCACAGATGGCCAAGGCTGGGATATCCTGGGAAGCGTTAATCCTCTGAAGACAAATATTCCTTGAAGAGAGAGATTTTAAATATGTGCTACATTTCTACAAACACTCTGTGCTGGCATCAGCCAGCCCTGCAACAACCTCTTTCTGAGGGAGGTCCACCATTCCTGTTCCTCTGCCTCTGCTTTCCTGGCCCAGGGTTGCTCCTTTCCCTGTGCTGGTACCAGCACACATATGGTTGTGTGGTGAGCCAGGCCAGGGAACTCTGCCAGGTTAAAACTAAACAATTTCCTTTTCCCCAGGTTAGTTTTAACCTGGATGAGTTCCCTGATCTGGTTCATTGCGGGGCCACAAGAGCTCTTGTTAGTGCAAGGCAGGGAGTAACAGAGGAGGAATGTGGGCTGGGGATGAGTGGAAGGAAAGACCATTTCCTTTAGCAGTGGTGCTGGTTTATGCTGGCTTAGAGACTTGAGGTACCCGTGGTGTTAATTGCTAAAAATTATGAGCTCCAGACTGTGTCACATCTGAGAGATTTTCAGGGTCAAAAGCCTCTCTCCCCTTTAAGAGCAGAGCCTTAGTTCTTAGATTCTTATGAGATTAGAGTTTGGAGGGTCAGAGCCAAATCTGAGTCCCTAGTATTATGCCAAATAATTGACAGTCTACCTGGGCACAATAAAAGGGGAGATGGAGGCACAGGGAAGAGAAAGACTGCTTCAGCAGATGAGGAGCAGAGCAGCAATGACCCATAATGTCTCCTTGTAGCTTGGTCTCCACTAGTGGCTTCCTTGTCTCTCTGTATGGCAAGAAGACAACTGTGAGACAATTATCTGCTACACTGCCCTCAGTTCCCATGTGTGTTGATGATGCATTCTTTTTATGTATTTATTTAATTATCAAGGAGAATAAATCTTCTGAGTGGCAGCTGGGTGAATGATTTGTCAAAATTTGGCTCATTTACCCCAATAAAATGTGAACTAATTCCGTTTATCTGTGGAGTTTTCTCTGTATTTAGTGATGTAACTGAAAGCTGGATCAGCCTCACTGACTCTATAGCAGTATTAGCAAGTGTTCTGCAGCCCAAATCATAGTACTGGTGTTCTACTAAGTTCATCTGAGGCATCCATTAAATTCTGAGGCATAAATTCTGCCTTTAATTTATAGCTGTAGCCAATAAGAGGATACCAGAATCTGACCCAAAAATAGAAAAACTGGAAAATAGTTTCTAGTATTTGCTCCTCTGCAGTCCCACTGAGTGAGAGACTTATTTCAGTCATGCTTGGCAGTCCTGAGGTCAATGTGGCTGTTCTGGCCTGATGTGCTTTTCTCTGAGGAAGATATGGCTTGTTCATTATGGTTGCTGTGTGTGTAATTCACACTGAGTCAGCCCTAGTCTGTTGTATTTTGAAATGGGGTTCTTGAGCACTGATTGTGACCAAAGGCATAAGAAATTCTCCTTGTTAAGGAAAAAAAAAAAGAAATTAGTTATTTTCTTTGCCTTTTCTTTGGTTCCTTACATTGCTGTTGTTTTCGATTGAGAAAGTAATTTAAAGTGATACTTGACCATATTCCCATACCTTTTCCCATGTGAAGAAAGATGTACTTCAACTGATTTACATTTTTATTGAATCTATGTTCCTAGGCTGGCCACACTGTGATGCTGTATCTCATTTACAGCATAGTCCTGCTGGCTCTGTAGCTTGTTAAAGAAAGACACTGTAAAAAGAAAAAGAAAATATTCAATTCATTATATGTGGATTACAAACATAAAAGTGACAGAAGTATGGAGGGAAAGGGACAGATTGGAAGCCTGAAGGTATAATAAGCCATTAAACTACTTAAGGGAGGCCTGCTGAGTTTGTTGTTCAAGTACTGGTACTGGTGAAGGATGTCAATAATTGTGATTTTCAACCCTGTATGATATTTACATTTGTAAAAGTTTCAGAGACTGGCTTTGCTAAAACCTAGTGAGGTTACTATTAAGAAGCTAAGATGAGACTCACAGGTCATCTCGTTACAAAAAGAATGTGTTATGTGTTCAGCTTATTCAAAACCCCCAGTCCTTAGACAACTCTGGCAAGCCCAAGTCAGTCAAAGCAATAGGATGGTCTGATCTCACATATATGTCAGACTTTGAGATAAGTAGAAAAAATGGGAATGTTTGCTCTTCATTGATCCAGACACATGGTGCAGTACTTCTGTGTAATGTAACTCCATGAAAACTTTGCCTAGGAACGAGAGAAAAGCACTGATTTAATCCATCCATCCTCATCATCATGGCCATAATTTGAACTCTTTGAAAAGAACCTTATGCATCTTTTCTATTTTATGAAAGTGACTTATCTGATACGACAACAGGAGTTATAGTGTTGCCTGTAACAAAATGTATACATAGGACTTCTGTCAGTGTCTGAATTTCAGTCTCTGAGCAGCAGATCAGTTCAGTTCTGTGTCTGCCAATTGCTAGCAATATGGCATTATTTGGTATGCTTCTACCCCACATTTCTACTTATTTTTTAATTTTCTAGGTTTAGAGAGTTGATGAGTTAGAGAAAACAAAAATAATTCAACCCTTCAAATAGTGGTCATGTAGTAGTGCTGTTGGCATCTCTTGTTTTACAGGTGTATCACTAATGAAAACTAAAGTGGGTCTAGATGTTTGCAGTGATAAGAAAAGGTGAAAGGATTAATAAACTGGGTATCTAGAGGTTTTCTGGGACAAATTCATGTAATGCCACAGAGCAACTTATCTATAGCTCTTTTTACCCAAAGGAGGTGAGAGAACAATTCAGATGATCAAAAAAAAGAGAAATAAAGGTAATTTTAAAATGCCATGTAGTAATTTATTTGAAGGGTCTCATAATTCCAGATAAATTTCCAATGCACTGTAATAATACTGGTCCTTTTATCTATTTTTAGTATTCAGATGGATATTTCAGCTGAAATCTAAAAGAACTGAGTTAAATTTTAGCATATATTATTGGAAGCTATAATTAAGATATCACTGAGGAAAACCCACAGCTTAATAATAATATCAAATAAGATTAATTTGTAACAACTTTAACTTGTTTTAATAGCAGAAAAAATTTCTATAATTAATGAAAGGATGCTGGCCAAGTGTTTTTTCATACATACCAATATAACTTTGCTATTTTTTAATGTGTTCTAGTACAGGTGAGATTAGAACCTGATACTAAATTCTGAAAGACTTACTGGACATTGTATTATATCATCCCATAAAAATGTTCTTGTGTAAAAGAAGTAACTTCCAGAGACCTTCATTTTGAAGAATTTGAAAAGGTTATTTTCATTTCTTATACAACTCCACAAATATTGTTGTCAAGTTTTTAACCAGAATGGTGATGAAGACATTATCCTTATTTTGTTTCCTCAACACCTGTGTAGTAAGTACTGTGAGACTGAAATTTTTTCTTTTTTTTTTTAAATATTTAAAATAAATATTTTAAGGCACAAGACATTCTGTGTTAAATATTGTCAATGCTGAGAGATGCTAAAGGTTTCATTTGAATGGTTTTGGTGCAAGGTTCCCTCTTTCAACAGGTCTGTGTCTGACACCCTGTTGTGTAACAACTCCAGCTGCCAAGTATTTTGAAAAATTAACTGCCTGAGTTGGAATCCTGTTAAGCAATCAGCTTTAATCCTCTGGAGAAAGGGTGCACAGCTTTGTTCTCCTTTCTTAAAGTCTCCTTTATTTTTTCATCTACAGTAATTTTAGTTCATAGAGAAAGCCTTCCTTGTGCTAAAAGCTCTGCTTGGACACAGGGTTCTTCCCAGCTCCCAGTGCAATTGCCTTGTCTGTCTGAATGCCTGTTCAGACAACCAATGATCCTTATGAAGGATTCTGAATACTATAGGAAAGTGGCTTCATGGTTACTTTGGACTGATCTGAATCAGCATAATGCCAAGAGGGCTGGGCATGCCCTTCTATCTCTGGAGATAGATCTTTTGGAAAAGTAAAAGATCACTTGGGGCATGGTTTCACAATAGCCTGAGCTGCTCTGTGCTGGGGCTGGCACAGCTTCTATTGAGCATTCCCTCCACACTCATGAGTGATTCAGAACTCAACTTAGCAGAAACTAATGACTCTTCTTGTGGTGTAGTTTTGCCACCTTAGCAAGCTGAGCTAGGTCATGAAGGAGGGAGCTCAAAAGAACACCTTTTCTTGTGCCAAGAAATAAATGGAATGTGCACAAGAGTACACTATCTACTATGATAGACCTTGACAAAGAGGGTGTGAGACTGTCAGTGTGAGCAGTATGTCTGACCCCAGCTCTTCTCTGTTTTGGTTACCCAGTATATGTGCAAACATGCTTGTATTTGCTTTTTTTGTTTAAACATCTATTTTTCTGGTCTGGGACACTTTTTTTCCCTAGTGTGGCAGCTGACAATGCATTTCCTTCTGCTGAGAGTCATCTTGGACTCCCTAGGGTTGCCAGAACACAGAGAAGAAGATTGCTAGAGTGGCTTTCACACCTACTAATGGAAGAATCCTCAAAACTTGTCACTGGGGGAAATTATTTTCTCTTGACAGTGAAGAGTTAAATCATGGTGGGTGCTGCCTGGCACGAAGTGCAGCCCAGGGGAAGAGACAGCTGCAGGTGAGGGGGTGTTTCCTTTTCAGAGTTTACCCACCTTTTAAGAGCTGTATCTCTTAGGTGTATCTTGTTTCTCTCTTACAAAAATATGCAAAAGATGGCAAGTATATTTTGCAAGAACTGCAGCTCTTTGCTATGGGATTTGTAGAGGGCAGTAATTCAGCCTCCCTTTCCCCCCTCCAAAACCAGGACTTTTTGCTACAGCAGAAGAATAAGGTCCTTGATAAAACAGAAAAACTCATTCCCTTGCATGCGAGTTAGAGGCAGGACATGAGTAAAGGGCTGATACTCATCGACACATTTTTCATGTCACTGTGTTGCTCCCCTCTGTTTCAGCTGACAGCTAATGCCAGGGTTTAGCTACATCTCCCCTGCGTTGAGAGAAGTTTGGATGTCAGATTCAGTGAATTGGAGCAAGCTTGGGCAGCCAGCTGTGAGCAGAGCGAAACTGTGAGGAATGGCTCTTTGCTCCAGGGCATGAGGTGCCATTGCTGGTCTGACCTTTTGAATACAAAGCAATTGTCAGAAACCCAGAGAAAAGCAAGCCTAACCAGTCAGGGTGGCTCTGCCTTTCTTTTAAAGAAAAGCTCATGTATTCAAGCAGACACACCTACCCTGAGGCCTGACCCAGACCTGGTAGGCAAGGATCTCTGATGAAACAGGGGGCCCTGTGTTTCCTCCCAGTTAGAAGGGGAAATGAACCTTGCAGCCTCTCCTGAGCTCTTCACTCATTCCATCTGGGAGCCTAGTAACTCCCAGCCCAGACAGGGGAAGCTGTTAAAGGCTAATATTGTGTAAAAAACACCATGAGATGGGTGCAGGCAGTTCTGGTGAGAGCTGTGTAAATCTTTCTTGTGGTTCATTCTTTAGATACCCTGTCCTGATTCTGTAGAAACATCTTTTCTCTGAGAGGGTTGTCAGGCATTGAACGGCCTGCTCAGGGCAGTGGTGGAGTCACCATCCCTGGAGGTATTTAAAAGGTGTCCTTAAGGATATGGTTTAGTAATTAGCTTATGGTGTTGGTCAAAGTTTGGACTAGATGATCTTAGAGGTCTCTTACAGCCTAAACCAATCTGTGATTCAGTGCTCAGGGGCTGACATACAGGCAGCCTTTCTTCACAGTGTTTCTCCCAGCACCTCTAACTCCCTGAGCCACCACTTGCCAGGGGAGATCTCCTAAAGTCTGATGCCTTGAGCTCTGGACTCACATGCTCTCCCACAGGCACCAGTGTCTCAGTATGTAGGTTCTCAGCTTCACACCTTTGTGGTTATGGTCATGAAAGGAAGCTGAGCGTGTGAATGACAGCTCAAAGTCAGGAGAGGGGTGGTGAAGCTTATGCACCCTAAAATCCCTGCCAGGGGTACTTTTTTGCACCATTATTGAGAGCTCTGTCCATTCCCCATCCAGAGATCTGATACACAACACAGATCTTCCCATGTGTGACAGGGGCCTCTGGGTGGCAGAGTGAGTAGGATGTACCATTCTTATGCTCCACCATGCCAAGCATGCATTTTCCAGGAGCTTTTCTTCTGTCCTCCTTTAGATCTACTGTAGGCCCCTGCAGAGCAGCAACTTCAGTAACCTCCCAGGGACCCATGGAAACATTCTCGGGGCTGCACACCACAGAGTAATACATCAACACATTCCTGTCTCGCTTTTAACTCTGCTTTCCTCCATTAAGCCAATCAAGCACACAAATCTCTGCAGATTATGGAAGGCTGGACACTAACTGGGAAGGACCCCCTCCTGTTTTCTGCGCTTGTATTCAGCAGCATGAAAACAATTTACCTTCCAAGCAGACCCTGAAGGCCTCACAAAACAGCCTTTAAGTGGTGTGATGTTAAGACTAAGAGGAGCAGTTGATTTACAAGACCATCTGAACACGGAGCTGGGTCTTGTCTGGTCGGTCCGTGCTCGGCCCTGACATCTAGTGGAACGATAGCACTAAAGCATTTCAGAAGCTGAAAGCACAGATCAAGGTTTGCTTCACTTCAAGGCTCAATGGAGAAATGATTTCCTCTGTATGCTTGTTTCTTTTAATGCTCTTAATACTGCCAAAATATTTACTCTGGGGGAAAGGAGGATGTCCCGACATGAACAAAGGGCAAACCCTTTAGGTAGTAGCTTTTTTTTCATTTCCTCCAAATCTGAACTTCTTGTTGCTGCCAGGTGCATGTAGCTACAAGCAGTGACTAACATGGGTTTCACAGTTACTTCTTGATTAGCACCATTAAATGAAAGCCAACTGTGACTCGATCCCAAGAGACCACAGGGTAAAACTGTCAGAAAGCCTATAATAAACCCTGTGAAAAATGCAAAATTGCTATGGGCTAAATTTTCCACCCGGCTTCTCAGAACACAGCTGTGCCACTTGTGAGTACAACTGTTTGCATATACAACCCATGCTCTGTTTTCTCAGGTGAGAAAGGAGCTCTCAGAGCACAGAAACATTTTGAGGATATAAAGCAGATTTTTCAGCTGCTTGGCTGGGAGTTATGCATGTCATTGTCTTTCATAAGGAAATGCATAAATACCTCATCTTATCTGAGAGAGCAAACATGCAGTTTTGTGCTCTTGCAAGGTTGTTGAATCTTTGTGATGCTTTCTGTGTAAGAGCCAAAAGCTTTGTCAGGGATGACAAAGATGTTGAGGTAAACCAGGAATCTTTATTTGTGACATTCAGAGACTGTCCATTTGTGATGCTTGGTCACCAGCACAAACATACTGAGTTTCCCATAGCCAGAAAGCCCTCCAGGGAGTTGGCTCTGAGGGGTTCATGCCTGCTCAGACACAGGCTGGCAGGGGTGCCCCCATTTGCAAGTCAGATCTTTACAAAGGCCAAACCTCATTCTTTTAGCAGCACCTACTTGGGGTGGGGACTTCCAACAGGGGCAGAATGCAAGGGGCAGGAATGCCTTCAATGTCCCCAGGAACCTTCAGACCAGGGCTCAAGTGCTCCTCAGGGACATGCTTCAAAATGGCTGGTCAATCATCTACTGACTGTGGTAACAAGTTACTGCCTATCTGCTGATTCTGCTTGTGAGGCACATCTTCATTGCCCATGCCAACAGAGTTGATTACTGTGGCTGTGCTGATCTTTAGCAACTTACTAAACTGCTTTCGGCTGTGTGTCTGCATCCTGTGAGTCTGATCTGACACAGCTGAAGTGGAATTGTATCCAAAGCTTTTGTGCTCTCTGAGGCTGCTACTTGAATCTCCATCAAATGGGGCAGTGCCTTTCAGTGCTAGGTGACATGCTGAGTGTTCGTTGTGTAGGGGCACAGGCAGTGTCAGAGAGCTCCTGCAACACGGTGGCATCTCTGCTGCTAATGTGTTGGGCTGTGCTGCTATCTTGGGGCTGTGGCTTTTCCTGGTGGGTTTATTTAGGATTTGCACAGTTTGATCACTCCACAAGTCTTAAACAAGGAATTAATTGAGATTTAATAAATAGTCACTGCATACTAATTGAATACCCACTTGATTATTCAAAAATATTATGTGAAGTTTGTGTAATTGGTTACATTGGTATTAAATTAGCATATAAAATCTCCTGCAACTCTCATATGATTTAATGAGGCTGTTATCGTGCGTGAATAAAAAGGTGATTGATGAGCGAAACCTCTTTTCTGAGCACAGAGCTTCTTTAATAAGGTCAGGAATATTTCTGACACGTACTGAGTTACTCATGTTATGCAGGTCACTTTTTGGCGACAGAGTGACCCAGGTGTATAATGAGGACTTTGGGATTGAAATGGATTCCTAACTAACCCAGCATGTGACTGGATTTGGACCTGCAGTCACACAGCAGCCTGTGAAAAAAAGAGAGGTCAATACTCTGTCCTGGCTGAGCTCCTTTCTTTTTAATTGTTAAGCACTGAAATGGACTGAGCTGTAATTCATGGTACAAAAGAATAGAAAATATAAAAGGCAGATCTGTAATTTAGAAAAGAAATATTTGAAGCTCCTCCTCACATTAATCCTGAAGCAACTTCTGCCTGGAAGGTGAGAGCTGCCTTGTGTGTGGTCTGTCTTGGGTCTGCTAAAAACTCAACATCAGCCCAGGGACAGCCCAGCCAAACCTCATTTCCTCCAGTTATAATTCCCATCTCCTACTGTTCTGGCAGGAGAAAGGTGAAGTGACATAAGAGACTCTTTGATGGCTGTTACAGGAACTGGCCTTGGTGTGTTAAACTGATGTGGGGTCAGAGTGTGTAGATGAAATAGAGCAAGTAGATGCATTAGACCACAGCCAGTCTAGCAGCATGTGGGGGAGAAGGGATGCTAAAATGCATCAGGGTTCACTGGCAGTTGGTGTAAGGAAGAATAGCTACACAGGCAGGAACCGAGGTATGTTTTTAGGGAGTCTGAAGGGACTTGTACTCCAGTCTTCTTAAGCTGTGCTGATGGCAGTGTAGTCAGCTGCATGAGACTGAAATATGGATGCTAGGATTTGATGTAACTGAGCTCTGCTCTCCTTGTGTGGAAAGCAGATGTTCTCAGGTTTCCAGGTGCTGAGAAATGCTGTGTTAAGCTCATGGAAGAGCTTGCCAGGTAATTTGAAGACAGCCAATTTTCTCATCTCCTGGGCATGCTCCCAAGCCAGTGTTCAATGTCTGATACACAAGGCAGACACACATCTGTCAAGATTGATGTAGGCAGAGCTGCTTCTGCCTTGGGGCAGACACACAGTCTAGATGATCCCTTGAGATCCTTTCCAACCCCCATCTGAGACAGATTTCCTGGGGAAATGGTGGTTTTGCAGCCATTCTGCTTGTCTATCCTCCTTAACAGTTTTGGAGTCAGTTTGCCAATTTCAAGCACATTTGAACTCAGAGGTAAAAAATTCCTAGAGTTTCATGAATGTGTAGAAAAGGAAGATCCAAGTTAGTGCTCTTATTGAGAAATGAAGTTACAGCACATCTTATCATTCAGAGCAGCAGTAGCCACCTGGATAGTCATTGTACATAATGCCAAACTTACAGCATAAATGGAGCCATGAAACACCCACAGCTCCTGCTGCCTCATACTCAGCTAACAGGGAATGGAGGAAGCAACTGTGGAAGTTACTGGGTGGGACAGGAGAGGGAGGGCTATAACAAGTGCTTAGGAAATGTGGCATACAAAGCTGGAGAGGACTAAGCTTCATTAGCTGCTTTGTTCCTCTAACAAGTTGTTTATCACTCCATGGTTGTCTTGCCCACCCTCTACACTGTCTGTTAACAATCCTGTGCTTTAGTTGCTTGGCAGAAGGTCTAACTCAAGAGACCTCAAGCAGCAGCAACACATTGTCCAAAGTTGTCCAGCTTCCTCCATTTAGTGACTTATGGTCCAGTCCTATCCTATCTGTGTATTAGGAAACACTATGAAGGCGTCCAGGAGTGTGCAACACAGCAGTGAGAATTGCTATGTGGGAGGATAAGAGTGAAGAAGAATATGTACCTCAGGTTGTACAAATGTGCATGTACATGATTCCTGAGAATCATACGACCTGTGCTCAGTGTGGGAAGGAAGCAGAAAATGCTCCTAGGTTGGTATTTTTGATTGCCATACATCTCTATTCTCCTGGTCTGGGCTCTGCAGTAGAAGGAATGAGCAGGTTCCTGGTGTCTGAACAGACTGCTCAGGCTTTCCACTGGTATATAAATAGAGGGACAAATTTTTAAAACACAGTTTCATTACATTCCTTCTAGAGGTCTGATTCCTTATCTCTTTCCCTCCTGCCCACTGACTTGATTTTGCATGCATATCTGTTACATCTTTTTCCTTCCCAATAAAACCCCTTTTTTGGGTAAGGATGCTCATATCAGACTTTCTGACCTCTACAAAGCTTTTATAATATCCCTAGCTGTAAGCACACATTTAACAGACATGTGTAACAGACAATATGTGTTAGTCTTCTTATTTATTTGCACCTATGGCAGAGCCCTGCCACTTGGCAGACCTAATGATGTTGGATATCACATGTAATGCTGTGTCCAGTTTGCTTTTGATTATGGTGTGAGTATGCAGTGCAGCATGATCACACTTCTCCATACCACAGAGACTTCAGGCAGGTTCTTGTCTGTGACCTGTACCCATGTCTGCTCAGACTTGTATGGGTCAAAACACAGAGCTCATTCTGGGGAGGAGCAAACTCACTTGTGTGTTGATACTTACTCCAAACCTTGCCCTCAGTTTGCCACCATACCTCTCCTGCTAGCACGTAATCATAGAGTGTCTAGGGATGGAAGGGACCTTAAAGATCATCTAGTTCCAGCCTTTTGCATGGGCAGGGACATGTTCCACTAGACCAGGTTTCTCAAGGCCCCACCCAACCTGGCCTTGTTGGATGAGATCACCAGAGAAGTAATCCCTAAGCACCTCAGCCCAAAGAAATACCAGGCACCAGCTGCTACAAAAAGAGTGAGGACCATGGGCACTCATGCACAGCTTGCAGAGAGGGCAGTACATGTCTCTAGGGGCAAACAGGACCTCATTTAACTGAGCACCTCCATAGTCTGTCTGCTAGACATGTACAAGGGCAGCAGACAAGCAACCAGGGAATCTGTTCTTCCCAGGCAAAGCTTAGGGTGAAGCTAAGAAGAGAACTAAGTCCAAGATCTAACTAAGCAGTGAAAACATGCCCCAGGCTGGGGGTAGAAAAAGTTAAATCAAAGATGGAAGAAATAAGGTTGGAAGCCTGCAAGTGATGAAGTGGTTTGCTTAGGGTCACACAACAAGATAGCAACAGAAGTTGTACAGATATCTCTTGATAATTCCAGGATGTTGTGACTGCAGAGCCTACAGTCACTTATACCTATTATTATTTGTACTTCTATTGAAATTTCTGGATTCACTCATGCTGGTCTATCCTCCTGGGATGTCAAATGGAAATACTATTGTCTATAATGGTCTCATTCCCCTGGCAAAGCAGTGGAATCACAAGCATTTACTTTAGCTAAATATAGCAAAGAAGGACTCGTGGTTGACCAGTATTTCATCCATTAGTTGCTGTAGGTGGAACTGCACTTAATAGGAATTACACTAAATGGATATAGGAGACATGGGGATAATTGACCAGACTTGTCTTAAATGTGTTTGTAGAGAGAGAGAAGACACAAAATGACAGGCTTTTTCCCCAGATAGCCTCTATAGAGGTCAGCAGGCACTGTGGGCCAGATTCTCAGCTAGAGGCACTTGCCATTGCCTTTTTGTCTTCACTGAAATCAAACTGATTTACCCCAGATGCAAACAGCATATTGGTGTTGCCTGAAGTATTAAGTATCTTAGGCTCATGGAAAAGTGAGAAAAGACCTAACTACTACAACCACAGGTTTATTGTCTTGAGTCTGAGCTTTTAAGACAGGAATAATAGAGCCTGCTGAATGGTAGAATAAAGGCATATATGCCTACTAGTGTAAATGAGCATGCAGATGTATGGCCAGCAATAGAATTCCACATATTCCAGGAAGTAATATAACACTGAATATACAATGTGTGCAAGCTGACAGGCTTTTGGCTCAGGAGGTATTTTTTAGTACCAGTATACCTGTAACTGCAAAATAGATGTCTTTTCAGTCTTTCCTCACACCAAACAGAAAGCTGTTCATTTAAATGAGAGGGAACTTAATGTACCATTTATAGCTGTGCATTTTGTACTGGTATTTGCATTCAACATTGGTTCCCTTTTATTTCAAAGGAGGTAGTGACAGGATTTGTAAATTATTCCGAGCCACTATCCACATCAGTCTAAGCATGAGAGGTTGTGGTTTTTTCACTGTCACCATTGGGGATTGTGCTAAACAGTAACCTCCATGTAATGGTTCTGGTCTCTGACCCCACCTCCTGTGAAGTCTTCTACAAACATCTCTTTATACCACCACATTCATCTTCTGATGACATGTATATTTCTCAGGTCTCAGAAAGATCTTCCTTTGAGGGGAGATTATACAGCAATGCATTGAGATAGTGCTTCATGTATCTAATTCAGAAAAAGAAGCTCTTGAAGTTGTGTGCTTGTAAGACTGAAGGAAAGAGCTTTATTTTTAAGAAACTTTCTAGCCACCACAGTGACAGAGAATATAACATCTAGGTATGCTTCTTTTTCTGCCCAGTGTCATGTCAGCCAAATGATTCTAGGACCTGAGTCATGATTTTGGAATGCTCCATTGACTCCACTGGAAATTAAGCACTTCAGGTTGAAGTGCTTGTGTAAGTCTTGTCTTCAGTAACATTAGATTTATATGTGTGCTTAAGTGCTTTGCTGAACAAGGGCCCAATTAAGTTAAATATGATTATTTTGTTTCCAGAGACAATCCTGTTTCACAAGTCTGCAGCAACCAGCTCCTGCAGATGCATTCTTCCATAGAAATGAACACAAATGCCTTTACCAAGACTCCAATAAAAATAGAGCAGTTTATTTTAAAGAGAAGCTGGGTTTTCTTATTTTCTAACAAAAAAAGGAAACCTGATTAAACTCCTTGCACTTATAAGTGCCCTACTTTCAAATCAGACCTGGCACTAAGTAGGTTAGTGGGAGGGGAGCTTTAACAAATTTCCTTTAACAGAACTTGATGTGATCCTCTGACCTGAATTTTCAGACTTAATCTGCTTTAAAGAACATGCTTAAGCCTAAACCGACAGTAAAATTCACAGAAGAGCTAAGCTTTTAATTTAAAACAACAGCACAACAATAACCCTCAACTCAAACAAACATAAAACTCCAGCCTAGGACCATACAGAGTCAGCCTGTTATGATATTACTCCTGCTTGTGTGTGTATGAGTGTGCTATGTGCATGGTTTTTTTCTTGGTTGTTATTTTTTTTTTTTTTTGTTTTAAGGAAGAAAAGTTGCTATTGTAAGTGTTAAAGAAGCAAACATGGGACCAAGCCCAGTGCTACTGAAAGGGGCTTTTGATGATACATCTCCTGAAAAACTAGAGTCCTCCCATAAGTCATCAGATATGGTATTGCAAAGGCATTTAAATGTGAAGCCCTGTCAAGTTATGCGAAAGCCCCATGATCTATGGCCCAAAGGAGTTTATCTTGCTCTGGGAAAAAAAGACCTTGGAACTGACACTTTATATTCTGAAGCCAATAAAAACATCTTAAAATAACTCCCCCTCCCTTCCTCAAAGAGTAACTGACAGTGAGAGAGAGAGCAGGGGTGGGAGAGCAGTGATCAGCAATGATTCAGTTTCTGGGTCTGAGAACTTTGTTGTGGGCAGTGCAACTCCAATGATTTATAATTAACTCCAACATGAAGAAGAAAATGCCAGGCTTTCATAACAGCACTACAAAAATAACCACATTCTCAGTGTTTGCAAAATTGGAAACAAATGTCCCAAGGAAAACAAGATCTCTTTACAGCCCTATCCATGCTTTAGAGCAAGGAAAATACTGGAATTCAGTCATGACCACAGATGACGAGCCAATATCATTTGTCATGGGAAATTCATCTGGGTAAAATAGGATTGCTCCATTACCCTTCCATCACTTTAACAAATAACTGGATGGAAATCTCTTAAATTAAAAGCATTTAAGACTTTTTCTTCTTTTTGGCAGAGAAACGCTATGATCTTCTGTACCCCAAGGACCTGAAAGTGAAAAGTGATAGACTTAAATATAAAAATTTCTTACATCCAGCTAGTGATACAAGATTCTCAGGTTCAGGCTGATGGTATGCATGATCTTAGATAGTTGTTCTATGAAGACACCTGATGGTTTTGGGGTCTGGGCCCAGTAGAGTCTAGTTTGTGTGATTTTAAGTAGGGCATCTTATTTCAATTTGGCAAGATGCTGCTTTTAAATGTGGGATTAATCCCAGTATAGCAAGTGAGGCTACTAGGCAGAGATGTAAGTATCTTGCTGACTAAGGACCTGAAATAGACAAGCAGCAGTGGTATAAAGGCCTCCAGAGAATAACAGTGAAAATCCTTAACTGGGTCATGAGGAAGTAGTAAAGATGAAAAGTTTCTCTGAGGAGGTTTCGTAAGGGAAGACCCAAACAGACCATGGCTGTCTTCCATTATGTTAATAGCAGTCTTGTGTTAATGGGGTTTTTTCCTTAAAATTTGATCCCTGGGGTTCTAGGATTTTGGGAACTTCTCTACCTCTGCCTGTCTCTATATCTCTAGCACCATTCCTATCTCTGTCTGTCTCACTTTCTCTTTAAAATCTTGTAATTCTCAAAGATTTTAAAAAAGATGATAAAATAATGTGGGATTAGACTCTTTTTTTTCCCAAATGGCAGTGTCTGTCCAAGCTGCAGAGAGGAGCAGAGACACCCAGAAAAGAATACACAGCAAAATGTTATATTTTAATTCCTATGTGGATCCTTATTCTGGAGATCCTGAGTTGAAATGTGTCAGGGATGTGCTCAGCACTCTACAGCTGTATCCTCTGGGGGGGGCTTCACCATTTTTAAAGATATTTTATGCTAAGTACTGTATAGAATGTAGTTATGCCAAGCAATGATGACAGGACCTGACCAGAAGAGTTTACAGTGTAGAAGCATGAATCAACGCAAGTCACTGCTATGACACAACAAAGCAAATGCAACACTTCACAAAGAAAGACAAAACCAAATGTGTAATGAAAACATCCTCTAAATGTGTTTTTTATACTTCAGTGACCCTATAGCTAACATTTATAACTACAGCTGCCTATATAGCTGTCATTCCATTTCTGATAAGACATATCCCTGTTTAAGATGATGGTTTCTTTGGAAATACTTGAAAGGAAAGCACTGTGATTCTCAGTCATTATTATTTTAGTCCAGACTTAACATTTTTCTTCTCCTTCTCTGCTCCAGTTGAACTCTTGTCAAATGCACCCATTGGAAACGATAAGAAAAACCATCTCTGTCATTTATTTCTAATGCAGGAAGTCTTAACTCTGCTCTCTGTTCATTTGCACCCCTGGCTTTCCGAGCAGCCATCCGCAGAGCTGCTGAGGGATTCAGGGACTCCATACCTGTGAAACCTAATTTTGATTCATGAGCTGAAATCTCACTAACACAGCCCTTGTGAAGCTTGAAATCTAGATGGTTTTTACATGGTCTTGTGCATGCAGAGTCAATATTTGGCCATGTTTGGAAGATTTTGCAGAAGAAGCCTAGAAATGTCTTGTTGATGGACATCCTCTTTAAAGTGGCTTTGCAGTAAGTGAGTTTGACAAGGTTTTTATGGGATGTTTTTGGAAGTTGCTGTTAGGTTACTGTGAAATCTCACTACTTTTCTGTTCTGCTGTCCAGGACAAAGTTTGTTCTTTTGCGGAATACAATGAACCATTAATTAGGAGTTATCAGAGGCGCTGGATACTTTTTACTCTTATGAAAGCAGAAGAACTTGAAATGTGTTCTCCTTTGCAAACTATTTATCTGTGACAAGTGCACAGGATGTAGTTCACCGGAAACTTGATTTAACAGAAGTGAAATGTTTTCACAAATCTATCAGTTTTAGCAACATTTTAATGAAGATACTTCAGTATTCACCTTTATAAAACTGAAATGTTTCCCTTTGATAAGAAAAGAACCTTTCATTGCAAAAGGTTCAAAACATTTCATTAAGATTTAAAAAGAATTTCTTATGATATATGAATGAAATTGTGGGAGAATGCCGTGAAAAAATATTGACCTTTCTGACTGAAAACATTTGTATGCAACATAAATCAAGACAAGCTCAACAGAAAGTTTGGAGGTTTTTAGTTTTCTTCTGAATTCACAGTGAAACACAGCTACAAAATATTGATTTCCAGGTCCTGTCTTTATGTTTAGAACAACTAAATTTTCTCCAAGAGTTGCAAATGTTTATGGTAGTGACATCTGTGTGATCAAGTTGTTACTACTTGAGTTTTTCCTAGTGATTAGGACCATGATTGTCTTCCAAGTAACAGTCATGTTGCATTTACTTACCCATAGCCATACCTGTAAATACTTGAAAAAAACTCCATTTTAACATATGGCTTATACCTCTGATGTGGGATAGTGAAGATCTCCACAAACACTGGCTGGTTAAGAGTCAGACCGTGTCTGTCACGTAACATGTGAGGCAGATAAGCCTTATTATATTAATTTAATGGATAGAAAATCTGTTCCAAAAAAAAAGGTCTTGTGTCAATCCAGTGTCTTTTCTAGTATTAAGAGTCCTGAGTTGGTGAAATTAGAGTCAATACATTGCACTGAAGGAACCAGTGGTGGACTCGATATAGGCAGACAGCCTTTTCTTCAACATTTCCTTAAAATTCAGACATCAGCACTTGTCAAATTCTTGTATCTTTCCCAGATTTTTCTTCAGTACAATGTTGGGCAACACACTGTCAGTTTCCAGTCTTGTAACAACACATCAGTGGGAGAATTTTTCCATGGGAGGAATTTCTTAGGTTGGAGTAAATATTAAGGAGACTGTATCCTATAAGGAGACTATCTCCTCTTATTTCTGGTGGGATGGAGGATGGTCTATATGGCTTCAAAATCCTGTCATTCACATGACTTCCAGTCCTGCTCTCTGGGTTCTTCTAAATTTGTTGAGCAGTGCCCTCCTGCTGCTCAGCTCTCTGCTGAGCTCTGTGGAAGATACTGGTCCTGTGGTGGGGCTTCATGATGGAGAAACCTGGCTCCTGACACTTGTGGCATTTGGCAAGCTATAAACCCTTGACACCTAGATGTATTTGGACATATGTTGCTAATGTGAACTGTGTGAACAGTGCTATAAAGCACTGTAATCTCCTGTATGTGTTTTCTATGAATTTTACCTGCTTTTCCTAAATGAGAATTGTCCTGCTTTTTATTCCCATATGCAAAATGAGTTATTCTATTTTAGACTTTAAGAGATGCTCGTATTGAAGGAACTAAGGAGGATCTTGGCAGTGAAAGACTATCTCAAATATGCCAAATAAAGCTGGCCTTTGTTTTGTGCCATTTCTGGACTCTGCAACTTTATTATAATAACAAATCCTGAAACCATATGACAGTAATACAGAGCATTTTTTTATGATAAACATAAGTAATGATCCTTGTCAAAGAAACACAGGAGTGAGTAATACATAGCAATCTCCATTCAGAGGATAAGGAAGAACAACTGTTGGATAAAAAAGTGACATTTTCCTAAATCTATGTGTATCAATGGCCATAAAGCAATAAAATTCCAGGACACTGTGAGCTTAGGCACACAGAAAAGTAAATTGAAAAAAATGCTTGGGAAGACAATGTAACATTGTCTCATAATTTACGAAACCCTAATGATTTCCAAAGCTGGTATGTGAGATTTACCCTCCTTTTTTGGCATCCAGATTGACGCAGGGTTTTTTTCTTGCCAACTGGAACATTCTTTAGGTGTTTTTTTTCCTTTACATGAAGTTCGTTGTGATCCCATGTTTGCTATTTTTCATAAATTAATTTCTGGCATTGCTATAAATTCTAGGAAAACCAATAAACCACAAATGTACAGCTAGTTCATTGTCATTTTTCTTTCTTCCTTTTCTTTAAAAAACAAAACAAAACAAAACAAACAACACAACATTCTGTGGGAAAGAAAAAAAAAGACGCAGTAAATGTTTGCCGAGGTGCTGGATCCGCAGCATGAATTTATGTTTCCAATTGTTCTTCCTAACTTGTCAAAGAAGTTTTATTGCAGTCAGGAATCTTTATTGGGTCTGTTGGGCAGGGCCAGCTCGAGAACAATCATAGAGTGAGCCTGTGTAATGCATGAAAACGTATTTCCAGCAACTGGTAAAACTGGGGCAGTTCCCAAAACTGTGTTTCTCATGGTCCTTACTATGAGGCCAACAGATTTTTGTGTGAAAATCCTCACCTCTGAGAAAGTCATGGGGTCCTTGAATATTGCGTAAAGTTAACGTTCACATCTGCATTTAATTGAAATTTCAGCCCACCAGACATTTTCAGTTCAGAAGTAGACAGGGTTGGTCACTGAGCTGTGAGTCTGTGCACGCTTCTTGCACATTGCCTGCACCAACATGTGCACAAACTGCTTTGAGAAGTAGAGTGGTACTTCTTATAGCAGCAGCTCTACCTATCAGGCTGGCCAGGCAGTAGAAGAAAGCATCATTAACAACCAGGGGAGAGCCTGTCACTTACAGCTCATTCCCCAAGACAAAGGAAAATGTGTGTCTAGTCCATTAGGCAACTGAGATGTGAAAATAGCTCCATTTTTCTTGGTGCGATAATACAGATTTAGAGCCTCATTTCCATTAAAATTACTGGGTTGAAATGTCCATACCAGATCTTTATTATGATTAATCTATATACAGGCAGGTGTGTACATACAGTAGCTCTAGCTCATCTGTCTCTTTTGCAGAGCGTAGCTCAGATTCAAATTTGCTTTGGGAAACAACAGGCAGAGACTGCAAAGTCCCTCTCTGCTTCTAGAGTTTGGCCCAGAACTCTGTGGTATTTAGGCACCAAAGTCCCACTGAAATATTAGATCAAGAATATCTAAGTATCCTGAGGAGCTGGCCATTTCAGCTTCAGTTCCAATGAAGCTTCAAGTAGTTCAGCTATTTAAGGAGTGCTACTTGACTAGAGATCATAGAAGTTTTCCTGGCTATCTGGAAGCTGGGCTTATTTCCTGCAAGATTTTCTCTTTGAAGCTTTCATGCCACCCCTTGGGAAAGCTTGCATGAACTGCCATGTCCTGTCCTTGAAAACATGGAGGCTCCTTCAGTCTTGATGGGTGTTGGTAGAAAGAGCAGATTTACTGACAGAAGGATGAATGAACTTTCAGTATCCTTCTAATGAGGAATAGCCCTATGTGAGCTGACTAGTTCCAGTTCAAGCATTACAGCAATTAGGAAAGTCCCACTTTTTGCCAAAAGGGAAGGATTAACAGAAAGTTTGGGGTTTTTGTGGTGTTTTTTTGGTTTTGTTTTTGTTTTTTGTATCTTTTGTTTTTTTTTTTTTGACTTTTTATTTTATTCTGTTTTTAAAAAATTAAATTAAAAAATTAAATTAAATTAAAAATTAAATTAAATTGTGTGGTGCTGGGGGCATGCTTGGCATTTCCTGTGATCTGATTAGCTATGTGACAGCTACTGCCTTCACTTGCAGAATCTGTGTATTCAGTGATATACCACAGTTATAGTGATTTATCAGGATATAACCCATCAGCTGAGCTCTAGTAACATCCACACATGCACTGCTGGCACCCTCCAGCAGCAAAGTACAGTTTAAAAAAGTACAGTACAGTTTAATATCAAGACCTTTCCCTAAGTCATGCAGGGTCAAATCACTTCACAGATGATGTTGTCTGTGAATTTGTCTTTACTGAGCTTGTAGTTCAGCAGAATGAAGTAATTTGTGGCATGAATGTATATCTGAGCCTCTGGTCTGTCTTGTCTTTTGGGGATAACTGTGAAAGATTTCAGGAGACCCCATCTATGGCTCTGTTAATGTGATACTAGGAAGACCATGGAAAAAACTTACAATTGTGGATGGTTTAAACTGGGCAACCATCTATCTTATTACCAGGTTGTCATGGATATATGCTCCTTACTCTGGAAAAGACTCATTCCTTTGCCATATTTCCTCCAATCCATTTCCAGTGCTCCTCAGTCTAAACAGAACAAAACTTGATGGTATGCAGTTCACTACAGGAGCAGTGGACAGTCATCTATGGGTTAGTAAGAAATGATTAAGTATTCCAGAACACTGCACCGCTCTTTTATAAAACATATTAGTGTTGTTATAAATCAATGAACATGGTTTAAAATAGCAATGATGCCCTTGAAATCTGTTAATACTGCAGTCAGTAGTGGTTTGCCAGAGTATTTAGTACCCTTGGCTTCACCTTGGTCTATTAACTAACAAATCGGTTATTAGCCAGCAGTAATGACCAATTTTCTAGGGATGATTGCTTAAATATTGCCCACCTTGAAAAGAGAATTATTGCTCAACTGAAAACTGAACCCTTATTTTCAAGTCGACAGAGCTAATGATCAGACCTGATTTCTTTCTCTTCCTCCACCTACTTGAAGGTGGTCCAAGATCATATTACTAGAGAGCGGCTTCGTCTTTGGCCTCCTGTGACTTGAATCCAGGAAAAGTTCCATATTTAATATTTATTCCCTAGGCACTGGTGGATGAAGACAGATGGTAATGAAACCAGCGTTGCTGAAAGTAACCACAATGATAATATATTCTTTATGATGTCCAGGAATTCTGGACTCTCAGTCTCAGCTTAAATGCAGCATGGCACCAAGCCTGTCACCTTAAGCTTGGTATTCCTGTCATCTTCCTGACCTGTCTTTAGACGTGATGAGTGCAGGCTGCACTCAAGGCATCAATCTGTTTTCTCCCCCTATAAATGTTTTAAACACCCAAAGCTGGCCACGAATGAAACATTCTGCAAGAAAAGCTTTGTGAGGTGGGGGATGTAGAGGTAAAATATCTAGGGGTAAAAAAAAAGAGTGTTTACTTTGAAGCTCATTTGATGTATATGTTTGTTAACATATTATACACTGGAGGTGTATGCCCATGGTTTGTGTTTTCTGCTTATTACCATCTTCCCCCAAAAGCAGCAAATTTTAAATGTTTTTAGTAGAATGAACCTCTCCATTTTTTTTCCAGGGGAAATGCAAACAACTACACTTTGAATTAAGTATGTGAGCAGTAGAGTTTTGGTTATGAATTTCTGAGGATCCCTTAGGACCCATCTAAGTCTAAGGACCACAGAGTGAATGGAAGGATTTTTACTAGAAGCTGAATTTCCCTCCCTTCTCAGGCTAACTCTGCTTCTAAATACAAAATCTTCATTTCAGAAATTAAAAAAAACCCTAAATGTGGTTGTAACCAGCAGTGGTTTATATCTTGTGTGGATGCTCATAAGAGGAAGAATTTGGGCAACACATTTGGGTCCTTCAGCTCCTGTGGCCAGTGATGCCTCCTGCAACTCACCTGTGCTGTCCTGCATGGTGCAGTTACTGCATTTTGGCTTCCAGCCCAGTTGCAGGGACAGGCCCACACATTTTGAGGTTACAAAAGAAGTCCATGATATCCACAGGCATGGAGGGTGTTGTATGCTTACAGCTCACTTCCTCCATCAGGAATGTGTAAATGAGAATTTAAACCTGTGTTATGGTGCCAAATGGGCTTGGATTCTCCCTCCCTAGAAGTCTCTGGCCTGTAGAGACAGCAATAGCTTAGGAAAAAGAAACAGCCCCAAACACAGACAACTGTGTTTTGTGGACAAGCAACTTCTTTTTTTATACCAGCTTATATCTTTTAAAATTTGATTTAATTTATCTGTTGTTTTTTTTTTCTTGAAGGCTGTACCATTTGTGCTGTGGTAATTGAAGCTGTATATGCAACTGAATGTAGTAAAATCAATGGGAAGAGTCCCTGTGAGTCCTAGCAGCTCAAGATGTATGTCAACTGTTTGAGGACAGGTAGAGATAACTTCAGATATTAGTGGAAAAGCTCATATGTCCACACAAGAATTTGATATGTCTTTGTGCTGTGTGAATATTACACTGCTTCCTTTTTTACAGTTGGACCCAATGATCTTAAAGGTCTTTTCCAGCCTAAATGGTTCTTTTTTATAAAATAACAGCAATTACCTCACTGCAAAAAGAGTGCAACTTGGGTGTAAGAAACTATGTCTTACTAGGAAGCAATGGAAAATCAGGCCCACTGAGCAAGGAATGAATCTTCTAAGATGCTGCTGGATAAATAAATAAACAGACTTTCTTTTTTGTTACATTCCAAACAAGAGCAACATGCAGTGCTCTTCATCTGGCAGAGACAGCAGGAGCAGTCTGCTGGGGACTTCAGGGAGCATCTTTCTTGCCTCCACCCCTTACACTGCCAGCATCAGGTTCCTGCTGCTGGGTCTTGTTGAGATTCCAGTCCAATGAGAGTAAATAATGGATGTTGCACCAGCTGGTTTGCCTGTGAAATTCTGTTTCTAAACACAGGATAAAAGAAGAGAAAAAAAATACATGCTTTTCTGTCCATCTACTGCCTCACTCTAAAGTATATAACTTTTACCTAGCAATGTTTTTAAAAGACTTTCATTGCATTGGGACAAAGCATACTCATACTGTATGCTAGGGCCATGCAGCTGGTTGCTGTAGTTAAATTAGGAATGCCACTGTTTTGTGCAAGCTAAAAAAATTGCAGCCTGTTAACCATCAGTAGTGCTCTAAAAATCCATTAATGAACCAGAAGACTTTGCTGGGCTGGGGGTAGCCTAAACTTGAAGGGGAAAGAGGTTGTATAGTTGTGTTACTACTACTTTATCACAAGAGCCAAAGCATATGTTCAGTGCATGCACTTTTTCAGAATCAAACTGCCTTTATTCTGCCCTTATTGAAAGCTGAGAATGATTCCCACAGAGGGCAGCTTTATGTCAATACCAACTGGATTGGAACCACTTTCCTTGAACTAAATATCTTGAGGACAGACACTTGGTGAGAGATATCCAAAGTGACTTCTGTGTCCAGCTGGAAATACTTGAAAAATGTCTATATTTCAGAAAGTGGGTACTGTACTCTGCTTGAAAACTAAGTAGTCTGAATAGAAGTCCTCACAACTGGTAGGCATTTTGGAAGGTCTGGTGATTGTTACCCTGTCAAACTTGTGAGTAACTATACAAAGCAGGTAAAACTCAACAATAATTAGGTCCTTCCAGTCAAGGCAGAACATGAAGTCTCAGGAGAGGCACTAAAATATGGCTTGATGAAGTGCAAAGCAAATGAAATCATGGTCATGCAGCTGAAGTTCCCTCTTTTGAGTACTTTGCAGTACACAAAAATTCACTATACCTTGCGAAATCAATGCCACCAGCAGCATAGCCCCAGTAGTTATTTTCTTCCTGCTTTGAAACTTCCTTCTTGCACGTCTTTATAGCACTTTCTATGTGCCCCAAATCCAAATTAATAAGTTAGTCCAATAGGTCAGTAGAGAAAAGGTTAACACCATTTGTTGGGGTAGACAGTCTGTTAATAGGTGAGTGGAGGGATGGGGCAGCTGTAGGCATTATCTGCCCTGTGCAGGTGAGAGTCTTTATGAGAGAAACAGCTTAAAAAAAGGTAGAAAAGAGTTCATGGGCAATGTCAGAACTCTCTTACAATGGTGAGGGTTTTCTTTCCGTTTTTACTTGCCTTTCCTCAAGGTAGCTCTAAGATGCTTTTAACAGGTAGAATAATTTCCTTTTAGACGCACTAGGGGCTGTGATTGGTAGATTGTGTCCCTCTGTTCTTATGATGGTCTGCAGAGCACTGAAAGGGAATTCTTGTAGCAGGAAGAGCCTTTCTTACTACTGAGGCTCGACAAGCTGCTGGCCTCTCCATTGCCTCACAACAGAGTGAGCTTAGCTGGGCTACCCTCTGTGGGTGTGTGTCCACCTTTATTGGCCCCCTGGTAATAGGGGGCCTGCCCTAACCAGGCACAGGTGGACTCACACCCACTCTTTGGCAACTCGAGGCACCTGGCTTATCTTGTTTCTCTACAAATTCACCCTAATTCATTCTGAGCTGTGGGTTAGCTGCATTTTTCTAGGGTTTCTAGGTAGGTGGGAGCTCTCATCCAAAGGCAAGTTGACTTCTTAAGAGGTATGGGCTGCAGTAACTTCTTCATGGGAGCAGCAGGCTTGAAACTTTCTGAAAGTTTCTGATGTGCTGGATGGAGTGCAAAATGTGCAAGGCTCCTGGACATAAGGTATCCTGTGATGTGGTAAGTTCTTCATTACTGGAAACTTTTCTATTGCAATTGGATATATTTCTAAAAGATGCTTGAATTTAGCTGCAGCTATTGGACTAGACATGGAATTTAATCAAGAGAAGCCCTATTGCATGTCTTGCGCAGGAGACTACTTCGTGTGATCCTTCTGGCCTAAATTTACAACTGCCTGAATCTGTAACTTACCTAGTTAAAAGCTGTTTCAGGCTTTTACAATGACCAGGTTGCCCCCAGCAGTGGGATTTTTTCCTAAACCTTACCCTAGGAAAGACTGCCAAAAATTTCTGTTACAAGGAACACAGGCAAATATGCTGTGTGCTATTTGCAGTGAGGAAAATATAAATCTTTCCAGTAAAAGAAGTCAGAAGATGTCTGTTTGCCAAGTTACTTTCCTCCTTGGCTGGGAGTTTAAGGGAACTTTTTTTTCTTTTTTTTTTTCTTTTTTTTGTTTAAGTGAGAAAACAATTATATAGATTCTCTAGATCTGACCCTTGTTCTCCAAGGCACATGCTCCCACCACCCTGGGTTTAGCACAGCGTCACAGGGAAAATCAGCAGCAAGAGGTTCAGCTCTTAGAGCTTATCTGAGCAGGAAGTCAGTACAGAATAAGTTTGGGGGAATTTTTAAGGCATTGTAACTGTTCTGTCTTAACTCCCAGGGAGGATTTTCTGTACTGAAGTGCCTTTGTACAGTAAGGGTTGATCCAGTTTTCAAGTGGATTAACTTAAACTACAAAAAAGGTACTTTGGTTCAGGAGTCTGTGAAATGGCTTCTGTGTTTTAAACTTCCATCCTCCTTTATTTTGTGCTCCTTTGCTGTGTAGTCAAGTCCTTACTAGAGTAACACTGACACTTTCTTAGAGTACCATATTGTGTTTTTTCACCTTTTGAAAGGCCAGAATAAATTCAATACATTATTCCCTTTTAGTAAAACAGTGAGATTTTTCAATGTCCTAGGACAGCCTCTTGTAGTTCAAGAAACTCTGCCTTGTGGGCAGTGTCTACTACAAAGCTGTTACCAAAGTAGTTTTACAATAGCCTGAAAACAGGAAGGATGAAGGCACCAAATGGCTACTGAGCAAAGTATACCTGTTAAGATCTTCATCAGAACATGCCTCAATGTGAGGGAACAAATTCATCATAGTTTAAATTTTAAACCCAGTGAAGCTTAATTATAGCCACGTCAGAGCTGTCTTGGAAAAGCTCTGGCATAATCAGCTCACATGCAAACTCATGGATATGAATATGAAATACCATTGTGTGGAATAACTTTGGTTTTTACAGCATGGAAATTGTTGGAGAAAATTTCATCTAATTAGGTTACTTACACCTAGAAGATGAGAAAGCTGTTTCTGGTATCTCATGTGTCAATTTATATTTATTAGAAACTGTTCCCAACAATGATCAACCCAATAGCAATAGCTGAGGTGTGCACTGATCAATTTTCCTGCTCTCAGCTCCTGGCTTTCTTCTCTGAAGTTGTCCTGGGTCTGCTCCCAAATTGCTTCTCTTATGCCCCTGTGCTTCCCCTCTGTCAAGCACATCATTAAAATGCATTCCTTCCAAAAGGTAATTTTTACACTCATAACACTCAGCTTTAAATATATGAGGATTTTCAAAGGGAAACAGTAAGAATAATTTGGATAATTTCCAAACATGTTAACTTTGCTATCATTCCTAGTTCTACCATTTTCCCCCCTTTTCCTCCATGTTTCTATTGATTTTACTCAGATTCAAGGGTACCAGGCCTAAGGTAATACTTATTTTTTAAGAGCCTGGGAGACTGAAAAATGTTATCTTCAATTAAATATGATACATTGCTCATTTACACCTTATGAACACATGAAACTGCCATGTACAGTTTTGTCTTAAAAACCTGACTTGAGAACAGATTTTGATTTCCTACTTCAATGCTGAAGGCTATTTTTTTTTCCTTTTAGTAACCATGCTGGCACATTCTGCAAAAAGCAGCACTACCTATCCTTTGTGTGAATGGGGAACCCAATGTTTCTCTAAAGAACTCCCTAATAGTATGAGAAGAGGTAAGCAGTGAACTTTACTTCCTCTGATATTTTCTTTTCCACCCATCTCTGTTGAATCTAACATACTACTTGTATTATGTAGGTCATGAAAAATAAACTAGTTTGACTGGAACTAATCAAAGGCAACAAGTAGGAGAGTAAAGTTTGCTATTTCCTTTGCAGGCTAGACACTTACATTTTTTCATAGAACAGATGACCAACAAAATATAGTACTCTTGAATAGCTTGTATTGTGCTAAAGATCTTACAGTCTGTTTGCTATGTGGCTATGCTGTTAGGATAAATTTTTAGTGATGTCAGGGTGATTAAAACTTCACACTGCTGCATCTCTGGTAGTGGTTGTTACTTTTTATCATCATCTTGGTGATGACCTGCACCTTTGCCAACTGCTTCAACTAGCAGTCCATCTTCTGCTTCCCACAGCCTAGGAAACCTCTGCTACTTTCCTTAATACTTTCCCCTGTAGTGTCCTTTTGTGGTGGTATCAGCAAAACCTTGAAGGTGAAACACATCAAATAAAATGCTCTTGCAGCAGTGCTGGTTCAGCCAGGGAAAGAGCAGTAATGAAAATAGCATGAAAACACCTGTTTGTTTTTGTTTTCCATCTCTGTTTGACAGGCCAAAAGACTTCGGAGAAAATGCAAAGAGGCACCAAACAATGTAGTGAAGCTTGAGTTGAATCATAATGTAATATTCAGTAGTAATTAATATCTAGATTAAGTACTTAGATAATAGCATGAAATGGCAACTAGTTCCAAAGTGGGTAGATCTGTAGCAGTTGCTTTACTTCCCTTAAATCATAGAATCATAGAATCCTTGGGGTTGGAAGGGACCTCGAAAGATCATCTAGTCCAACCCCCAGAGGACAATGTGTAACCAAGCAATAATATTCTATTTTAATAAGTTAATAATGGCTCTGTGGTATTAAAAGGCTCAGAACAATTTAATGGGAATTTGATATTTTGGTCATCCAGGGAACCATTTTTAAAGCAAGGCTGGTCTTATTCATGTGATGGAGCCCTGAAATCATAGATGCTGACCTGCAACAAATGCAAACAAAAAAAAACCCCTTTTTGATTCTACCATAAACATTTGGTTGTACATCACAACCAGCCCCTGAACCCACTTAAAAAATATGTTATTTGACATATTACTAGCAGTCAGCTAGAAAATGCCAGTTCCCAGATCATACAAATTTAGTTCAGTGTAAAACTACAGTGAGCTACCCAGTGCCTTTCATGATTATATCAGCAGTGCTTTCTGGTGGCTGATGCATTAGGTTTGTTTAAAATAGCTAGACCAAAGCAGACATGCTTTCCTTTGCCTTTTTTTTCTTCTAATTTCTGAATTGATCAGTTATAGGAGATTTTGAGAAAGTAGTAATACAAACTCAAAGGGAAGATGGGCAGTTTAAGTGCCAGCTGTTAAATCATTATTTACAACAAGATGGTGTTTTATGACTTTGGAAATAAATGGATTTAATAATCTGAAAAAGTATCTCTCTTGCTCCTTGCTGTTTTCTTCACAATTGTAATTTATAAGAAGAAACTGGCTGGCTGTATTTCAGGGATACAAGAGAAAGCAGCTTCTGAGTGAAAATTAGAAATAGATTTCAATTTTCTTGCTGCTGTTGCAACTAATCAGCCTGTTAACCTACTTAAATAGGAGAACATACTGTGTACTCCTCATCTAGAATGCATCAAAAGTAATGCGATTATGTCAGTTTTGCTACAACCCTATCTCATAGCTACCTAGATGCTCTTACATGGATGATACATGGAATTAGTTCCATGTTTCTGGCAATTAGCATATTAATATACCACACAGATAATGTTAAAAGTTTGGATGCTTGAACACACACGGTGCCTTCTTCATTGAGCTCCAACATGTGGCTCCTGTGAGTCCTAAGGAATGTATCTGTACAGGGTCTCTGCCTCCTGTTTGTCCTGAGGGTGACCCTGACCTATGGACCACAGCCTGGACACTTTAGGTGCTTCTTTACTTTGTTGGCCTCAGGATTCCATTTAAAAAAAAGGCTCAGTGTCAGACTGCCCCCAGTGGAGCCTTTGCTTTTTCTATGTATGTGTCTTGGTATTTGTGTGTCTGCACATCATGGGTACATACATTCCTTGATATATGTAGAGACAGTCAAAGCGATAGACAGATATCCAGCTCTTACACACACATTCTTGATAGATGCTTGTACATATGTATGTTTACATGTATATACAGTGTGGATGTACATGCATACAGGCCATGTATTTTTGTGTTTGAATACGTAATGTGGAGGTTTAGGCAGTCTCCCATGACTTTGTGTGTTGGGAATCAGCATGGCTGCTGAAAGTTTCTCCTCTTTAGTCTCTCTTGGTGAAACACTAATGAACTTGTAAAAACAGGAAGCAGTGGAAAACAAATGAATTTCAGCTGGTGTTTGAAGAGCTGTCAGATCCCCTTGCTGAAATGTTTCAGAGGAACATCTTTCTGATAAAGCCTCTGAGAAAAGTGGAGGAGTTTCAGAAGAGTGATTGGAAAAACAGGATGCTGACTGGCAGGCTTTGCTAATGCATTGCATCTGTAAAGGCTCCAGCAACCAAACACAGCATTAGCTATGTGAAAACCACGGAACTAAGGAAAGACATTACATCTGAACGTGATGGGAAGAGGGGGGAAGGGGAAAGGGGGAAAGCAGGCTGCTCCCTTTATACGCATTTTGAAGTTTGCATTTTTTTTGAGGCTCTGACATTTTTCATTCCATCTACTTTGCTGTCAGCACGCAGACTTAATTCTAACATTAATGAACAATGCTGCTTTGCTGTCCAATATAATTTTTCATCCAGGGCTCTCTGAACACTTCACAAATGTTAAGGAAGCTTTGCAATACCAGGGTGAGGCAAAGTTAGGACTTGCTAGCTTCACACAAGATGCTGTGCTGTCTGCACTTCAGCGGCAGATGTTATCCTCATTTTACAGTGGTTTAAATCATGGAACTGCAGGAACCTCAAGGTTCTGCTAATTTCCCCTTTTCTCCATTCTAGAGTTTCTATGACTGTTAAAATAACTTCTTGGTGTTGGCTACTGCTTCTGGGGGGGGGAGGGAGGTTTGTTCTTCTGCCATCTAGGACAGGACTCTCTTGCTTTGTGTTTTAACTTCTGCTCAACCTATGCACTTGAAAATCTAAGTACAGGAGTGAGACTGAATCAGGGCTTACTTGGCATAAGGAGGTCAAGGATGTTCTTGGTTCCTCCAGTGTAGACCTAGTTGTCCTTCTGAAAGCTAGGAACTGGGTCCTAAGAAATAGGTGGGTGTTAAAAATGTAGAATGCAGTGGCTTGGCAGCGGGCATGAGGCAAATTGTAGCAGAACTATTGATTGATTACACAGAACCAGTGCTGAGTCTGTGACTTTACTCACATCCTTTAGGTTCTGCTTTTGCTACAGTTGTCTCCCTGAGCTAAAGTACTATCCAAGGGACATGTGTGAGAGTAGGAGTCTGTAGGATCTCAGCCGTATGAGACTCTAATACAACATGTCAGCATTACAACATACAACTTTTTGTATTTTCCCTCCTGCAGTTAGTTGCTTCTTGTTTCTTTGCATTCAATCAATATGCAATTCAGCAAAGTTCTTATGCATGAGCTTTGCTTACTCAGCGAAGGACTGAAATTTCTGTCTTCAAAAAAATCTACATCTCTTCATAAAAATGACTATGAGGATACACACATGCCCTGTTTGAACTCAGTGCACCCAGTGCAGGATGGTGGAGTTGAGAATTGCCTTTGGATATCATTCTTGGGTTGTCCCAACCTTCCTTGAGGGAGTGTCTCTGCAAATTGTAGGCTTTGTTTATACCTAAGTGCTTTCTAACATCCAAGTTGCAGCAGCAGAATTGCAATTCTAAACATCCTGATCTCCACAAGATGGGGCCCAGGAAATCCAAGGAAGAAGCAGCAACTGAAGCAATGTAAATGCAAATACATCTTTAACAAGATGCAGAAAAATATCTAACAAAGCTGGTTTTCATTAAATAATTTCTCAGCTGTCTCTTTCAGCTGTTTCTGCTGCTTCTTCAGTGCATCCTAGTTCTTTCTGCTCCAACAGCCCTTCCCTGGAAGACAGATGCTTTTGTGGGTGAAGCACCAGGCTGGGAGATGGGAGATGAAGTTTTGCCACTGAATTGGGCAAAAGCAGTGTCATATCTTCCTTTCCAGTGCCTGTCACAGCAGCCATAGTCAACAGGTTTACATGTATATGGTGGGTGTTAGGGTTGGCTGGGCAGGCTGAGAGTGGCTTTTCCAGGCAGAGGCTCTTTTTAAGGCGGCTATTGAGGGCATAGCTCCGAAAGTTTCTGCTTCCACTTCTGAATATCATGCAGTGCTTACACAGGTACAAAAATATTTTTCAATCAAATAAATATACCTATTTCTTAGTTTCTCTATGTGGTTCTCCTTCCTTAACTAATTAATCATCATGATAACCTCTGAAAAATGTAATTATCTCAGATTTTGTTGTCCCATTTCACAGGCAAGGAAAACCCTTGGAACACCTGTCTGTGATGTACCACTGTTCTGTTGATCTCAGTAAGCCTGTGTGCCTCTAAGCCATGAGATAAGATATACAAATCCTGCCTCTGTTATGGAAAGAAATATATTACATGCTTTTACTTACAGAGGAAAATAACTATTTTCGTATTTCTAATATAACACTTATTTGTCTGTCTGTTGCTTTGCTTTGATGTGCTTCATCTTTTGGAGGCTACTGGCTTCATAGAGCAAGGTCTGTTAGCTAATAACATACCAATTACTAACATCCACTCTAACCCTGGCTGGCCCTTGATGCTCTGCAGTCATTATCTTTTGTTTTTGATTGGATAAATGTGTTTTGTTCAGTTTGGTTTTTGTATCTGTATTTGTATGATCACTGGGATGCTTGAAATAATCATAATAACTATAAGTTGCACTTTTTTAAAATCCAGATTGCTGATATTTTGATAGAAAAGAGTCCAATTCTATGAGACATACTTTGTTAATTTGCCAAAAATAAGGTAGAGTTCTAGGCCATGTTGTAGAAAGGTGATAGAAATGTCCAGTTCCAACTCCAGATAGCATCTGTGCTTTTAGCAGGAGTTCAGTGCAAAAATGGAAGTTTGGAACAAAGTAAAAGATTATGTTTCTGGCTCTAAAACTATAGACATCTGAGTTTAGAAGGAATTTTAATTTTGAAAACCCCTTATTCAGTTTCTGTCACATGCATCCAGCTTCACAATATCAAATTCCTCAGTGTTGTCCAGTGCTGGCTTTGACTTCACGTCAGATATTGGATGAGAAGGATTTTGTTCTTAGGTAGTTGTGGAGTTTTGTCCCTTGATGTTGGCCTCAACCCCATTTTAACTTCTAGATTGCAGTGAACTTGGACTTAGAAATAGCAATTGGATGTGTGAAGGTAATGCTACTCATCTGTTTTTCTGTGACATCTCTGCTTGTTCTAGATTTGAGTCCTTGAGAGTTCTCTCCATAAGAAAAAATCATTTGCCAGATGTCTTAATGTCTGTACATTGATGGTTCTATAGAAGGAGGAATTTTAAAAGCAGAGGCTGTTTATTTTTGGCATCTTCTGCCATTTAAGAATTTTCCTCCTTCAGCTCCTCTCCAGAAAACTGCTAAGTATATCTTCTTCCCAGCTTTTAGAGATGAGCCTCAGTACTAGGTCCAGTCTCTATGTTTGTCCCAAGTCCAAACACTGTCAGAACATGGCAGATGTGGGGAAGGTTCTGGTTGATGGGTAGAACTGTGCAGGTTACAGAATCTTTGGGTTTACTGTTTTGCTTTTGTTCATTATGGATTTAAAGTTTTATCCCAGATTTCTATTTAAAAAAAGCCACGTATGAGTGTACATAACAAGAAAGAGAAATATAACATCAACTTGAATATCCTCCAGTTCCTATAAGGGAAAGAGCTTTCTCACAGGTTCCCACATCATCAGTCAGCTCATCACATGCGTGCTGCTGCAAGACATTTTTCTGGTAATGAATTGAATAATCACATCTGTTTCTCAAGCTTGAGAAAAGTTTAAAAAGTCATTAACATTCTCACATTTCCACCATTGGCAGGATCTACTTTGTTTTGTTTTGTTTTCAAGTCAGCATTTTGGCAGTGTAGCCATCTTGTGCATGTGAAAAAACGTCTGTGTGTGTGTGTGTGTGTGTGTGTGTGTGTGCTGCAGCTAAACTGCTGTGCAGGGATGTGCAGATCTGCACACACTTCCATGTGCAGAGACAGCACCAGTGTCTGCATGTGCACACACTTACTGCAAGCACAGACACTGAGATGGGTTCTGAGTACAGCAGTGCATGTAAATACCTGCTTTTCTCTGATAATTCTGACTTTTTCTTTCCATCATAACCATGCAATAAACTTTCTGTGTGACTCTAAATGCGCTCCCAGTCACATGCAGGCAGAGGACACGAGAGGGCAGGCTTTCCCTCTCCTGCTTCTCTCTGCCTGGGCTCTCTGTTATTGTTATGTTTATGCAAACAGCCTTTGACATAATAGCTTTGAAACAGTTGAAAATTGGATTGTGCCTTTAGGCCAAACATTCAGACCACCACCTTGGCTATATTCATCTGCCACAGTAAATTGGGTTCAATGTTGGCTACACACACTGTATTTCAGGGAAAGATTGCAGCTTGGCAATAACTTTTGTACAGGAAAGACAAATGCAAACTCGTGGCATTGGAACTGTTTAGTTGTGCAATCCCTATCTGGAGGATACAGATTGTGCTGAGAATTTCTTTGGACATCTCAGGAGCAAATAAAACAAATTCCCAGACTGGAATCTCCATTCCTTTCTTTTTTGGCTTCTTAATGCAATCTAATTATGGTCTAACCTCCTGAAATAAATACCTAATAGGGGATGAACTTATTAGAAGAGTAAATTTACTGCCCATTATTCAGCAGAAATTCTTGTTGTCCTGCCTTCAAGTGATAATGTTATTGGGACTGAACATTGTTTGTCTGGCTAATGGTTCCTCTACTGCAAGACAGATTATATGGAAAATAAAAGTCAAAGCAAAGCAAGTCACAGTAGTAAAGCTCACAGTCAAAACAACTTTTAACATAGAAAGATCTCTTGAAAAGAAGTGAGAGGGTAACAGCACCTCCAACAGGAGTTAAGAAAGAATCTCAGCTGTGGTCTGAAAGGGAGGCAACATTTTCTGGGTTCACTGTAGTCAGTGTCACAATTAATTTTCTATGGACTGTTACAATTTTATTGCACATTTAAGAAAGTGAAGGTTTATTTGGGCCTTTCCCCAGAGGCAATGTGCTTGTTTCAACCTTTTCCAGTTCATCTTAGCAGGTGAGATATGTCCATGGAATTCAGGGCTATATTTTTCCTTCGGTCTCCAAGAAGGGTGGAGATCCAGGTGGAAAGGAGGAGATGGTGGCAGGAGCACTGAGGGCTGGCAGGAGGGCTCTGAAGGTGAGGTTAGGGTGGGAGCAAGGTGAAGGATGGGGAGAGAAGAAAAGCAGCAGTTCCTTTGGCACTCTTCCCTGCTTCATCTCTAGTTTCCATCGTGGTGCTGGCCCATCAGCAGATTAATGAGGCCATTGACTTTGCTAGGGGTGGAGAATATAAATAAAAGCAGTTTCCTGGCCTAGCTCCCACTGAAATCAAATCCAGGGGGAAGAGAAAGGCTCTTGTCTGAAGAGGAAGGCTTTTTTAGCTCAGGTGGTAACTGAGCTGCCAATAACCTTCTTGTGAAAGCAGAATTTTTTCTGCAAAATATATACTGCTCTTTCTGGATACATGCAGACTTGCACACCTCCTCCTTCATGCGAATGAGGTCACACTTGTGTTGTTAGCAGGAGAGAATTTTAAGGGATGCAGTAGAAAGCCTTTTCTTGAATGAGTACATAAATATTTCTTTTGCTGGAGGAGGTCTCCCAGTCAGAAGATTTTAACTGTCCTTTTATTTGTTTCATACACCAATATCTCATCCCCTGCTTTTAAAGCTACAGAATACAGCAAGAATTTTACCTGCCTAAGATGTTATTCATACCTCTGAATGAACCAGTCCTTTTATGCTAGCATTGGGAATGGTGGTTATGCTTAAACAAGAAGTAAAACAAGCATGAGAAACTTTGCTCTGCCACATCTCCCATCAGCTGTGATGGGCCAGATTCTGAAGAAAAAAACAAAACAAAACAACAACAAAAAATAGGTTCATGTTTTAAACACAAACTGTGACTACATGGCCTATGATAAATAGCCTTCAATACCTTCCACTGTCAAAAGACAGAGGCTTGGTTAGAGTGGGGCAGCAGGGCATTACACATGCTCTGTTCCAAGAAAAATATGTCAGAATTGTTCTGCTATACTTCTGTACTGCGTTTTTCTAGTCTGCTTAGTAGCACTTTACCATCTTTAGCAACTTGGTTTTGCCCGTGGGTAAAATATTTGCTACCAGACTCTGCCAGAAAACAGAAGTCACAAGCTGAAAATGGATAGGAAGTCACACATAATAGGAAAATCATATATTTCCATAGTACTATGAGGAAGTTTTTCTGCTTGAAAGAATGCTCCACAAATAACAATTAATCTTTTTTTCTCTTGCCAGATGTTTCCCCCCAAAAGGAAAAAGATCTTGCTAAATGTCTTCAATATGGTCATCCCCCCTATTTTTATCAGGCCTCTCACACTGAATAGAGCAGTATTTTATGGACAAAACTGAGTGAGCTGGCTAAATTTTGCAGTAGCAGACTCTGATGTGGTAAGGTTCTTTGTCATATAGCACAGTCAGAAGTCATTTATTATCCTGCTTTCCTTGATCCAAATTCTACCTTTCCTTTTCCTCAAGTGTGTGTCTTATAATCATCACTTATTAGCAGGATTATGATAGCATCTAGGTAATCTTGCCAGGATCAGGGCATTATTATGATGAACAATGACAGAAGTCTATTCATTAGAGTCCAGAGACATTGTTTTCTTAGCTGTAAAAGCACTTGGGCCAAGGAGGTCAGGCAGCTTTATTCAAAGTCTTCTGCCCGTGTTACCAACTCTCGTGATATTATCAAAGTCTCCCACCATTCTGGGCTTTTCAGTGAGCAGCACCTCCTGCTGTCATGTGAGTCCACAAGAAGCTCAGCCTTCATTAAATGAGAGATATGATTCAAGCCCTGTTGATTTCAAGTGAAAAGACTGAAAAATATGGGAAGCAGAAGGTGAAGAATTACCCTCTTGAAATACATAGCTATAAAAAATTAAATACATCAACAAATTAATTTTAAAATTTCTTGGAGGCAAACTTTGTACCTTCTTGGATCCTGACTCATTGGAGACAGAATAGGAAGGGACCTTGGAAGTCTCTAACCCCATTTTTCAATCTTCAAGCCTTTGCTTCCCAGTGCCAGTGCAGAGCAGGAAGGCAGGTAGGCAGGTGTTAAACACCTCATTGTGTGACTCAGGGCCCTGCCAAGACATGAAAGATTCTTCAACATTTGAAAGAGGCAGAAAGAGTGTGGGCTAAATACTCCATAGACATTCATGCCATAAAATGAGGTTCTATTTCAGTCTAACCTACCTATTCCGTTTTCATTTAGAGGGTGAACTGTTGGGAGCCAAGAATAAGTAGAAGGGGAGGGGCTATGATAAAAATATTTCTTTCCTCTTTCTCAAGATTGTCTTTACCACAACCAAACATACATGAATGCCACTAACTGTGTCTCATTTATCCTTGGTTTCTCCTTTCTCCTGTCTAGCCCCTTTGTCTCCTGTCGCTATGGCTCGTCAGATATATTTATCCAACCAGGCTCCCAGGCTTTTGCACAACTCTAGCAATGCTTAGAATGCTGGTTTTCGGGAAAAAAAAAATCTACTTGCAGCAGACAGAAGGATCTGAATTAGAATTAATCTTAAGAAAACAATTCCCTTCATGGAGGTATTTTGATAGCCCAAATTTCAGGGTTTTTTTTCCACTTTGGGAAGCTCCAAATAGAATCTTCTTCTGCCAGTGTGATCCCAAAATAGAGGAAACCTTGAATTCTCTTTTTTTGTCTCTTGAGCCACAGATAGTGGGAACCCTGAGGCCCCAAGTGATGGACAGAGCTTTCAGAAATACAGATTGCCCCACTCACGGGAAACCAAAATTGTTGGAACGAATACTGGAACAAAAATCAGGAATGAGAAAGCTTTCCACGGACTGGAAATGCTAGTTCTCTGTTTTGTTTTCAGAAGACTTTGAAGCCTTTGGGCTGATGTTTTTGGTTTTAGAAACAAAACAGCTCCCTGGTCTCTAGAGGCTATGCCAGGAGTCCCCCACTCCCAGGGACTCTTTTGTGATGTCTCCACATTATTTTCTAACTGAAAACTATTTCACAGGAGAGTTTCCATCCAGTTCCACTGGGAACCTTTTCTCAGTCCTAACAAGCCTGGAACTACCAGGGGAATCCTGGATCCCATTTTGAGCTCTGCTTAGTTCTTACTCCTTTTTGCTTGGACCTCTGCCTTTCCATCTTCGTGTGAATAAAGGCCTTGCTTCCAGGTTCAGGGTTTTCCTTCTTACTCTGATAGCCTGCAAGAAGAACTTTGGGTCCTGCCCCTTTAGGAAAAGGTTCTTTTCCCATTCTTTCTTTCCCCTCCTTATAAAATTAATTAGATAAGAATTTTGCTACTGATCCATTTTTCATTAAAAAGCCAAATCCCTTCTGTTAGATCTGGTCAGAACAAAGGTAAGAGAATTTATGTCTTAATTTTAGTTCATTATGACAGAAAGCATCCCATCCCATCACTCTCCCTCACCCCCTCCCCTTCCAAACCCTCCTCCTTCCTGGAGAGGATCAGTTATCACTCTGCCCCTAAACTCCTCACACTCTGCAAAGGCATTGGAGGAGCCTTCACTGCCCTTTATCTTCTGCTGCCTCATTAAGAGAAATGAACCTGAGTCTGAGAGAGAAATGACACAAGGGAAATAAAAATGTAATCCCTTGGTGCCATCTATAATGAATTGTTATGAAAACCATGAAAATATCTGTCCTCAGATATTGTTCTTTGATTTGAAGTCAGTGTTGTAAGCGGTAATTTTTGTCATTAAAGCTGTTAATCTGTGCAGCGTTCCTCATAAGTTTTTATGAAGAAAAACAGTCCTGCTGCCTACATGCTCATGCAGGGAGTTTCTAAGCAGTGCTACATGAACAGGGTGCCTTTGAATAATTGGCTTTAATTATAGCCGAGGTGGTTGTCTGTCTCAGAGATGGGACTGCTTCATGGCAGCCTGCTGTCCACTGCCACGATGAGATGGAATGAACTGGTTCATCTGAACCTCACTGACACATTATTCCTCCACCTGGCTGATGACAGAGTGTGGGCAGGTCCCAAAGCACCCACACACGTGTGTGTGCACTTTTCCCTAGTGATTGCCCCAGACATAAGCTTTTGCATTTGGGATGGAACTGTGAGGGATTGTTGTGTCCAAAGCAAAGCCAAGCTGTGGTGAGCAGAGAAGTGCCCAGAGTATGATTCTTTTTTATTTCCTCCCCAGCTGCCACAGAGGTAATCTTCATGAAACCCATCTTCAGCTTTTCTTCACTGGGGATCCTCTTTTGCCACATATGAGTGGTTCCCTGAGATGCTACAAAGTTTTTTTTTCATGCTGTGCATGTCAAGACAGGGCTGCAGTCAAGAGATGGTAAAGGGGTTCCTGCAGCCCCCTGCATCAATACACTAGAATTACTGTATGCATTTTCAATGCACTTAGCATGTGTGTACACTCCATTACCCCAAGGAGTGAACACTTTGGAAAGAAAACATGGTTGCTGGGGAGGGAAGAAAGCACAGGAGACTTCTGGTGTTTAGATTGCTTTGGCTGAAAGGAATTACAGGCATAAATGTTTCCAGCTCTCACAGAAGTTGTGCTTTGTGTCTCCAAAGCAATTACCTGCAGCAAACTAAGGTGGAAGTGAGTGTAGCTCAGCAGGGAAAATAGGGAGAGATGGGACATACAAAGCTCTGCAAGCCAGGAATCTGCACAGCCTGCATTCTGTGGTCCTAGCCCAGCAGAGTCTCTTCTCTGACCTTCAGAAGCAGGGAAATCACTTCTACATAGCACAATTTAGAAATGCTCTTCAGACAAAACAGGCTGTAGGAGTGAGTGTAAAGCAAACTAAAAACTTGGATTAGCTGGAGGGAGTACCAAATCTAGGAATGGGATCTGAAGCTTTCACACACTGTAAACTGAGAGAAAAGGGTGCATGCAGGAACTGAAAAGAGGTTCCTCTGCCTGTAGGCTGTCCTCATGTTGCCCCAGGACTAAGGGTGATAGCTCTGTGAGTGGTGGATCTCCTTGTCTGCTGTACTAGGAAGTCAGTTTTACTGTAGACCTTTCTCCATTACAGTCAAAAAAAGGAAATCCCAGTCAGATAATGAAGGTGTTAAGCCTCAAACCATTGAATTCAAAGTAGTGTGTAACCATTACAGATTTCAGAGAAAGTATAGGAGGAAACTCAGCCTTTGGACTGCATTTTGCACCTCCCTCAAAGGATCAGTTCCATGCTTCAAATGGTCACCATGAACCTGCAGTCTGATCTTGTAAGGATTTACTTTTTCCCATCAGAATTTAGCTAAAGGCTCAATGTTATACACTGTGCAAAGATTTGGCTCTGTGGCTTACTTCCTGGATCTTAGCAGAATCACAGACACCCTTCTTGTCTGCAAGCATTTAGGAACAATGAAATGCTGAGACTGATCTGCAGTGACTTTGCAGAAAGGCCATTGTGAAATGAATGAGAATAGAGGCAACATGAAAGACTTAAAATTACAAATAAAAGACCAATAAAGAGAATGAGTTGATGCAACTTTCAAGACAGTAAGTTGGCTGAATAATGAACATGCCATGGCACCCATCCCTTAAAGGAAGCCTCTTCCCCATTTGGTCTCTGCTTTAAAAACAGAAAATATGTAAATAACTTATTCAAGGTGTACGACATTCATTGTCAATTCTATTTTTATGGAAGTGTCCATTCTGGAGTCCTGATATTTTACACATAAGCCTCTGGAATCAGGCAGGATCCAGTATAAAGTCCTGTGCAAAATAGATGAGGTAAGATTCCTGTATATAATGCCCATAATCTCTGCAGAGAAATTCAGGTATGTTTCCAGAAATTCTCAAGAGCATCACCAGCACCAGGTCTCTTACATAGGCAGCCTGGGGCTTTGTGGGTTCCCGAGAAGAAGCTATTTATCTTCTCTGCTTCAAGATAAAGAACTCCAAAACCTGGCAACTTACCCTTTGTACTCCAGGCAGAGTAGTTGTACAGGACAGGCAATTATTTCCTTGTTTCTGACATTCCTACAGCTCAGCGAGTATTTTCCAGCATTTTTGGGGATGTAAGAACAAGATGATCAGAGAAGAGGGCTCTGCAGATGCCATTAACATGGTAGGCTGAATCTGCTGACAGTAAGTCAATGATTCTTTCTGACAAGACTGTAAGAGTAGCAGAAGGACATCTGTAGGATGACTCATGTTAATGGAAGAATGGGATGTATGACTTGAGATTTAGGACAGATGTCAGGTTCAGAGAAGTGTGGTGTAAGGAAGATCATTTTTACTGGCATAGTAGCAGGAGACAACTTGTCAGAGTGATGTTGACTCCTTTTTTTGTATTGTTTTGGAAGTTCCCTTGGGAAGAGGGAAAATGGAAAGGGCAGAGGAAGACCTGGCAACCATCCCCAGCCAAATGGAAGAGGTTGCTTTCCTGCAGACAAATGGAACATGTGGTGTTGGTGATTCTATTACCTTCAGTTTTCAAAGGAGCAACCTTGGAAGAGCTGGAAAGGGGGTCTTTATTAACTCCAGTGTAGTCAGGGTGGTTCATCCCTCTCAGGTCTGCCTATGTGTTGAATTTCTACCAGTTCCCCAGGTGTTGACTTAAAAAATGACATGTAAAACATGGCAAATGTCTATAAGGTTAAGCCTCTGAAGGTATCCCTCTAGGGGTTAAGCAGTTCCTTTCTGCCTTACATAAGCATGACTACCAACAGAAGCTAAATATTTGTAAGTTTATGTTTAAAATATCAGAAAACAACCCACTGAGTTAAGTGAAGCTTCTAATGAGATCAGAAGATACACATCGCCTGGCATTGATTTCAAGGTTCTGGGCTTACTTCTTCTGCTTTTGAAGAAGGCTCAGTATTTCAGGACAGCTTCATGGTCCAAGAGAAACCCAGTGAAGATATTAAGCAAAGATGTGATACTTCCTTTTCTTTGTTCAAGAAAGAAAGTGTGTTGCATTCTTAACTGCATTCTGGTAACTGTAAGATCTACAGTAGTGATTTAAAAAGCATTTGAATGAATTCCAGTCTCTCCTCCCACCTCCTAAAAGCTGGGATGAAGGTCTATCCAGCTTTTAATGGAAACAAGAAGTTCACCCAGACATCTTCAACAGTATTAGTCTTATTTACATAAAGTCAATTCTTAATTAATATTGATGTACAATCTGTAAGGCAAGACTCAGGCCTGTGTACTTCCCTGTGTGATCTGCACCTTATCTCAGACCTTATTTTTTACTGGTTCTCTCTTTGGGCATGATATTTATCTACCATTATCTCTGCTGCTTTTTGTCCCTTCTGTTCACAGAAATGATGGCAGCTGGAATTTGAATGGAATTTCCTGTTCTCCTTGGTTTCTGTGTTCCCTTTTGCCATGGGGTCAGGACAGGAAGTGGAATTTTGCAGAACATTTTGAATTTAGTGTGGGAGACACTGCATCTGCAGATGTGCCAGTGTTTGTTCCATTGTACTGCCGTTTATAGGGTCTTATATTTTCTTTACACAATAGGATCCTGATTCATGATAAGGCCTCCAGACAGTTCTGTCTTATACAGATAACATTATGAATGCCCAGAATAATTTGCAAGTTGTTAGCTAAGTAATAAATTTCACTAGGCTCCACTGAGTAGGCAGTGTTGTAATTTGCAAGTAAAGAAGTGAAGACTTAAAACTGAGTGTGAGTTGCTGATTTAGAAAGAGACTGAAAACCCAGGACAAGGATCACATGCCCTGTACTCCTGGCTGGTAGGCACCTTAGCATCTCCTGCATGTTTCTGGTATGTCTGTAAGTGGCCTAAAAAGACATTTCTTCCACGAGGGCATAATAGATTTCAGAGCCAATATGAGTGGAATAAACAGATAACACAGTATTTTGTGTATTATCTCTGCTTTCATAGCAGAAAGACTTCTATGGACAAAGCCTGTTGAAAAGCCCTCAAGTTTTACTGTCCTTTTTGTGTATGGGAGAAGAGCCAGGTTATGTGCAACAGAATGAGATGGATACAGGCTGGAACTTGAAAGCCAGAGGGTTATATTCCTTTTCTGCCTTCTCTGTTATGACCTAGTGTTTGTTCCCAATCTGGACAGTGAGATTTCATCTCTCCTCACACAAGCATTGTAGGGATGAATGAATCCCAGGCTGTCAAGTGCCAAACGAGCCAGCAGATTGGAGACCTCACGGTGTCAGCCACTACAGGGGGCTGTTCTGTGTCATGTCTCTGTCCTTCAATGTCCACTCCAACACTTGCAGCTCAAACACCTCGTGTCTGTGAGCTCTAAGGATGAACCAGCTTCCCATACTTTCACAGCAAGAATCAGGCTCTCAGCCATGGCCAGCAGAATCTGGCTGAGAAGCGTGGGAAACTTAAAAGTAAGAGAGAAAATCTGCTCTGTCAAGGGCTGTTTTCCTGAGGCAGCAATTTCTGATGCATCCAGCATTCTTTATGGATAATCTGTACTCCTGGAGCAGCATTTGGAAGAGTGGATAGAGAAGTACTTTATTCTCAAAAAAAAAAAACCCCAAACAATTCATCCAACAAATTGAGAGTTGTGTCAGTCACTAACAAAGAAAAAGGAGCTCTTCAGGTCTCAGACTGCCATCTTTTGTTGAACCCATTAGCCATTTCCTTAATGGCAAAAGAATGAGGTGGATTTTCTCTTAATTACTTTTAGAGTATGATGTAGGTTTTTAAAGTGAACCCCTTGAGAAAGAGGGATTAAATTACTACTTTGGAGATCTTTCCAGACTAATCTTTGTGTCAATGCAGGAGATTCCCTTCACCTCAGTTTCTCTTCAGCTCTATTTATTTAAGCTCAAAGTAAGAGTTTTCCTTCAATATCTCACTTTAACCTCCTTTACTACAACAGTTAAGGGATATTGATGTGATTGTCATAGACATGCTTTGCTCAGCTCTTTCTCCACTGTGAATTGTTGTCATTGTCCAATGATCATAATTTTTATATATTTTAGACTACAAGTCAGACAGAACTGTACTTATGGGAGAAATATTCACGTAGGTTTTGTGCTTACACGAGATCTAGGAACATTTTTAAGGAAAAAAATCTCTCTTAGTGAAAGGACTTGGGATCTGCCTCTTCCAATCACTTATTGCAAAATTCTGATATTTGCTTATTTAGCCAGTCAATACACCCTCACTCCTACATCAGCATCTGGGACTCGCTGGAAAATTATCCTAAGAATCAGATTAACTTTCTGACTACTCTTGTCAGGAAGATTCATGGGAACACTACCAAATTTCTACACTTTGCTTCTTCCATTTTATCTCTTGGTCTGAGACATGTAAAAGTGTGATGGGTGATAGCAGGCATCCCATAAAGGTATGCCCAGAAGTAGCTCATAAACAGTTTCTGAAAGACTTCTGCTTTGTTGTCAAGAAGTACGATGTGAATTATTTTGTTGAAGGCTGTGAGATATTCTGTAGATAAGGATATGATCAAAGTGCACAAAGCTGGAGCAAGATGACCTCTGCATTTGATATAACTGTAGATAAAACCTGAATGGCAGGAGAGAAACACATTTGTCATGAATGAATGTGAATTTTTTTTTCCCCAAACTAGATGCAGACTGTGTAGATAGAGACTGTCCAAACAAGCAAAACTATTCCATGTGTCTTTGTTCAGTAGTGATTTCTGCTGCATAAACCCAATTACATTACCATCCTAACTGACTACTGGGAATCTGTCATTTCCACTACAATATCTACACAAACATTGACCATCTTGTTTTAGCATTTGCAAGTGTTTCAGTGAGATTTTGAGGGGGCTGACATGCTTGAAGTTTTTTAAATAAACTTTCTAAAAAGAAATGTTGAAACATTATATTTCTGTCTACCTGTGGATTTTACTTAGGATAAATACCATCCTTTGCTCCTTTACTTGCTATAGTCACAGCGGATACAATCTCATGGAAGAACTTAATATTGCCAATTGCCCAATGGTCCTTAATAGCTGGGCTTTAATTATTATCTGTGAATTACCCAGCTCTATGCATAGGTGTTATATCTGCTGCATTCTCTTATGGTCCTGAACTTACCTTAAGTGTTGGACTTACTCCAACACTTCCTCAAATGAAGCTGTACTATCTAACTGTTTTCCACATGACTATAGGTACTTTGTAATTAGTTGAAAATTCTTATTTTCACTCTATTCCACTGAGATAAACTCTAATATTCTCACTTAGGACATAAGGAATCTGGGCCACAGAAATAGTAAAGGCTATAATCACAAAGCTGTCCAGATGCCTGATTTCTATTTGGTTCCTAAAGAGAATTTACGTGTTGACGTCCCTTTATGGACTGTGGTCTGAAAAACTATTTGCAGAGGCTTATTTTCAGACCCCTTATGAAAAAAAACTCTGAAATTTATGTTCTATGTGAGTTTTCAAAAATCATGCAGAAATCTTGCAACTAAGCAAGGCATCAGAGTTGCATCTTCTGACACTGAGCTGTACCACCTAATTGAGGCATTTCATGTTTGCAGTACTGCTGATTTTTAGTCTTTGATCTTTGTGTGAACTTATTTGGTTTTATAAATTATGAATTTTTAGTGGTTTTTTTTACTGTTACAATTATGACATTGACTTTTGTATTTATCTTCCATCAGGAAACTGAGTAACATGATTATTGGGACCGGTTCTTTGAAGCCTGCAATTCCACAGCATGTTTTTTTCTGTAGGCTGTCTCCAAGTAGTGACACCATGTCTAGGTCCCATCATAACAGCTCTAATGAAAAAGCAAACTAAACAACCCATCATTAGGTTCATATGTCCTTTAGGATTCAGTAATATCACAGTGAGTCAAGCTGCAGTGCTATCGTTTTGGCTGCAGTGTTTTATGGTCCTCCTGACCGAGTGAAGTCACACGGTCATCTGCACTGAGGTGTGGGGTGAGCAGCATGCTGTCTCCTTGGAAACTGGGAAGTTGTGTGGGAAGGAGTGCATGTCCTAGAAACAGCAGAGAGAAGAGCCTGATAGGGGATCTCCAGCCAGAATTTCGCAGGAGGAAAGCATCTCTGGTACCTTGGCCTCCCAAGCCTTTCATCTGACATGCTGCTGTCCCCATCTCTGGACTCCCTAACCCCCCATTAACAATACCAATGTGTGTCCCTGCTGGATTGACATCCTGCCAGTGAGCTTTGTCCCTGGGAGCTGAACAGACTCCTCTTGGTAGTTCCCAGTGACAGTCTGAAGGCATAAGCTGGAACATAGCAAGTTCAATTTAAACATAAGAACTTCTTTACTATGAGGGTGACAAGGCACTGGAAAAGGCTGCCCAGGGAGGTTGTGAACCTGCCTGGATGTAGTCCTGTGTAAGGTGCTCTAGATGATCCTGCTTTGGTGGGAGAGTTGGACTAGGTGATCTCTAGAGGTCCCTTCCAACTCTGATAATTCTGGGATTCTGTGAACCACACAGCTTTCCTCTTGGCTACAGCATGCACAGTGGGCTGGCACCCCACAGCAGCACCACAGCACAAGCTGTGCAGTTCAGCCATCCACTTCTCTGCCTTCTTTCAGAGTGGTCATCTTCCCCACATTATATGAGAATAAAGATACTGTGCTAAGGTGTTCCCAGAGGTACCAGCGTGTTAAAATCAAATATTGTCAACAATTAACTGCCAATGTCAAGTATTTTCCCTTCCATTGTGATAAAAGCTTAATACTCTACAGAAAGACACTGCCAGCTTTGAAAATCAGAGTATGAGTTGTATCAAGTTTCTCTGCTAAAACTCTCCATTGTCATAGATTCCCCCCATTTAGCTGGCAGTTAATTTATTTATTATTGTTGTTACAAAAGCAGTTTGGAATCCCAGTTCAGACCTGTAGCCTGTGGGAACAGGAGCTCCTGTACCAGGTAGTACGCAGCTCCCATCTCAGAGAGCTCAAAGGCCACGGAGAGCTGAACTGGACTGGACAAACTGGGCAGATGTGGTTTGGAAATACTGCAGTGGGATACACAGAAAGCTCAAGTGGCCTTTTGGTTAATAGAAAGCTATGGGAACAGTCTGCAAGCAGTAAGCATGAGTAAAAGGTAAGATATGGTTTACTAGAGACAATGCTTGAGAGAGAAGTTGACTTGAAACTTCTCAGATTCATTTGGGGCAAAGTAAGCCCAGGAAGCTCCCATTTTTTTTTCCTTGCAGAGATAAAAAAGTTTTTTTTTTAAGAACACTGAGATTTAGTTTTACCAGTTCATTTTATTAGTGCTTAGGGTGATCAGAATTTAAAAATATATCTTCTGGTACAAGTTTGTTTGTTTGTCTTTTGGTACAGACTCCTTACAAAGCCACATTTTGAAAACCAAATATTGCATTTTTAAGGGAAAACATTTCACCAAGAAACTCCTTGTTAATTTTCTTTGTCAGTTTTTCACAGGGAAAATCTGTAAAAACTGCTAACCACATTGAATGCTTTCACTAGGAAAAATGTTCATGTTTGTTGAAAGGATATTTTTCCTGAGAAATATTCCAATGTTTCTTGGATGAAAATACTTGAAACAACCCCTGAAATTCAAAAGAAATAATAATAAAAGAAATTTTACTATTTTCCTGAAGGGAAATGAATGTCAGTGTTGGATAATTAAAAACCAAGGGCTCAGCCTTTTCTCAAACAACTGAACAGAGCTTCCTTGAACTCATCTTGATTTTTCAACACTGTGTCAGAGTATGGAGATCAGTGCTGGAAAATGTGCTGGAGATGGGAATGAATGCTGTACTGTTTAAAAATGAAAAATTGCAGATCAAGCCCCTTTTTCCCCCCCTCAGTTACAACCCTTGCTCTGGGACACAGAGTCTGTCCCAGTTACAGGAAAGCCAAGTGGCCAAAGTGCTGGCTGGAGGCTTTCTGTGTAACAGGAGGCAGTTGCTGCTCTGAGGAGCTTTCAGGCAACAAACAAATCAAAAAGGATGGAAAAAACTAAGAGGTTCAAGGACAGTTTCTCCTAATAATCACACAAAATCTGCATGTAAGTTCAGGACAGAATATATAGCTGAGATTTTAGAGAATATGTTTGCTTAGAAGACTGTACTCTCACTACAGGAGGTGGTAACACAACATCCAGATCCAGGAAAGGAGCAATATGCTGGAAAAAGGAGCTGCACTGGCAGAGACATATAAAGAAAAATAATGCTCTTTGTTTAGAAAAATATTTTGGATTGGAATGCAATTCACTGCCTTAACTATTGAGGAAAGTAACACTGGAAGAGAGTGCTTCTGGGAGATTTCCATTAGAAATTGCAAAATCTTTTTCTGCCCAATGCAATTAAACAGCAATAGGAGTGTGTTGCACAGTTTATGAAGCAATAATCCAGTTCCCAAATGGCTTGACTGGGAGACTGATGGCCAAGTCATTTATTCCAATGAGAAAAATAGATTATTGCTCAGGAAAGCAGCAGGATGGAATTGTTACAATTATTCTGCTGTCTTAGTTTATCAATTTGAAAATCTAGATACAAATTCTTTCTCTGGGATTAGTTTCTTCTTTCCTTGTTTGCATTGCTAGTCCTGTGCAAGGAGTCCTGCTGACTTTGCCATGATTACCTGTGGAGCAAAGTATAACTCTCAGTAAGAGTGACAGGACAAGGGTTTCAAGGCTGCAACAAAACATGGTAGCTAGTGAAGTCAGTGCAATTTTGGCCAGGATATGTGGAGACATAACATTATGAAGCAGGAATGTAATAGCTCTCATGTGACTGCACTGGGGATATTGTGCTTAGTTCTAAGCACCTCGTTAACAGAAATGTATTAACAAATTGGAGGGGATCCAAGGAAGAGAAAGTCTGTTGGGTACGTTGATTTACGAATTAAGATGGGCCTGAGTGGCTGATGTCCAATATGAATCCATACTGGAATGACTCCAGATCTTCCAGATATTTGTGGGTTCAGGACTTTATGATCCTGGATCCGCTCGAGCCAGTAGAAAGACTCCCATTGGCTCCACTGATTGTTAGAGTTGGGTCTGCTTGAAGAAACTTTGGCTGAACAGTGACTAAGGCTAAGGATTTATATATTACTTGGAAAAGAGTAAATAAAGGGGAATGTATTGTAAGTTTGGAACTGTTAGAAGCATGCAAATGTGAGGACCATCATCTTGTCTGACATACTGGGAAAATGAACTGAGGACCCTCAGAGTTGGAAGCAAGAGATTTTTAAAATCTTGAGCCAAGGTGGCTGGACTGCAGCACGCTCCTCTTCTCTGGGCTTGGGAAGAGAGTGGAGCATAAGGAACAGGCATAACGAACCCTTACCATTAATTGACAGAACCATTGTTTTAGAAGCAGGATGATACATTTAAGAAAAAGAAATGAATCAGCCATTAACTGATGAGCCAGAGTCACAATACCTCTCTCTCTCTCTCTCTTTTTTTTTTTTTTTTTTTTTTTTTTTTTTTTTTTTTTTTTTAGTAAGCTTTCTAAAAGAACAGGTTGGACACCTGATTGTTCTTGATGATTATTTATTTTTTTGTTATCTTAGGACTATGATGGGATTTCTCTCTACCTCACTGTACAAAACCAGACCTTTTTTGATCCTGAGATTGTGTATTTAGATATGGTCAGAATTACCATTTTAGCTACAGCTGACTCTGCTCTATAGGTGCTAGGCACTGCCCCGAAGCCATCTCCCTTAAATCTGCTGGTATAGCTGTGTGTTTCCTTCCTAACCCAGTTCTAGTGAAAAGACCCTGACTACTTTTCCACACTATTCTGAAGAGTAACTTAGCTGGATTTTTTTAACAGAGTCAACATGTGTAGCCAAACCTGTAGGATGGTTATTTCTGTTGAGAGGCCTGAAGTAGCAGTCAGACCATTTGCTTAAATGGGAGTTGGGAAATGCTCATGCTATGGGGAGATTTGTGCAACAGCAGCCATACAGGTTATGTCTAAGCTAGAGCTCAAGCACTCCAGATCCTGAAGACAAGCAATCCAGACCATGTGGTAAGCCAAATAATAGAAAAAGTATTGAAACCCCAACTTGGTCCATAGTGAATACCAACAAGAAAGCATGCTGTTTCACAGATCTTGTGTATGCTATGTCACAGATTTTGTGTCAGGTCTGGATTCTCTGTTCAAGAGAGGCTTTCTCTGTGGTCCAGGTGTTCTTGCTATTTTTTTCCAATATGAAGCTTCCTATTCTCATGTTATCTCACATCACATTATTTTTCTTCCTGGGAACACTAATACTGGCTCTTTTCTCTACCCAGCTCTTTCCAGGAATTTCATATAATGGAGATTTCCACCCTGTTTTGTTTGGCTGAAGTTGCCCTGCAGGTACAGAAGTTGTTAGATGAAGAATGACAAACAGAGACATGATGATGTCACAAGTTTTTTTTCCATAGTAAAATCAGCCAAAATGATATTTATTTACATATGCCCAATAGCATAAAAATCTGACTCAGTTGGAGATTCCACTTGTTCCCAGAACACCAAGAAACTTCAGTGCAATTTAGCTTAAAAGCTCCATTGTTTAAAAATCTGCATGTTTTCTGCCTTCTTTGTTCCCTTATCTTGGCTGCAAAGCAAGAGTATAACACAATGTTTACATGATGAGCCTTGATTTCATATCCTCACTAACATCTGCTTGTTTTATATTCCAAATGCTGCTTACAATATAAAATTATATCCCAAACAAAATATGTTTCTCTGCAAATAAGGAATCAATTAATGCCACAAAGTCTAAACCAATATATTAAAAACCAAAAATTGGAAAGTAAATGTCACTGAACTTTGAGTAACTGATAGTGCTGCTAATGTCTGTTGTAAGGCTGTTGGCCTGTGCCAGTGCGTGTGATGATTAAATTTACTTAGTTCTGTATAAGCAGTGGATCATACAAGGGTTTTCAGATAGGTTTTTTTTTTTTCAGAAGTATTAATTTGATGCTGGAAAACCCCAATGGATGTTGTTTCATGCCAGTGACATAAGATGGGGCTAAAATCTTTCCAAACTTAGTACTTTAGGTGCCTTAGCAGACATAGTAATATCACAGCAGGGAACAGCAACGTCACATCTGGAACATTATAAAATTGGCAGTGCTGAAAAGGCATTAGTAAACATTATTAACAATTCCTTGCAGGCAATTAGACTGCAACAATATCTTTGGAGAAAGTTTTTTTTTTCTTTTTGCATCTTTATTTCTCTCCTGCTAATGAGAGACTAATGAGCCACAGACTTGTTACCTGGGAGGAATATCTCAACAAAGATTTAGTGAACTTAAGACCAGTATTTACAAACTGATGACTGTTCATGTTCATTATATGTTTTAAATGAGGAGGAACTACAGTTAAAAAAAAAAAAAAGGAAGCAAGTTGTTCCTTGCTAAGAGACTTCTGAAAATCTAAATGTCAGAAGTTTCCTGATGTCAAGGTTAGAGCCTTCCACCTTTCCCACCATTTAAGGCAAAGCACAGCTATGTGTAATTTTTTGCTTTTCTGCTTTGCTGTTACCAAAATATTAGTCTTCCCTGACTATTGCAAAACCTACTTGTGGTTCTAAGTGATTTCAAGATATTTTTGTTTTGGTTTGTTTTTTTTCTTCCTTAGGAAACTAGGCTAGCAAGCAAAACGTGTTGACCCACTGTCTATGTAGGTGTACATCAGGATGTGCCTGTTTCAATCACCTTCTGTTTACAGCTTTTTTGTGAAGACAGTGTCTTTGTCTGGCTTCCTAATCTTAACTATCTGAAAGGCTGCTGATAAGACATTGGAGAATATCAAGCAGACTGCACTTGCAGTTCTAGGCAGAAGGAAATCACTCAGAGCTTATCAGCAGCTCTGATACAAGTCTTGTGATAGGGCACATGGATGGGACTTGGGAGCAATGGCTGAAATGAGTTGCTGTGCTACAATGTTCCTGTGTGTCCTTGAGCAATCCACACATGGATAAATTTTAAAAAATATCTCTCTCTTACAGACTGGAGACCTAAATCCATCCTGAGATGTCAGGCTGGGTAGCCCATGAACTGAGGAAAACATCTCTAGGATGGTGCCTCTTAGGAGCTCTGAACACAGAGACCTTTGCAATTGGATTCTATTCAGTACTTGAGCAAGCACTTGATGTCAAGCCAGGGGAATTCAGTGTCCAAAGAGTACAGTGACCCAAAATAGAGCATGTGTGACTGTACTATAAATCTTCTTGCACTTTCCTCCCCCTGCCCCAGAAGATCTTCATGTGTTCAAGTCATGGTGGCAAAAGCAGCTTACCAGTCTTTGCTCACAGAGACAGGGGGTGTGCAAACCCTTTTTTCATTTAGAAACAGCTGTTCTGACATCAATCCATTTGTGAGGATGCACACAAGGTTTTGGTTTTGTTCACGAGTGAGTTAGGAAACCTTGAATGCTGCCACAGGAGATTTCTTGGGCTACTCATTTTCTCTTGAGTTTTACAAGTTTACTTTCTCTTGGAATGTCTGGTTAACTCATCTAAGTTGCTGGTTCCTCTGGGATCTTAGATTTTTCACCTTGACACTCTAATCTGTGGCTTCGTCCTTTTCCCAGTCTGTATCCCACACACTTACTTGTTTTACTTGGTCCTTTACAGAAGCCATTGTGTTCACTAGAAGCTGATGCCTGGGACTTGGCACTCAGTATAGGGCTAACAAAAGACTGTAATCCAGGGTTTTGAACCATTCAGCCACACAGTTTTACATCAGCAATGCAGGGGTGTAAACCTGAGATTACCAAGAACAGAGTTGTTGTCCCACCTGTTCCATCATTTCTCCACCTTATGTGCACTCACTCTGAGGACTGCAAGCAATTACTCTGCTAGGTACTAAATACAATATGCAGCACATGGTAGTGTAAAATTATGGAATTTAGGAGTTTTAATGAGCTCAGGTGCAATACAAAAGAACTTTTTTTTACTTTTTTTCTTTTTTTTCTGTCCATAAAATTATATGGCTCGGAATCAGGGGTTTATACAGCCTTGGACAAAGCCATTTTATTTAAAGGGTGGGTATAGGGGGCAATACTACAACAACACCCTAGCCCAGCACAATTATATGCAGATTTGTTCATAAATCTGGGCTGGAGCAGATGTGCTGCACATGTTGAAAATTCAGAGCATGTTGCTGGAACTTTAAACATAAACATGAACCTGTTTCCAAAGAGGAAAATCTGCTCACAGTGAGGAGCTGACCCCTGTGCTTTAAACAAAAATCAAGTCCATTCTGCCTTTGCCATGTGTTTACTTTCCTTGCCTGGTGCCTAGGGTAGCTTAAGGAACAGCCAGAAGAAAAGAAACAATTTACCTAGGTCAGAAGTATAGTGGCACTATGGACATAAGGAAACAAGAGGTAGGATATGACCCAACTCATCTGGCCATCAAAGGTCCTGTTAGGCTGGGTCAGCAGTGTCATGCTAGGATCTCTAGTCTGTATTTTTAGATGCTTGAAGTCTTCTGCCCTGTGGCTAAATCTTGTAGAAAAACATCACTGCACTTCACAGTGAAATAGCTTTAAACACAAACCTGCACTCTGTAGGTAGTTAGAAGTGAAGTTCCTGCAGCTGACTATGTGATTAAATTCTTTTGGAGGGTAGCAGGGCATGAAGACTGCACCCTGACTGAGTGTCACCATACTTGCTCTTCTTAATAGTAACAAGCTGAAATGCTGGCAAATCCTTCTCTATGAGGCTGTGAGTTTCCAGATTTCAGCATGGCCTGGTGCATGGCTGATGTGTATCATAGGACGTGATGCATTTTTCTCTGTTCTGGGCTTCATTTTGTCATAAAGGGGTGTGGGTTGCTCCAGGGTCACTGAGAATGCAAGGTGCTTTCTTTCCATCTCTTGAAAAGGTCTCCAGGTAAGGGGCAAAGGTAACTTTCTGGTTAATGTGAGACTGCTTAAATCCTATCTGCTCCCACTGATGTTTAGACAAAGAAAGAAATTTATTCTCTATTACCTGGCATGGTGATGATACCATGACTCGCATGAATACAGATGTACCAACTTCTCTTTCTTCTTGCTCATCTACTTATCCCACTGCCTTCACGACTGTAAAGAACTTCAGTTCTTAGGATTCATGTTCACATTTGTGCCACTGCTTGCACTGGCAGTGAGCTGCAATACCCTGGTATTGGGCGTGTGATATTTGTCTGGAGGTTTCAGCACCTGAGAAACCTGCACCTCTCTGGCAAATTGCTGATGTTTTATTTTCCTTTAAATCAAAGAGCCATGAAGAAAAAAAAAAGTGTGAAAAAAGATTGATATGGATGTGGATTGTGCTGAGAATAGTCACAAATAAAACATATCTCTTTGGTTATTGAAAGTAAAAAAGATGTGCATCTGGGTGATTCCTCTGTTTATCACCTCCTTTCCTGCCTTATGTCTCTCTTTGCCACATGTGCAGCCAATTGGGATTGGGAACCTCCTGCCAGAGGTTTTATTAACATTATACCTGCTAGGAGCAGTGAGATGCCTGCACGCTTGGTTGAACAGGGTTGAATGATTATCATGATGACTAATTATAAATGGGTTTTCATTTGAGAAACACTCACATGTGAGGACTCCATTAACTAATCAGGTTTTCAAGGGGTTTTACTCTTTTGAAACCCAAAGGCTCCCGTGACTGACAGTGCACAGCCCAGATAACACAGCACAGATGAAAGCAGAAGGGCTGTCAGAGCTGACATGTTCACCTTAAACTGGAAAATTTTAAATGTTCCCAATGGCCCAACTATTTGTCCTTCCACCTGACTGCTGTTCAATCCATTGCCTGCAAATATGGTAAGACAAAGAAAAGATGCATTATTATTAATAAATGAATGGAGCTATTTGCTATTTATTATTTAAGTCCTCAGTACTGGCAGGCTTTAGTGATATATGAAACACAGGCAAGTAATTTATTTATTAGGGAAAATAATGATTTTTTCCCCCTGTTCTGGAGCCCTCTCTGACCCAAAACAACAGGGGGTTTATCAAGTACAAATAAGATGACTTGTAATTTTAGAGTCTTTCAGAGCACTGTAACTGACAACCTTTTTAACATAAGTACATTGAACAAATAATTTATAGAAGTATTCTGGGAATATTTTAGGGTGTTTTATTACTACTTCTGAAAGCTATGGCATGTTATTGATTTTGGTGTATGAATATAACCTAAAAGTGAGGGCACATGCTTTCCTCCTAATCCAAATCAGCTTTGATGGCAACCCATATATTTTACTGAAAGGAGCCTTGAACCAGCAGTAGAGGTTAACAATTACACATCATAGCCAAAAGTTTAAGAAAACGAATTTTGCTCATTATACACTGTCCACATCCAGCCACAAGAAGTTCCCCACTATTCCCTCCCTGATGTCTCATCCAAATTCCTCAGTAGCTATTTGTCAGAATTTTGAAGCCTTATTCTTGCATTTGTGTCATGTAATTACATTGTATTCATGGAGGCTTCTACTGAGGAAATGTAATCATCATAGTACTGTTTTCTGCATGCTATAGAAATAGCAGTGTTTCTTTTAAAATGGGATTGATTGCTTGCTTTATATTTTTTCATGTATATATGTGTTTGTGTGTGTATACACAGGCATAGGTATATATAAGAATAGCTATGATGTATACATTACTGGATGTGGGTATTTCTGTATTTTGTTCTTTGCTGTTCCTGGGGTACTACTCCTCATCACTACAGAGGGGTTCAGTTCCTCTGTTTACCTCTTTTTATCTGTCCAAAGGGTCCAGAGCAGCTTCAGTGCAGCCTATTGGGAAGATTGATGCCTCTGCCCTTGTTTTCTGGTGACCTTTGAACCTGTCTATTTGATACTTCAGTGAAACTGGACTAATTCACCTGGTTGCTGAAAACTGTCAAATGGTACCAGTGCCTAATCACTGCCACCATGGTGCAAATGTCAGCCAGGTCACTCATCAGAGGACTCTCCAAACCACACCACCAAATGTGTGCTCCTTTTTCTTCTCTTCCTGAGTTTTCTCAGTAATCTTCTCTGCTGACAGTTTTTACCATTGCTAGTTCAGTTCTGGAGGAATTTTTAATCCCACATTTAGTTCTTGGCTTGAAAAAGGAATGGTGGCCAGTTTTTAAGTGCCTGGATATAGCTATTCTTTGAACTACAGGTCTCCTCTAGCTGCACTTAAGAGCACCTGAACAAGTTGTTTAATTCCTATTATCTTCCTCCCCTTTCAACAAACAATGGTTCATTTATCTCATCTTTGTTTTCATGATCATTTAGTGGTGCCATCACTGATGGCCTTGCCATGGGAATTCCTGGTTCTGCCCAGCTTGTTGCATGGGAACATTTTGGAACCACTGGTACATTTTGAATCAGCTCTGCAGGACTGGGGGCCATCAGTGAGGAACTGATGGAAAGCTTCAACAGCAGAGAGAATGAGAAAAGCAAGAGGAGCTGGTAGGAAAAAAATCCCTCCAGGTCTATACCCTACTTGACGCTTTCTGGCAACTCCATGGCTGGGGCAGTCAGAGACTTGTGCTGCTCTTCATTGCCTCTGGTGCCTTGTTGCCCTCCCTTGCTGCTGTGAGCATGAATATAACAGCATCATGATGCTATCACTGCTGCTGCTCAAATCAGGAGAGAAAAGCATAGGGAAAGACTCTTGAAGTCTTTAAGTGCTGTTGTCCTCAAAGACAGAAACTCCTGCTACCTTTATGCCATTATTTCTCATTAAAAAGCCTATGCATGGGAAAGATAAAATATGTACATTTTATTTTAATTGGGGTAAGGAATTAAATAAAAATAACTCTGAAGGGGGGAAAAGGGCATGCAGATCCTGAGAGCAAGGAATAGGCCATCTGGCTGAACATGCAGCCTGTTAAAATGTACCTTAATCCCCACTTCCTGCTTTTTAGCAGTATGCTTTGGTGTGTGAGAAGTCAGGTACAAAGCAGTGCCCTTAAAAGAGAAGTTTCATTCCTGGTCACCTAAAGAGGTGACTCCTAATTAAATCCAAAAGAGGCATTTTATATTCATCATAGCAGATTTACTCACATCTTTATTTTCCAATAAAATGTGCTTGCTCTTCCTGTTCTTGTGGCATGACTGATGTCACTTCCCACCCAAAAAGTTTCTGAAGGAAGGACTTTTTCTTCCCCTTTTTTACACTACTTAAAATTTGCTTTACTGTTTTTGGTGGTAAAACCCTAGCACTATTTTTATCCAGTTTAGTTAATGCCATTCTCAAAGGAGGAACAACAAGGGCTTTGGGCTGAAACAGAAGTTGCACCCTGTACACCTGCTTTCCTTTGCAGTCAACATTTAATGATTTGTAAATAGTATTAATATACTGGCAAAGGAGAGGAGATGCTTAAATGCAGAGCTAAAAAATTGCCTCTCACAGGAAGGGTTTTCTCTGTTTAGGTTTTGGAACATACTGGGCACAATTTGATACTGATGAGCATTTCTTTAACTTCCTGAATTTCATGCTTCATAAACTTTTTAAGTGGTCAAAGTAAATCTTCAAGTCCTGGCTAATTCACTGATCTTTCTGTGGGTTGGCCAAGGCTTTTAATATGGCTGTGGCACTGGAACTTGTTTCTCATTAGACCCTTCAGTAAGGGCTGTCAGATGCTCAAAGAGCTAATGGGAACCAGGAATCTTGAAAATATGTGAGTGAGCTTAACCATTCACTCATACTCTGCATCCCTTGCACAGAATAATCCAGAACAGTAGTGGGACAAGCAGGCAGCTTGCCTCAGGTCCCTTGTTTAGTGGGATATCGACAGGCCCACTCCAGTATGGTATTTCCTAATGTGCAGTAGACTTTGTGGATTACAGCACTCCTTTCCCCCAGGTGCACATGATACAGAGAGTGTCTATGCTTGTTTTGGGTTCTTTATTTTTAGGTTCAGTGGATTTTATTGGGTTATTTTCCTGCCCTGTGAACACACGTATCAGGTAGTCAATAACAATCGCTCCATTAAAAAGGAAAAATAAAATCTTTAGTGTTAGCTGCACAGAGTAGAAATAAAAAAAAAAAAGGAAGGGGGGAAGATGAAGAGAAAACCAGATGCAAAACATTGCTTTACATGTCATGGTGGCTGCTGTTCTATGGACTCGTATCTTCAAGTGAGTGCAAGTAAAATGTTACAGAAAAGGTGCATTGTATCATATTCTTCTGTTCTCTACTATTATTACTGCTGAAAATAAAAATAATTATTTAACAGTTGCATTATCTTAAATTTACTTTTGGCTTCCAACGTGAGAACTTTTTTGGCTCAGACAAGACTCTGCTTAGGTTACAAGCACATCAATAGGAGGACCAGGAACAGAAGATGGATAGGTCTTCTGCACTCCTTTCGGGTACCAGACCTCCTTCAGCTCAAAATCATGTTGTGCCCAAGCCCATAGCAAAGTGAACACTGGGATTTTAATCCCAGAAATGATGACGTCCATTTCCTCCCCTTCCATTGCCTGGAAGTGTTCGACTGGTGCTCAGTGCCTCCCCAAACTAGACCCTCCCTTAATGCTACTATTTTCACTGCCTTCACTTAAAGCAAAAAAGTCCCAAGTCCCCACATCTGCTCCTAAGTGTTCAGCTCCAAGTGCCAGTCACAACTGGTTTGTGATCCCTGCTTGCTTCTGCCATTGAAGCTTTATTATGGCTTGATAGTGAATGAAACAGGCAGGTGTAAGATTCTAGGTCTCTGCTTAGACGAATTGTGCCTGGTACATGCAGAGCAACACAAGTGTTTACAACAGCCTGTGACAGAATGTGTTACTCACTGAGACTTGAGGTACTGCCATAGAAATATGGCACATGGCACAGAAATTGCTTTTGCAGCAGGCTGAAAGTCGTGTTATTAGTGTTTGCTATTGGATGAACCCACTGATGTGCAATCCAACCCAGTACCAGCAGTGAGGATTTATTACCAGTGGTGGCTTCCAGTCACATCAGAGCTCATGATGATCTTGTGAAGTGTGTAGACGTGTGTGGTTTTGTGCATGGATGTCTGTGTGCAATTGCTGTGAGGGACAAGAGAGAGCAGCTGAGCTCTACAGGAGCTGGGAGTGAGTTCCTGTGATGCAGCACTGCATCCGGAGCCCTTCCCAAAGTGTCACATTATGTGCTTGTGGTTAAAATCTCCTCCTGAGTTGCTTAGCCTGCAAATGGATTTTATCACTCAAAGGCACTTGGGGATGAAGGAGGAGTGCAATTTTTGTCTCAGTTACACAGATGGAGCCTGTCGAGGTTACAGGACAGCCAGAGGTTGTGATAGGTCCCAAAGTCTTTGCCATTTAGTTCAGCAGCCCTATGAATATTCAGATTACATCCTTTCCACTGATGCTGCCACCCAGAGTGCCAATTTGTTTCAAAGCTGTTAGTGTTTTGGGGGGGATATGAACACCTCTCTGGGGGGAACTGGACTTAGATATCCCCAGTTCAGTTTACTTGTATATGGGCAAACTGCCGACAGATGGCACTGATTTTCAGCCACAGTTAGAGGATTGTTACTCATTTCTTGTCTGCGACTAAAGCAACAAGGATGTCTGTCCCTCACTGCTAACTAGATCAGCTGTAATTTACCTCTCTGATCTATGCAAATTGGTAAGAAAAAAGCACAATATTTATTCTTTTTGGTTTTTCTTGCAGCTGTTTGACCCATGTCCCATCCCCTTCACTCAAATTCTATGAAACACAAAGAGTAATTTTGTCAAGAAATGTCAGTTTATCTCAATTACCAGCTGTGGGTAATCAGATCACCATTATTCCTAGCAGTAATGAGAATTCTTAATGTAAAAATACCCCAAACAACTAAACTACCTACTAACCAATGAGGTAATTAACCAGTTATTATATGATAATAACAATCTACTTGTGTGCTTGATGGGTTCAGTGTAGTTAAAAACTTCTAATATGCATCTGTTTGTGACTTGTAAAAAAATTAAGAGGTTTGGAGAGTCTGGGCTTTTCTTTCTTCGTTCATTTTTTGTACATTCGGTTTTTTCTGTCTTTGAGCCTTCTGATCTGAAAGCAGTAAAATTATGTATGAGACTCAGAAATAAATTTGATCTATGCAAATTATTTGGAGGAGATAGAGGACAGCAACATACACCATTTCAACACCAATGACCTGGGCTTTCAACACCAGTGACCTGGATTTTGTGGGGCAAAAAGTCTTTGGGTATTTGAATTGGATTCAATCACAGATTTAAGAGACACAGTAGTTTGAATCTTTGATTTAGCAGAAGATTTAGGCTGCTTCCAGAACAGTACTTCAATAATTTAAATCTGAGCATGAACATTCTTGAAATAAGTGGAACTGCTCATGGGTTCAAGTCAAGCGTGGGCTTAAAATATTACAGAATCAGTTGGGAGCATCTACAAGGCTGACCTTTCTTAAATTTTAAATCCACAAAAGGAATACTCTTCATCTGAGTAACATACACCTTCTTGAGATTCTATCCTGACTGCCTCTCTCTAACAGCATTGGCAAATCAATAACTTCCTCTTTCTACAGATTTTTTTCCCCTATATATAAGGCTGTGCTTGTTGCTACAAGAATCTTTTGCCTCCTCCTCTAGATGTCCCTCCCCATTTGGCAATTTATTATTTTTTAAATCAGTACACACATAAACATTGCTATTTTAATTAGGGAGAAGCAAACAGAAGTCATAGACTATAAGGCACTGTGGAGTACGCTTGCTACTCTCACATTTTAATTATTTATTTGAGTAAATAAAATTAAATATTTTCATAGTGATCCAGAACAGGATTTGAAGTAATTACTCTGTCAAATTGATCAAAAATTCTCTCATCAAAATAAAAACCTTCGTGTCATTGAATAATTTATAATACAAATACACAGAAATTGTAAAGTATTATAAATAGAAAACTGCAGGGTAAGTGAACATGAATTAGTTAAGGGTTATGTTTCTGAAAGAGCCTGTCATAAGCTGTATAAATTTTTAATAAGTGTTTTTGAGGCCCAATTTTCAGTGTACAGTATATACCAACAACTACAGGAAACAACCCAAAAATGGTTATTTAGAAACACAGCTGTTTATGATAAAGGCCAGATTGTGACTCCTCTTTCTGGGCCTTTCTCTCATACAGTTTGAACTAATGATGTTTGCCACTGATTGCCTATGGCTTAACATGAATCATCTGCCTAAATAGCAAGTACATTAAGTAAACCTAATCTCTATTATTATCAATGAATACCAAATGCTAGGACAATATCTAGCTTATTAAAATCCCAACTGTTTAGTGAGGCATCCATACACCAGTGACCTAACACCAGCTTGCCTGTGTTCAATCTTTGGTAGGGTTTCTGGTGTGACTGAGGACCTTTCGTTCTTGTGCAGGAGCTGGAAAGTGCTGTCAGTCTTCCCTGGCACCCACAGATCCTGATCATTCAAGCTGCCATCTCCACATTAAGTGCAAAAGCATCTGGAAGCACTCAAAAGCTTGCAAGTTGATGGTAACTTTTGCAGTTATCTTTTAATGCCAAAGGTGACTCTCCATGATACAAGTGACCAAGAAGGAGTCAGAGGCAAAAATTTCTGATCTCAGCTCCCTTGTTCTTTTTCTAATTCTTACTGAACTGTGAATCAAAATTATCTCCTAAAAGACCATAAGACAATTTGGTAACAGATCTAGTCCTTCCCATGCTAAAGCTGTTGTTGTCACTGGGTCTAAGATGGATACAAAGATCAACAGCCTTTTTTTAAAAACTACCACTACCAGATCTTGGTAGACTTGAAAAATGAAACTTCCTCCTTCCCAGCCAAATGAATCACAAGATTTCTGGTGGGATCTGGATCTAAGGCAGCAAAGAAGACCTGCTGCAGCTCCACTGATGCTGAGGGAGTTCTGGATGCAGCAGTGTAAAGCTGAGGTAATGCCACTGGAGTCAGTGGATTTGTTCTGACTTAACGGAATCCTAAGAAAGTCTGGAAGTAATTTTTCAATTTCTTCTTATGAAGGTCATTAGGCAAATTCTATTCCTTTTCCTAAAAGTAGTTCTAGAAGTTCAAGAAAATAGAGTTGGTGCCATTTGTAGTTTATTCTATTTAAAGAAGGATCATTTGAGGTAGGCTTTTCCCTTGGCTTTCTTGCAGCATGGCACCATTTTGGTAGACATGTCAGTTCAGATCATATCTGGCTAAAACTTTGGTTTTTGAGAGCTAGTAAGAAGCATGCATTTTTTTTTTTTGATCAATATGCATTACAGAAATAGACAGAGGCAATGATTTTCAGAGATCTGAGCCAAAGAAGCTTTATCAGATGTACAATATGCTATCTCATTTCATGCATACATCTACCTCTGGCAAGGTTCTTTCTATTTCTGGGACCTAAATGGCCTCTTCAAGGTAGCTGGGCTTGTAAATCTCTGCTGCATCAGAAGGGTCAATATACAGATGCAGAGCAGGCACAGAATGACAGAAAGTGGGAGCAGGATTGGAACAAGTGAAAAATTGCAATCCTTCCCTGCTAGAAAATGAAAAGTCATGTATGAAACTCATGGGAACATTTAGGAAGTACTCAGAAAGCTTTGGAAAGCTTTGGCTTACACAAACTTAAATGTAGCCTAAATTTTGCATTGATTCTCTGTACAAGGTGAAAAATGCCCAGCTTGAATATAGTACAAGAGAAATCTATTGATTGCAGAGTAGACATGGGAATTTATTGCTGTACTGTTTCTCTTCCCATTCATCAGCCAAGATTTTCTTAACTGGATGCATTAGCAGTACCACCAAATATTTTGTGGAGGTTTTCAGTGACTCAGGGATTTAGTCCTCAGTGTAATTACTGCCTAACTCTGTGTTGTCCATTCTGGATGATGTGGGGAACATATGCCTAGTACTTCAAATGTTACATTGCTGTACATCAGATTGACAGCAAACAAGTTTTTAATGACTGTTCAATTAAAGTGAAACCATTTGATGATTTTAGACTTAAATTTTATCTATAATAAATTTCCTCTTCCTATAAATCTAGGCTACCAAAGTCTGCATGGAGCACAGAAATGGAGGCTTCCATGCATTAGTTATTCACTGGGTCCTTCCTTTCTCTCTGTTAAATAATTGATAGGCACAATCGTTCCTCCTACTTCTTCACTGTAGTCAATAGTATGTCATCTTCTGCTCTCATCTCAGATCACCTTCCTGAACTGCATAGGTTTGGGAGTCAAGTCTGATATAGACAAGTTAAACTTTTGATAGTAGAAAGAGATGTTCGTTTAATATGTTGGTTGCTTATTATTATCAACCCATTTTAAAATGAGAAGGTAGCTCATATAGGGAATCGCTTAATTTCCCTAAGCACATTTGGGTCTCACTTGCTTTAAAGATGTGCTCTTAGCCAGATTTTTCTCTTTGGGTTTCGGGTCTTTAACATTTCCTCTTCTGTTGCTTGTGGTTTCATTGTAACATTATTCTTACTGCTTTTCCTCTTCCATCTGTTTCGCTTTCTACTCCACAAGGACATTGTAGTTTTTTTGGATGTCAAATGGAACGACAAAGGGAAAAAAATCCCCACAATTCTTTTTTCAAACTATGAATAGTTTCTCTTAAAAAAAAAAAAAAGAAAAAAAAGAAAAAAAAAAAAGTTCTGGTTCATCTGCAGCCAAGTTTATTGGAAATGACAGCTCAAAAGTTCAGTGAGTGAGTGAAGTTCCTAGAGATCAGAAGCCCTCTGCTGTTTCTGCTGTTTCCAGGCCTCAATACAAGGGCACCTTTTGGAAGTTTCAAGGTCAGCTGTAGGTCTATTATTATGTTGAATGGAAAGGAAATAATTTTGCACTTGTATCCAACTTCTTGTAATCTTTCTCCTTACCCTACTTGGCTTCTTTGTAGTACTTGAAGGCCTCAGCTTCATCTCTTTTGGCCATTGTAAATGGTTTGATTGGTGTTGGCCATGTTATCCCTTCTTTCGTCTTTATAAAAAGCAAATGATCATGTTGCATTGAAGAAATCATTATTGCCATCAAAAAATCTGCCTTAATTTTCACCTTCTCTGAAAGCTTCAACTCCTCATCAACATTTCAGAAGGAAGTAACTGTGTTGGTTTTTAGTAACTGAGGAATCCTACCAGTTCTGATCCACACTTTGGATAAGTCATAGCACAGAGACCTTTTTGGACAAAGGATGCACTGCTCTTTTGCTTTTATTTTTTCCTCTTTGCTTCTTCTGATTTTTTTTTTTTTAAACATTTGTTCAAGCCCCCTGACGTGAAGGCAGAGCCATGAATCTGTACAAAGTTCCCTTAACCAACCCTCTCTCCTGACTGGCAACCTGAAGCACTCTAGGATCAAAATTGTGTATGTTATGCTCAGAATCGTAGCTTTGCTTTCCTATGAAGGACTTGGGCTGGTGTGTTGGAATCAAGCATTTGCAGGGAACCCAGCCACAGATATTTCTTCTCAAACATCTCTTGGCAGCTTTTCCTTCTGCAGTGCCTAGGAGACTGTTGCTATAGTTGGTACATTAGTCTGGCTCAGCCCTGTCTGACTGTCTGAAACAAAACACCCATTCAGCAACCTGCTCCTTGCCCTACCTCTCTTTTTCTGATTCACAGCAAAGATAACCAGGACAGAAGGTCATGTCCCTCTGAGTTACTACTTCTGCCACTGACTAATTATAAACCAGGGCACAGAATTTAAAAAGTAAGTGCTTTTGTGCCCAAAAGCACCTCCTGTGCTTGGCACATGGAGTTAGTATGAGTTTCTTAACCTCTTGGTTTTGCATATGGTTACTGGTGCTGAATGTGAGACCATAAAGCACTTTCAGCTCTTAGCCCAGATGGTTTCCTTGGCTTTCAGGGGATTTCTCCTCACTGACACTAGCATAACACGGATAAGGACTGGAATCATATCTTATCCCACAAACACAGAAATGGTTCACTGTTCAGAACCTACACAGTGCTTTTCATGTATTATACCTAAAGTATGGTATACATTTGTCTGAAAACTAAAGGTTAAAGACACACTTCAAATCTGAGGTGTTTTAATTACAGGCCAAAGGGAACAACAGAGAAAATAATAAATGTGTAAAGAAGAAGCTGTGTGAAGGACTTGGCTGGCAATAGAAATTTTCTTAAGTAAAATGAGGATAGATGCCTTCAACCAGGTTACATTGTATGTGCCTATGACCATTTCTATGCTTCAAGAGTTATAGAATCTGATCTCAGGGATCACAGTGTTATATGAAGGCTACTGTTGAGAAAGATATGAAGAAGGTATTTAATTTTCCTAGAGTAAAAAAAATTAGAATAACACAACCCCAAACTGGTGGGCAAGCTTCCTGCTTACTTCTGACCTGTCCAGAGTGGTTTAGCAGGTGCTAGGAAGTTGCATTAGCTCCCAGATACATAGCAAGGGGGGGTTTTGAAGAGCTCTTGAGGACTTGTAAAATAGAACATGGCTTGGGGTTTGAGTATTTATCTGAGCAGCTGTCTCTCTGTATGGGCTGAAACACTGTTTGACATCATCTGAAGCTGTTTTATTGGCTGTTCCAAAACAAACAAAATGCAAATAGGCTTAACACCTTTGGAAGGCAACAGCTTGGTTGTTTCGTGGAATTCATTTTGAGCTGAGGATCTGTAAAGCTGATCTGAACCTAAGCTGCAAGCTTAGCTTTTAACCTGCATTTGCTCCTTCAGAGCTTTTTTTGAACCACATATTTTGCCTTTATTGTCAGCTGCCCTGCATGCATTTGTGTGAGGAATATGTTGGGCTCTTGGTTTGAGTTGGCACTATCTATGAAAGAGTTGGAAATAAAACCTGCACTCTGTCCTCACTCTTCTTGCTTTACAGACAGATATTCTTGGGTTCCTAACTTGAAGATCTGGAGTTCTTTTACATCCTTAGCATCCACTGCCTTTGGGGAAGGACTGACCATTGGGAAGCTACATCATTTTCCCTTGATGAATCCAGCAGGGCTGTACTGAACAGTTCCTTCCCTCCAGTCCTCCTTGTCTAGGGCATCTGCTGCTGAATTGCTGCTAGGTGCTTTCCTAATGACACTGGGGGCTGTGATATCTTCAGTTTATCAATAACCTGAATTAAGCTGCTATTGCTTTTAGAGCAGCCTGTGCAATGACTGAGGGACTGACTCAATGGTGAGGGTTACCTGCCTGAAGATCTGCTCAGGTCAGACAGATAATACAAGAAGTAAGAAGTCTCTGGTGAAGTGGAAGCAAAGGGCATCAAAGGGAGTTGAATCCTTCCATCCTATTTACTACTTTCATATTAAATCTGGTGATTTACTATCTTACTATCTTACATCTGGTCATGTACTATCTTAATTTCCTTTTCTAGGGAAAATACTACTAGGTAGTATTTTATATCTAGGGCTACAAGACATTGTTTTCTTATGAAGTATGGTCACTGCCTGTGTTTTGGAGTGGCCATGCACTTTGAAGGGTTTAAACTCACTCTGAAAAATCTCAGACTTGCCACACCTAAATCTTCACCTAGAAAGCCAGGATCATATTTAGAAAGTGCTTGTTTGTTTTGCTCTTTTAATTTACTTGGTTTTCCTTATGGTGTGACCTGAGAGACTTTATGGTATGGTACTTTGAGCTGACAGCTGGGAAGGAAGGACATTTTGAGAGTTTCTTACTGTCTTCATTCTCCTTTCCCTTGTGCCTGGAGTCCTTCTGCACTCTGTGAAAATGAGGAAGATCAATATGCCAGGGTCAGTGCCTCAGAAAAGTAGAAAACTGCCTGGGCTTCTTGCATCAAGAATTCAAGGAAGAGAACAAAGATGTTTGGTTCTTACCAGAGCTGTGTGAATCTCTGCAAAAACCAGCCATCTGAAAAGCCAGGCCCTAAAAACTGAGTGCTTTGTAAAAGAGAAGTATCTTCAAACTTTCTGAAAGTCACTGGTAATGCCACATTATAGGAACAGGCACCAGTTAATTTGTCTATTGGCTGGGTGAGGTCTTTGTGTGATCTCTTTTCCTGGGTCATCTCAGCACTTAAAGATCTTTTATAATTTTTTGTTCATGGGGTCAAATTTACACAAAAAAATATATGTGGTTAAAATCAGGAGAATATAACCAATTCCCTAATTGAAATGCTCTCCAGACAGTCTTGACTTACATTTCTTCCACAGTCGTATTAGCTGGAATTTTGCAAAATGCAACCAGAACCTCCCAAAACAGAGCACAAACATGCACCAGGATTGATATGTGACCCCATTCACCGTGTGTTCCCACATGGCAGCATTTCCAGTTGCCACAATGCCCCTGCATTGGCTCCTACAAGTGATTCTGCCACCCCACACTGTGATTAAGTATTGCTGTTATAAACCAGGTACCTCTCCTGTTAATAACAACATCTGTTAACTAACAAATTGCTCATTAACCAAGACTAGCAGTGGGTTTCACCTGATTACATCTCTGCAGGTCTTTTACGAAAGAGCTATCAACAAAATGTGCCTTTTTTATTCTTTTAAGATTCAAAGCAGTTTTCTTTTTAGTATTGAATTTCTTAAGGCAGTGGATATCCCGTGCAGTTGAGGTTTATGTAAAAGCACCTTAAGATGATATTTTAAAAGAACAGGTGCTTTCCCTTACTATTTTAAAGAATAAAATGTCTTTTGTATATGCCATCTTTGAATGGATTCATGAACAATGCACCAAAACTTAGCTATAAACACACTACTGTCATATAATAGACCCTATACTTTACAATACCTACAGGGAATCACTTTTTAAGTCTGTAACATATCGTAGTCCTTTTAAATGAGTGAGTGAATCATATAAAAATAAAAATTGATAAAAAATAGTAATAAATCGGGTTTTTATATCATGCACTGAGCAAAGTCTAATTTAAGCTACTGTATTAAACCTTCTATGAAGTAGACCTAATTAATTAAAAACACCAGGGTTAAGCAATTTAGCCATCAATCTCTTAGCTTAAGTGGGGGATGAGGTACATATGTTAGCTTACTGAGGAAGAAAAATGAAAGACCTGTTCTCTCCAGACTCACATTGACATGATCTAGGGGAGGTTAAATACGAGCTGCTATTCCCAGGGAGACTTCTCCTCCAGTTTCTTCAGCAAGATGATGTTCCCAAAGCTCTTGGCATGTTGGAGTGTGTCACTTATCTCCTGCTTCCAGAACAGTGAGTAGAACAAAGCAGGCTTGCAGTGCCTTTCTGAAGGAGTCAAATGTTGATTGAAATGGCAGTGGTGCCACAGGAGAGGAATTTCTGTATAAGTTCAGGCCACTGAGTTACATTGCTGATGCAATGGAGTTTGCCAGCACTTCCTGGAAGGAAAGGGAGATGCTGATGTGTTTCCTTTCTCTTCAGGGATTGGTCCTGGCCCTAGGAAGATGCTATCTGCATGCTGGACAAGATGCTTGAGGGTAATATCTAAACTAGGAGAGGAGTAGGACTGGAGGGTGGCCAGAAGTCCATAAGTAACCTCAGCAAAAAAGCATCCCAGTAACTTGATGGATGAATTCAGTTTCCAAATTGTCAATGTATTTATAAGAAGCAGGCAGCTCAGGGAACTGCTGAAAGTTTTCCATTCAACCCTCCTCACTACATTCCCTGCAACTGTTAAGTTTTTGGTCAAAACAAAAAGTCTTGTAAAAAAATTGAGATTATTTTTATTGCAAGTTCTCTGTTTTTCATTGAATGCCTGAATACCTAAGAGATGAAACTTCTAGGACCTAGTTAATTTCAAAATTCAGTTTTGATGTTCCTTTTCACACAACTTCCTCAAAAAAAAAAAAAAAAATGGTGATGGAAGAAGTGAAATATGTTGTTGCATATTCATGAATGAAAAAAACAACACTGCTCAGACCTATTTTTTTCAGTCTTTGACTCTCCACCATCTTGGATGCTACAAATAAGAAGAATTTTCTGCAGCTTTTCCCCAGCAAGGGCACAGGCATTCAGCTGGGTTGCTACTGAGTGAAGCTCTGACTTGTCTGGGCCTCTCATGGCTGAGTTTAGGAACAGATCATGGGGCATCTTTAATTTTTTGTGTGTTCCACAGCGAGTGAATTCCACACCTGTTTTTTAGTAAATTAATCATCCTTCATGTGTGAACAACAGTATACTTAGAACAGTGTTTTCTTCATTTCCCACTCTCTTACTTGGATCTCATTTCCTCAAATCTTGCAACCCCTCATGGTGACTATAAAGAACCTGAATGTAGCTGTCCTGCCCCCCTCAAGATGGTGCAGTTGCCCAAGAGAAGCCAACTTTTTGTATGGATGTAGAAATAAAATTCAATGGTATTTGGACTTGGATATCAAAAATTATGCAAAATTATAAGCAAGACATACATTGCTTAGTGTTTTGCTCAAAACTTCTCAAATGCCACAGGTGATCTTTCTGAATGCTTAAACATGTAAGGTATGTAGCACCTAATCAATTCCTGGTACCATTATATTAATGTAGTATTTCTTCATCCACTTGTATTTCCCATGAAACCCTTGATCAGCATGACACTTAATATTGCTTGTGCATAGAATCATAGAATCATAGAATTAGCCGGGTTGGAAGGGACCTCAGAGATCATCTAGTCCAACCCTTGACCCACCAGAGCAGTTGCTAGACCATGGCACTGAGTGCCACATCCAGTCTTTTTTTAAATGTCTCCAGGGACGGAGAATCTACCACCTCCCCGGGCAGTCCATTCCATAGCCTAATCACCCTCTCCGTGAAGAAATTCTTTCTAATATCTAACCTAAACCTCCCCTGGCACAACTTAAGACTGTGTCCTCTTGTCTTGTTGAAGGTCGTCTGTGAAAAGAGTCCAGTTCCCACCTCGCTACAGCCTCCTTTCAGGGAGTTGTAGACAGCAATGAGGTCTCCCCTGAGCCTCCTCTTCTTCAGGCTGAACAGCCCCAGCTCTCTCAGCCTCTCCTCATAGGGCCTGTGCTCGAGTCCCTTCACCAGACTGGTTGCCCTCCTTTGGACCTGTTCCAGGACATCTACATCCTTCTTAAACTGAGGGGCTTACACATCATCTCCCCTTTTCACCTCCCTGCTACTTTTGTTTTTTCACCAGAGCTGACAAACTTACACATTACACTGAGCAGCTCTGGTGAAGAGCTGCACCCAAAAAGCAGATTGACTCCTGCTGTATGGAAAAGTTCCTTTTTGGATCAGGACTGGAAATTGTGTCCTTATGGGATGAGTCAATTCAAGTGGCAGATCCAGATTAAAAATACTAATTTATTTTTCAAGTCAGTTGGATGCCTGAACTGTCCCGTGGACTGACCACATGGTAAATACATCCATCCAGGAGGAATGCAGAAACATGTGGCTGTAGATTCCCTTTTGACCAACTTGTCTGTAGTGCAAAGATGCCCCCTTAGGAGTAGCAAAGACCCACCACAACAAGCCCAGGAGTTAAGCTTGTTTACAGGTTCTTGAGACAGCTCATGTATCTGTGGTTGAAGATGCACTTCAGAGTTCAAGAGGCATTGGGAATAAATACTGTGCATAAAGTGCAGCCCACTTGAGCTGAGCCAGTGAAAACAGGCAGCCACTGGGAATCATATGGTGATTCTTAGTAGAGGAAAGCCCAAACCTTGAATATCTTGCTCATTATTTCTTATTCATCCTGTATCCAAGCAAGCTCTGCATTCTGTGGAGGAGAGTGAAACTAAAGAGGGACCTTCCAACTTGCCCTTCTAAAAAACAGGTTTACAAGAACTTGTCTCAGAGATCCTATAAAAGAAATTATTTTGTGACATGTGCTCCTACAGACACAGCCTTTTACTTTAGGATTAGAATGGATCGAGCATCCTAAAATCAATGCTCCATAAAGGGGATTCCCTAGGTCCCTAAGATAAGGTAGGATAAATTTATCCTCTCAATAAAGAGAAATAAGATCTTTTTGAGCTTCATTCTGTCCACCTAAAATCTTAATTGTCCCCTCCTCTTTGCCTGCATGGGAAGCCAAGAGTGACTGTTCCTAACCTTGGGGAATATCTCACATAATGAAACCTGCAGACCTGTGTGATGAGGACCTGAACTGCCATTTTTGCAAATACCACAAACGTTTGAACTTAATTCAGCACACAAAAAATGCATTTATCTGGAAATAGTGCATGTCAGTTTCTTCCTAGTATTACATAACTTCACAGCTGGAAAATCCTAGTGAGTATAAAATTAAGGCATTACCTTATCAATGCAGCACTGGGTTTTTTGGTTTTTTTTTGGTTGGTTATTTTTTTTGGTTTTTTTTTGTTGGATTTTTTTTGTTTGTTTGTTTGGGTGTTTTTTTGCATTTATAAACAATGAAGCAAGAAGGGTGAGATCAACAGAGTGCGATAAAAATATATCTTTATGTGCCTGCAGGGATCTATGCAGAAAGCCACCAAGAAAAGAGTTTTTACATGGCACAGGGAGCCAAGAAGGAGCTACTTTAAAAAGAAACAATACATTTGAATATTCAGACCAAGCACTGAGCAGTAAGTCAAAAGGAAACTACCACACTCAAATCTTCTGCAGCTTAGAGCTAATTAGACCTATGCCTCAGAATGGTCCAAGCCTCATGCAATGTGGCAATGGTTATGATAATTACATTTCCATTCTGTGTTGGGCTCTGAGTTATATGAGTATTGCCTATAAATGCTAATGGCAGCTATGTATGTAAATCCCCCCCTCAATGAGGTGAGATTATGACTTGATGTATCTTAAGTAGCATGTAAATGCAGCAATTGGGGTGGCAATTACTTAAGTCTGGAAGATGCAGGGTTTTGCAAACCTTTAAAGGGAAGTGATAGTTAGCTGTGTGGACAGGCTGTTTACTGAGGAAGGTAGGAAGTGGTGCCCTGAAAACATGGAATTACCGGGGATCACATTGGTTTTATTAGCATACATTTTCCACCAAATATAAGTGATGCTAATGATTAAAAATAAAAAAAAATCTGTAGGTCATAAAACCTTTATCTGCATAGGTACATACTGTTACACATTTCTAAGTTCTTTAATGTACATTGAGACTGCAGAAGGTTTGACTGATTGTGTATGATCTCTTGACGTTATTCATATCACCTGGACTGCAAAAAGTTAGCATTTCTAATTACATGATCATTTCTCCCTCTCAGCAATTTTTTGGGGTACTTGGAGACTAATTAAAGTGGCCTGTAAGTGCCCAGCTAGCTACCTATCCCTATAATAATGGAAAAAATGCACACAAATGACAGAATGATGTGCAAAGGGACATTTCTTCCTCTGTCCTGTAGTCTGCTGACTGTTCGACTGGTATCATCATATCATATTACATTATATTATATCATATTATATGATATCATATCATATCAACTTGTCACACCACCATCTGCAGCATTTGAGTGTTCATAAAGTTTCCAAGCTGTTTCCTGGTATCTGACCTCAAATGGTAGGAATGGAACAGGGAAGGGAAGGTTAGAGTCACACTGTCTGTGATTGCTGCTGAGCTGATGGGAGGGTTCTTGGTCTTGTCTCCTGGTTTCTACTTCTATTAGGATGAATCCACAGACTGCAGCATGCAACCATTGATTTGGTAAAGTACAAGTTTGAGAAGTGCTGGGCTTAGAGACTGTTTAACAATAGATGACAGCAAACCACATATGGGACATTTCAGGACCTGGGGGAGGACTTTGATGGAGTGTGCTCTGAGACCTCCACCTCAATGAAGTATGGACTGAAGTGAGAGAGGAGGGGAGAGGCTAGATATTCTTTTGGAAAAATGTTCCTCCATCCAAAGAAATTGTAGCAGATAGTGTTTTAAGTTTTGAAGACTTGGGCAAGTATCAGCTGAATGTCAAAAATTAACTCCAAGGAGAGCAATCCTGAGCAGCCCTTGAATAGTAACATCTCCCATTCTGCCCCTTTCTTTGTATTATTCTGTTCTTATTCGAAGTATTTATTTTTACTGTGTGCTTTTTCTAAGTATTTATTTACTGATTATGAGAAAAAATGCATGACCTCACAAGACCCCCAGCAGGTGCTCACAGCCTCTACAGGCTGCTTGAACAACCATGGTATTCTCTCCCTGCCTTATTATGGTCCTTTCTTGAATGTGGGAATGTGGAGTTCAGACCTGCTGAAGTATTGGGGGGATTGCAAGATATAAATAAGCCAGCTGGGGCTTCAACCCACCAGCTCAGCAACATTATATCGTGCTAGTCTTTGTTTTCACTGTATCACCTATTTTTTCTGACCAGCGGTATAACCAAGTTGTAAACTGCACACCTTACAAATCAGTCTATCCTGACATTGCTGGAGCGTTCATTACAAGCAGTAAAAAAACACCAGCAAGAAAGGTTTCAGTTCTGCAGCCCAATTTTCCATTGCAATAACCCAATTAACTGGTGTGTGTTTGTTTTACAAAGCTCTAAGCTACAATAAACCATGCCGATACACAGGCTGCAGAAAGCTTCGTAATTAGGACAAGGTGTACAAATTAAACCACTCTTTTTAAACTTCAAACCAGCTAACTTCTGACATACTGTACTGCTGGGGCTTCTGGGACTAAACCCAATTAACATCTTAGTATTTTATAAGCATCGTTTTAATTGCATTTGTATGCAATCTTCTCTCCAAGAGCCTTTCAAGGTGCTAGCCCTCGTTCAGATTTTATTACTTTAGTGATTTAAATCTCCTCTATCTGTGCCTCCCGTTAATAATGGCTGGTGCTACTTCAAATGCAGGCCCAACATAAAACTGAGCTCTCCAAAGAATTATACTTTAAAAGAGTTACATTTAACTTTATTATTACATTTTTAATTTTTTTCTCCCTCTGTTCGAACATTATGCCTGGGACCATTTTATCAAGCTGTCAATGCAGTAAGTGCTGGAAGAGTGAATGTTTTACTTCTTGATGCTTTGTTATGGCACAGCCTCTCTGGCACAGCCTCAGTTTGTACTGCACAACATTGTCTGACAAAAAGAGCATTTCTAGGGGAAGCTTTAAGAGTTCTGTGCCCATGGATTTTCAAGATGCAGGGAGGTGTGTGTGTGGGGGTGAAGCTTAACTCCAGAGCTACAGCAAAACCAATCCTTAGAGATGAGTTGCTTTTGTCCTTCTTAGGACAGGACCTGTGCTCCTTCCTTGCCCATCAGAAGCAAGCTCTGTGAAGCTTTACTCATGTGAGTAGTTTTATTGACTAATGGAATTGCTCAAATTTGGATGAATTGGGTCATGATGGGAGCAGTGGAACATTTCATGGAAAATCTGATGAGGTCTAAGGAATGTCAATTCCCATAATTTCTTTCTATATAAAATTCTCTCAAGTGCTCTGTTTTTCTTTGTGCATCTGCTTCTTTGGAAAATGATCTGCGTGTCAAAGATCATGTAGGGTTCGAAGAGACCTGTAGAGGCATTAAGTAGTACAATGGAACCCCCTCTGCCCAATTAATAAAATAGTTATAATATATAAAATGTGTTTCGAGATCCTTTTTTCCAGAACATTATTTATTATCCTGGTTCACATTCTTCCAAGGATGAAAAAATGAGACAGGAATGTGTTGGATCTTATCGAAATGATGAAATGAGGAAAATGTTTATTTTATAATGCTGGCAGCCAAGCTCAAAATATTTTCCTCTTTGCAAAATGCAACTTAGGGTGAATATAGACTAATGTTACTCTCATTTAGGATTTCTGTTATGTGGATACAGATATTGGGTCTTAAAAATGTAGAAGATTTCTCCTGAAATATTTTGAACCTTTTCACTTGATTGAGTGTCTTGTCAAACAAAACTGGCAGCAGATCTCTTGGAACTGCCTGAATCTATGCAGATACGATTTCTATCATGCCCTTATTGTGTGCAGTCCATAATAAGCATGAACATGTATAAATCATTTCTGGCTGGCACTTAGGATGCAATACTCAAAGGAGAAAGACATTTCTGTCTTCAAATGTCTAGCAATTTCTGATATTATACAGCAAGTCTCCCCAGAACCATACAATCCTCAATTCCACGCAGCTCTCTTATGAAAGAATGAGACTTTCATATCTGCCTTGCAAGAGCCACCAGTGAGATAAGAATTGTGCAGTTCCAGATGTGTGCTGTGCCCCAGCCAGGATGGCTATATTGAACTTTCATTTGCAAAGCCTTTGCTAACAAAATTGCCCAGAGATGAAGGTTTTCGCCTCTATCATTCCTGTATACAATTATCTATGAGGAAGCATTACTTTATATATAGTAGATTATACAGTTATATATTATATGAACACATTTCCCAGGGAATGTTCTTCTATGTGCACACCTATAATGTGCACTAAAATAAACACATATAGTGTATGAATGTGTTTGTGTTTTCTCAGCAGCAATAATGTAGCTAAGCCTTGGTATTGTAAAATGTAATAGTATATGAAATGATAGATGATCAGAGAAGTTCTAAAAAATCATCCCTTCCCCAGATAGAAATGCAGAGAGCTGGTCAAAACTAAAGAAGCCATTTTAAGAAAACAGTGTAAAAAGATGTATGTAGTCTGCCTTCCAGTACTGGATTTACAGTTATTTCACACTCCAATATAGAAAATATTTTTCTACAACATATTACAGTAAAAATCCCAGTCTCTTTACAGAATTCTTTTTCAAGTTTTTCATTTCTTTTTTTATAGGACTTGCCAGGAGGAAAAGATGAGATTTGAAAAACAAATTTTAAAATAATTTGAAACATCATTTTTATCAAATCTTTAATGTAATAATAATGTAATAACTGTATCAGCAGAAACAGACGGAGGGAATGCCAAGGAAAATGGATTATGTTAATTAAGTTAACAATTTTTAATGACAAATTTTGTTTCAGAGAGAAAAGGTGATTTTTTAATAGCATTTTGTGAAAAATATTTCAACCATTATAAAAACATATATGACTAGATATTTCTATGAAACAGTTCTTCACTGTAGGATGATGATTCATATATTTAGTATTACAGTTATACATAATAAAATGTTTATTTGTGAGGCTTTATACATTTTATATCTGATCCACTTATAGACAAATACCTATAGAGGAAAGAAATCGATAATGATATTTTACTTGACAGATTCTGATTGTTTTCTTATGTTCAAACAACTAGACTTTCTCAATTAACAGTTTAGTTCTTGGAAATCTGAAAAGCAGAGGGCATTTTAGACCATGAATTTAGCATGTGGAGCTGTCAGATTTCATATCCCTGAATTTTAGGTGAATTGGAGCACCTTGTTCCTGCAGAGGGAAGTTGTTCTGAAGGGACTGATGTCTTTTGGGAGCTGAGCTCTAGGGATTAAGGGGCAGAGAGCAAGAGAATATTTTATGCAAAAGAACTGTCTGTTGAGAACAGAATAGAAAATTACACTTCTTTAATGACAAGCTTTTTGTAAAATATGGAGAGCCATGGGGATGTACATTATTATTTTCTTTCTTTCTATACAGTGGAAAATAGGAGGTGTCACAGTGAGTTATCATGTGCAGTGGCCACTAATGCTCCTGTTTAGTGTACAATTGCCTGCCACATTACACACAATCACGTGTGTCATTATTATATTAACTGGGTTTATATACTGTTCACCTGACTTCACCTATCAGTGCTTGCATAATTACAGTAAAATGAAGAAGCTTATTTGGTCAAGGGAGGTTGCTTAGAATTCTGTATTCTGTCCATTTAAAATTATGGGACCACAGAAAAAAAAAAAAAAAAAAGGAAGAAACTGTATAAAACCAAACATTTTCTTCAAATGTTTTCTTTTTTGAATCAGAGCCTAAGCTGTCAGAGGGCAGATCCAACTCTGATTTGTGGGTGCTGGATTAGGCCCTAACCTCCTTTGCTTTCCTTGCAGGCTCAGCAGATAGAGCAGTTCTTAAGCATGAGAAAATAAAGTTGCAAGGTTTCCTCAGCAAAGGCTGTCTTTATTGGTGTACTGCATAGCTCTGAGTGCAGTTTTGATAGCACAGTGATAAATAAATACGAGCAAATTAATTTACAGTAATTGACAGAACAATTAGCCAACCTGCAATTGCAGAGTCTTTATTCCTTGTGGTGATGGAAAGAACCCAAAGTCATTTTCAGATCTCAGGTTTAATTTGCAAATAAAAAGGCAATCCTTTGTATGCAAGCTAAGATAATTTTTCTGGGAAGTCACTAATATACAGTAAATGTGGAACCCAATAATACCATTTCTAGAGCTCCTTTTCAGAACAAAACTGCTCTTTTCACTGCAGTAAGGAATGCTGATAAGGGTATTCTGGGATTTGAGCTAGAGTTCTGGCTTTGTAGGACAATGGAAAAAGCAAAAATGACTGCAGTGATGCAATAATTGCTGGAAATTAATATTTATCTCCTGGTGTGCACACTGTGACTGTGCATGCTGATGACAGCTCCCTGACCTGGCCACCACTCCTCTGCACTGAGGTGTATGATACATGAAACACGACACCATCCCAGGAGAACTGGAGCATACCTGGGATGGCAATTCTTCCATCCCCAAAGGAATATGTGATGGCAGGTCCAGGACTGTGGCAATGGTGCTTTGACCACAGCCCAGCTAAGCCAGAGCTCAAGGTTACTTCTTCTGCAATTAAATACTAAATGTGAGGACACCCAGTTTCCAAGATCTTCTCCAGTTATACTCTCTCTGTTCAGAAAATGTCAGATGTAGGTCTACCAGTGGCATCACTGGAATGTTTTGGGCTTCTCCTGAGAAGAAATGCTGAAGAAAGGGATAGACAAAATGTTGGACAGGAATCAGAGGCATAGAGGAGGTGAAAAGCCTGAGTACAGTGGCCTGGAAGGTGTCTGGGAGAAGCGGCAGTGGCCACTGCCACTGATCCATGAGTTGTATTGCCCAGAAAGACGCCCTTAGCTGTGTTTGTCCTGCATCTCCATTGCCTGGTTATCTGGCTCCTGCTGTGGAGCTCTGGTTTAACAAGAGCAGTGCAATGTCTCAGCAAAGTGCCTTGTCTCTGTGAGGTGTTGACTGGTTTCTGTTTCCAAGTGTTACTTTAAGAAACCCAGAGAAGCTGAAGTGTGAAAGTTTTATATTACATGAGAGAGGAGGTCAGAAGGCATCTTGGCAAAGAAACAGCAAGCATGTTTTATTTCCAAAGCTGATGGCACAAGCTTCAGAGCCACTCTTTCAGCAGAGATCTTTGTCCTGTAGACAATGGGGCTCTTCAAGAAGGGATGGAGGGGCAATCACAAATTTTTCAATCTGCTAAAAAATCTTTAATTTCCAAGGATCAAGGTGGAATTTGGAAAGGTCTTTTCATTCAAGGCTGTTGACTGGCTGCACACAAGGCTTATCATGAGCTTTGGCTAAGGTGTAAGAGATGGGGTGCCTCTCTTGTTTGGTAGTTGATGGTGAGACCTCCTGTTTGACTCCTCAGGATGTTAAGATTACTGATTGAATTACCTGGACAGACAAAGAAGATACTCAGTTACAAGGTGGCTAACCCATCACTTCCATCTCAGAATTGTGTTAGCACCCTTAGAAATAGGTGCTGGCCTCATCAACTTTGCCCCAGACTCTTTAGTCTTTTTAGGGTGGGGAATGGTGCAAGAAAGCATCCTAGATTCAACTGTCTTTTGTGGCTAATATTCAGCTTGGTACCAGCACCTCTGATAAATGCACAGTGAAATAGGGAAGGTCAGGCCAGTGAATTTGCTCTTCTACTGTGTTAAGACTTTATATTAAGGCGACAAGAAAGGCACTGGGCAAATGTACACATCTGTCAAAGGCACTTCCACAGTTCTCTCACCGCAATGCTTAGGTACCATCTCTAAAGTTCCACATCCCCATCTTGGAAGGAATGGCACAGAGAAAGGCCAGAGTGTGAGAGGGCTGATACTACCTGTACAATCACCTCATCATTGTTTTTTCTTTTAAAAGTAGCTCTAATTTCTGAGGCGAGTCTGTACGAAATAGTGATTCAGTATTTGGAATACCTTTTGTGGCTCTTCTCCAAGCTTAGCAGGCTCTCTAGCCTGGGGAGACTTGAGCTTTCTTTCTGTGAAATTCTCTCTTTCACATTATCCTCTTCAGTATTTGTCTGCAAAAGGATTGAATTCACACTCGGCCCAATCCAACACCCACCGGCTCAATGAACAACCACCTCATTGTCCTCAGTGGGGGATGGCTCAGCTCTTGTTTGAAACGGTTTGCAATGATTTGCAACTCACTTTTATTGCCTTATTCTTGTAGAATGCACAGCTTATCCGGTGGATGGTGGCAGCTGAGCAAAATGTTGTGCAAAGGCAAGGGATTTTTTTTCCCTTCTAATAAACACCTCCTCTGACATTTCTTGCCCATCTCTCTTCTGCATCATATGCTGGGCATTTGTCACAAGCAGCTACTGAAGCAGATGGCCCCGTAGCTCTGTTCTATCTGGTGACTCCTGTGTACCTACAACTGCTCAGGAAAGCACAAGCAACATGAAAAGAAAACCAAACATGATTTTTTCCCTGCCATGAAGCACCTCTGGCAGGGCCACGAGAGCTGTAGCTCAGCTGCCGCTGGACAACGGGACTGTGGAGTGAGATGCGTCTGATCCCGGGAGGCGCGGGGATTAAGCGGGGTCATCCAGAGGAAAAGCAGTTTCAGCCAGCCTCGGTTTAGGAGTTTTGCTGGCCGTGAGCACGGGCAGGAAGGTCAAAAAGCGGCCTTCTGAGTGCGAGGGAGGTTTTGCGGCAGCGGGCAGCCGGGCCGGAGCAGGCAGCACCCGGCTAGATGGCGCTGGCGACCCAGGAAAGGCCCCGAGCGGGACCAGGACCCGGGCAGCCCCGAGCCGGCGGCGCGAATCACCGCACCCGAGCTCCCCACAGCACCTCTTCCCACAGCAGCTTCCCAACAACCCCCTCGCACAACAACCCCCTCCCCAACAACCACCCTCCGACACCTCTCTCCCCCAAACGTGCCTGTAAATTATATATAGGTTTTAATAGATTGTGTCACACATCTGAAGTTATAGGGATTTGATATAAACCCGCTATGCAGTAATTATGAGTGTAAAATACATTCGGGGGGAAAAACATTTTGCAGACTTGCCAAGACTAACAGTTAACAAATAAAGACCCATTCCTGTTCTGGCCTTGAGCTGAGCCCTGGAGAATTTGCACATGCATTTGAAATGAAGCAATCCCCAGATCTCTGTGTTTACTGGGGAGGAAAAAAGCAAACAACGAAACAACAAAACAACAAACCCTTCCTTCCATAGGTCTTTCTACAAATACGTTCCTGGCACTCGGTGGCTTGCAGTCAGAGACTCTGGTCTTTAATGTGAAATAATGCAAGGGTTTTAAGCAAAAAGTTGGCTGCTAGAATTAATTGCTGTCTTATTTTTCTAGCTGGAGCTCCTGTTTGCAAGTGAGGACCACATGAGCAGTCCCACCGTCTGCATAGCAAATCAGGACTGTGAACGGCAGCTTCCACCGTGTTACACTAGGAAAGAGGAGAAAGAGAGTGAGGAAAGGGAAAAAGGCAAGAGTCAGAAGGAACAGAAGAAAAGAAACAGGCAGGACTGCTGTGAGGGTGTAAAATTAAGAGAAATCCAATGGGAAGTGAGGTGGGGGAGTATGGGAGCAGGAGAGCAGAGAGTTGAGAGGGAGGGAGTATAGAAGAGATTAGAAGAGTGAAATGAGCCCAGGGTAGGTAAGGCTGAACTGGATGGGAGCAGAGGAATGGCCAGGGAAGTTATTACCAAGCTGGTGGGTGTGCCTTGCCCCGGGTGCTACTAAGGGCATTTCACTGTTCCAAGGAAGTCTAAAGCTTCCAGGATGTCTAAAAGCTGTGGTGAGGCATCACAGGTAACACCCCTGTAGTCCCAACACAGAGGATGTGAGTTTCTCCATCGTAGGAAAATGTTTATTACAATATTTGGAGATTCACAGGAAATACTGAGGGATGTGTCATCCAAAGTGAACTGTGACCAGGGTGCAATGTTTTGACAGTAAAGCATGCAAGCTTGTTTTCCCCACCTTGTAGCTTGTAAAGGGTAGCCATATCCAATAGAGAGGATGATGCTGTGCAGTGACATTCAATCCATGGTCTGTTGATTCCCATGGTATTTATAGGAACTTTCAAAGGCATTTGCAAAGAGAAATAAAAAAAAAAACCCAACAAACCAAACCAACAAGTTTGCAGCTTGTCTTGTGAACAGAAGCAGCATGAGGACATGGAGCAACCTGAAACTTGCCCGTGCCTTATTTTTGAGGTTCAAGCATGAATTCTCATGAGATGTTTCTTGTTCCTAGTGCTAAGTGTAATTCTTCTTAGTTGTGACCATTGTAAGTAGAAATGTGAGCACATGCATCAACATATTTTTTTAAAAATGAGTTATCTGTAGATAGAAAAATTACCTGTTTGCTGCAATGTTATTTGGTAGCCAATTTCTGGCATATTATGAAGTATTTCTAAGGGATTCCACTCCCTGCCACAGTTTCATTTCTCCCCACATTCTTTTCTGCTGGAGGAGGAGGGAAAAAAAAAAAAAAAAGAATGAAAGAAAAAGAAATAAAAAGGAATCTGATGGAGTGAGCATAGACCAGGACCTGAGATTGTTTTTTCTGGCTGACGCAGTTTGTGTTGCTGGTGCTTTTGCCACTTCCTTGAAAGGCCAGTGGAGGGAAAAAAAAAGAGATTAAGGTCATCAAGATAATGCAAAGACCAGTAAAATTGGAAGCAGAGGGGAAATATAGAAGGTCTGTTTTTCCAATAGTAAGTAGTCAGTACAGGAGGATGTAATTTGCAAATTAGAAAAATGAGCAAAGACTATAAAATTAATTTTATGACAGAGAGGAGAACAGTCCATTTGAAAGGGGGAATAAACTAGCCTCCATAAAGCTTTATGGCTGATACAATCAGTATGTTGGTTTAAACTAAATAAGAAATCTGAGCAAAAAATCAACCACGGGGCAGTCTTCAAGCCCTGCTTGTGTTGTAGTCTGAATTGTACGTGATACTGAATTCAAGTCTGGAATTTCAGGACAGTGAAAACTCCACAGATTCCCAGTCGTGGCTGTATGGGTGTGCTTGGAGGTTGGGGATCAGGAGAGGACTGATAATATGCACCAAACTTGTTGCTGACAGCTGTCAGTCACCCATTCTCTATTCTTCTGGTGACTTTTCTTCAGGTGAACAGATCCCAACCTTGTAAATGTGCTTCCTCCACAATGAAATCAAATTGTCTCTCACACTCATGCCAGTCTGGGAGCATCTCAGTGGGTGGATCTGAATCAAAAGCTTTTAGTTAGCAAGGGGACTCCAAGTTAGTTACCAAGCAGGTTGCTATAACAGGGACCTCCCTATCTCAGAGTAATAGAAACTGCCTTGCTCTGTGCAGGAGAAACCTTGGATATCTCAAATGAAAATGTCTCATTCTCCTCATAAGAGGAACTGTCCAAATCACTTGAATCAGTAGGCACTGAGCTCCCTGTCTGGTCCAAATGAATGACAATGTCAGACTGGAGCAGCAAAAGATTTTTCTTACATGATCTTCTATTTCATCCTAATTTTTATTTCCTCCACTGTCATTCTTCTTTCTCCTTTAACTATTTTTCTTAAAATAAAAAGAGGGGTAGGAAGGAGTAACTTGCACTTGGTGGATTCTCTTGTTCTTGTTATTCATGTAACGTTTCTAGTAGCCTGTGAGCCCATGACAAGTTTTATAGGATTAAAATGCAAGCTCTCTGAGGGGCTGTAACTCCAGAGCCGTGTTTTCCAAAGGACAATTCTCTTCTGTCTCTTTGCTGTTCCATTTTCCAGTAGAGAGGAAAAAATACAAGGCAAATAAACAAATATATCCAAAAAAAGGCAAGTGAGGGGCTGATTGTCCCCTTGTGAAATTCAAGGTAAGCAATTACATGTAGCTCCAAAGGTTTTAATGAAGTTGCCTGGGTGTTAAACTGCTGTAAGCTCAGGAGCAAATGTCCTGGGCTGCTTAAAAAGGAGAAAAAGCAAGTTTGGTCAGCAAGCAAGTTTTCTCAAGAATTAAATTCTCCTCATTTGTGTGACACAGATCCCACAAGTTAGTCAATCGAAACAGTTTTTATCTTTTCATTTTAAATAAAGAGTATGATCACAAATCTCCTTGACACTGCCATTCCTGCGGTCTATAGAATCTCTTCACAAATAAAGAGCAAAACTCTGTAAGTTTGTAAAGTTAAAGTGGCCTCCATAAAATACAAATAGGCCCAAACAGTTGCTTAAAAAATATCATATGAAAGTATAAAATTTCTGAAGACTTAAATAGTTCTTCTGGTAAGAATGGGAAAGTTCTGCTACTAACATTTTTTTTTTTCAATTAGTTTTACATTTTATCATTACCAGAGTTCTTTCTCAGGTGTTAGAAGCATTGCATACATTTCTATTTTCTTGAAATTGTGGTGTGGTCTTTGCAAAGCACTAATCTGCAATTTTGTAAGTTGAAACAGTTGAAATTTAGGAAAAGTCTTTCCCTAAGCTCTGTAAAATCCTATTCAGTTATCAGGGAAAAAAAGTACTACTACTACTACTACTACTACTACTGCTACTACTAATATGCCTTTGAAAATGCACAACCTCCTTTCTTTGTACAAAACTTTCAGCATTAGTGAGACCTTATTTAGAACTAAAAATGTGATTTTGTTCCACTGAAGTCTCAGTAAAAAAATCAGAGCCACTTTTATGGTCCAGATAGAGACATATGGAGACATATAGATATGTTTTGTTAAATGTCCATGCTTGTCACATGCTGTACCTCTTACTCATTTAATGGGTTGGCCCTCCCCTTGTGATTAGCAGGTAGAAGCAGTTTGATATCTTTGTCAAAAAGACTGCCCTTTGTGAGCTAAAATAAAATGAGTTTTTTGATACGTAAGAAGTTAAATACTTTTACTCTGGCTTGGCTTGGGAACCGATTTCTTTAACAAATACTTATTTTTAGGTGGAAGAAGTAGTTGGAGACCTTAATGGCAAGATTTCAAACCAGATTTATGCTCTCAAACACCTTTAAAAGTGTGTGTGTATACACACATATATCATTGCATTTATAGTACCAAGCCATAACTATCTGTGATACTCCAGCTGCAACAGATCTGAATGCCATGCAGTCTTCAGTGTTTTCACCTTCATAGCACCCATGGGAGTTAAGAAAGTGCTATTTTCCTATTTTACAGATGGGGAAGCGAGAAGTTCATGGCAAGCAGGAAGATTGGGACAATGTGGGATGTTAAGCACAACTTCTCCGTGATAAAAAGTGTGGATGCTTGAGGTTAGTGGTCACAAACATTGGGCTTCCTGAGCCAGAAGCAAAAGAAGTCCAAGGAGATCTCAAATTTTACCTGCAAGGGGCAACCCCCTCAAAATGAATAGCAGTGAATAGCAAGAAAATCCACCCCCCAAAAATTCTGATGCTTTTTACAGGAGTGTGTCTTATAGCTTTCCATCTAACCTGCTGAGCCACGTCCTTGCCTACAGCATTGCCACTTCCCAATTGCAGCAGCTGTTAATGGTGCCCAAGCTGTAGGGTTGGGTGTCTCCATGAGACATCAGGAGCAAGCAAATACTTTGCATAGTGCTTGACAGAAGGATTTTTCATTGTCTGAAGTGCAGCAGTATGACCCGTGCTGGTGCTCAGTGCCTGGGCAGGCAGGAGGGTGAGCAGTTTGCTGGGGCACAGTTCAGACATGGGACAAATTGTTGGCACCCGTGCCAAGAAATTAAAAGCTGAATCCCTTTTTTTCTGGCTTTGAGATATATAACCATTGTTATTTTTTCAGATCTCTCTCTTGACTATTATTTCCACTTCAAATGTAACACATCTGCATTGTTTGTGTGTAAATGTACACCAGCACAGACCTCCCATCCTGCTGAGATTTTTAGCTCATTTGACAGCACAATGATGCTTGTCTCTTTTGAATGAACCTCAACAAACCCCTCTTTGAATGATTTAGGCTCTATGCATACTATGTTTAGAGTTTTGGCTTGACTCAGTTAAAACTTTCATGGTGAGTTTTCCCTCTGAAGAACCCTCTAAAAAGATAAAAATGGTGGGTTAGCACCAACCCTCCTTGCTAAGATTGCCATTGCCCTCCCCAATGGCTTGATCTTGCATACAGATGTTACACACATGATGGAGCATTGCCTGTTAAGAGCTGAGTCAGCACAAGTGGCTGCTTCCATTCAGTCTCCATTTTCTGTAAATAGAGTGGCATTTCAGCCCTTTTTGGATGGTGGAGGTAACACTAAGAGTGGTCCTCTTGAGAATGAAGATGGAACCCTTACCCATCTTTGTCTTTGTGCTAACCCCAGGTGCTGGGTGTAACGGGAGGAGCCCTTCTTGCTCCTAGGGCTGATCCTGAGGCCTCGGGGCTTAGCCCATTCCTGGACGATGTCCTAGGGCTGTTCCTGGGGCTCCTGGATCTACCCCTTCTTGCCTGCTCCTGGGGCTCCTTGAGCTGTGGGCTTCTCCATCCTCACTGAAGAGTGAGAGCTCTCTCTGTGGGTGTCAGCTGCTCTCTTATTGGCCCCCTGCTCCTGCACATGCTCAGGAGGGAGGCCAGACACAGGTGAACCCACACCCACTCATCAATAACTCAGGGCACCTGGTCCTGTCTCACTACAGCTGGGGTTGGTGGGGGCCCAGGAAGGGGAATGCAGCCCCCTTTCCTATTTTGTGGTTCCCATGCTTATGGACCCATGCTGCCATGGGTCAGGGTCCCTGATTCCTCCACTCAGTCCTTCATTCCCCTTGTTATGAGTCCTGTCAAGCTAAGCCATGACAGTATAACCCCTCTGTTGAGTCTGTATTATGTTCATATTATTTCTGAACCTTAAGGGTGATGAGCTTGCAGAGAAGCAGATGCTGCTGGTTCTGCCTTTACTTCTGGAAGATGCAGACAGTGAGCTAAGGCTGTAATAAGGGAGAGATGGGTTGTTACTGCCTGAAGCCCAGACAGGCAGTGCTCACTGCAGCATGCAATATGGCAATTCATAAAATGTGACATTCATGTTGGTGGGACACTGCTGTGAGCCTATTTTACTCCGTGATAAAGACTACATCTGTCAGGGCTCATCTCCTCATCTCTGGGTCCATCAGACAATCATAGAGGGGGAACTTCTTATATGCAGGGGATAGGAATGCCTCTGTAGCACGTGTACCCCAACCTGTGTCAGCAGAGGATCTCCTGAAGGAGTTTGTGCTAGAGAGATCTCTGCACAGCCCTGGTTACACAGAGCCTTATTCTGCAGGGTGCTGGCTGGGTTATCATCATCTAAACCTCCTTGGGAAACCTCTTTATGAAACAGCACCACACTTCCTCCAGGCTTGAAAGGAAAAAGCCATTGCACGTTTCAAAGCCAAGGTTTTAGGAACAAAAATGGACTTTTAATTGCATTTTTCACTTAGGAATGTGAAGGAATCACGGTGAACCTTGAAAGTTTGATATGTACCAGACCAGTAAATAGATTTGGATTTGGCTTAGCTTTTTTTAATGTTTTGCATACTTTGTTTTTCAAACTTTCAGCAGCTTTGCTTTGTTTCAGTTAATGAAATTCTTCTATTGCAGCACTGGGACTTTTAAAGCATTTTTGTAACCTCCTGCCTTGGTCTCCAAGGTATAAACATTATTTTATAATTAGCCTTCACAACTATGCTATACATTTGAAGGGGAGGAAAAAATGTTTTTCCCCCATTTTTATATAGGAGAATTACAGTTTCTGTCTGGGGACTGAAAAAATGTGTGTGTGTGTGTGCAGAGAGGGGAGAGAGAGATTCAATCTGCCGAAATTTCATCTCCTGCCAGTTACACATGAAATCATCATTACAGAGAGAGAGAGTGGGAAATTACTGAATTCATTGGAAAAATCCTCACTCTATTCTTAATGAAACCTCTTTAAAATATGATGGGGGAGGGAGACTTAGGGATGTTTGTGTTCCTCCAAAAAAACACAGGGAAAGAACATTGACTTTTCGCCCCCTGTTATATAACTTGGCATCAGGCTCTCACTAGCTGATTCTGATGGGAACTAATTTGTCTCTTGGCCTTATTCCTGCCAGTCCCCTGTGGTGCTTTCTTATGGTGAATTCATATCAGAATAAAGCTGTCACCAAGGTAACCACATGTGCATATGCACAATCATGTACATGCACTGTGTAATTAAGTCTAAGTATAAATAATAATATTCACCACACAGTACAGTACTTGAGTGATGCTACTTAAGGGGCCCTCATGATGTGTCTTTGGTAGAGGATTAACCTCACTGTTTTACAACACGGGGAAACTGAGTCATGGAAGAGAGGGGAAGCCTCCCAGGCTCAGGGAGAGACAGTGCCTCAATCAGAGCCAGGGAACTCAGTTTCCTGCAGGAGTTCATCCAGCTTTTTTCACAGGCACCACCACCATACACAGTCGCTGATCTTTAAGCTCAGGTCCCTTGAAGTGTTTCTGTCAGGTTTACTCTCATCCAGGAAGAATTTATTGTGTATAGAATTAGCTGTAGACAGAAAAGCTTCTCTACACAGCCTGGGATGGATTTACACAAACTCATGTAAAGATCTTTGACTTCAGTAAAAATTTAGATCCAGTCCCAACAATTTCTCCAGCCTTTGCAGTATGGAACAGCCTCACATGAAGGGAAGTTACCTTGAACCATTTTTGAAGGGATGGCTTGCTCTGCCATAATAAATTTTCAGGATTTTCCACAGAGACAATAAATCCATAGGAGAGGGCTTAATAGATTTTGAATTTTCTGATAAGGAGCATGCAAAGTCTTTCCCAACAGAAATGTCCACTTGAAAGATGCTTGAGTTAGGGTGTGTTTCCAAAGGTTTGAGGTTTGGGTTTTTTTCATCCAGTGGAGCAATACACTGAGCCAAAGACTAACCCAGAAGGAAGCTTTTACAGATCAAAAGAGTGAAACAAGGAAGGAGAATATGCAGGAATCAAGAAGTTAATTCTGTCTTCATCAGTCTCATAGAAAAAAATACATGTGAGCATGGAAAAATATTAGTCAATCACTTCTGAAAGCCTCCAAAAATATTTGTCTGAAGCGTGCATTTAAATGGGAAGGCTCCAGGTGTTTTCAGAGTTCTTCCAGCCTACAAGCAGGCTGGGGGCAAACCTGAGCATACAGTATAATGTAACAAGAACCATTCCTCCATGCTTCAGTAAGAAAATGCAAATAGGTTCATTTCCTCTTTTGAGGAGGACCTGGAGCAAAGCAACGTGTTGGGTGTCTTCCCTGCCTGGAATATTGTGGTGAGAGGGGAGCAAGTGGCACAGAGCCACACAATGCAGCAGCAGTGCAGCTGCTGTCAGCACAAGATGCCACGAAGAGGGATGCTACAGCCAATTCCCTCTGTGCTTTGCACCATTTATCTGCAAGATTTTGTCAGGTGCCAGTTTTTCACTGCTCCCCTTGTCCCTCTCGCTATCTGCCAATGCCCCCCTGTGCACATGTTGAGCTGCTGTCATTTGGGAACCAGTGAAAATTGAAAACAAGTTGCCCAAGTGAGAAGTGCAGCAGAGACCTGCACTCCCAGAGAGTCCTGCCTTTCATGGAATAAAGTACCCATACTTTGCTGGAGCCTATCTGCATCAGGCTCCCCCTCCTCCTCCCACCCCATCACTTTCAAGGAAAGGCTCTGAAATATGTTTTGATTTCATTTTACAAGTAGTCTTCTAAAAACATTTCTCTCCAGCCTTTTCTCTAAGTTTGTTTTCTTTGCTAGTTCAGCCTGTAGAAGAAACACAACTTTCTTTTTTTCTATACCCATTAAGAATAATATTTTTTCAAAAGTTTAGGCAGAAACCAATAGTATATACTTCATCACAAGAGCTAAAATGGGAAGGGAGCTCTTTTGAAAAATCTAGCCCCAGCTGTGGCTGCTAAGCTATGCAGGTAACCAGCAAATAATTAAGGCTACTGAATCAGCTGGGTGACAAAATTCCCTTTCCATCAAAGAAAATCCCAGGTGAAAAGATTATTTTAATTATGATTTTTTTTTCCAGAAGGTTTACAAAGTATTCCCCCTTTACCTCTCACTGAATAATTTTAATAGCTGTTGGAAAATAGCAATTGCCATCAATTCTTGTCTTTTTTTTGTTGTTGATGTTGTTGGGGGTTTTGTTTGTTTTTTTCTTTTTTTTGGGGGGGTGTTTATTATTTTTGTTTAACCTGTGATCGGCAATGTCAAGTAAAGTGCTTCCTAAAGCTCAGCTCCAGGCCTCATGTAAGTACCTGCTTCTATGGCAAAGCAGAAAATATGCTGGCAAGGGGGAAAAAATCTGGTTAATCGTTGTGTAACCTTAAATAGAAGCAGAAGAGGATTCCCAGTATTTGTAATTATGGTTTTTTTTAAGCAAAACTCATCAGATTTGAAGGCCTGATTCATGGTGCCTCAAGACTTGACCTTGGCAATGCCATGCTCATAATGATACAATTTTTGTCCAACAGAAAAAGGACCAGACTTGAATTAAACTTGCCTAAGTAGATACTGATTCTTTCATGAAGAAAAATACTAGCTTACTATTTGGGGTTGCTCAGTTCAGTTTATAGAGCAGCTCTTCTATTTTTAAAAGTTAAAGAGTTTTTCATATTGTTCTAGAATAAAATTGCCAGTAACCAACCAACCAGTAATAGATCTACTTTATATAGGTCTTTCAAAGAACTACAAGAAAATGGTAAAGTAAGTCATCCCATATATAAAATCTTCTCAGTGAAAGTATCCAGCTGCTTCTGAAATACAGGAAAATCAAAAATATCTCTGGCATTCACAAGCCAATTATTGAACTCAGTGTCATGGTTCTGAATTTCCACTGATTTAATTAAGAGCAACATTTGGCCCTAGCTAGAAGCAATAATAAGTTCTTCTTCATTAAGTGTTTTCAGGGTAATTTCTTAAGGGAAAAGATAGATGCTCCTAAATTTGTCATTTGATGAACTGTTCTGGGTAATATATTAGAGCCATTTATTAGTGTAACATGGCAAAAAGCAAAGCCTGATGGATCAATCACTGAAGTCAACAGGTGTCTTTGATTAAGTCCAAAAACTACAGTATAAAATCATGGTAATTCCAGGCCATAAAGAGACTTGCTTTCAGCTTGCATCCATAATTCCACTTTGTGGTCTATCAGTACCTTATCTGGACTTCCTGGGGAATGGCAGTTCCATCTCAGGGTGGCTTTTGAGGTTCCAGCATTTTCCTTTTGTTCTACAGAGGAATGAAAACCAGACCAGTTAAAGTTGCATGTGCAAAATCAAGTTGTGTTGAGGCATTCATTGGCAGCTATTAAATGTCAGGGGGCTTGTTACATGGGACCATGGACCAGAGGAGCTCCTCCTAGATCAGTGAGTGAAATCTCTGCCCATCACTGTCAACTGAATCTTGAAGTCTTGGTCTTCACCAGTCTAAAGGTAACTTTGACCTCAGAAAACCCTTGACATGTATCTCTAGAAGTCATTTTGGCTTCTCTGTTGGTGCTGGCATCCATGCACAACATTTTACATCAACAATGTCATGACTGGCTCTTCCTGAACCCTCCTGAGTGCTGTGGGCTTCAGCCAGGCTGTGTGTGGTCACAGCAGGCATCCTTGAACAGGATGGGATGTGACTGCTGTGAGCTATTGCCTATCCCCTCAGAGTTGTGATGGAGGTCATTAATGTTGGGTAATTAGTTCACTCGATGAAACTTCAAAAATATTTAGCCTGGCTGTTTACTCCTATGTTTTTGGGGTTCAGACTGCTTTGTTTTAAATAAGCATTTGTATTAACATCATTATCCTTTCAACTCAATATAAATCATGGTTTTTTTCTTATGTGACAACAGACCTAGTTGGAGAACATAGACACTTCCCAATAAGCACTTACAGGTATTTATAAAAGAGCTGAATGAATTAGGTGCCTGGTAGCCTTTGCTGCTCATTTAGAATTAAGCACTTACTTGCCAGGTTTGGTTTGTACATCCTGCTGCATCCTTGTCTACCTAAAGACCTTTATAAACTGGCTCTGTAAGCTTTTGATCTGGCCTCTATGTTTTTCCCTAAAGTACAAAATGTTCCTTTCTACTGAAGCATTGGTATGTGCTAACTATCTGTCTGGATACTGAGTGATGAGGAGGGGAGGGAAATAGCCAGTGACAATGATTTCTCTTGCTGATTGTTTTTTTCTTTTTCCTCCACATAATTTAAATCAAAATATCCAAACCTCAGACCTGAAACTAGCTTCACAGTCTTACTTTGTATGTAAAAATATTCCATTTAAATCAGCAGTAAAGCTAACATGAAAGTGCCAATAAATAATATATGCAAAGAGTTTTTTTTATCAATATATAAAGAAATGTGGAGTTGTGAAGCTGCTGAAAACAAGCATTAGGAAATGTAATGAAGCAAGAATTAGAACAGCATAGTTCCTCTGGCCATTATAAATGAGAACTCCATGTACCTGGAGAACAGGAAAACTGATGAGTACAGTCTGTTCAGGAGAGAAGGAGGAAAATTTCCCCCAGGAACACATTTCAAATTACTTATTTATGAACTGATGAACTGGGAGACCACCTATAGAGAGACAGGAGCAAGCAGTCTGCTGCAGACAGCTACAGAACTCCAGCTAATTGTGCTGCTGTTTTCTGTTATAACTCCTGCTCTCCAGCTGGGCTTCGGAGGCAGGAAATTTAGGCATTGACTAGAAGTTGCACTTTCCCTCCTTCTTCTTGGCATAAATATATACTTGTATATTTTAATCTTCTGGAATAATTCAGCAAAGGCATGGGAAAACATCTGCTGCCTTTGTCATGACAGTGTTGAGGATTTTGTGGGGTAGGGTTTCCAAGGCAAAACTTCTGAGCCTGGGTCCACCCTTCAGCAAAGATCACTTCACAATTTGAAGATATATGGCCTGAAATTGAAAACAAAGAAAATGCTCTTTTATTTTATTTTCTGTGCGTCACTGTAAGGGTATTAATTACACATGAACAGAAATAGAAACATGCATATATAACAAATAAACACAATATGTATTAACCATGTGGATACATGAGTATGAGCACACAGATATATTTCATGTAAATTATCCCTGCTGGCAGATATTCTTTGTCCATGCTCATATATACACAAGCATCAGTATAATACTTTTTTATGCCAGTATAAATATGGCATGGGTCCAGTTTGGTCGACAATGCAGATACCAGAAGGTAAGACTTTTTTCTAGTATATCAGAAAAGAGAAAATAACTTTAGTTACTCCTTAACATGATATGATTAGATAGGGAAGAGATAGTTAATCTACTCTAAATATCCAGTGGTTGAGAATTCATTTCAGTAGACCTCATATCAGCTGAAGTGCAGGAACTCATATACAGAGAATTCAGTTTATCAGCTTAGAAAACGCAAGACAGAGAGAGAGAAGGGCATCAAGATTTATTGCAAATGACTCTAGTATCAAGAGGTTCAAGCATTAGCTAATTTTTATTTGCTTCTCTTGTCATAAAAGTAGATGAATTTTAAATAATCAAGGAATGAGTGATTATATTAACACCACATTAACAAGGAAACTTAAATACTTTCATTTTTGCCTCTGTTCTCAAAAAACCCTAAAAAAACCTTTCTATCTCAATGAATATGTAACAGTGTCACACCATAGTGAAACTTTTTTCTTTAAGTATTCAGAACATTTTGTGAGGCTGATCAATTGGGATTTTTTTTTTAAATACCCAACTTGGATACACTGGCAGGTATTCAAAAGTGACAATTATTTCAGCATTAACTTGATAGCTCCCGACAGCCTGGGAGATGGGATAGAATCACCTGGAAGCTGGCATTTCGCATTGTACCACTCTGTCTGTATAGTAACTGTCATCTTCCATTCAATATTGTAAATGCTCTCTGCATACAGCCTTCTAAAAAGTTATAATTTCTTCTAAGTGATTGAAACTCATAGATCTCTTTCTCTCTTTTCAAGCCTCACCTGAGAGGTAGCAATGATGACAGGCTGGTTTAACGCAGCTCTTGCCAAGATTAAGTAGTTGTCAGCCAGATATCATTGGAGACTAAGGGATTGCTTTTGGAAGTCATTCTGAATTGCTAACTAACAGGGAGCTGGTTCCTAGACGGGTCTTGATTCTTTTGTTTCCAGGGATTGACACATCTACAGTAACAAAGCAAGCTTTCCTTGTTAATATGGGATTTGTGCTGGTCACCTTTCTATCTGGGAAAGACTTTCTAATGAATGCCCCTTTCACCAGTGATTTGCAAAAGCAGAAAATGCCCAGAGCTGCTATTTTTAGCACTGCCTGCTTAAGAAATTGATTATTTATAGTTTGGTGAAAATGTTTGCAGCAATACCATTCCTCTGTTAGAACAGGCTTACAGATTGGATGAATCTATGTGAAAGTTCAACAATAATCTCTCCACTGTCAGCTTTCCAGTTCTCGAGCAGGCTGTTTGGGAAGGATGTGTATATAACTGCCTGTTGTATTCTGCTCACCTCCTGTTTCATATACATTCAGTGACAGACAGCCCCAATGAACAGAGAGTAGCTGAGGCTGACAGGTCAGCTGTAACACAACAAGTTGTCACTGTCATGGGAACATGGCAAGTGGAAAGTAGATGAAGTTGCCTAGAGGATGTTTTCATCAATTTAGTGTTATGTACAAGCTAATAAATCTGCAGACACTCTCGTTTCACTATACACAATGTGTGTGAGAGAGAAAATGACTGAGCTTTGGCTGGGCTGGCATTTACTGGACCAGATGGAGTAGCCACTTCAGCTAATAGTGTGAATGATTTAACTCCTTTCACTCCCTACCTTCCCTAACAAAGTATTTCCCATGGGTCTTCAGACCGAAAAGTTTATTTTTAAGCATGGGAGTGACATTGACTCTCTAGAGAGCTTTGGGAGTTGCAGGGGGTTGCTTCCTCAGAAGGTGATTAGTTTAGTGGGAGAGAAGGGCATGCCTCTACCACTGGAATCAGAGGAGGCAATTTATGAGGCAGGGAAGAGCTCATTTAACAGAGACCCTAGAAACCACCCTGAATACCTAGAACTGCCCATATTGGCTGCTTGGATATTCTTAAATTGATCAAAATTTCCAGACCCTTGGCATGAGAAATTAGTAGGGATGAGTAGCTTTCATCCTCCCACTCCTCAGATATTAAAAAGATGGACCCCGGAATAGCAGCAAGTAACACACTGAGGGATGAAGTTGTTATAATAAGTACTGAAGGAGCCCTGCTGAATGTTCTGTCATCATTCTGGATTATCTGTGACATGCATGCTAGTTTTGTAAAGCATATTCTTTATAGAACAGTAGAGATTGTTTTAAATTATGTGGTGAAGTGATTTACCCTTATGAACAGCTAGTGGACATTGCAACGTCAAAATGAGGTTATGCTGTGTTAATTTAACAAATTGCAAAGTATAATTTCTCTTTCCTGCATGGCTGACTACTTATTCATTTGACCCAGTGCAAAAAATGATTGATACAATCAAATAGACAATTTGCAATAGGTTTTCAGTAAGTTTTGGGTATCCATGCTTGTTGATGAATGCAGGAAAGCATATTGCTCTAACTTAGATTGTTATACTGCAGCCAGCACCAACTGATTCCTAACAGGCAAACCATGTAGTACCACTTTTTATCTACCAGAATCCTCTGATTAATTTATTGTTAATAAAACATGCTCTCAGCTGCTGAAGGGTCTGGACTGAACCTTGCGCTGGCCTCGTGCAAATGATTCCACTGATTTCAAATAGAAATTGTTAAGATCTTCACTGCCATATTATAACTCTGTTCAAAAGAAACCTAAAATATCCCATAATTTAAAACTCCTTTACATCTGTAACTCTCACCTAGGTGTCTTCCTGGTACAGAACTTACTCAAGGCATTCGTTCTCAGTTCAAAATTATGTACATTGAAGAACTGTGCATAGGACTGAGATTCCAGTTTAATAGGTAAATTCAACATCACTTGTTGAATGCTTTTAGAAATCAATGTTAATCATTTTGGTTTCCTATGCAACTTATTTAACTCTTGCTCTTCAAAGACTTTTACAAAGAAAATTAATTTTAAAGTAAATACACAGAAGTACAGAGCAGAGAAAACAGGGGAAAAGGAAATTTGCAATCGGGAAAAAAGAGAAATATGTTTAGACATATTTTTATTAAAAAAATAAAAAAACAAGGAAAAAACACCCCATACCTTAAAAAAATCTGAAAATAAACAATCCCCCTCTGCTATTATCACTCTTTTACACTTTCCCAGTATTTCCTGTACTCACCCCACAATAATGAAGCCTCTGTAAATCTGCAAAATTGTACACAAATATGAAACTGAGGAACTACTCAGAGACTGCTAAATACTGTAGCCTGACAAGGACTGGCTATACTAAAATATTACTGCTCTGTGTAAAACTGCATACTATGTACTAATCTGCACATGTCAGTTGACAGAAGCCAATAAGTATAGTTATTAAAACAAATGTGCAAATTCTGTATAGTTAAATCTACAATATCGATGAATTTTGTGACACCAAAAATTGTTCAATCTGTCTACTTCTATTAGGCAAGAAATGGCATTACAGGGTAATTTAATCTATCAGGTGATAGATTAACCATGCCTTTAACACACCAGAATTAATTGTCTTTGTAAGCAAGTCCACTGCAACAAACCACTTATGTCAGTGGAGACTTTGTCCCCTAAAATGTCTCCAATCAAGGACATGCAAAACCCAGCAGATTTCCATTATAACATACACAAGGAATAGTATTTCAAGACAGCTGAGCTTATGTGTTTTAGAATTCCATATCAGACAGTGCATGTCACAGAAGATTTAAGGCTATTCTAACTTTTGCCTGGGTCACTTTTTTTTCCTCACTGGCCTACAGGCTGAACAGAAATGGTTATAACACTGGCATTAAGCCATTTATTCTGCTTGCTTCTGTTCCTGCATCGAGTGAAAAGCAACTCAAGAACACTATATTTAAAATTTCAGATTTTTTTTTCACTGATCCTTCCAGAAAAATCATGTTGTGGCAAATGAAGTTTCCTAGGGAATTTATTTTGGCAAGGAGAGGGTCTAAAATAGGTCAGTGATAGCTAAAAAAATGCATTCACTTCATTCACTGAAGGACACTCACATTTCTCCTCAGCAATTTCACTTTTTCACATTTCTTCAATTTCACTTTCTTATTCTTGCCCCAAGTTTCCTCCAATAGGCCTTCTTTTAGGCAAGAAATTATGCAAAACACAATCAGTGTGTGGCTGATTTAAAACCAGTTAAAAACCAGTTTTCAACAATAACAAAAAAATGGCTGTTTGTACCTCACTGATAAATGAATGCCTATTGTTCTTCTACCTTGGAAATTAATAATAACTGGACCAGTTGCCTTAGAGACAGCCAGGCAGCCATTAGCAATCAGTAAAAGTTAATGTACCGCAGGGAATTTAGCAAGGAAATGTGTTTAAGTATGTAAGGGCACCTTAACCACCCATCCAATATGGGTGAGTGCCTGCACTGTCCAAGACATTAGCACTGCTTTGCTGTGGAGATGCCTTTACACACAGACAAGATGTTCTTAACAAGCAGGGGGGGTTCCTACTAGATGGCCATACCTTGGTGAGGAGCATTGTGTTCTCTGGGCCTTCCTTGCCTGGAAAGCACTCCCGCTCCTTTAAGCAGCATCATAATGCAGCATTTTCACAGGGAGAGGTCAATCTGGAAAGGCAGAGGGCCAAATGTGTCAGCAGCTCTTTTTTTTCTTCTTCTTTTTCTTTTTCTTTTTTCTTTCTTTTTTTTTTTTTTTTTTTCCTGGAGCTCTCTGGCTCTTCTCGCCTGTGTGGCAGCAGCTCTTGCTCCATGAGAGGCTCTCTCAGACAGGTTAGCTGGGTTTTAAAAAGTCCCTGAGTGCTTTTAAAACTGTCAGCACCATTATCAGTCATGATGCAACTGATTTCCAAGCCCAGCTTCTGTTTTTCCAGTGGGCAGCTAAATTCCCCCTAGATAATTACCTTGGTTGTACAGTAGCCAGGTTGGTTACACCAGGCCAATTACTGTAGGTTTCTTTGTGCTGCTGCTGTGAGCACAGGCAATGGGGACTGTGCCTGCAACACTCTGCCCAGCCCCAGGATGCTCCTGGGGAATGCCTGCGACCCTTTCCACCTTGCTTTCTGGTACAGGGCTGTGTTTGCACTGCAGGAAGTCACCTTTGTGCCAGAGCAGCTGTTAAGTCTCCTGCAGGGTTTGCATTTTACCTTTGCTTCCTCCTGTTTCTCCATCCCCGATACAGGCATGATTGCAAATGGGTGCTCACTGTCCGGCAATGGGCAGGAAAACCTAATAGTGACTACCCTGCCCCATAGGAGGACGAATTGTCATTTAATGTTTATGAATTGTAATCAGGTTTCGGTTGGTTTGCAGGGGTCAGGGTTGGTTTGCAGGGGTAGAGGAACGACCCAGGAAAGGCATAGTCACTGTGTGTACACAAGGCTTTTGCTAACTGTCTTACTCCTCTGATTCTTCTGGCTTTGTGAGTAGGTTTGGCCTTCATCTGCCTTTTCACTTCAAAGGGAATTTTACCTCAATGGTGAATACATGTGGATCAGGAGCATAACAAATCTGCTGGAAGTGCCCTCCTTGGGGGACTCACTGCAGCATGGGGCATGACCACTTTAGTACAGATGCTTGGGTCAGAGTTAGACTGATCCATTGGTCCTGTTAAAGTCAGTGGGTATGCTATAGCAGTAAATGAGATGGAATTTGGCATGCTACTCTCCAGAGGCCTGGCTGCTTAATGGAATGGACAGGGAAGGTAAGTAAATAAGGGAAGCGGAGCTCTGAGAAATAAGGAAGCAAAAAAAAAGTTTGCAAATGCAAATCACTGGTAATTTGCTGGCAGCCATTGTTTCCTGTGAAATCTGGCAAATGGGCTGGATGACTGAAATTAATTATCTTCTGATTTTAGGAGGAATTGAAATATTAACAGTTTAGTGTCACCCACAGTTCTCTCTGCCACAGCTGGAGAGAGGCATCCAGAAATCTCTGGTCTTGAAAGTTGAGTGTTAGCAAAGGTTATCTCTACAAATAGGTGTTTTTGTCAATAGACCAGTCACCCAGGGAAACCAAAAAGATCTAAACTGACTAAAAGGAACTCTACCACGTCCTACTGGCAAATAGATCAGTGTGAGTGGAGGTATTCTCTCAACAACTGCATTTTTTTAGAGTTTCTTGGGAAACATCTTGTGTTGTTGGTGTCAGATGAACGAGATGGGAGATCCGAATTGATGATCATATTGTGAGGCTGTAATGATGCATCTGGAGTTGGTCAACAAACTGATCAGTCATTAGGTGGAACTGATTACTGCCATCTCCTGCTTTTACACTCGAGTCACTTAGAACTGTTTTGTTCTTTTTATAAAAAGAAAGGAAAGGGGAAAGGAAAGGAAAGGAAAGGAAAGGAAAGGAAAGGAAAGGAAAGGGAAAGGAAAGGAAAGGAAAGGAAAGGAAAGGAAAGGAAAGGAAAGGAAAGGAAAGGAAAGGAAAGGAAAGGAAAGGAAAGGAAAGGAAAGGAAAGGAAAGGAAAGGAAAGGAAAGGAAAGGGAAAAAAAAAAGAAAGAAAGGAAAAGGATGAAACAGAGCTGCTTTATAGGAACCGAGGTTATATGAGTCACAGTGGCTAACTCATTACACATATCTCTTGTTGCAGTATCAAATGGAGCAGGGATGAGATAGATCTGCTCTAGTAAATATAAAATATCCTGGGTCATATTACTCAGCAACAGTGATTTTGCAGCAGCAGCAGTTTTGTAGCAAGACCTTTTCAATAAGTCACTATATATAGAAAGATTAGGACTAATGCTACTAGAGTCAATGTTGACCCCTGTCAATGAGCAGGGTTATTTAGGAATATGCTACTTCTGATGCACTTCACCGTGCTGTCCCAGCCTCACTGCAAGCCAAAACAGAATTGCAAGCCACCAAAATAATTTTCTAGCCTCTGAAAAGTCTGTCATCTTCTTTGCATTTGTATTCCAGGAAAGAGAAAATGACAAGGCAATGTGCAAACCAGGCCACATATGTACTCCCCTGTACTCACAATGTGTTTCATATATCAGGACTGGTGTCAGACACTGTAGCCACTTCCCAAGTGCTCACAAAACCAGCTCTAGCACTGCTTTACAGGAGAACCACCATCCTGCTTCTCTCTATGCATCCCAGAGGTGTGTTAGAGGAGCACATCTCTTGTTTTGCCAATATGCCATAAAGCACAACAAAGTCATGTTTTGGAGCTGTGGCACATATGTTCCCGGTGTCAGCTCATAGGTCTAGAAAGCTAGAGACTGAAAAATCATACACAAGTCAAGCCTGATATTTGAGTCCCCTGTGCACATCTCCAGTAAGTTCAGACCTGCATATCCCAGAGGATATTCCTGCACCCAGGTTGGTTTGTGGAGATGCAAGTAAAAAAGGGCTGCAACTGAAGCTGTGCAAATGTCCATTGTGAAGCCTGAAAATGACCCATTTTTAGGACTATCTTCATCTGACTCATTTATTTTCATTTATTTTATAAATCTGCAAGAAATCCAGGCAGGGTTCACTGCATAATTCCTGGGCACTGTTACTGTGAATCTCCTTTGCTTACCCTGGCAAAAATCAGGAACTCCCCACTGAAATCAGTGGAAGGTTTGATTAGGATCTTTTCTTAAGCCAGCTGATGGTTTTTCATAGAAAGTGTAACCATTTTGTGGATTTTCCTGGATTTAAAACAAAGACCAAAGAAATGTGGTGGTTTTCAATGAGTTTCACTTTGAGGTTCTGGGTCTGTTCATCATTTCATGCCCAAAATGAAACATGAGAAGTGAGAAAACAGAACTTGTGTCAAGAAACTGAACAAGAAGTTCCCATGAACTTTATGTGAAAGAAACCTCAAACTAAACCTGCAAGCCTCAGAGAGACATGAGCATGTAACTCAGCTTCCCACTGCTGAGTAAGGGTTCCCATGTGGAACTGCAGCCCTGGAAATGGACTGAACCTCTATGACCCAATCTCTCCCATCTTTTCTTTGCAGTCTTGCCACATTAACAGTGTGCATTTGGGGAGTTCTGCAAGGTCTGAAGCCATCTCTGTACATGCTAATGGCTGGATAGGGAAAAATGCTCCACAAACATCAAGGAACTAAAATTTTTCCCTCAGTATGTAGTTATCTGAATGATTAACTTATACATAGGCATTTGTTTTGCAAATAACTGGGTACTGATGGGGACAAAAGGATAGTTATTTGATTCTAAAGAAACAAAGTAGAAGGAGAGAATAATTAGCATAGACATACTCAGCGAGTCGCCTCAGGTAAGTCAGGGACATTTTAGCAAAACCAAAAGCCAAACTATTCACTGGAATCCTGCTTTGTCACAGGAAGATCTCTCCACTTTAATTCTGAATCTGGTGCTGTGCATTTTTAGTTCTAAGACTTTTAACAGCTCAAGTTTTCAAACTGTTTAATATTGTAGGAAAACAATAACCCTGCATTAGTGAAAGCAAGAAAATGCAGTGCTGCTCCTGTGAGTTCCTACAGCCCATTCTGTCAGGATCTTCCTGTGCTATCCAAGAGAGAGAAACAGGATTTTCCCAGGGAAAGGAAAAGGGTTAGGCAGAGTTTTCTCCCTTTTGAAGTGCCTCTGTTTGTTTAGTATTCTAAATTACAGCAAATGTTTTTTAAGAAAGGATAATGAAGTAGCAAGGAAGATGACAAACAGCTGATTATAGATAAAAGCTCCTTAACAGCAGTGTCAGTCAGAGCAAAAGGGAGAGAATTGTCTTGGCATTGGCATCATGCTCCTCTCCAGGGCTTTGATCCCATTCATGCCTAAACTGGTGATTTCCCTGAGAGGAGAGCCTGTCCCCAGGGTGCCTGGCACCAGCATCTGCCTTCTAGCATCACTGTACACCCATGAATTTCCTGGCCAGGAGTGTACTTGGGCAATTCACCCAGGACATCCCTGAGGGCCTTGTGTTTCTGGCAGCCTGGGAATTAAGAGGCTTAGGACTGACATGAAGAGCAGGGTCCCCTGTAAAGGCAGTAAGTCCTCCACTGCCCTTTTGTGGGGTGCAACAAAGAACCTCTTAGATACAGAATAAGATGATTTCAATGTATTTACTGCAGAAGCACAAATCAATGTGAAATTGAAATAATGTGCACAGACAAGCTACAGCCTAGAAAGCAGAGCAAATGGATTTCAAACAATCCTAGCTGAATGGCTTTACACCTCAAAGCTCCTTCAGCACTTGCTGTATTTGTAGTCATACTGTACGTGAAATTCATCTGAATCTTGTTTCCTTGGCCTATGGGATATTTTCATGTACAAATTAGGCTGGCCAACATTCCCTTTCTGCAAAAATTCCCAGGAGTACAACTCAAATGTTATTAAAAAGCCCAATAAAAGAAGAGTGCACATTTAATAATGTTAGAATAACACAGCCATTGCAGCGTGGTGTGCTTGCAGTTCCAAGAAAAGTGAGAATATGGAGTCACTAATGCACTTATTCAACTTAGTCAACAGATAGGAAGGACCACTGATACCATACAGAATGCACCAAGATGTTTTCAGGACTCCCAGTTTGGCCCTTGTCTATGACCTGCTTGTGAATGGTGCAGATTTTGCACCTTTTTCAGCTAACATGCTGTGATATTTCTCTCTGCATTTTTTCTTTACTTTTGCCCTGTCACACTGATGTCCCTTCCTGACTTCTATCCTTCCTCTACAGCATGTGATGCTTCCCTCCTATTTATGTGTCCTAGAATCACTTTTCTCCAGGCCAAAATGTCTAATGCAAGACTTAGCTATCACATCAGGCCCACTCATTGGAGGGGTTAAATAGAACACTTTCATGACATTAATTAGCAACCACTCCTTCAGTGGGAGCAAGAAAGCTGCTTGAAACAAGGAGAATGAGTTGAAGAAATGGTTGTGGGGCACAACCTGCTCTAACCCACGGTTCAGGTCTCCATAACCTCTCCCCAGTGCCCAGCAGCCCACACTGTCTCCCCAGAGCAGATGGAAATCCTTGGAAAAGTAAAGCCTCAAGAGCCATAAATTAATCTACTGTGAATAAATATCCTATATAAAAACGAGACTTGTAAAAAACAAAACCTGGAACACCAGGGCAGCATCTGAGTTTTGAATAGAGATGGATTTAGTTTGGCTGCAGCACAAGGACAGCAGGAGCATTCAAAGCACTGCAAGCTGCAAGCAGGGGACTCTGGTGGGGACTCTTCCTTCGAGGCAGGAATTCTGCACACAATGGCATTGTTATGCATTAAGCAATTTTTTTTTCCTCTTGGGGTGTGTGGGCGTGCTAGGAGAGAGGAAGGCTGGCTTGTTCTGCAATGTGGTCACATCAACCATGCTATGAAGTAGAAATGACTGCTCCCCAGTTTAGCACAGCACTGGTGGTTTGTTGGTTGCTGTCTTTTTGTTGTTGTTGTTTCCCCCTCCTCAGCCTCCCCCCGGCAAGTTAAGCAAATGACAGAGAAAGGAAACACAACTGCCTGGCTTTGCAGAAGACAGATCCTGCAAGTTAGTGTTTCAGACTCTCAGAAAAATCATCAGTTTTGAGATTGTAAAATGAAACATTGCCATTTTACTCTTGAGACAAAGAGCGGCTGAGATGGTGAGAAGGATGCTGCATTTTCTTGTTGCTTTTCTAGCTCAAAGTGAAGCAAACAGCAGTGTGAGAGGGGAAGGCCCTCTTTTAGCAGAGGTTGCTCTTTAACCACCCCACATGCTTTTTTTTGCCCTGATATGCCAATAGTGTGGCTCTTCATTTCATACTACAGCAAGCCTCTACAGCCTGTTTTTCTCATGTAGTTTCATATGGCTTTTTTCTCTCTAGAACATTTTTGCCCTATCCTCCTTCTGACCTGCTAGTCATCTTTTGCAGAAAGTTAGAGAATTTTTGAAAAAAGTACAGGAAGTTGATCAGGCTGGGTTTGAGCTACAGGTCATTAGAGTTCACTCTGTAGAGATGAAATTTTCACTGTATAAACACTGTTAAAACCTAGACTACCAGCCAAGTGTACCCATGAACTATGGGAAACTTAGGAGCAGAGGAGGCAGGTAAGCCTCAGCAGATCTGTGATAGATGCTTGTGCAATGCTTTCCTTGTTAAAGGAAAAGAGCAGTTGAAGACACTTTAAGGTTAAAATTTAATAGCATTGGGTTTGGTTACTTTAGCTAGACAAAATGATACTTCTTTTAGGCTTTTCATGCCTGGTAAAATCCAGCCGCTGAGGGATTTTTGTCACTGCTTTTACATTTCAGCTCTAACATTAACAAATGCAAAGGTAATGAGATTTTCAAAAAATCTCATTCTCATTAGTTTTCAAAAACGAATTTTGCAAGTAAACTCCCCTGAATTCTTTGAACATGTCGCTCAAAATTTTATGGTCATATCCTCTGGGATTATTTAAAACCCTTTAGTTTTGGAGAATATGTTTTCTTTTCAAGTGCTATTTGTGGCAAGTATAGGAAAGAAAGAGTTAAATTTTTTTCTGTGGCTTATATGTAAGTGAAATGACATTTTAACAATCTCTTTAGTATAGCCTTGCTGTGCTGGGACCTCTGTTGCCTGCTGTCTTACTTCTTGGCTTCTAAATAGAGAGTTATTTTCAATTTCTCCAGTTCCTAATGTTTTAAATGGAACTACTGTTCCCCTTAGAGCACCCAGTGACTGGCTGGAGACCTATATTGATATGTATAAATTACTCCAGCCACCAGGACTGGCTAGAGATCCAATCATATTGAGCTAATGCGCATATAAATAAAAACCTGGAAGTATGGTTTATGGCAATAAGTAGTGCAGTAGAAGTTTATACTGTCCTGCAAAGACACCTTGATACATTGCTGATAATCTCTATAATGTATTTAAAGCAGCAGTCTGTAGGTTCAAGGCTGAAAATTTCACTCATCGAAAACATAAATCTTGGTAAGCTTCTGCTGACTGGCCTGGAAAAGAAGGAATTTTCCCAATCCAAGGAAGAGCCACAGTTAAAGGAATTTTGTCCTTATGGTGGAAGGCACCAATCAGGGTGATGTGAGTGTGTAATTCAAGTGCACCAGGCCCAGCAGCCAAGCAAAGTTATAGAACTTCCCTGACATCTTGACTTTTATCCAGTTACCAGCTTTTGCAGGTCACAGCTGATTCCCACTATTGCATAAATTGATTTTCTTCCCTTCCAAGCAAAACAATAATAATCTGATGTCCATCTGATTAAGCTGACAGCAGCTGCATTATTCAGGGAAGAAATAATTTCCCTAGGCAGGTGAAAACAGATTGCAGGGGTTGGGTTGAACCTTCAGACTAAACCTGGATTATAGAGTGCAGCAGGTAAATGTTTTCTTTTTGGGGCTTCACAGGAACAGGCACGTGAGGTAGGCAGTGGCAGAACTGGCCTCTTGCTGCATTGCAAAGTAACTCCCTCAGCCTCAGAAAGGTGTGGGTACATATCCCACATCTTTGCTGAATCTGGATTTTGTTGTGTTCAAACCAACAGTGGGACAGTGACACCCAGGGCAGAGCTCGTACCTAAGACTCACCCCCATCTCTTCTCTTCAGTTCTGGGCTCTGGGGAAAGGACTGGCTTGTTCTTCCCTGCACCACTCAGCAGAATGGCCTCAGTTCCTAATCACTGTGGCTCTGCACAGAGAGCAAGGAGCAAACTTCAAATTGATGATGACAATGACACTAATCCAGTAATCTCTTTTAGTAACCTGAAGCACCTTGAGCAGAAAAGGTATCAGAGAATCACATTATCAGTTCTTAGGAAGAGCCTAAGAAGCCCTAAGCGTGACCAAAAGGGATTAAAAGGAAGCAGGACAGGTACCAGAGTGGCAGCCCCAGCTATCATCCCACTCTTGCTCCCCATTTGCTGCCTTGGAGTTTCCAGATGCAGAGTTGTAGCTTTATTAATAAACTACCAGGGTGCAGCAATAGGGGCTTGAGGCAACTTTGGCAGGTGTAAGACAGGGCATTATATATATATATATATATATATACACCTGATGCTCGATGAGCACTGTAATATACTGCCAACTTTACACAACTTTATTTCTTCATTTTCAGATCCTTCAGGCACCAGTTTTACTGCTTCAGAAAAATGATTGTAACTTTGAGGAAAACTCTGGTATGAGTTGTCAAAGCAGCCTTTAGAAATACTTGTCATTCTTTGAGTATCATAGTCTGTGGAGCTGTCATTTCTGTCTCTGGGTGCTGCCATTTTAATGTCACCTCTTTGCTTTCCCTCTCAGAAAGTCATGGAGGAACCAAAAAAAAAAAAAAAAAAAAAAAAGTTTAAAAGTTCTTGTTAAGTCTCTTGCAGTGTCAAACCCTGCAGACTCCTATCAGTGTGAGAGCTGTAGAGATTTACTTTAGAAAACCATTTATCAGTAGTAGACTGAGTACTTTAAAATTGTACAGAGAACAATTAAGAAAGCAAATATATCAGGTTTAGGAAGTGATTTTAACTCTGCGTTTCAGGGGAAAATGTTTAGTGTGTTTAGTCAGGTGCCATGCCACCATCCTATATGTAATGATTTTCCTGTATTTAAAGCTTTTTCCGCTCTTATATGTAAAGTGTTCTGACTGAAATGGGGTTTAAAATTTGGTTTAGTTAATCTTGTATACTACTGCATGGCTACTTGCAGAACAATTTAAAGTTAGCACAGTTTAATTTAGTAAGGAGTCATGAAGACAATTCAATTTAAAACCATTAAAACAATTTTAGAGTGTCTGCCCAAGGGTTTAGCATGTTCTCACTAAATGAGTTTTAAAAATACATTTAGTTAAACTGATGGAACTTTAAGTATCAATAAAGACTTTATCTTGCAAACAATAATGCTTGTCTTCAGTGAGTCCTTTACATCTGCTTAGATGTCTGTCTCCAGAATCAGGACATTATCAGTTACAATATTTAAGAAAAAAACTTTCATTTTGATCTCTTCCAAATGAACTCCTTTAAAGCAATATCTTTCCCTTTCTTTACTATTTTTGGAGTGAGGCAAACTGATCACTGCTTCCTTGGGCTGAAATTTATGTGCTGAAATCTTAAATTTGCTTCTATGTCAGATGAGCCTGACTGGCATCAGTGCCATGGTGCCCATCAATTTTTTCTCTCACAGCCCCAGAGACCAATGGAGGTAAATAAATCAGGAAGAGCCTCTTAAAACCAAAGCAAGACCTCATCAGGAAGGTGGTCAGATCCAGACATCCATTTCTCCTCAACCAAAATTTCCTTCTTCCTCATGGTTGGTTGGAAAAAGTTTGCTACAGTTTCTGCATTTCATTTTTTCTTTCACCTGCTCCAGGCAACTCACTTGTTTTCTAGGATATATTTTTTAAGACTTGGTCTAGATTAGGTGCAGGGAGAGTTGTTCTTGTTCATCTGGATCTCTGACATTTTGTCTCATGTCTGCTGCACTGCTATGAGCTTGGTTGATCAGATTGTATGTGTTTGAGAAGGACAATATTAAGCAGGTGAAGCAAGGTGTGTTTATGAGGAATAATGTTACAACTCTCTCCTTTATGGTCCCAGTTTTTCCTCCACTTCTGGAAAAAAATAGGAAACTGAAACAAGGAAATACGAGTTAAAAATTCAGAAAGAGTTTTCATATCCCAGGATCCTTGGGCTCCCACAGAAACCTTCTTGAAGATACCCAAGGGATTTGTGTGTGATCCATGTTGAGGGCAAGGAAACCAGCAGCTTTGCTTTCAGTTAGCAACACTGCAACAAAAGACTGGAAGGCACCTCCCCAGTCACTTTGTGCTTGCAACCAGACTATGGCATATAATCCCTTTTATTAAATGATCACATTCCACCTTGAAACCCACCAGATTTTGAGAGCAGGACTGATCCCCACTGCTAACCCTGTGAAGCCCAGAGCAAATATATGAACTCAAGATACTGCTACTTACAACAGGATTAAATCCCTACTGGGTACCCTATAGAAACCACTGGGGAATTCCATCAGTAACAGCATAGCTTGGGCACTCCATGTCCATGTAAGGGTAAAATTTGCTCTATTCTTCCTCATAATTAGGTGCAGTGACTAGACCAAACTTCATATTGCATCATACTTGCTTCTGTTCAGGGGCAGATGCAGCATTGAAAGGAAGGATGAACAGCCAAGTGACATGGGGGCATGTGCAGTACAGACAGAGGGATGCTCCGTTTGTTTTAGTGCCCTCCAAGTCCCTGCCCTCACTCTGAGTAGTGGCCATCAGTGAGGATTATGCTCCCCCCCCCTATGAGCAAGGTTAGCTCATGGTCCTGGGAGAGTTCTGTATGGGGAATTGAATGTAGGCAAAGGTAAATGCTTGCTTTCTGCTAGAGGTATTACTGATTCTTCTTTTGGAGGACCTGATACAAATGACACTGAAATCTGCTGAGCTCTGCTCACCCGAGGCAGATTTGGATCAGTGCCTGGGGCTCTTCTGCTGTGGGAATTCTTGCCATGATTTCGCAGACAAAAGGGGCAACCACATCCTTACATCATGCAAGTTGTTTAGTTTGAACTGAGGGAACCAATCTCCCAATCAGGCAAACAAGTTGGCCTGAGCCAAAGGACTGGCAGGATATGTGGGATGCTGCAGTGGTTAGCCTGTAACTAAGATTCTGTTGCTCCTCTAAGACTGTGAGGAAAACCCTTATTCTTTTATGCTCTGGGGTCACTCATGTACTCTGACCATTTCAATGTGGAATGGGGTGGAAAAATCTGCAGAGCCATGCCTCAGGAATGGACCCAGAGCAGGAACATCACATGGGATGCTGCAGCCCCTGTGGCTCTGTGCTAAATGTGCCCCTGCCCTACATCCTGTGTGATGCATATATGGGGGTGGGGGGGAAACCACCCCACAACAGGAGTGCTGAGATATGTAAGGAGGAGAGCAAAGTCCAGGTGGCTCTTGGGTACAGCCCAGCATCAGTGCTGAGAACTGGATTGTGTGGCTGCAGTTAAGCCCACTCAATAAGAGTTTAAAGGTGCAGAGTGCATCAAAGGCAGCTGTAAGACTGTAATGTCACTTCATATGAGAGTTTGCACTGTTTCCTTGGATGCTGGCTCTCTTCTGCTGTTTTTGATGCCCTAACCTGCTGATCTGAACCCTGCCCCTCCCTCCTCACATGCCTTTCTGAGCTGTCACCTGCTTAGTTGCCTTGTTTTCAAAAGAAAAGGTTTTTTTGACAAACAGAAGAGCTGTTTCTTCTTTACCATCCTTAAAACCTTGAAACCATGGTTCTGTGGTGGCAGTGGGAAGTGTGCATGGCAATTACATAGCCAGACCTGCAGGCTTAGTCCTTGCTTGCTGACAGAGAATTCTGTGGGGTTTTGGGGCAGTCTGTGGGGTTTTGGGGCAGTCTGTGGGGCTTTGGGGCAGTCTGTGGGGCTTTGGACCAACCCTTCCCACTACAGGGAGGTAAATGCTACAGAGTGGAAAGGTGCAGGCATTTGTGGGTTTGCTGAGTTTAAAGATGGGCAATGAGCATGGGAGAAGGGAGCAGGGGGTAGGAGAGGTTGCCATAACTGTACACTCCTGTTAAAGATGAGCAAATTAATGTAAATTTGGTCCAAAAGGAGAGATGCACAACACCTGACTGACTTCAGTGGGCACAAGCTCACCCAGTCTAGGTTTTCATATGACCCCATCCTGCTCATAGTAGAAGGCCTGCTTCAGATGCTCATACCCTCCAGAAGCATTAAATTTATGCAAAAGGGGTAAAGAGGGAAAGGAAATTAATATAACACACTGTATGGATTTCAGAGATCCACACTATAACTCTCTATCCTTCAAGCCAGCAGAGGCATTTGTTTTATCCAATTTTCAGCATTTTAAGCTCATACTATGCTAGCTAAAAAAAAAATTAAAATCCCATTTTTATCTCATCTGATTTCATATTCATCTGTCCCTTGCTGATTTTTTTTCTCCCTCTTTACCATCATTTTGGTTGGTATTTTTTTACCTCAGAGAACATTGAGAACTCTGTCTCAAGGCTTCCAGATTAGACAGAAGACTGATAGGATAATGATGATAGTATGTTAAATGCTATCTATGTAAATCAGCTCTCTCCATCAATGGATACAAGATGCAGCTACATTAGATCCCTTTTTGACATACATTTTCATTTTTTAAGGAAGAGAATATTGGATTGTTATTAAGCTACTTTAGAAAAATCTTTGCATTACCAGGCACATTACTATTGTGCATAAAGTCATATTAAATTTTGGGATGATGTACAACATCATTTTCTTTTAAAGGCTGCTTTTAACCTCCAAGTATCTTCTTTTTAGCTTCTGCTGAGGGATTTGTTTATGATAACCAATGACTACTGGAGGGGTAAAAGGGTGTTTTTTATTAAGCTTCTTGTAGTAGATAAATCTGAATTTGCACCTCTGATAGGAAACTGGCCCTTACGAAGGGAAAAAACTGCTGTTATGTCTCATCTGTTTCAAATACCTGAGAAAATAGCTCAGCAGATAGCCTGAAAGTCAAATAAAGATTGCCTTGGACTCAATTGGAAGACAGTTGCAAAATCAAGACCCATTCACTGGAAACATCTTGTCAAACCCCTCCCACTTGGACTTTTTTAATGATAAAGGCTATTTTTGATTTCCTCTTTGACCTCAGAAATGCAGGGATTAATATGTTCTGAACAATAATAAGGAATAAAGCAGTGAAAATCAGCTTTGCTTTATTCTTGCCTGTGGACTTTTGCTGATTTTCAGAGGCAAAAGAACTGGCCAGCTAAAAATATATCATTGAAATTAATCAGCCTGTCATTAATGTGGGAAATTTCCCTTTAAATGTAGGTTGGGCTTTGTTTACTAAATTGTAAGAGAATATACAGACAACTCCTAATTTTTTAGGGTTATCTTTGGCTGCAGTGGCCCAGAGCAAACTATATCCAGATTATACAATATTTTCCAGCAGCAGAAGGGCTGATGAGCTGGGATTCCAGCATTTCTTTTCAGCATTGCCTCTCAAGTGTCTAATAAAGGGTGAGTTTATTAGCATTTTCTCTGTGGGAGACATTAATAAGAGCAGTTTCCTCTGTTCAGGAATCTATTTTCATAAAACCTGCATGAACTTCCTATCTCTGAGACCTCAGTTGCTCTGTCAAATTTTCTTTGAAATTGGCCCTTGCATATTAAAGTTATTAAATGGAGACCTACAGACAGAAACACATGCAATTACACCCAGTGTGGTAAATCTCATTTCTCCAGCAGCAGAACAAGGAGAGTACAGTAAAAATGAGATGCTGGTGCTACTGGTGATCAAAGGCAGGAATGCCAGGCTAGTTGTGATCTGAGCTGAGATACAACCTAATGCAAGGACAGTGTAGAGCTGTGCTCGTCCCAAGGAGGCTTCCCAGCTGAAACCTCTCTGCATTTACAGCTCTGGTATCCATAAGTGTGAAGGCTTGGGGTGAAAAGTGAGGCATGATAATCAAGGCTAGTGGTTTCACCTGTAAGGATAGGAGGTCTTTATAGGGCTGGGATTTGAAATACAGCAAGAGTGAAGCAAAGCTAAGCTGGAGCAAGAGGCTCAGGTGGGTGACAGAGTGCAGGGAAGTGATTTACACACTAAGATTTCCAAATCTATGTATTCTCCAGGAGGTCTTGCCTGTTGAGTGGCCCTATAACTCCCTCCCTCAAGGGCATTTTTTGGTTGGTTTTATTTTTGGGGGGGCAGAGCTGTGACTCAAAATAATGTGGGCAACCCATCACTGAATGATGAGGAGTGAACTAAAAGTTTAAAGTAGTTTGGTAGTCATGTGAAGTGTGTCTATGTATACTTGTGTGTATCCTTTGGCATGAGGCTGTGTTTCCCCTGTGATTATGCAGTTTCTAGATTGAGTTTTAAGTTAAGTTTTTGTGCATGCAAAATCTTCAGTATATCTCAGGAACACTGACCTGAATACTGAGATTATCATAGCAGGAGATATTAATTTGTAGCTTTTTGGAGGCTGCTGGAGATGTAGGTTTTCTTGACTAAGAACTCACTTCTGAACACCCTAGTATGCAGATCTCAACCTAGCATTGCACTGTCCATTACAGCTGAGCATCAAGCTCTGTGCCCAGGTTGCTCCTGTGGGCAGGCATGTGTGCACTTAAACTCTGGCCCATGGTGCCCTTATGTCAGAAGGGATCAGAGCTGGAGTCATTCTGAAGGCATAAGTATTTTTCTTAACACGTCCTAAATGGGAAAATTCACATTGAATAATTTTGGTAATAAATGGCAACCTAAATATGTCAGGAATGATTTAATACTCGTGAACCATCTAGCTGAAATGTAGATGAGGCCAATTAGCTGATTCCTTATACCAGCTCCCTCTTTCCTCTCCCTCTCTCCCCACTGAAAAACTGTTTAATCTCTCAACTGTTTTCAGAACACACAGGGTTGGGCTACAGCTTTGGCATTGCTCTGGTTATTTTGTCCATGTCTCCCTATGCTTCACACAAATAAGTAGAGACATGAAGTTTGAGAGCAAGGTAGAAAGCCAAATTCAGTCAGTAATGCAGGCGTTGAGGCAAAACCAGGTCAAAAGACCATTTGCAGGCAATGCTATGCAGTGAAGGTGCTTCACTGCTACTTTTGGGAGAGGCATTTTATGTTAGCCACAGGATGCTTTCATGTCTTGTCCAGTTATTATGTGAGGGGTGAATCAGGAGCAAAAAATTAATTGCTGACTGAGAGGTTTGTAATGTACCATTGCTTGAGCCCAAACTGCACTGTACAGTTTGTGTTTTAGAGATATGTGAATAATTAATTTTCATTGTGTTCACTGTTTCAAGAGAACAGAAAGCAAGTTTTCATCTGAAATCTCTCTCTCCCCTGTCATCTCTTCAGCACACTATCACTTTGAGTTATGCAAAACATGTTGTTTGGTTCTGTTTGAAAAAAATATACATCTCTATAGAAGGGGCCTGAATTTGAGTAAATCTGGTCTAAAACATTCCTGTTGAAATATGGAGCTGTAACATTTAATTTTCAAAATGTCAAAAAAATGGTTGGACTTTCTCCTAAAAAATATTTGATACTTTTTAAAATCTGGAGCTGTCTTGCTAACTCTTAACTGCATTTTTTGGAGGAGTAAACTAATTACCTGGAAACATGTCTCTACATCTGCCCACAGACCCAGAGCTCTCACATGGCTTAGATTGTTGTGTGGAGAGTCCTGGAAAGGTGTGCAAGTGGGGTTGCAGATTCATTAAGTCCTTGTGTGATGTGCACACTGAAAATGCAAAGGTTTATCCAGGGTAATTTGCACAACCAAGGTGAAGGAGGCTCCAGCTGGTGCCTCTCAGCCAAAATATCCAGGCCTTAAACACATCTTTGTATCCACATCCCTGTCATCTCCTGTCCTAGGGAAGGGAGGTAAAGTAAGCACCCTAAAAACACTGGGGTGAAAAAACAGACAAGGAAGAAAAACTGTTTATCCTGCATGAGGCATTTTTCCTTCCTTGATTCCATGTCTTTCAGATCTGAGTCTTGCTCAGCTGTGAAAGAGCAGAGGCACAGATGCAGCCTGATACATCTGCCATGCAGTGTGATGGTCACTGCCAACAGCCACTGAAGTTATGTTGTTGTGGTGCTGCAGCAGGTCAAAAAAGTCTTTTTTTTTTTTTTTTTTTTTTTTTTTTTCCATGAAGTCAGGCTTCATCTTTCTGCATTAAGAGGGCACCTTGAACCAAAGTAACATGTACTGTTGGTCTTCCCTAGTTTTTAGCTGTTCTTGGGCCTGGTCTCTGGAAGAAGGGAGGGGGATGAAAGAGCCATCACATGGTGGGAATGCTGCTCTCTCTCCCTGGCACAAGAAGTGGCCTGGCTAAGGCTAATGAATAAGAGCAGGAAACACTTGCCAAACAGCTGCCTGGCATAAGGAGGAGCTCTTGCTGGTAGGAGAATTTGGGAATGAATTTTTGTCTTGTGCCAGCTCTGCTTAGCTACGCAGTCATTTCCACGTCAGCTCCAGCACTTGGAGTTCAACAGACTGTAGTAGTTCTGGTGACCTAAAACTGAAATCCATATGGGGATGTCAAAGCACAAAGGTGGGATATTCCAAACATTTCCCTTGTGATCTGTATGAAGGAGTGCTGATAACCCTGGTTGTATCTGCTCACAAGGACTTTGTGCAGTGGATGTGGTTTGCCCTGGAATCTGTCCTAGTCCCTGTCACCAGTAACTGGAGGAATGAGCAGGCAGGACCCACTGCTGAGATGCTGCAGCTGGTCCTCCCCAGGGCTCACCAGGTCAAACTTTCCTCTGTAACAGGAAGGTCTGGGGGACTTGGTGATGCTTCCAGCTTTACACACTGCCCTTGCAATGCTGGTGCATGGCAGGAAGGTGACTGGAGCTCCTCTGTCTGAGGTGGCTGGGGATGCTTCCTGCAAGGGCTGGTGGCACTTGCAAGCTCTGCCATAAATGTAAGAAGCAACCTGAATCCGAGTCGGCTCCAGATGGTATTTTAATAAACTCTGGCTAAAGAAAGCCACCAGGCTCCATGCTGCCCTAAGACAGTCTCTCTCATGGCTTTAGCTCCCAAATTCCATGTATTGGGGTGAGTGTCTATTCTGAGCTGTGGTACAGAGAGAGCTCAAGCAGATCAAAGGGTCCAACCATGAGATTTTAGCAACATGCTGCTGCTTCTGTCTCCTCTCTCTGATCTGTATTTCTAGGAGTTGAGAACTATGAATGTAAACACACAACTGCATCATCTGATCCTTCTCAGAGCATTGTTTGTTTGGGGTCAACTTATCTCCTTTTCAAGAGCAGGATGTTTAGGAAAAAAAAAAAAAAAAAGAAGCCCATCTGGAATAGTCTTAATTGTAAACCAGCCTCTAACTTTCAGACTGGAACCTAATTAATCATTGGCAGAACAGGGAATTGATTAATTGGTTTGCTGCTCTTAACTTGTATAAATCTTTGATTTAGTGATTACTGTATTTTGATTTATCACTTGCTACACAAGTAATCAATATTTATGATGAATGTATAAATTCAAGTACCACCCATTTTGAAGCATTATATATATATATATATGATGTGATACATAAAACACATTATTTTCAATGTCTATTTCTTATTATCTGAACTGGAAATACGTATCTTTTCAATTGCAGTGATGTCTGTTTTACTGTGCCTTATGATGGTGTAAAGTAGGAGTAACCCTGTTATAACCAACCCTGAAATAATCATAAAGAGGAATGTGAGTTTGAGAGAGAGAAAACATGCAAAGGGAAAAAGAACTTGTGCAAATAAAAAACTAACTGGAGAAAGGGCCTCACATTTTTTTCATAAAAACCCTAATAGGGACAGACCTTTTACTAGTGTCAACTGGTATAGATCCTGGCCTAATTTTTGTTGCGTATCTCTTGCTTCAAAGTCCTTCAATTCAATGTGAATCTGATCTTGGGGTTTATTACACAGGAGTCTGACTGTCTGCAGTCCTTCAGAATTACAAACTAATTGTGGGATAAGAGCTATATATAATTTACTAGCTATGGATTTGTTTTCCTGCTTTCAGAAGTCCCTTTATTCCCCTTCTCTCCCCCTCTCGGTAGCTAAACATAGTTTGGATGAGAATGGGGCCACAATGGTGGCTTCTCATGAAAAGCCCAGTGAATGTGGTCACCCCAAATCCTGGAAAAGGGGGGATGTTAATGGCAAAGAGCCCCATTCTAGGGCCTGACAGGTTTAGAAACCCTTTGGCAATAAGGCACAGATGATAATGCTTTTGCTCTCATCCCATGAGTGCTGAGTAGATATGGAAGGAAATAGAATCCGACTGGCCCACTGCTGCTTGAACAAAACAGAGGGGTCTTATCAGCATGGTACCCAACCTGCTCTGTGTGTAGCATCTTCAAACACATTCTGTCTTTGCTGTGGAGAAAAACTTCACCCGTGGATTCAGCTGTGAGGCCTGGGCTGGATCCAAGATCAGCTGATGGAAGGACTCTGATTTTCTTCAAAGGCTTTCACAGAATGATAAGGGGTTGGAAGGGACATCTGAGGTTCATCTAGTCCAACCCCTGCTAGAAGTGGGCATTGAGAAACGTGTACAACTGCTAGACCATGCTCAGGGCACCATCCTGCCTGTCACAGGAAATATCTCCTCCATTTTATTTCTGGCTTTTCTGTCTAGATCAGAAGGTCTTAGCAGGAGCCTCTTGGTAGCTCCATAAGCCTATCACAGTGCTCCATATTTACCTTAAAATATTTAATGAAACAAATCTGATCCTTAATAGAAGGATCTTTGGTATTTTGTATAGGCCCATTCATTATCACCTGGAATCCATCAGTATAGTTCCTGTGCTGTTAACACAACTATGGAAAATTAACTTGACATGAGTTAGTTGTTTTTTTTTTACATTTTTTTCTCCCCTCTCCTCTCTCGCCTCTCCCCTTAGGTTATTACTGCTAGTAGGAGGGAGACAGAAGCTCCTTGTCTGCAGCATGCTCAGTCTCAGCTCTCCAGGTCCAAGCAGCTGGTGAGCCCAGCACTCCTCATTATTTATTTCTTTTTCTGGGGCACTCTCCAAGAGTTATGACCACTGTTCTTCAGATACTGGTATACACTACATGTGTTTAGAGGAAACCCATTCATCTGTCCCTTCTCTCTCCCCAACAGCCCGGATTTCCTTGACTGAAAAGCAAGATAAAGCTGCTATCTTGACTTTAAAGACTCTGGGAAGAAATGTCTTCACACTCTCCCTCTCTCTCCAGTGTACTACATGTCCACCCTGTGATGGACACAGATTTTTTTTTTTCTCCTGTCAGCTTCTTCCATGCTTGTCTAAATGTCTGAGAGTTTTCTAGAAAAAAGGATTAAAAGCCTCCTTTATGGAGGAATACTTTTCCACCACTTTGTTTTGGGATGAGGAAGGCAGAAGGTCACTGTCCCGTTAGGTTTGCCTCATCACTCCTGGAATGTAGCTGATGACACAGGACCTTTAGTCTGGCTTGTGTAGCAGTCAGGTTACAGCTCATGAAAAATATTCAGGTTTCAGTGGTATTTATGTTATCCTGCAAGCAAAAAGACAAAAGGACTCCATTTTCTGTTGAACTATGACACAAAGTATGACACAGCTGCTGCTGTTGTAGCTAGAATGGAGAGCCATGGAAGTTTGCATAAGTGGAGTTAAGGGAAAGAAAGAAATAAAAAAAAATGGGAACAGAGCTAGAGAAGCTTTTGGAGCTGCAAAAAAAAAAAAAAAAAAAAAAAAAAAATCCATGAGCTATACATAGCCCTAGGGCTTTATGACCATGAGCAGGCATGAGGGAATGACTTGAACTTAACCAAAGCCGTTAATTACCTGGCTGAGATCAAAAGCATGAGTAAGGGAGATTATTTACGATGCACCTTACAGGATATGTTTCAACTTTCTAGATTATTTTTTTTATTAATTAGTTTGATTAAATAGATTTAAAGAGCCTGGGCAGAGGCTCCTAAATCATACCCTGTATTGATCTAATGAAATACTCAATAAATTTACTAATATGGCTCCTTTGCTTTGCGTAGTCTGAAAGGAAATGCCACTCTAAACGGCGATAACTCAGAGTGGAGCCTCTTTAGTGACTCATGGCTAGCAGCAGGGATGCTGGGAAAAGGCTCTCCTGTCATTTGCAGGAGAGCTCAGATTGTAGCCCTGGTCCCAGGCTCCTGACCACTCTGCTCCACACCCGACTGCCCTACCAATTTCCCATCTTATTGACCAGCCTCTTCCGTGGCTTCTGCATTTCCCTGTCACTCGCCAGCTTTCTGAAGTGTGTGACTGTTCAATATATGGCTCAGCTGAGACCTCCCTGAGTAGGGCTGTATTTTGGAGGTCTCTGCTTTATAAATACACCACACAATGTGTGGTCTAAACAAAATAAATCCTGTGCAACTCGGGGCAGATCTAATGTAGAAAATGCATGAGTTTATTCCCTCTTGATGCAATAAATTGAGAATGACTGGATGAAAAGCTTACAGTTCTTCAGCGTTCACTTATAATGATGAAAATCAAGAGTTGTGGCAAGAACAAGCTCTTTCTACACCAGTCTCTCTTGGCTGCAGTTTTGCTGGCTGAGGATGTTCCCATCTCCTGCTGCTGCTCTCTGCCAGATCTGGCTGCTTCCCTAAGCAGTATTTGTATAGCAGGCCCTTAAACCAGTTTCTGCCTAGCTGACCTAGCTAGGTAAAGGCTACTTAAATGGCTTTGCCAGGATGCAGCAATGCAGGTGATCCAGCTGGCATATTTGCAAGGGGACCAAAGGAGGAGCATGGGGGTGGTGGCAGGGCATCAGTACAGAAGTGTATCCCTGATCCTGCCTCCAACCCCAGCCACATACATCCTCTCAGCAGGTTTACCTGAACTGTGTATTTTAACTTTCTTGAGATAAATAAATCAGTGTACATTTAGTGTGTACCTAGGAGTGCTAATACAGACTAATCGGTTAGAAGCCAAATTGAAACACATGCCAACCTGTCCATACAGAGCTCTGGCAATTTGGAGATTTCACCAGACAATTACAGGACTTCCAGGCAGTTTGTGTGAGCAACCATTTCTTCTGGCAAGCACCAACAATTTCATTCATATGTGATTTTTGTGTCATGCTGTAGTGTAATTCTAATAGTCAGTCTAGTATGGGTCTTAAGTTTTAAACTTCTCTATGTTTCAATTAATAAATTGAGAAAAATATGATTTTGAAGGCTGTGACTCAAAGCCAGTGTATGGCACCAGAGCTCTCCCCATAAACTGGAGCAACTGTTCAGTCTCATCCAAATATCCGTATGATTTCTCTCCTTAAATATTCTTATCATCTTTTTCTCCTTTTTTTCTTGCAATTTTCCGGATGAAATTGATGGGATGAAATTGTTTTTTAACTATAAACATAAATCCTGTAGAAAGAATCCCATTTGTGATGTATGTACTAATGGCTGTGAAAATCAGAACCAGAGAGACACAGGAAAGAAGGAAGATGGCAAAGATGAATATATTTGGAAACGGCTAACTTGAGGAACAAATTAAAAATGCCCCTTGGGTAAAAACAAAAGAGGCTCCCCTCTGAAGAACATAACCTCAAATCTTTTGTCTGGCTTTATTGAATATGCATCCCCAGATCTCAGGAACTGCTTGTAAATTTTGCCTGCTGGAAAATAGCTTTGACTTATTTGTTTAATGTCGGGGGTTTTCCTGGCCTCACAAAACCCATGTTCTTCTGTAAGAAGTGCAGGTTTGTGATATGTTGTGGTGTATCCCAGATTCTGAGTGGTGATGAGAAAGGAAAAGGATGAAACAGATCTTACTGGCAAAACAATTTAAGGCTCCAGCTTTGTGGGGGCCAGTGTTAGGTGAAAAGCCCATCCAAGCCTACTTTTGCTCTGGTAATTAGTTAATCTATGCCCAAGGAGTGATGTCAAATGTAATCCATAGCCCCAGTGTGGTTCCACTACCACCCAAGTGGTCCAGAGATTTATGCTGTGGTTTCCAAGGTAAGGGATGACTGCAGGGACTTTGGTGTGGTAGACTTCTACCTTGTGCATCCATCTGCTGATAGATTTCCTTGTATCATCCTCCCAAGTAGGCAAAACTTGATGGTAATAACAGGGAAAAGTGGTAACAGTTTTCCTGTTTTCTTACCTCCTGGTTGTTGCCCACCTCATGGTGTGTGGCACTGAAGGAGGATGCACCTTGGACATTAATGCAAACCCTTTTGTCCAGTGACTCTTTACAGCCAGTGTCTCCATATTTTTAGTTTTTTCCTTCTACTTGAAATTTTTTCACCTCCATGAGCAGTAAAGTACCATGCTCTCATTCCTTTTTAGATAATTAGATAATACCCATGCTGTAAGGAAACTGTGGCTCTTTGGGAAATGTACTAAAGGCAAAAGGAAAATATCTTCCTCAGTGATGTATTCAGCAATATCCACTGATGGTATGGACTGAGAGCAGAATCAGTGTGATGTCCCCTTTCTCCTTTGCTTAACGTGCCCCATCTGTCTGATGTGCTGTGGGACAGGCATTAAATTACTTTTAACACCACTGGCTTATTCTCACCAAAGTTATCAAGAGCAGAAGGAACTTTTGTATTTCCAAGAAACAAAAAGAGGAGGACTCATATGTAAGTACTTAGGTATCTACTACACAGGCACCTGAACTTTCCAAGAGAAAAATACTCACAGAATTCACCTGAAAATAATTTCTGAGTTTACAAGGCAACTGGCAGCTTCTCAACACGAGTTGCTGTTTCTGCAGGTAAACACAATAAAAGGTATCCAGGAAAGAGCTGGTGAAATTCTCAGATTTCTGCATGAAAAACCCTGACAAAACACCCCTCATCCAAAAAAATAAAATCCCAGTAAGATGCTCTAGTCATGATCTCATAGTGTGTGACTATTGTATGGGTCACCCAGGGACATAACACCTAGGTGGAACGTGATGTTGAGGAACTTGCTGCCTGTGTGTGAAAGGACCCAAGAGCTATAATCAACTTATCCACTAAATTTGCTCCTGCTGTTCACTAATGAGTGAAGACAAAGCAAACAGTGCACTTTCAACTTCATCAGACTGCAATATTTACCTGTAGCCAGTCAGTTCCTAGTCAAAATTAAGGCAAAACAGGCAAAATTAGCTTGTTAGCATTTTCCTCTGTTAGTGTTGGAGAAATGTCACTTTTTGCCTGGGGCAGTTTTAGTAGCTTTACCATGAAGGGAAAAGCTTTTGTGCCATCTATGTCCCTGAGCACTTAGTCCTAGCATTCAAATATAGCAAGAGTGATGAAATGACACTTCTCTATTAATTTATGCAGAAAAGGAAGGAGGCTGGGGACAGGGCAGACCAGTCCTTAGCTCAAAGCATCCTGTAGCTGGCAACTAACGAGTACTTTTTAGTTGTCTTTGATGAATGGATTTCTAATTTTTTTTCTAACAGATAGATGTACAGTGATTTTAAGCTAACTCGATGTAGATTTGCCTCTCTTAATTATAATTTCTGTCTCCTTTGGGAATGGTCCCCACAGACTAAAGATCTGATTTTCTTTCTTGTTAGTTGTGACAAGCAGTGTGGAAGTTAGGGTTGGTTTCTCCAAGCCAAGAGAGCCTTTCTAGAGCCAAAAAGGGAAGGCTTTCATCCTTAGGAAGAGGCTGTGTCTTTAGGAAAGATGACCAATTGTTCAGAGTCCAGGAAGATGTAAGACTTTTATTAAGTTCCTACCTCTGCCACAGATTCACAGTATCACCTCAGGCAAGTCCCTTATCCCCTCAATACTTCAGCTTCCTGCTTGTAGCATGAGCAGAGCACCAGGTCCTGCTCAAATCTAAATGTCCAGTGGGTGAACAAGTGAGAAATGATCCAGTGGTGGAGGCTGGTGAGGCAAATGTGCTGATTTTGGGGATGACTTCTCTGGTCATGGGCTGAGATTGCTCCTAACACTAAATGAGGCTTAGAGCTTCTGGGCCAGTGCATGGAGGAGCAGGGAGATTATAAATCAGCCTGACTCAGGTGAAGCTACAGAAAGCAACTCTGACTTGAGAAACCTGGGAATCTGGATTAAAAGTTCAGGAAACAGTCTATGTGAACAACTGCACTGAATTCAGACTGAAGGTAGAGAGTCCCAGGGAGTCTTGAAGGACTTCAGCACTGCACATGGTCATCCACTGCCACAAAAGTGAAGACAGAAAGTTCTTTAGGCAGTAGCCAGTTGCATTGTTAGCTACATGAAGGGTTTCCACTGAGGTTAAAATTATATGAAGAGTTTCTGAAAGGTGGTGCTAAGTCTCATTCCCTCTGTTCATGATGTCAATGCCAAAAGCACAGTAACTTTGTGTGTTTAATTCAGATTACTTCTACAGTTTGCATATATGTAAAGAATAGCTGTGTCTCTGGCAGAAAATACTGCAGAAATGGTACCTGTTACTTCGATGTAGCTATAACTGTGCTATTATCTGCCAATACCAGCAAAAATGAAAAATTGGAGAATTCATACTTAAGATAGCAACTTTTTAAAGCATCATTTTCTGTCTGCCTAGATAACTCTCAACAATAATTTCTTTTTTATGCAGGATAATAGAGGGCAGGGGACAGTGGAAAACTCAGAGGAGGTCTCTGCTTCTGTAGGGCAGGGCTTGTAGGGCAGAATAACAGCAATAAACCATTTCTCTTGCTAAGTGAAAGGGTGTAACTGAGTTCATAATCTACTGCATCTGAGCTAATATCAGCCCTGATGAGACCCCAGACCAGCCTGGACAGGGCAGCTGGGGTGCTTGTTCCTCTGCCATGGGGATCCAGTCCAGAGGACACCACTGCAGACAACAGAGAATTGATTCTTCTCATCTCTTGGAAGTGAGCCCACTCATAGTGGCACAAGATCTATGCCAAATTTCTTTTTTCCAAAACAAAGCCCTGCCTTGATTGTTTGTCTAAAACAATAAAGGAATTAGCACATCCCTAAATATCTCCTGTTTAATATATTTTAAATAACACCACTGATATAAGGCACTTTTGGAATAACATGAACATCTGGGCTGACGCCGCCTCTCTACCAAGTTTTAGCCTGATGTTAATTAAAACAGGCAAGTTATAAACCCCAGGAAATGGCAGCTGACCCTTGACTATGAGTGTAATGCTGTAATAATATGCAGTAAAAAAGAGGCATAGTCAAATGGCTGCCCAGTTCATTCCTAGAATGATGCTCTTTCTTTCTCACCACTGTGCTCCCTCACTCTAAGAAGTGAGACCATTACCTCACCAGCACCTTTTATGGGCTGCTCTCTGTTTTCAGGGTGGTAGGAGGCAGGGAGGCAACCCACGTGCTCTGAGTCACCCGTGAGAAAATTATCCCAGCATGACAAGAGAAGCTGCCTCTCAGAAATCTGAAAACTGTTTCCTGACCACATGTGGTTGTTGAGGATCCTGTGATGCTCTTTGTTAGGACAGAGTTAGCCAGAACAGCCCTAATGTCTGGAAAAATATGGAGGATTGTGTTTTCTTTCCACTTTGTATTTCCATGTGGTCATGAATGGGGAGGGTGGAGGAGGATGGATGCAGAAAGGATGAATACAAACCCCACAGATGAAGGCAGAGTGGAGGTTTGCTGTGTGCCACTTCCAGAGATGCTATCTCAGCTCTTCCCTGGAGCTGTGGTTTTAACTTACATGCGTCCATCACTGACCTGTCTTTGGTGTTCCACAAATGTCAAGGTGTAAATGGCCATGACATTGAGCCAGCTAACAGCTGAGATGGGGTCAGGGTAGACCTGGAGAAACCCCCAGTTATATGACCACATTTCACTGACTAAATACTAGATGAGATTTGGAACTAATTAAAGGAATATTTTTGTTGTTGTTGGAAAATACAGTATTGTTGAAATGGCAGCATTTCCTCTCAATATGTTTCTTTTGTGTTAAGCTATGAATGAAAACAAACAAACAAAAAAACCCTCCCAAAACTAAACAAGCAAAATCCCCACTCCAAAGTGCTTATTGCCCTGTGAACCCCTCTGGGTAGAGCCTATAGGTTCTGGTTCCTGTGACACATGGGAGTTGAGCCCAGCAATGTTCACAGGATCCCAGAGAATATGTCCCATTGTTAGTAAACAAATTAAACTGGCTTTTGAGCAGACACATTTTATCATCTCTGTGAGCTGAAGGAACCAGGATATGAGCTTATGAAGGGGAGGGTTGTGATAGATACACCCTGCCCCTTCTCTCTTTGAGGCATGGGAAAGGTCAACTTTTGTCCTCTAAAATGTATCACTGCTATAAATACGACTGCATAATTTATTGCAAATTGTTTACCAAATTTATTGCAAACTATTAATAAACTGCCCTAAAACAGCACAATGAGCGTGTGCAGTAAACAAGGGAAATATTTGCTTGATTCAAACCACATTGGATGATGTTAAATTAATGTTGAATAGATACATTTTGAAGGCCTAGAGGGATGACTGCAGCCAGCGACCGGATGCTGCATCGTTTTCCCTGAGCACACATGTCAGAAAGTGTCGAGGAAGTGACCAACCCTTTTTTTTTTCAGTGGCTTAAAGCTGAGATAAGCCCCGAGTGTTTAAATTGGCAATTCTAATAGCTACCTGAATCCAATTCAATTCACAGCAACTTGGCTTGTAAGGCAATTGGTGATACAGTGTTAATGCCAACTAATCTGATAAAAATTGACACAATGACAACGTTGGGCCATTAGTTACCAGCAGTTTTTATGTCTGTGTAAATCTATCATGTTTTACAAGGTATAGGGGATTCTGGGAGTAGGGGAATCTTATTTTCTTTCTTTCTATCGTGTTCTTTTTTTCTTTGGTTGGTTTTTTTTTTTTCCAGAACCATGGAAATAAAGCAGTTTTGCTGGTGAAACAAACCCATCCTCTTGCCATGCATGCTGTCTTTGAGTGCAGGAGTGCTAAATGGCAAAATTCATCACAACTAATTTCTATTTGCCGTCTATTAGGCTACATTGTTTTGTCCTCAACGTCAGGTTAAATAATGAACCTCTCGGAACAGAGTAAATTAACCTCCACTTTATGTTCATGTCATTGTCAAATGGAAACATCACTTGTACAAATGAAAAAGATTCATTAGTAAAGCTAATGCATAGGCTCCACTCTGGTAAAAGATAAGAGCGATTGAGGCCTTGTCATAATGCGGTGTCGAACTGCTGGCTTGTTATTTATGATGCCTGCCATAATCTTTGGAGATTATTTTCAGCACTGGTAATTAGCACACAATGCATCAGGAACAATTATGGAACAATGTCTTAGCTTGACAGGTATGCCACCCTGCTGCAGGCGAGCTATGATCCATGAGAAATTCAATCACATCTGCATGATGCAGGGAGTTTATTAATATTTCTCCTTCCAAGGCAGTCTGAAAGGCAGCTATGCTTGGCTGGCCACCCAAAAATACTTAGCAGTGTGATATGAGTGTTCTCCTTGTTAGCACACACCTATCTGCACAGAGCCTTCCTATGCACTCACTGCTGATTAAAATAGTATCCCTGAGTTTCCTGTTTAACATGGTGAACAGAAAATTACCTCTTCTAGCTGGCCACGAGGCCTCATTCACTGTAGGTTGTTGCTAAAGGAGCTCTGTAATGAAGTAGCAAATTTCTGTACTGACACAAATCCTGTAGGTCTGCTAGAAAAAGTGGGACTGTGCTGATTTACAACTCCTTACTCCCTGGCTTAGGAATCAGTGTCCCTGATGAAGGCAATTTTCCACCGTGGCAGTTTCTTCTTTCATCCATCCTTGTGTGATGCCTCTCCAGAGAGCTCTGGGGCATCAGTGGTACACAGAGGAGAGACAGGAATGGAATTTGTGGGGCAGCTTAAAGCTTGGGTGTTAAAGTAAATGATCTTCCTTGGGGCAACAGTGGTTGTTGGGCTCCCCAGGCAGGATCAGGATGAAGTCCCTCATTTTTGCTGCCCCATTTGAGCTGAAAAGTGGTATCTTGCCAAAATAAAAAACAAACAAAAAACAAACAACCCCAAACAAAAAACCCAACCCTTTGCCAGGTGGCTGAATGCAATTTCCATCATAGGATGCAGGACCCCAGGATCCTAGGATGGGGCTGGGGGAGTTACCAGCTCCTGTAAGGAGTTATGAGGGAGGAGGAAAACCCAAATGCGCTCTCAGCAGATCTGGCTTTGCAAAACTGAAGCTTTGTGGCAGATTTCTTTCTCACCAGCAACTCACATGATTCTCTGTAGCTCCAGGTAACTCCAGCCACGAACAACTTTTTTTTACACAGGGTTGGGGGGAATTGCTGCCATGTGGCTTTTCATCCTAACACTTGCGTGAGCCATCACAGAGCTACCGTGTGTATATGGCAAACATATTTAATATGTGGTGGTTGTAACCAGTACTTGCAGCATAGATGTAGACTGTGGCTACAACTGATTTTATTACCTGATGAATAGTCTCTCTGATATTTTAGAAACAACTTCACAGCACCTTTTTTTTTTTTTTCAGTCGTTACATGAGGATCTTCCAACCAACTTCTAGATCTGCCTTGGAGCACACAGCAGAAGTGTACAAGATGGGGCCAAGTAGAGGTCAGAAGATACACAAATCATGTACTAGTCTTTAGAAATTCAGTTGTTTTCAAGCTTCGTTTAAAAATAACATTAGAAAACCAGAGAGCACATTGGATTGGTCTTAGAGAACTTTGGCTTCTTGTTTTCTAGCTATGGAGATTGAGGTAACTTCCTGATAAATACTGTTTAACATCTTATTTGGTTACTAATAGACTGGGGGATACTTCATCATTTAACTAAAATACAACAGTCTGCTTCTTTTCTATGTAGAAGTGGAAGTGCTATCTGCAAATTTCTGACCATTTGGCATCATTATTAATGAGTTATCATTGTCATCCTTTAATAGGCTTTTACCATGAGTAGGATTTCTTTTGTACTTAATAGTGCTTAAAGACCATTATGACAGAGAATTCACATGGACATGTTAGCAGGCAAAGAAACATCCTTAAAATGGGGACACATTTTGGGGTGGAGAAGAGGAGCGTGGGAGGGATGGCTCTCCCAGTGCATTTAGCAGCACTGACCATATTATAAAATCATCAGTCAGAAAGGAATTGTTGCTTTTTGTTAATTTTAACATTATTTTTCATGGAGACTGCTGCTAGTGTCTGAAAGGCATGTCTAAGTTCTTGTGTTTTGTTTTTTTTCCTAGTGCAAAGATCGTTTGGTATTTCTGCTGCATACAAGGTCTTTCCTTCTTCTTGTTTGGTATTTAAATGTATGGATGGCTTGTGACTAGGAGCAGGTGGAGAGGGAGAACAGGACAAAGTGATTTTAAGTCATTCCTCTTTTGTGCCACCATCTGTTCCTGGGCTGGAGTGAAACTGAATGCACAAAAAACTGATTGGCACCATAACTTTTCCAAAGAAAATGATGATGATCAGGAAAATCCCAAGGGAATTAGGCCTCATGGAAGAGGTCACACCCTCCTCTTCTATACCCTGACAGATTGTTGTGCTGCTTTTCTGCTTAGAGCAGACAAGCCACCATTTATTAATTATGGGTTGTTCTGCTGCTGAACCTAAAAACTGGGACCCCTGCATGCTCCGTGCTGCATGAACACAGAGCTCAGCAGCAGCCATTGGCCTCAAAGACCTTACAGTTTGCATGTAAGGATAAAGAAAACAGATGGATGCAACAAACTGACTGAGAGCATGAAGTAACCATGAGATGATTATGATTCGTTAAACTATTCAGGTCAGGAAATGCAGTGCAATCCTATCCTCAAGTGAAACACTAGAAGGATGTTAAATGGGCAGAGGACACAAAGTAATGATTAGATTTGGGACAATGGATCGAACGTTCTACTGCAGAGATTGCCACAGGATTTTTAATGACCAGTTGTGATCATGGCTTGCGTTTTACTACCCAAGGAAATTGTATCTTAATAGTTGCTTTATACCTTCTTGATATGTACTCTGTGAAGGCCTTGAGGGCTGTATTTAACACTCACATTAATTTTGATGAGGTAGCCTGCAATAACAAAGCAGGAGTTGGCACTTACTAATAACTTTGTCTTAAGAATTCCAGAAGTTAAGTATCTCCCCTTGGAAAACAACTTTCTGTTGCTGTAGTCATCCCTGCAAAAATACCTGCTGCTCCACATACCTTGTAGCACTGGAAGTTTTTTGGGAACAGAGTCAGGATGTTCCAAGGGCATTCACTCAGTGTGTCCATGAGACAGCTCAAGGTGAGGGACCTTTAGAGAGCACTGAAAAACACCTTGCTGAACTTGGAGCTTCTGCAGTGATGGTGTTCTGGATGTGGCACCTGGCAGAAGGAAGCATAGTGCTCATTCCTATGCCAAATTTCACAGTGTTTGTTCTTGACTTGGAAAGAGCCTAAGAGGTGTGGAGGATACAAATTCTGGCCCAGAAGCTGGTGATAAGTGTGGTTTGTGCAGGTGTTTGCAGCCCTCCTGTGCTCTCTGTGCTTCTCACCTGTCTTCTGTCCAGCAGCTGCTTGCTCAGTGCAGATCAACACGAGGCTGTGTTGCCCAGCAGAGAAGATCCCTATGAGCATTCTTGAGGGACTGAAGATGCTACCTACCAAGCTTATCAGCTGTATCTCCACCTCTATCTGCCTCAAGAGAGGTTGATGTCCTTCCAACAGCTGACTGCTAGACTTCTCTGAAGGTAATGCTGGTTTGGCTGATGCCTGATGAAAACATTCAGTGAACAAGGGCAGGGTGATGATGTCCCTTAGAGGCTTTGAATAATTCAGTGGTCAGTGCAAATGTACTCCCTGTTTCTGAAGGAGGTTGTCCAGATTGTAGGGCTCACTGTACTTGTTCTCACATTTTATGATTTTTTTTTGTTAGCTCCAACCTATTGTAGACCTCTAGAACTTTACATCTTTCAACCAGGATTCGTTGCTCTTTAAACTCCATGTTGGTCGAAACAGCCAAACCCTGAAAAAGCTGTTAGATGCATTATAAAAGTATTCTCTCTTTAACAATTCTGGCCCAAGATGATGAATTGAAGAACTAAACTAATTTCATGTGCTTCTCCAACACCCCATTATGACATTTATGACATATTTTTCTGTTTAGAGGGATGATTTTTTCCAGATGCCAGCACATCTAAAACTACCTAATGAGATTTCCACAGATGTAGAGCTTAAAACCATCTATGGTATTTTTATTTTTCTCTCTAAGTGATGATGCTTTCCAACTGAAACATTTTCTGAATAAAGCACTGGGAACAGTTGAATGCATATTAATTCACAGGCAGTGGAGATTGTGGAAAACAGGTATTGTGATTGAGTCTTGGCCTTTCTACCACTTGGTTTGAAATTAGTTTTAAGTTCTTTTTTGTTCATCAAGGTTTAAAGACCACATTTCAGATCCAGAGTTCAAGGTGGACAGCGAGTACTTCAAAGACTCAGTAGCTCTTCTCTGCAGTAACTCTGCATACAGTGTCTTGCCTTGCACATTGCAGAGGACAAATTGCCTGTGCTTTACACTGGAAAAAGACAGGAACAGAAAGAAGAAGTGACCAGTGGATAAATCTCCCTCTTTTCTCCATGGGTGGGAGAAAACTCTGTTTCCTTTTGGACAGTTGATACTTTTCCTGTCTTGTATTTCTGACCTTTGAGGGATGATAATGCTTGTGCAGGGTGGATTCTACCCTTCTACTCTTTTCTCTTCTTCCCTAGTCTGCTCACTTAGGAGGGAGCAAATCAGGCTGATGAGTGTTGCCACACATAATGTGGTACAGTACAAGTTTGTTTAGGGTCCCCAGGAGGAAACTGGGAAGTTGTAACGTGGTGGTTATTTGATCTGAGCCTCAGCAAGGCAGGATGTTTATATTGCTGCTGGATGGTAGCGTTTACGACCTTTGGTCTTCATGCCTTTCTAATGCAACTGATGAGACCCATAGTTTGTTCAGGATCATGAAAAATATCTAACTCCTTGAGTGAATATGGAACAAGACAAGGAAATAACTCTGTGTTATCCTATGGCTGGCACTGGCACTACTGGCTCGGGTGTGAGCTCACTATTCAGGTCATGGAGATATGAGGAAGCTGTTGAACTGCGTATTGTGTGGGTGCAAGTCCTGCTACATGTTGTTTCCCCACATTTCTTCTGCTTTCACACAGAACATTTATTATATACTTTCATTGACGAATGACCTCTATTACACTTAAAATAAATTGCAACATTGTCTAGAAACATTTAAGCTTAATTCCTCTCGCCTTTTGTAGGAGCAGAACACCCACAATCAAGGAAGGGAGGCTGAGCAGTTCCAGCTCTGAACTCAGCCTTGCAGATGTCTGTCACCTGTTTCCAAGGAAATGTGCAAGTGTTTGGGAAAGAGCTGGGCTTTGTTGTTATTGTGGGAATCTGAAACCACTCTGAACTTTGCCCTTTCCTTCTCCTTCCAAATTTTTTTTTCTTTTTTTTTTTTACAGAAGAGAAATTGCTAGGCTCATACTGCACTAACTGGTTGCATTTAAGGATCTGCTCTGCAAAATGCCAAGTGCTCACAACTCTTGCCCAACCCAAAGTTGCTCAGAATGTTGCCAGAACTGAACTATAAGATTCAGATTTGGGCCAGCTAGAAAGTTAATCTCCAGTTTGTGTTAACTGATCTCTTCAGTCAACGCCCCCAGTCCTGGCTGGGGAAGGGTGTCCTTCAGCACAACATATGGTATTAATACATAAGAACAAACTGTACCTGCATCAGCTTTTCCATTTGTGGGCCCACACCTTTTCTTCTACTAGGCAGTGTGCTGGGCAGGAAAGGAATGGATATTGTGTCTTCTGTCTGCTGGTGGGGGCTGTAAAACAAAAAGCTATTGGGCTCTCATGAAGAAAGGCAAAAACTGGATGCCTGCAGATCAGGAGAGGAAACCTCTAGGTCTAAATCTGGCCCCCATCTTCTTTCTGAACAGCCCACAGCTAGGTTACTCTGCTTTCTGCCTTTCACTCAATACATGTAACTCTTTAATGTATTCCATCACTAAAATTCCTCTCCTTCTTCCCACCAGTTTAGCAGGTCGCTGTGCTTCACAGGAATGTGAATATAAAAAGAAGCCTCAGCAAGGGGAAAGCATGGAATGATGGTCATCATAAAGAATCTTCCCAAACTTCTGCCACTGTTATGCAGGAGACTGCCTTCCTTGGCCCCAGCACAACCTCCTCTTGGAGAAGCTGCTTTCCAAGCTCCAGATTGTGTGAGCTCAGCTGACATCTACTTCTCCATGAGAAACAAACATACTGCAGATTTGGATGTTTTACAGGAGAGGTGCCCCACATCTGGTACAACCTCCCAGGCACCAAATGTAATGAATAAGGAGAAGGATCAAGACAATCATCCAGATGCTGTATTGGGTGTGACTGCCAGCTGAGATAATTTTGGATCCAGAAGCAGGTTCATATTCCAAACAACAAAAGAGGTATGGGTTTACTGGGAATTAGAGCCAGCTTGAATATCTGCCTACAGCTCACTCAGTGGAATGTTTTAGTGCTAGGAACCATCTTGAGGAGGGTGTGAATATTCTGCACCTTTGCATTTCATGTAATAAAATGGTTCCTGGTCAGCTACACTGTCACTTAAGAATTATGCATCCACTGCCTTATGTGATTAATCAGATGTCAGGATGTATGTGTTCTCCCAGCATATCATCCCATGGCAGGCAGCAGCACATTTACAAATGTAGAAACTAAAAAAAAGCAATAATAGGAAAAAGAATTATTTTTATGTGTGCTTGTGTTAAGACATTTTTCCATTCAGTAATTTGAAAAAAATAACCATCTGGAAAAAATCATATTATGGACAAGGCGTGTCATGACATTTACAGCAAATATTTTTGCAGCTAGTATCAAAACCAGCTCTTTGCTCTATCAAGGGTTGAATATTCGTATACACACAGATGTTCAGTAAATAAAAGGGCCTCTGCAGAAACTCAGCAGTGAGCAATCCTGTGCTCCCAGCATTCACATTCTCATTTGTTTATACTTTTTTCAAAACCATGGTTTTTTGCAACTCAGTTGTAAGTGCCTTTAGTACCTTTCCCTTTGCCCTTTTGGTCTCAGGAGAATGACAATAAATGGCATTACTGTTGAAGAAGTCCTGATGTAAGGAAACGTATCAGAAGGTTACAAGGTCGTGAGCATAAATGAGGCAAAATTTCCAAAGAAATCACCAAGATGCTTTATAATCATGGCCAACCTAGTTGAGCCAGAAGAAGAAATTAAATGTGTGCATTGTGCACCAGGTTTTGGTGCATGAAAGGAGATAGCAGAGAAAGAAACCAAGCAGTTCCTGCCATCTTCTAGATTGGTTGGAGCCTCCTTATGATCTTGTAGGTCCCTGCAATTCAACCTCTGGCAGCAGTGCTTGGGCTCAAATGGCAACTCCCCTCTCTCTGGCTCTCCTCCTACTGAGGTCAGTTCTTAAGACTCAGCGTTCTTTATGCTTTACATGAGGTGTAAGGATATTTACATAGGCAGCTTTGATGTCCAGCACTCACTTCAGGTTCTCTGCAGGCTGTGCAACCCACAGGCAATTTTCTCCCTTAGGGCACCTGGAGCACATTCCCAGGATGCTGCCATGTTCAGTGTCCTTACAAGTGTTACCTGACCCCTCCAAAGTGACAGCTCTGAGGGTACTCTAAATAAGGAACATGCCCTGCAATGGTGAATGGAATGGAATCAGTGTCTGCTTGGGTTAACAGAAAGGAGGAAATGATGGCTTTGGTTTACAGAATAGGGACAAGGCCAATGGTGACATTGACACCCAAGTGCTCCCAGGGTGTGGGTGTTTGGATGGACAGATTTTCCTGAGGCTAATCTCTGACTGTAATAGACTGTAATGTCCAGTACCACCTATAATGTCCAGTTACCATAAATACTATAAACTCATATCTATCATAGACTTTAAATGTCTCTCTAAAAATTTAATTTAAATTATTATAAAGAACTATAATAACTGTCAAGTCATAATTATATTTATATATTTCCTTATATGTGTTGTCATGCTGTTAAAATCTAGAATGGTCTAGAAATTTTTCCTTTGTTTTGCACAGATTTTGAATATACTTTACTATTTTACACAAAACTTATACTTTGCAAATCTTAATTTTATATATGTATTTGCTTTTAAGAGCTCATGAGTGCTATCACCTTTAGTACCTTCACAAAACAGAGGTAGCAGAACAAGCTTAGAAACCCTGAGTATACCAAAATCTCTTTGAAATGGTGACATGGTAACTCTTCATTGCAGCATGTTACTACTTTAACATAAAGAAACAGGAATTCTTTCTCTGGGAGGAGGGTCAGTGGGAATGAATCTTCTTAACAAAAATCAGTACTCTAAAATTTGAAATCAGTTGTTGCAATATCTACAATTCAACTTGCCTATTAATGGACCTGGGCAATCAGCTCTCTGTGTTCCCTGTTGCTAAGTTGCCTCCATAAACAAATTGATTTATTGATATTTTTTTTTTTCCCAAGGCTTTTTAGTGTATACACAGGTCAGGCAGCTATGATTTCATTTTACTCATCTACTCTGCACTGACTTTGTAAATCAGTTTGGAAACTTAGTTCTTCATCTCAAAGATCAGTGATGTTGTCTGCAACAGAGGTGGATCCATGAAGAAACTTCAGCAATTTGGGAAGATTAGGAAAGAGTAGGACTGAGTTTTGGTGTAAGAGTAGAAACCATCACTCTGGATGGTGGATGGTTTTCACTATGCCCCTGAATTTGGGGCACTTGTTCCATAACCTGTCCTTACAGCTTCAGGCACAGGCTAAAATAGAAAAAAATAGGGAGTTAAAGCACATTTTTACTGTGTTTTTTTCATCCAGCTGTTTCTGAGCAATATCTACCATTCTATGATCTTAAATGAAAATTGGTTTCACCAGGCTAATATTAACCTACTTCTATGATTTTGAGGTCAGATTCTAGTGAGAACCATGTCTGAGATTTTAGAGATGTCACATGCTGCCCTAGGCCTCTGCTGTTAAATTCATGTTTAATCTCACCTATACAGAAAGGCTTCCTTTGCAGGTGGTCCTGTGGCCCTATTGCTGAGCATGCTTAGAAGCCAGGTCTGTTTTGCTCAGCATGTTTCAGCTTGAGAATTCACCACTTGATTTTAGAAACCATGTTCTTGATGCCAGGCAGAAAGCCCGAGAAAGCCCATTTCAGTTTCAAAGTCAGAAAACAAGGATATTCCTACAGGACATGAAGGAAAAATTAAAAACAAAAGGAAAAGAGGAAAAAAAAAAAAAAAAAAAAAAGACCACGGGCAGAAAAAACCCATACTCTTCACTGGGTCAGCAAAATGGAAGGAGACACAAAGGGCCAGGTCTGGAGCTGGCATAGCAAGGGAAGGAAGAACCACAGCTGCTAATTATTGTTAATGATGTAGAATGATGCAAGCGAGTTGCAGGCAACCTCTTTTCTAACTTCCTTAAACCAAATTTTTCTTTCTGCCATTCCAGCGTACCTAATAGGCTGTTTAAAAAGGTAAGAAAAGCATCTTGTTGAATGGCTTTGGAAGTGTATTACCATTAGCAGAATGCCTAACTCCTTAGCAGAGTTTTTGGAGACTGCAGTTTAATTAATTAATTAATTAGGTGGTGTTGCATTGAATAAATCTTTAGTCTTAAAGCTGAATGGAAAGGAGCCATGCTCAAGGATGAGGCACTGCAGGACCAAGGTAGAGGGCAATTGCTACCATGGAAGTAAGTGAAAGGTCCTGATGGTGGGTGGGCAGGCAGCTGTTAGTGGGGGAAACCCACTGGTTTTTAAGAGAAAGCAGAGAATGCACCAACATCTGTAACTTTCTGGAATTGGTCCCTCTATATTTCCCACATTTTTACTTCTCCCTAAAAGTTCAAGTTGTGGGGCTTGGGTTTTTATTTCTTTTCACAGTTCTTCAACTGTACACAAACTGGAAAAAAAAAAACAAAAAAACCAACACAAACCACCATAAAGAAAACACAGTATAAATAGATGGGGAAAAAATGGGGAAGTATCAGTGATTCTGTTACATTCAGTAGCAAAACCTAGTGAGAAAGAAAAAAGAAATAAAAAAACTAAAGGCTTAAAATTTGCCCCAAGTATTTCAAAGTGTAAAGTTTAAGAAGAAAAAGAAAGGTATTTTTAAACAATCTTTCTATTTGTTTAAGATAGAACCAGTGCTATCAAGTTAGCTTAGAGGCATAAGTGTTAAACTTTAAAAGTTCAAAATGCATCCTTTTGAACAGCAAATTAAATTTCTGGAAGTGTTTTGTGGTCATGCTTTTTGGGAGTCAAGTTTTGCACTAGGCTTGGGTTTTAATGCTGTTATCTTGCAAATCTTTTCTGTAGGTTTTGGTTGCACAGCAGCAAACATCTTTATTATGCTTTATTATCTCAGTTTGCAAAGGCATCACAGAAGTAGTCACTTTAATGAGTTGTTGGTTCTTTTCTATTTTAGGTTAGATGCAAAACCAAGACACTGGTGGCTAACTCAGACCTTGGGATTCAAGCTTGAATTTATCCCAAGATTTAGAAGTGTTTGTCTTTAAGTTTTTGGCTTTTACCTAATTCCAGTCAAAATATGTTTCGCATGATTTCACCACTTAGCTAAGTAAATTGAAGGCAGTTAATTGTTTCTTTATTTCTTTATTCTCAAAGTAATTAAAGTTAATTCTCTCCATAGATGAAACAATACTGTGAAGCAGAAAATATTAAGTTTTTTATTACTACCAAGGGTTCTGTTATTGATCCTAACAATACAATTATGCCTGTCTTCAAGGTGATTCGAGGTAATGATGCCTTTTCTCCATAGATTTGAGGTCTCACCAAACATTAATTGAACACCTCATGTTAGAAATGAGATAGGCTAATGCTTGTACACTATAGTGGATATTAGTATTACATCAGCTTTAAATGTAGGCAAACTAGAACATATAACATTCCCAAGGGACACCTATAGACATCGGCCTCTGCATGTTTCCAGCCTGCCAAAGGAACATGTGCAGCAGTGCTGGTGCTGCTCTTGCTCTCAGTAGGACCATGCTGCTGGTTTCAGAGATCCCACCAGCTGGGACAACCCTGGGCTGTGCCCTGATTCATAGAAAAAGTAGAATGCAGATGCTAGAGTAGAATGCAGCTCAAGGGTGAGAGGCCCATGGAGGGGGAAAAGAAGATTTTCCTATTTCCATCCATCCTTTCCAGTCTGCAACATGAGCAATTCATCAGCAGGACTTGGCTTATGCCTTCTGCTGTGTGAGAAAGCCATGGCCTTCCCCTGTACTTAACTGATTTTTTTTGTTTGTTTCTTTCTCTTCACTTGCCAGTTTGATCCTTCTATATATTTCTTCACTATATTAGGGATTTCTTTTATATACCAAAGAAAAGAGCCTTAAATTCTGGCCTTCAATTGCCAGAACAGAAACAGCAGAGAAATGTATGTGACATCCAAGTTTAGGCATGTTTTTTTCTTTGTCTATTTTATCTCTAGAGGAAAGAGATGTCTTATAATATGGGTCTTGCTGGATGTTCATTTTCCTTTCAGATGCAGTTAACTCTGCCATTCTCATGAGTCTATGTTCTCTGTCTCTCAAAAAATAAGACAGAACCACCCATCATCATGAATTTTAAACTTTAATCTCTGATTAGTGCATCAACAAAGCAACTGGGGCTTTTTTATGGCACCTTTTGATATGCTGGACATATGTCAGAAAGACAAGGACCATCCATATCTTATCTGACATTAAGAACAGTTATCCACAAATGTACCTTCATTACTGCAAGTCATGTCAAAAAGAATCGATTTATTGTCAACACAGCCAACCTAACAATGTTAATGGACTCTTCAGACATCTTGTCCTTCTCATTTGTTTTCTATGTGCCTATCAAAGAGACAAAGCAAGATAGTTGCCAAGCTCTGGGTAGTGGTGTTTGTATGTAAGAGAGTCTGTGACAGCTCCTTGGGCTGCCTATAATGAAGTGAGATGGGAGTGGAGGACAAGAAATTAAGAAGGGGTTTCTCTAGCACTAGGGCAGACCTAGAGAATACTTTCAGCTTCCTCTGTTGCTGTGTTTTCTCAAGCTTCTACAGTTCTTTTGGGGATTAGTTAACAATGAGGTTGGTCACCCAACTGGTTAGCAATATTTGGACAAGATTAACATCTTTTTCACCTCTGCATATTTACTTGCCATTCTGATGCAGCCAAAGGCTTGAGCACATGGTGCTGGAGCACTGTGGATGATAGATCTCCTCTGGAGCTGTCAGAATGTGAATGTTTGATATTGGGCAGAAATGTTCTCTATATTGTGTCTTTGCCAAGACAGTCGCTGGGAAACCCATGCTGAGAAGGACTCCAGATTCCTGTTATGAATGAACTTGCTTTTTGCCAAAGTGTGACTGTCTGTCTGGTGCCAATCACTGGTAACAGGATGACCTTTGCAAGGGAATAGAGCAAAAGGCAATTTGTCGTATGGAGCTTGTACAACTGTTTTGTTTAATGAAACAACATGATTATTATCTCCCCACAAAGGCACATAAACAATTAGAGTAAATCTCCCTCACGTGTTGCTAGGTGTTTATATAACTCATCCTTCTCTCTTATCAAACGATGTGTACAATGCACTCCTGTGACAGAACTTGGCTTGTGTAAACTTAATCAAACCTGATGATAAACAAATGTGTTTCCTATAATGCTGGAACAGCATCAGCACACATTTATTTATGCATCCAGGTTCTGTTTTTAAAAAGACTACCAGTGTGGAGTATTTAAACAACCTGGAGGAATGCAGAAACGTGTTCTATTACTAAGGGCATAAATACTGCTCTCTTGGTGTCTGTTACATTTTTCACATACTCCAAACTGCCAATTTTGAGTTTGTTATTAGAAAGATGATTGAGAAGAACAAGTTGCTGGTACTTGTATTTATTGCAAGCTATAGCTATAATGAAATTATTTATTTACAAGCATTCACTAAACATATAGTAAAGAAGGCATGTGAAGGTTTCTGCTGCTTACGTTGACACTGTCATGCTGTGTCTGGTCTTGGTTCATCCAAATGTCATTTCACAATGAACAAGCTGCTCATATATAACCCTAATGTCTGAGTCCTGGAAGTTTTATTTTTGTCTCTTTTTTTTTTTTTTTTTTTTTTTTTTTTTTTTTTTTTTTTTTTTTTTCCCCTCCTTTTTTTTTTTTTTTTTTTTTTACAGATCTTACTTTCAGTGCACAGGAAAAGAACATGTTAATGTGCCAGGTTCAAATGAATTCCATGAGTCTTCTATTCATTAAACTCTCAGTTCTTCTGCACATAATTTATGTCAGTTCAGTTACACTTCTCCAGGGTGTGCTACTAAAAGAAAAAAGAAACAATTATTTAGCCAAAAAAGAGGTGTTTTGGGCTCCAAAAATCAACTTGCACCTACTGACAAAAGAAAAACGGACATGTTTTGCCAAAAAAACAAATAACCAGGCTTATTTTTTAAAAGCCTACAGTTATAAAGGTATAAAACTGACATTGTGCTTGAGTGATTCCTTTTTCCTAACACATATACATAACAAACAAACCCACCCCTATTTCTTTCCAAAATTGGCCTTGTACATACATGACCCTGCTTATAGTATCTAGTGGTGACTTCATGCTTGTAGAGAACTGTTTGGTGATGAATCTGAACCAGACCTTGGGCTGGAATAGGGTACTGCAGCTGGAAATTATTAATTCTGTGCTCAGGTTTTCAACTGGGGTCCTGGACAGTGGAGCTCACTATTGAATAGTGAGAGACAGACCGAGTCCAAAACTCTTAGCCAAATACAGTAATGTTAAAAACAAAGGACTAAATTACTTCTGCTCACGAAGAGCAATTTCACCGCAAGCAAAGCTTTGAGATTCCTGCTCCCCCTCTCCCCTTGTTCTGGCCCCCTCCCCAAAACCAGCTGGGTCCTCGGGTTTCCTTGAAGCCTCAGATTTGGGGTCTGGGAGAGCCTGGGAGGCTGATTTGCTGGGAGGCATCAGGTTGCACAGTGGGCTTTGTTAGTCTCTCTAAGTTAATTATGCTAATTAGAGCCCTGAGATCCCTCAAACCTGCCACATCAGATACAGCGTCTGCTTCCTCTTTGGCAGAATCCATACATGACCCTCTGAGACTGAAGGGATACAGGAACAGATGTGAGTTTGGGGAGATGGACCAGCCACTGGTCTGCCTTGTGATGGGCATGGGGAGATGCTAAGGTATCTGAAACCTGATTTCTAAGGTGCTGGCTGAACCCATGTTACTTCTCTCTCTGAATTCTGGCAGGCTCTAAAGCCTCATCTGTAAAAGAAAGTGAGAGACAGAGAAACTCTGGAGACAGGGTCTGAGTGGGTGGGAGACTTGATTAATTGCAATGTCAGACAAAAAGAGGAGGACATATTTTAAAGGAACAGCAAGACCTTTCCACTGAAATAAAGTAATTCTTAAATCTTCTCTGCTCGTGGGCATTAATCTCGATTCTCTCCTAGAAAGCCAGTGGAGGTGATGAGGGTTGGCAGGGGAAAAGTGAGAACAGGATCTGACCTGTAAGCTTAGTAAGAAACAGGAGAGGAATGCTTTCCCTAGGGTGTTGTTTTGACAGGCACTTGGATAAACCCCTCCTGTTGGAGCAACATGCCCTACTCCATCCTCTACTGGCTCTGCTATTTATGTTTTGTGTGAGTGTTCCTCTCTTGCCACTGGTACAAATAATATTTTAAACATAAATACATAAGTCAAGGAACTCCTGAGCTTTGTAGTTATTGCCTTAGTACTTGAAAGAATCATGTAAGAAATAGTGACAGGGAATGCAAATTGTTCAAAATCATCTCCTCGATTTTTTTCCAGGGAACTCTGAAATGGAGTGGAAGGGAAACTATATGGTAAATAATGTAACTGTTGAGGTTGTGGTTCCCCTCCCTTCCTACATGTCCATTCAATAAACAGTTACTAAAAGGAGGCGGGAGGGAAAAGAAATCTTTTCATACTTTTACTTATTGTGTCCACAGAAGTCCCATCTCTAATCTCTCATGGGAGGAACTAAGGAGTATCTCTTGGTAATGTTTAGAGATTTATAGAGCTGGAGAGAGTGAAAGCATTTGCTATTAATGGGCAGCATCATTTGCAGCAATTGTCTGTACTTAGAGAAGTTATATGGGTAAATCACACTTAATGCCACATCCCATTCATTGGTAACAGTGATACAAACTGTTGAAGAGAAAAATACACTATGGGAAGGAGAAATGTCTTTAATTTCCAGAAAACTTACCCAAACAGACAGATTAATAAATTAGAGTCTTTTACAGTTTAAATGCTGTTCGCCTTGTACAGGTGCCCTGCTTTTGGTTTAATTTTCTTCTGATAATTTTCAGATAAAGCTAGAGATACAAGAGCATGGTTTGAAGATGGTTGAGATCAGTGGGAATTGTTTAATTCAGTTCAGTTTGCTTTGGTGTTAAATTTAAGTGAAGAGCTTTCCTGAACTTGGATGCAATGTATAGCCCAGTGAGGACAGTGGAAAGATAGAGACTAATTTTAATTAATTAATCTGGACTCTGAACAGCCAGACACCAGATCATGCAGTGATCAACAGACAAATAACTCCTTAAATTTCAATTGAACTAATCCCAAATTGATAGAGAGCCAGTTTGACCATATATATGTCTCTCCTTCAAGAAGTGTTTCTTAAAATACAGTCTCTTGACTGACTTTCTGGTTATTAAAATAAAGGTTCAGGATGGGATTCCCCTTATTCATGCTGATGATATGGATATATACTGTACATGCTAAAGGAAGTGGAGGAAAGTGCTCTCCTTTAGCTGTTAATCAGCTTACCAGTACTTGTGTGGAAAATGCTATATTCTGGACTGTGATCCTGGCAAATAACCGAAGGGGAAGTGGATTTTCACATGCTTATTTTATTAATCTTTAAATATCGCCTCACTAGGGCTCCAGGTGCTGAGTGGTTTATAACACTCTAAATTGTAATCATGGATAATTTTTAATCCTATGCATGCATTTTCCTCCTGTAGCTGAATGGGGGTCTCAGATACTGTAAAACTGAGAAGAGCTGCCTACCAGACCTGTTCCTAGTCTCTGGCACAGCAGCACAAAGGAAATTTCCTGCTAACCCATCAAGTCCTTTAATGATTTGTAAAATACCGACAGAGTCTGAGTGCATTCAAAGGGAGGAGAAAGATACAGAATCGCATGTTCCTGCCCCTAGCACATCAGCCAAGTGGGACCTAATCCAACCACCTCCTGTAGTTAAATGAAGAACTTGACTAATTTTTGGATCAAACCCAGGTAGTTCACTGCCTCACATTCAGAGCAGTTCCACTTATCTTGGAGTTGTATTTTCCTTACTTTGTCTCAGTACAGCCTGTTATTTTCTTGAGGGCTGGAGGATTTCAGACCAAAAGTATCTAAGTTTTTCACCACTGTCTTGATGTTTCAGGCACATTTTTACAAGGAATTTAGGGGCTTTGCATTATGGCAGTAAATTTATTAGGTTGGCACTAGAGATATTTATGGAGGACTTCAGCTCCCTCTCTCTTCAACAGCTGTTAACTCAGGGGTACAAGGCACAGACCTGATTCACCTATTGACTGTGGCTTCTTTCCAGCAGGGGGAAGCTGGTGTAAGTGAGGATTTCTTTTAACTGCAGAAAGGGTTGGATATAGGTCTCACTTGACTGAGGAGTAAGTGTTGATGGTAAGGAAATGGGGCTGGCAGCTGGCAAGGTTTGGGGAGATGGGGGCAGAATTTAATTGTAAATTGAATTATAAGAGGGTCTGTGTGATAGAAGGAAGCCTCCTAATGGAGGTTAGTGCTCATTCCCAGTGAAAAGCTATCAGGGTTTGGGTGGCTGGCATTTCTAATTCTGTTAAGTGTCAAAATCGATGCTTGATGCGTTTGTGGGAGTCAGGCAGTGGGCACCCCTGTGCTGACATACCAGTTTAGTACAAGAAAAAGATGAGGAAGAGACTTCCCAGAATAAGAGTGATATGTCTCTTGAAATTTAATTTGCTTAATAAGGTTTTAAAAGCATTAAAAAAAAAAAAAAAAAAAAAAAAAGAGGCCATTTTCACTCACCTAAAATAAACCTCAACCTTCGTTTGCCACTCTCCACTTATAAGCAACACATACAAGTGAAGGGCCTGTTGTTGCAACCCTGGAATGCTCCCAAGCAAAGGATGCTGCTTTACTGAAAGCAAATGAAGAAATAAGAGAATCTGTCAAGGAGAGAGAACAGTTTAATTGGATTAAAACCTATAAGCTTGTACAGTAGGGGAGGAGACAGCTTCTCTACCCCTGATTCCTGTGGGGAAGGCAAGGAGATTACTGAGGTGAAGTGAGAGGTATCCAGCATAGCACAAGCAGCCATCCAAAGCCTGGAGTTTGCCAGTTCAGGGGCCCCAGAGAAACTGCTGGTTTCTTCTGGGTGGCTGGGGAGTTCTCCCTGGAAAAGGGTGTCTGGCAGTGCTCATTAGAGGGAGTGCAAGTCTATTGGCACTGAATGTAAATTAAGTAACAATGTTTGTGTTTGTGGTTCATTAGCAGTCAAGTGGTTTGTCCAAAATACATTTAGCTTTTCCTCTAAAGGGACAGCCTGTAGATTCAAGCCTGAGATTTCTTATGTATTTCAAATTACTTACTCCAGCCATGGTCTTTCATCCCCACACTGTTATTTAAAAAAAGCCTGAGTTTTCAGGCTCTCAGGGAAGAGACTTTGCAGGGAAAGGTGCAGTTGTGCTGTACAGCTGATGTGGAAGTATGTGGAAAGTCACTTGGTGCCTTGCACTTGCATTAAAATGTGGACAAAAAGTATCTTTGCAGATTTCAAATCTTGCTTCAAAGGCACAGCTAATGATGGTCTGGGGTCAAACCATTCCACCAAAATGTTCCCAAGCTATCATGCCAATATTTCAGTTCTCAGCTCCATAGGCAAAATTTCTTAAGGGCTCAGCATTTTAAATGGTCTGCTCTGTTCTGGGTCCAGAGCCTTGAAAATGGGGGTCCTGAGCCATTTCTGGACTAGTGCTGGCAATACACAATGGCCCATGCCACTGTTATTCTTCTGAAGCCTGAATGCTAAAGTCTGCATGCTAAAATTTTGATGCCTGGGATCCAGTGCTGAGTGGTCCCTGAAATGTTGCTGCCCCTCACTCCCCAGTGCTACCAGAAGAGATGAAAAGTAAAACTTAGAGGGGTAATTGCACAGAGAGGCAGGGACAAGAAAGAAAGGAGGTTCTGCAGGTTGGGTGGGGGAAGGGGCTTTGATTTGAATACGAAGAAGCATTTGGACAAAAACTAGCAGCAGATTGTGGTACCTTCTTAATTCTGTGAGCCACACATGAATGACCTTTTTGTCTGCCTCCGCCTGTCTGCAGTGGGGGGTTCTCCCCCCTGCCTTTCTCCACCACACACACTTATTGATAATATACATGTGCTAAATAGGATTAACTCTCCCTCATCTGCATGAGTTGTTTCTCTCCCTTGTGCCACTCAGCCTCTCTTTTGCTTCCCCCTCTCCTCTCCTGCACCCTTCAGCCCCCCAGCTCCTTCTGGAGCTCCATGTGGGCCTTGTGTGGAGTTTAGTTCCCCCATTGTAGAGCAGCTGGTAATGGGAGCGGGGCTGAAAAGCCGGCTGTCAGGCTCAGTGCTCAGGAAGAATAGGCGGACGTCTGCTCCGCAGCTTACCCTTTGATAGAGGAGGATAATCCTTGCTATGAGAAGGCTGAGTCAAATGGAGAGTGAGCCCAGCGCCCTCCCACAGCTCTGAAGCAGCACAAATTGCAAATCCCAGGATTGGAGGGGAGAGGGCTCATCCCGCTAAGCACCTTGTGATGAATCCATTTCTTCCTGGAGATGTCTTTTTCTGGGAGGAAAGGTGACAAAGCTGGCTGGCTCTCTGGAGGAGTGGTGCTCTCTTTGCAGCCTGAGCAGAAAGCCAGGAGTAGCTCTTTTCTCCCTAGGAGCTGGGGAGATGGTGCATGAGGGGAGGACAGTGCCCTTTCCATTCATGTTTTCATTGAGGAGTGTCCCCCCCCCCCCACTGCCACGTGCAATAAGGGGAAGATTGGGAAACAAACTTGGGCAACGAGTCTGCCAGGGGCAGACCTCCCAGGGTTCTTTCCCAGCAGGAGCCATCCCATGCTCTGATTAAGTAAACTACTCAGAGGATGTTTCAGGATGGGGATCTGGACCAAGGGGTGGCAGCCGGGAGCAAGACCTAAAGAAGATGCATTGGTATTTGAGGGCCTTCTAGGCAGCCAGAGCATGAGCCTCATGCAGCTGGTGTGGGAACAGGGCGAGAGACAGCCCCAATGGGGGGCAATGTTGCTGCAAGAAGCGGGATCTGGTTGTTTGAAAATCGGTCCCAGTATGCAAGATGTGATGGGTGATTGGTATCCTACCAGTTAGGGACTCACCCTGGTTTGAGGTCCATTTCTAACTCAAGCAGTCTGAAAACTTGGGGTTCCATTGCTCAAGTGAGTGCCTCACCCTCAGTCAGGCACTAGCTGGGTGTCACTGACTTTGAAAAGTCTTGATATTGAGATGTTTATCTGGCAAAAAATCATGATTAAAAAAACTCAGAAAGGAACCTTTTTCTTATTTGTGTGTAACTTTTATAGGACTGGCATTCTCTAGTGTGTACCCAGAGGTTTAAGACAATGTTCAGGCAGGATGTTAATAATTTTATTCACTGATGTTTATAAAAATCCATGCTTTAGGGCTTGGGCCAAGTATTACCATGTTGCTTGGTAACACCCATGGTCCACTGAGAGAAGAAGATGAAGCAGAGCCAGAAGAAGAAACCAGAAAATACAAACCAGTGAGAAGCGAGCAGGGCTTTTTAGCTAAACTGTGATTTTCTTTTGTATATTATGTTGAATCTACTCTTCTTATCCAGCCTTGGTGCCTCCAGTATTTTAAATGTGTAGAGTTTAGCTCCAGATTAAATACCTTGTTCCCTCACATTCTTCAATACTGAATGTGTTTGTTTCACTTCAACCTCTACTCACCAAAACTTGCTGATACAGAAACTTTGCCTTAATGTTGCCACAAAACAGATTACCTGCTAGCTCTGCTTCCAGCCAGCCTGGGGAGGCACTGGGAGTAAAGCTGTTCTCCCAAGTGTTTTAGGGCCTGCTTTCTCATATGGCATCCAAAATCAGAGCAGCATTATAACCAAATGGGTGGCACGAAGTAAGTACTTGAGAAGCTTGATGGAACTTTTGTTTCCATTTCAGCATTCAAAAGAGAAAAAAAGCCAAGGGCTTTCACATTATTTATCCCAATTCATTTTCCCATCCTTACTTGAGGCTCAGACAAAAGTGACCCATGCCGAGTATGCAGATGGATTAGCTATCAAGCATACAGCTGCACATACCTGGCACTCAAGCCTTCATGCTAGCCAGCCTCCTAAGAGCAGATCTCATTTTTATTTTGTGGATGCCGGAATGTGGGAGTGGGTGGAAGGGCCAGGATGTGAGAAGCCTCCACAGATGTTTTAGAAGAAGGAAGTGAATCTATAGTTTAGACAATCTGATTTACTTGAATCTCCAGATTGTTTTATTGGAGAGTTTTTTGAGTTTTACTGGCATTTCTGATGGAAGTTTGGGCCCTAGCCTACTGTATTAGAACTGATTTTCCTATATCACTTTATATAGTCTTTCTTTCCTCCTCTTGAGACCATCATGATCATCTGGAAGTAAAGAACTGACCTTACTGCATAAGCAATGAGAGATAAGCAACTTGGCTCCAATATAAAAATCTTCATCATGTGAAGAACAACTTTATCTGTCTCTTTTAGATGTACCCTGGAAGCCTTTCCCTAATTAATTTTGAAATATTGAGCTTCCTTATTCATAAGGACCTATCCATCAAATATCAGCTAACTACAGGCAGCTCAGCGTGTCACCTTATCTTGTTTATCCAAGGGGACAGTCTGCTGGACAGCAAACTTCACACCACAGGAACAGAGAGCTTAGAATATTGACAGCAGTTCAGGTAAAATTCATAGGCTTGTTAGAACTGTGAGCTTAACTCTGTTGAAAGCCTTGCACGTGAAACCTGGCTGATAATGGGCTTTTAAACCACACACCCCACATATGGTTCCACCTAATACAGACAAGGACTGTGGCAGAGACTGCCAGAGTGGAGTGAGATTTCAGCTGAGATTTTGGCTTCATTCAAATCCAGAAACTTCAAAACATAAATTCGGGTTACAAGAAACAGAGCAAGTTGGAAACAAAAGGCAAGGGGCTGGATTTGCCCAGAGGAACGAGATGTTGAGAGGGGCAATGGGGCTTTAATTGCAAGGGGCTTTCTGCTGGCTTTAGAAATGCTCAGCCCAGCAGAAATTCTTTGTCAGAGGCTGTACTGAGCAAAGACTTTTCCACTGCTGGATCTGAGACACAAGGATTTTATCGAGGTGCCTAAGGTGCCCTCTGTACAGCCAAATCCATGTCTTTGTCTATGTGCTTTGAGGACAGATCAGCAAAACGTTTCAGGAAAGATGCTTCATGCCTGTGTGCACACACCAGGTTCTAAAAATCTGTGAAACTCTTTCACAGAAAAGTAATGGGCAGGCCTCCCTGTAATGCAAAGCAGCTTGTGTTCTGTTTGCACTTGGAAAGCTTGGAAATAGGAGTGAGGTATGCATTGGCGCCGGGAAAATCTTGCATACTCACAGCCAGCAGTGCTGGCAGCCAGAGATGATCACTGACAATAATACACAAGAAGATTGTGTTCTATTGTTGTGGTTCATTATTAAATTACATAATTTTCTTTTTTTTTTTTCTGTCCTTAATCTTTACCACTTAAATGGTTTGTCCTACGCAATCAAATGTGATCCTTCAGCCTCGGCTTAAAAACCAATAACAATGAGCATTCTCTGGAATGGAAAAATAGAAAGAAAATAAAAGGGCTGTATTTCACTTAAATTTGTGTGTAGAATCTAACTGAGAGCCTGTTACAAAAACACTGAGTGAACTGCATGCAGGACATGGCTTTGAAAGCATAGATGTAACATCTTGGTGTTAGGGTCAGCTCAATATCATCCTAGGGAGAAATACCTCTGGTGTGGAGGTAGGCACCAGACTGAGAAAATTGTCTTGATAGATCTGTTGAGAAATTTGATCACAATTTAAGTTTTCCAGCAGAGAATTTCAGTGGACTTCAAGTTTTGACATGGTGGTCCCTGTCCCTCAGCTGTAGCTGCAGAGAGGTATCAAAGTTAAGTTCATGAAATTGCTTGTGATTTTGCTAGTGAAAGCTGGATGTAGATACTCAAACATTATGAGTTCAAAACTGGTAACATTGCTTAACTGGTATGATTGCTTTTCATAACACACCAGGCAGCCAATGGTGAACTGAACTACATACTATAGAGCAGGAAAGAAGATGAACTGACGAGTGACATCTTGAAGAGTATAACCTGGTTATCCAGTTTCATCAAGAATTAGTTACAAATGGCTCCATACAAGTGCCCAGACACATTTTTGTTTTTCCATGCCAGCAGCTCTCTTTAGTACAAATTCAAGTTTGTCATGAAATGTTGCTTCAATTCATTAAGATGAGATTTAGCCAACAACCAGACCCTTACTGTATTCACTGCCTTTGGATGTTCTTTTTGGATCAATTTTCTGCTGGTTTTAATTTGGGGATTTAAATCCAACACCATGTCTATCTCCCCCACTACTAGTGATAGGTCCTATGGTGTTTGAGTTTGGATTTCCAGCAAAGGTCAATTTCCAATAGGGGAAAATACTGTGTTGTCTGTTGTGTTGATACTGGAAAAAGAGACTCTAAATGCTCATCTTACCCCTCTTGGTAATTACCCTTACTTGGTGTGTTCCTTCTTTTGTCCAGCTGGAATGGGAGATGTTTAGATGATTTCCTGTTTGAATGTTAAATGCACATTTCCACAGTCTATGTAAGAAGAGCCTAAAACAGCCTCCCACTGTGGTAGCTGGATGCTTGTGTCAAACTGGAAGAATTGCCTTCTGATTTCTTGGCCTTGCTGCTCTATTGTGCCAATGCCTGAACTGCAACCTGCCTTTTCCTTGTACTTTGACTAGCCAGAGCCTGGTCAGTGCTGGCCATCCCGAATTCCATAGATTGCCTATGTCCAGGACAGTTCAGAACTGCTGGAAGAAAGCAATTCTGCATTGGAAACAAATTTAAATAAAGCAATCTCTTTTTTTGAGTTGTCCCAAAAGCCACAGCAGACATTCTATGAGTTTAGTGGGGTTTCTTTTGTTGTTGCTGTTGTTTTTGCTTTTCCTCTTTCTTTTCTGGTGGTTTTTTTTTTTTTTGTCTGTTTGGTTTTTTGTTGTTGTTGTTGTTTTTGTTTGTTTGTTTTTGTTTTTTTTTTCTTTTCTTTTTTTTTTTTTTTTCTGAGCAAGGTTACAGAGCTGAACTCAAAAACCCTGAGTGGAAAGAGGAAGCAATGCAGTAAGCCCACACACTGAAAGGGGAAAGCAGGGACAGAATTTCAGCACACCAAGACACCATATCACAAGGGTCTACTGGAGAATGAGTGATTCATGCTGGAAAAGTTGTTCCACTTTTTTTGATCTTTCTTCCCCCTCCTGCCTCTTTGTTTTGTTTTGTTGCATTGCTCCTGTGAAGTTCAGAGTGACAATAAGGCAATTGTTCCTTTGTGAACAGAGCTCAATGAAACAGTGCAGAAAAAGTGACATGGAGAGGAAATATGACAAATACTCTGTATTTCTGTGTGGAATACTCAGTATGTATTCCTGAGGAAAAAAACCCCCAAAACATCGAGATATTGATTTTAAACAGGGTGTTGCCATTTGTGCTTCTCCTTTTTCTGAAAATATAAAGCTCAGATGTCTCCCTAGCTTGGCCTGAAAGGAGAAAAAGCACCTAATATCAATTACATTTTTAATCTCTAAGACTTGGTCTCCAAGTATGTTTGTGTCTGCATACACACAAACTGTTTTCCCTTTGTCCTCCTACCCAAAATGCAAAAGCATTTCAGATGTTGTGATGCCTACAGGTTTTTCCCCCTGGGGAGGATGGAAACATGTAACATTATCTTCTAGCTGCCTACTGCCTGTCTCTGAAATTAGCATTTCAGTGACTGAAAGGTAGTTAGTTTCCACACAAAAAAAGAAAAAGAAAAAAAAAAAAAAAAAAAAAGGAAGGAAGAAAGAAATTGAGGGTTAGTACAAGCTTGACACTAATAGTAATAGGATATGAGGGAGAGGGTACGGGGCATGCTGGATTACTAAATGAAAACTGTGATTTTACCAGACATGCTAACAGAACAATGAAAGGGGCTTTTACAGAATAAATTAACTCCTTGGGTTTCTGTAATTAGCCACCTCAGGAAGGAAAAGCCTCACAGGGCACGTTAACACAGTTAAAAGAATGTTCTTTTACTAAATCCAGGTTTCAAAGTTTTGTTTGGTTTTGTTTTGTTTTTTTCTTTCTGGAACAGACTCCAGATGAGCAAGGGCAGAATGGATACTACTGGATGTAAAACTGAGCAACAGTGCAGAGGGTCCGATTTCATGTTAATTAATGGAGTCTGCTGTTCATGGCTGTCATGCCAACAAATCACTCCTTGTGCAAAAATTAATCATGTCTCCTGTGTGGGGCTGCCAGGCCAGGTGCCTTGGCTTCACCAGCCAAACCCTGAGCTGAAGTACTCACCTTCTGAGGGGAGAGCAAGGGCTGGAGCTGTGTTTTGGCACTTGGCTTTGCTGGGCTCAGCTCAGAGAGGCAGGAGTCAGAGGGGCACTAAGAAAAGAAAAAAAAAGTATGAAGAAAATTTTGTCCTATCTATTTTTTCTTCTTTCCCACAAGACTCCCTGTTTTTCATGTGCCTGAAGGTGCTTCTGGCTCAGTTCACTAACATGAGGCTTCCACCCTTCTCCTAATTTCTCTTGCCACCAGGCAGTAGAGAGGAAATATGGTGTAAATCTTGGTTTTGGCTTTTTCTTCCCAGCTGAACTCATTTCAGAGTCCATAACCTGAGCTATGGGGAAGGATTTGCTTTGTGCTGCTTTTCTGAGTAGAAACCCTCAGGGAGTTGCTATCTCCCTATGGGGATCAGAGGGACATTCCTGGTATGTGGTGGTGCCCCCCGAGGAGCTTTGCAGATTGATATTGCTGGGTACCAGTTGTGTCACATCAGATGCAGAGGAGTTATTAAGTGTGAACATCCATGTAATGCATTAAGGATGGTCTCAAATAACTGTATTTGGGAGTGACTTGGTTACTGGAATAAGGACAGATGCATAGGTCCATGAACTTTTTATTTGATTTGTTTCCAGCTTTGTATGTAAAAGCCTGAAAAACCTAGAAACCCTACGTCAAATCCATTGGGGAAAGAGAGATTGAGGAGAGAGAGACTGTATTTTTGAACTCCCACAAAAAATGTTGATGACGTCAAGGGAGGGGAAAAAACCCAAGTTCTCTCCCCCAAAACACTTATTAATTAGGTGCCTTTAAGATCAGGCTTTTCACAATCCATCCTGCTCCAGCAAACTGCAGACACTCCAAAAAATAAAAAGTCATAGTAGAGACAGACAAACAGGGTAACATTTCTTGGATGTTTTGTTTCCAGCCAGGTTCAGATATGGGTAGAAATACAGGGAAATGCTGGCTCTCACCATTCTCTGCAGATGACTAGATTAGTCAGATCATGGGTTTGTTCTGGAATATTTGAAGTTCAGGCTTGTATGTATTTTAGGAAATTATTAAACAGTAATAAACTATCCTGGGCTTTGAAATATTCAGAAGCTAGGTGTGCATACAAATTTCTTAGATACATTTACTGCTTTTCTCAGTAAGCTGCTGCCCAGGTGAGGCTTACTTTAAATCAGCAAGGGGCTCTGCTCTCTTTGGACATTTAACCTCTGTCACTGGCCAGAGGCTCAGGCAAGTGCTAGGCAAGTTCATCATACCCTGCTCAAACCTTGGCACCAGAGGTGACACAGCCCATGGGAGAGGGCAGAGCCCCGGGGTGGTTCTTGCTCTCTCCTGAAGACAGAGTCCTCTGGGGTAGGAAATGGGCATCTGCTGCATCATCTGCTGGGCATCTAGCACAGGTAGTAGCATTTACTGTGCTGGGATGCTACAGCTATTTTAAAGGAAAAAGTATTTTTTGCTTCTAGTAGCTTGAGAAGAAATTTTTGGGAAAAAGAGACAGCTTTAGAAGCCATGGGAGCATAGTGTGGGGCTTGAACTCTGGTCAGGGTAAATAAGCAGTCCTTTCCTTGCAGACATTCCTTCACCTCAGCAGGACCAAGGTTCAGATGCCCAGTTTTAGGCACTATTTAGGAAGCAAATGGGTCAACTGCAAGAGCTGTGGCTTCCATCAGTCTCCCACATCCAACATGAAACTGAAAATTTGGAGGATGGTTTTTAGCTTTTCTTGCCATGACTAGAACTGATGTGTTTAATATTAAGTGCACATTAGTTTTAAATCCAGAAGTCTGGCTTTCTGCTCTCAAATAACTCATTTGTAATGGGTTCTTCATCCAAACAGGAGAAAGAAATACTTGGTCCTGGAAGCCAGCTTCATAAAGAAACACAGAGTGTCTTTCTGAATAGCACACAAGTGTGAAAGAAAACATGCAATTGCTAGAAAAATGAAATAATTTGTACTCAGTGAAGGGAAAAAAAAAAAACAACAACAAAAAAAGAGCTTTTCAAAAGAAGATCTGGGACTGAAGCTCTCCGGAACTGTTTAACCTATTGGGGATATTTTGCAGATGAATTCTGACCCACGTTCTCCACTTTGCTGTACCCTGTGACAGAGCAACACAGCATCTGCCACTTGTGTTCCTCTCCAGACATGCTCACAATGCCGGAGGAAACGGGGGAGAAAATTATGCAAATTGCTCTGAGCAGATTACTTTGGCCAGCTGCTCTTCTTCCTCCTCAATCAAAGGTCTGCCTGGGAAAGCCAATATAGATTATATATGTCAGTTGCATACTCTATGGCTGAGCCTCTTAGTTTCTTTTTCCCCAGACAGGGATGTTTCTTACAGTGAGGTAAAATGTGAAGCACTGAGGATATCACTTGCTCAAAGGAGGGCACAAGGGGATGAGAATTCCTTTTTCTTTTTGTTTGGTAGCACTTTGCCAGGTTACTTGCTGGTTTTTTGACAGATATTCCCAGAGAAAGTGGTTCCTATCCAGCCTAGCAATTATTGAATTTTATTATTAAGCGTGATGAAATGTGGCAGAAAGAAAAAAAATTAAACAAAAAGGTTCCCTAGATGGTGTTTTCACAGCATGGCCTTAGGTGGTGTTATTAAGCACGTGGGCTGAAGGCTGAGATGCCTTACCCTTTGCAGCCAGAGTGCTGCTGACTTTTATTTTGTTGTTGTTGTTGGTCTTGAAAAGTAAAATTTATTCATGAACACAAATCAGGGGCTTACATGGTGATGTGTGTTTCACAAAACCGGCAGACGTAGCTGTGACGCTGCTCTTAGACAGACGAAGAGCTCCAGCCACATCCGGCCACTCCGGTCTGGAGCTTCTGTCCCTCTCTGCCCTCTCCTGTCACACACTGTGCCTTTAACAATGTTCAGAGTCCAGAGAAGACTCCACAGCTTCATAAATGATTAATATATTCTTCATATTAAAAAAGGATGCTGCTGCAACTGACAGCACCTAACCTTGGCAGAAAAAAAATAGTTTTATCGCAGTCTTGTGGCAGATTTCATTGCATCAAATTACCACTAAGGTTTTCTGTAAGTCTCATGGAAACTTTGTTCTTTTTTATCCCGTATACAAATCAAAGGGAGTCCCATGTTAGCATGTGATAAAACACACACACATAAATGTGTGAGCTGAACATCTTTGCACATCTGTTGGGACGCATCCTCCAGAGGGAGCAGTTCTAGTAAGAGAGCCCTTACTGTGGTTTAGAGAGATTAGTAATTCTTTGCCCTGGTTTATTTTTTATTGGTCCTGTCCCATAGAGTTTTCCCAGTGGATGCCAGAATTGCTGAAGATTTTAGCATTTCAATATACATCCCCTCCCTTGAATTTCTAATCCAATTCAGCACAGCAGTTCAGCAGGTAATGAAGAGCCTCAGCAAGTTGGCATGCACTGAGGTTTGGAGTTGCTTTGTTGGGGTCTTGGAATGTGAGGTTTACCAGTCTGGCTCACTTCCTGCTGTTTTTACCTATTTTGTGTTCAGCCAGTTAGAATGGGAGTGGTTATGATTAGTGTGAAAAAGAAGTTAGTCAAGGAAGCAAATTTTAAGGAATGGGCCAAAGGTTTCTGACAAGACCTGTGTATGGTGGGATGCTCGAGGCAGCTAACACAAAAGTGCAGACATTTCATTGCTTTCCACCATCACTTGCCAGTGGTGAAGAGGATGTTTTTAAAATTTGAATGAACACAAATTACTTAATTTTTTTTAATTATGGTGCAAAAAATATGTAAAATAAGTAAATAGAAATGAATACAGAACTCTTTCTTTTCCCGGTCTTAACGTGCTTTTTTAAGGAGTATGATTTTAGCATGAGAAGCGCAATGGCATAATCCAGTAAAATTATCATTTTTTATTTATATTCTCTGTGCCATGTTCTTAACATTCTTTACAGAAAACATTTATTAAAAGGAGATGGTGACAAAAAAACCCAGCACTGTAAGTTTGCCCTATTGTTTCTGGATTGCCAGGAGTGCTCAATGCCATGCACCATGTGTGCTGACAACAGAGGAGTCTACAGGACTAGCTGCTTCATCTGATTTCTGTTTGCTGCTGGATAAGTCAGAGCAGCCTTTCTTCAGAGCAAAGATGCAATTATGGCTGTGATCTTGACACCAGAATTCACCTGTTTTTTTGGGGGGGGGAAGAAGTTTGCAAAGGTTTGGAAGCTACTGAACTGCAGCAAAAGCAGGGGGAGCTCTGCAACTATTTCTTTAGGGGGGGTTGAAAAATTCAGCACCGTGTGTTATTCAGGTTCTCTGTCTTGCTCTGGGTCCACAGAATGCAGGTTCTTACTTTATTTCTCCGAGTCTTGGCTCTATTCTGCTTTATCAAGACTGTCGTGTATGAAGAATTGCTGCAGTGTATTGATGGAAAGAAAGTTACCAGGAAAAAAAACCTGAAACCAACCCTTGAGATACGATGAATTAGCTGCAATTTCAGTGGTAAAAAAAGTGGTTAAAAAATGGTCTCTCATAGCAGTTGTTAAGTACACTCTGGTGAATACATTTTCATGCAAGAGATGCTTTGCTGTTTCAAGAGTCTCATTGAGACTTAGTCAAGTTATTTTCAAAAGTTTAAAGTATTATTAGATGGTAAATTCTACTGCTCAATTTTGCAATCATGTTTTTTATTGGCTGTTCCTTCTTTTTATCAATTCAGTGAATTCAGTGAATTCAGTCTGGGTGAATATGGAAGGAAAAGGGAAGCCAACTATCCTGAAGAAACTCAAAAAAGATACAAATACTTTCCTGTTACTCTAGCTTAAAGGAAGTATGACCTTTTATTTCATCATACTGTGGAGTAGACTGGAATTCACTCCCTCACCAGCAGGCTTGCATTTCAAAGCTGCAGCCAGGATTCTCTTTCACAGAGCACAGTAACCCATGTGCCATTATGGGTCATTTGTTAAAAAACTCTACTTGCTATATTTGACACACAAAAAGTTTTTTTCCTCTCTGTTTTATTGTGGCTTTAGGTTAGTAATGAAAGGAGAAATCTAGCCAGCAGAGTGGCTCAGAAAGTTAAGTAACATGGTTACCTGTCAGATTGACATCTTTGAAAGTGGAAAGAGAAACAGAGGTTGCTGCTGGAGAGCCCATCAGTGGCAAATGGGAAGGAACAGCTGGCCCAGAGCAAGATGGGAGATAGATGTTACTCAAGAGTCAGTGATCAAACCAATTGATAATTGGCAGTTCAGCAGACTGGCTAATGAGTTATGTATGAATCAGCTACCCTCTCACCTGAAGGAAGTTGTTACTTTCCAGATATGGTCTACACTGGAATGCTTTTTCAAATAATCTCAGGGCATTTCAGGTGCACTAATTCCATCGGAAATTTGAAATCCGTAAGGTATTGGATCATCCTGTATTTACTGTGCCTCTGCAGGGAACCTTAATTACAGAGAGGAAATGACTTGCTGGCATTTGCACTTTCCTGCTCTGTCATTGAATTCATCATGGTCAGTGTTTTCCTTCTCTACTTCCAGTTTACTCAGACTGTAATGTCAGTGGATCCTTCCATCATTCCCAGGCAGCTGAGGCCAGTGAGTGGTTTGGAGATGTCCAAAGGAGAACTCAAGTGCTGAAATAATTTTGTTCAACTAAAGGCATTTTAGGGTCATGTTTTTACAGTGAACTCACGGTGATATTCTTGTCCATATTCAGTGAGTGGAGAACAGGTGTTTACTTCTAATCCCTGCCTATCCTGAAACCTGTAACTTGAGGTGGATAAACTGTACTTCAGTGATCTATTGCTGTTTTTTCCTGATGACAATTCTTCTTTGTCTTCCATTCCAGAATTGACTGCATTTCACTATGGAATAATTATTGACCAAATCCATAAATGTATAGACAGCTCAATGATCTCATCAGCTCATGCTCTCCCAGTACACACAGATCTTAAGAAGTTGGGTCTTGTTTCCATATCTGGTCTTGGGGAGGAACTGACTTAATACAAAACTGCCCAATTGAAAACCAGTTTTGAACCTGACAGTGCTGCTGTAAGGAGCTGTGGGACACACAGCTGGGCAGAAAATGGGAATGGAGATCCAGCCTGTTGCAACAAGGCTGACATGCTGCCCCTTCTCCTTTTTTCTTTCCTCTGAGTTATACTTTGGATCTAAAAGCACAGCCTTAGCTCACAGCTAAAGAGCTCACAGCTATTCTCACAGCCTTGTGAGTTGGACCTACATAGGATGTAAGACTTGTGAAAATTCAAGGTGATGTCTGTGGCACTGTCAGAAGCACAGGGCACACAGTGAGGGGGAAGATACAAGCTGTGTTTTGCTCAGACTGTCACACTGAGATGCATCATGGTTTGCTTGTTATGTTCCTCACTGCTTCACTGTAGCACTGTATATTGATGTGGGTTTATCCCATTTCATTTTCAGCTGCACAAGTTGAACTTAATGCTGGAATTAGTGGATGCAGCTTCTCCTGGCCTGCAGTGTGAGCTGGTTTGACAGGAGCATCAGCAAGGGAGAAAGACACAAGTACAGCAAGACACTAATTCTAATCACTCATAAAGCCACTTCCTTTATGTTGCTGAGGAGGAGCTCAACACAAGGAAGCAAGCAAGGGTTTCTCTTTCAATCTGGTTCTGTAATTCCTTCCCTCTTCTTTCTCTGTCCCTTCCCCAAAATTCCCAGGAAGGCAGTAAAATCTGATAGACACTGGAATCAAAGCTCTGTCTTGTTACCAGCTTACCCACCACTAAATCTGTGAGAGACTTGGGAACATTCTCTATAGCTGAACAAGTGACTGTACTGTCCTGAAAGTATAAATCTAATGCGAGCTTTTCAGCACAAGCCTTTTATATTTGTGGGGAGTTTCCAGAGGAACTGTACAGGATCAGAGTTCCTGCTCAGATCTGAGCCACAGCATCCCCTGGCATGCATGCAGACAGAGAGGCATGGCCCAGGCACATGTTGCTGCTGAGCCCTGAAAAGCAGTGCTGCATTTGTGCTGATTTGTTGCTTCTGGAGCTGGTATAAGAGACCTGGAGTGGGAGCATGAAGGATGGAAGAGACACCAGGGTAAGGGCAAGGAACACTCTGTTTTTAGGGCAGAAGCAGATAGTGGTAACAATGCGAGAATCATATATAATGCAGTAAAACTGTCTACCTGAAATATAAACAAAAGCCCTTTCCTGAGGCAATGAGAGGTGATCAGTCATGTTGACAGTCTCCTCAGCTAGGCAGCTGGGACATCTTATTCAGGAAGAAGGGACAAAGTGTAGGGCAGTGCTTATTCATTTAATAGCACCCTGGAAACAGCATCTTTACTCTGCTGCAGAGTAATGACTCCTCTCAACATTTTACATGGGCATCATGAGTCCATGCTAGCACCTTTAGTGTTTGCTACATCCTGAGCACAATGAGGGTGGTATACATGCCAGGATGCAAGAGAAATTTGAAAAATTTGACTTTGCTTAGAGTATACTCTGAATCTGAGTAACTTGTTCAAGCATATAAGTTATCAGCTGTATTGGATCCTAGGTCAAAACATATTAATTTAACTCCTGGATTCATACATTCTGCTTGTAGGATATTTCCTGTACACTCACAAAACAACACTAACCCCAGCAGAAGTCAGGCCTGCACAAATGTTTTTCATACCTGAGGAATGGAATCTGCTTTGATCTGCTCTTTCACATATTTTTTTAGCCCACATGGAGCACACATACTGAAAAATTTCAATAATTGAAAGCTTATTGAAAGCTTCTTCGATTAGTTTTTTTGTCCTTTCCCAAGACATCCATTTTGGCCACTCTCAGTGACAAGATGCTGGCTTGATCTCAGTACACTCTTACCTATGCAGTGCTAAGAAAGAAGACTGCCCTCAGTCTTTGAGGAGTGGAAAGAGAACAGCTGCCATCCATTGCTTCTTGGGATAATTCCCAGGTCCTGGACAGTATCATCTTTTCTGAGTAGCACTCTCAGCACCAACAATAGTGACAGAAAGTTCTGTGAGCAGCAGTTTGCTTAGTGCGCTTGTAGTCCAGGGTGAATACTTTACCTGGTCCACTTTTAGATGTCTCAGAAGAATGAAATTCCACTCTGAGATATGCAGATACAATTCAAGAACTAACCCTTCAAAGTGGTAGATGGAAAGCAAGAGATACAGGGGGGAACCTGATCCCCAGCCTCTGCACACAAGAGAAAAGCATTTGATTGCAGTTTTATTGTTCTACATGTCAAAACTGATGGACAATTAGGAAGAAGGGGCTGCCTCTGTAGAAAAGTGGCCCACAACTTCTCTGGGTGCAAGAGTGAGCAGTGAGGAGAGTTTGGGGCTGGGACAGGAGGTGGCTGTGTTGCTGAACTGCCATGTGTTACTGCAGCTCTGACTGGCAAAGTTCCCCCTTCCTCCCTGCTCTCTGTTCTGGCTACCAGCCCTTCATTTACATCCATAATAAATTCACTCATTAGTTGGAAGAAGTAAATATGATGAGCTCTTGATACAGTTCAAAGGAGCAATAGCCAATTTCTTGATTCCCAGGTTGGCAACTGTCCTTCCTGCATGCCCCAGAATCAAAGTGCAGCTATTTCTCCAGCAACTGTCAGGTTTTTTTACATCTTTTGATCAAGAGCCTGGCTGCAGAAAGAAGAAAAATTCCAACACCAAACTGTTTGGATCTTTTTTACCTTACAATTATTATCACATCCATTACTCAGCAGAAGCCTGGATTGCCCTTTCATTCTTAGACAAATACTTCCTTTTGGGATTCAGTTCCTTGTGCACGAAGTGGTCACTTGTCAGCTATCTACCTGAAGGGGTGAGGCAGAGAAAGCAGATTCAGCTGAAAATGAACCCTGACTTCAAGCGTTTACAATTAATATTGACAAAAAAAGAGGAGGTGGAGGGGAGTGGGAATCAAAAGCTTGAAAAGTGCTGATTAGGCGAAACCTGACTGCCTTTTGCCTATGGTAGGAAATGGCATCATTAGAAAGGATGCAACAGGGCTGATGTTATGCAATGCCTGGTCAGGAGCAGTGAATGGCACGACAGTAACTCCTGCTCAGACCAGAAAAGCAGAGGACTGCCCTTTTGTCTGGCTTGTGAAATTTCAGTCCTGGAAAAGCCCAGCATAGGGTGGTTCCCCAAGATGGATTACACATCATCTGTGTGGCTCAGGCTCTACAGGGGTTCTGCACAGACCAAGAAAAGAAGCCCTGCAGTAGGCATGTGTGGGATATTCTGTCTCCCTATTGCAGATTATATAAAACCCTGTGGTAATTAAGCCATGAAGTCTGATGTTTCAACTCTTTTTCATATTTTACCTCTAATCCAATGGTGCAAGTTGTGGCATCACCAGTAGACCAGGCAACTCAAGCATAAACCTGAATAGAGCAGCATCACAGGCTGATGGAGACCTCCAAAGAGACTGGGAATGAGGACACAGAGAGCTGAGCATCTTGCATAGAGCCTTTCCTCTACAGAGCTATCTTATTGCAGATATGTGCTAAGTAAGTCTGGGGTTGCCAGTGATTTAAACATTAGAGCTTATTTGGTTTGCCTCACAGCTAATGAATGGTACTCTCAGGCAGGGTGAAGGACAGTGACAAGAAAAAGTACCAGGATTGGCACCTCCTGGCATTGTAATGCCAAGAGAGAAAAATAAACCTTTTTTTTTAAAAAATTTATTTTAATTTTAAAAAAAATGTATCTCCAAGCATTTACTCCAAGTCAAGACTGAGACACTGGAGGAAAAAGCTGCAGTAGTGCTTCCTATGTACTCTCCTCTGTACTGAGCAGACCCAGGCCCCTGGGATATGGATTTCAAGAGCAATAAATTCACTCTAAAAATTTAAAGAGGATGACGCAGAAAACTTCAAAAAAACAAACGAAACAGCTCCACACAATAAAAGCCACTTCTCTCCTGACATCCCTCTCTAGCTACGGCATGACACATCAAGGTCAGAAACCCTTTCCCAGAGGAGCCCAGCTTTGTACAGGGTGAAAATCATCCCCTGATGGTGTGTGATCTCTGGTGTTTCGTAATGATAAACTGTACTTATATAAAACTTAGGATTCTCGTAGTGGGACATCATTTATAGCAAGTGTTCACTCTCACAGGGTAAGAAAGCACTGAGCTGAAGTTCCTTCAGGAGGTAAGAAGTGTTAAAGAGATATTTAACCTGCAATTGCTGACTCCCCAGCCCTGTTGTCTAACTCCTATATCATACTTCCTTCCTCACACAAAGGAGAGCTCACATCTGTAGCTCAATAAATTAGCCATTCATACCAGCAGGTTTCTCCACGGCAGAAGCTGAACTCAACAGCACAGATAATAATCCATATGTTTGTTATTATGATCAGCTCCTCTGGAAGATAAAACTTAGAAAGCTCTACGGGAGCATCATGAATGCTGCTGCTCCCAAGGCCCCTAATGCTCTCTATCAGGAAAGGGGATGGAAACAAGGAGACCCTTCCTGCCTACATTATTTCTACCCTGCCAGTCTTCTCCCTGGCTTGTTTGGCTTCCATGCCATACTGATTTTATTTTATTTTTTTTCTTTTAATGCAGTGGGTTTTCTTGTGCAAAACCTCCTAAATGAATGCACAGGCTGTTTCTGGCATGCTTTACACCTTCATGCATTTTTAATCATTTACAAGGAAAAGAATTTTTCATCTCTTTCTGTCTTTCTCTCTTCCCTCCCTTTTCCTCCTTCTTGATTCCCTTTTTCTTTAAAAAAAAAAAAAAAAAAAAAAGAAAGTCATGACTTAATACATATCAAGTGAAATTGTTGGTTTGTGGTGATGGTTTTATAATTCCAGGTTCAAGTTTTTTCTATTTAATTATGCAGTATAATTCTCATGAACTCTAATGCAATAACAAAAGCGTGCACCAGAGCTGGCAGAAGTCTATTCTTTATTAGTGTGGGTATTGGTACTGTGCCTTATGTGTGAAATAAAATATTTGGATCTAATGCTGAGTCTGTTTCGTTACACACAGAACACTACTTCCTTTAGAACACTGAAACTGGGTCTCTCTGTTCCCTATTCAGTATTCAGCCCTGATAAATTCAATTGTACTTCATTTCATGATGCCTTACTCATTTGTAGCTGCTTTTCTAATACCTTAATTGAATATGAGGTTCATACATTAAACTGAAGTCGCCTATATTATCTTAGTTTATGAAGGTTAAAAATGATTAAGTGATGAAAGTTCTGCTTGCTGTAAATATTGACATTTCCCCAACCTGCCAGGCTTTTGATTAGCTCCTGAAGTTGCCTTCACATTTTTGTTTATCAGGTTATCAACAGTTACAACAGCTTATAAGCATCAGGGCTTCTCTCATGCCAGTTGTCACGAATGTTTCAGACACTGAAGACAAATGCCTAACAGTGTGTGTATAGGTACATTTATCACCTTTGAGTGGGAATGAGTGTGTATATTAAGTTTGATTAGTACATATTTGCACAAATGGGAGTAACTTTGCAAAAAATCTATTTCTCTTTTTTGCAGGAACTTTTATTTCCTTTCCATTCAATTTTGGTGTTAATGTTTGTAAGTAACTTTTTCTTTTTTAAAAACAATTGTTTGTTGAGCAAGCAAGACTGCTTTTAACAGCTGCAAATGATTTATATACATGATTCTGCCTTGCCCAAAAGCAGCTTGGATTTTACAGCAAGTGTTGGTGAACTTTGTAATGTTTGTAACTGGTATTTTAGAGAATTCCTTTGAAATCTGCCTTGGTCCTGGCTCTGACTTTCTCAGTGTTTCTGTAAGTGTTCCCAGCAATGAATACTTAACCCTTCTGTTTCCCAGAATGTTTGTAGAGATTAAAATCTCCTGAACCTGCACAAGTCAGATTTGGTAAGACAGCTACCTTAGATCACAAAATTATATCAGGTGCCTTAAGTACCTTACCATGCAGCTTGTAAAAAAATGCTCTGTATCACATGCAGCTCTCTTTAGTGCAAACTGGTCACAGGTGGCCTAGGATCTTCATAGGAAGGGAAACACTCCCCCAGCCAGGAATAATGTCAGGAGCAGATTTAACCAGGGCAGTTTGACTGGGTGGTTCCCTGAGATAAGGGAGATGTTCAGGGCTGTTGATGTTTGTGCTGGGCTTGCACTATCAGGAGCTGAGAATGTCCTTTTCTTCCAGCCTCACTGCAGAGACACAATGGTAAAAACTCTCCTCGCCCTTTGCCAAGCAGTTGTCAGAAGCTGTCAGCTTCTTTATTTTAAATTGAGCATTGCTACTGAGGGTTCAGGATCCATCCTTTGCATTTCTGTTCCCACCTAGGGATGTTGCAGAGAGGGTTGTCTTGTTTTCTATTAGCTTGTGATCTCCATGATTTATTGAGATTTAAAATCCCCTTGGGTGTTACCTAACCTGTCTTGCCTCAGGTGTTCTGACCGTTCTAATCCTCTTGCATAACTCCTGTCCTTGTAGTGTGTGCCAGGCTGCTTCTTGACAAGCAGCAACCCTAGCAAAGAGGAATGTTAAGTTGTAGCTTGCTAGTTTCCCTTCTGATTAAAAAAAAAATATTTATAATTCACAGGAACTCATTACTTTTTATTCTTTTCTAATGCAAAAGAGACATTTCTTGGCTGTGTTTGGTAAGATGTTCTTTATAACTTTCAAAATTTGTTTTCATGGTTGTGTTTTACATTATGATTCATAATCTACAAATATTTAAAGCAAATACACTCTTTTGGATTAGGAAACTTCAAAAAGTTTGGGGATTTATTTGGTGTGTGTTTTGGTTTGTTTTTTTGTTTTCTTTTTCTTACCCCAGCAAGTTACTATGTGCTCATTTCATTGTTTTTTGTCATCCTGGTGTGAACTTCTTGAGTTTAAACCTTGCACTAAATGAATAAATGCTGTAAATATTAGTTATGGCACTCATTAACCTCCCCCTTAAAAGCTGCAATATGTTGCAGAGTCACTTGGAAGTGAACAGAGAATTTCTCAGTGAGTCTCCAAGCTGTGACACCACCGAGGAGCTGTTGCAAAGAGAGCTGTGTCTTGAAATTGTGGTGAAGCATAAAATCAAAGAATTCCTTGGGATTTTTGGTAGGTGAAAAATCTAACAATTTTTTTGGGTACTAATATTTCGCCCTTTGAGAGCAATGTTCAGTAGCCAGTGAGATGTGATGGTTTTGGCCAAGGTCTGCTGTCCTCCATCCCTCACTGCATTTACTTTCTTGCATCTCCTTAGCTTAACTAAGCCTTACTTGTCCCCTATGTGTCATTGCTTCTCAACCACAGGGAATAAATATTTGGACACAGTCACACTCCAATTTCATCAGGGAGACATATAGGCTAGTACCAGGTCAGTTTCTCCAACCCACACTTTGTCCTGTGCCTCTGGAGAAAAGGAGGGTAAATAAATCACCTTCTTATGTAGAAATGCCATTTATATATAAACAGTGCTGCATTTTAATAAACACACTATAAGGTGTGTTACTTTAATTTTAAGAGGAAAATACCTCTAGGTTTTTTTGCTACTTTATATGTTCCTACAAGTATGCTGCACATTCAGCTGCTGGCTTACTTTTGATGGAGGACCTTTTCATTTTAAGCTGTCTTTGATGTCTGTTTCTCTTCTTGTGCTCAGGCTCTAAGGTGAACCCATGGTTGCAAAGCTGAAATGGCTTTCTAAATACTATCCTTGAGCCTCATATGTGGAGGCTCATTTTTTTTTTTGTTGCTGTCTGTTCGAAGGGGTGGGCACTGTATTTGTGTGGGTAAGCTGAAGGCATTGCCAGCATCTCACTTGCATTTAGGCAGAAAGGTTTCAAAGGCAGCAAAGCAGCCAAGTTCCCCTGGCTGCTAATGGGTGTTTGCCATCTCTGAGGTCCTTGCAAAACTCAGGCCCTATCTGCTGGGAAAAGGAAGTGTAACTTTTTACATCAGCTCCACTTATCTCTCATGTCTGTGATGCACTGAAAAGTAATCCTGCACCACCTTGGAAGATTAGATCTCCCTGAATGCCCATCCTGCAAGGGTGAGCCTCTCACATGAGTAATGGTTGTAGATGCTTCTCATCCTTTTGATTGAAAGATATTTGAATATAATCTTAAATATATCCTGAGCTAGTAACAGCCAGGCAGATGTAGCTATTTTGGTGTTGGATGTCAAAAAAGAAGGAATAAAAAAAAGCATTTTATGAGTCTAAGCCTCTGGCAGGATGAAGCCACAATGCTTCCCCTGGAGCAGAGCTCCTGGTCTGACACGTTGGATCCCATTACAGCAGCAACAGCCCCATCGAGTCTTGTTACCTCACTCCTGCTGACACCCTGTGTGGCTCAGTGCACTGCAGCATGGCACAGCCTGCCCTGATGGGATGTATTATTGATGCTGAGGAAATGCAAGTGTTACAAGGGCTTTGTTGAGATCCACTGAGCCAGCTAGCTGTACAGAGGTAGCTAAAAGTAGGGAGTGCCCATAAATTCACAAACATGTTTGTTTAGCCATTGATTTAAATGTCTGGCCCTTTATTCTGGTTGCCTAAAACTGCAGTTGTTTTTCTTGCATCTGTAATGAGGACTGTAAGTGCTTCAGGGAATCCTGTGGAGAAAGCAGGACCTCAAAGGCAGCTGCAGAGGAGCATAGCTTGTAAAGCTGGCCTTAGAGACTAAAGGACAGTGGGGAAGAAAAAGGGACAATAGCATGTATGTGCCCTCATGAACCTATTTCTAAACACCAGTGAGAAAGAGGAGCAAAATCTAGAGCTAAAAAACCTAAAATTTTTGTGCCTCTTATCAGGTGGTGTGTGTTCATTGTCTTACTGGCATCAAAGTTTAGAGAGTCCCCAGGGAACTGGCAGAAGTGCCTTAGTGAGCTGCCTGCTCCCCAGGCATGCAGTCCCTGTCTCTCCACATACGTGTCATGAGTGCAGAGCCAGTCTCTGCTGTGTGGCAACACTGCTTACTGAAAAGATTATGAAAGTCATAAAAACGTCAGCTTCTGTATTTCAGTTCTGTAAACTACACATGCACTACACTCTCCTCACATCCTGCACAATCAGCAAGGGTTGCCTTTGGCTTTCTGCTTGAATAATAACGGGGACATCTCCCACCATCCTGGCAATAGTCTATGGTGCAGACATCTCCCTGATGTTGCTGCCCTCGCACAGTTCTGGATGGAGCTGAGCTCAAAGGAGTTTTGGAGAATGAAGGCATGGCCAGCTGCAGCACAGCACTAATTCAACATAGGTCACGATGGAAGAAATCTACCTGGAGTTTTTAATGCTGCTGATGCAGATGCAAGAAATCTGTGTTGCTACCAATTCTTACTTGTGCAGAACGGGCTGGGTATTTGAAGAGCTACCTGCAATTGCTGAATTGCTTCAACAGCATTGGAGCTGTTGTTTCAAAAGATGGCCATCTAAAATGTTTTGTTAAGGTAGCCACTGGTAGAATATCCTTGAGTTTAGGGGATGAATCTTGGCAGTTGCATATCAAAAGGGAATCCCTACACTTGAGGTCTGAAAGGGGGGGAAAAAAGAGGCAGATAAATACTGTGGAGCAGGGAGCTCTATGTGACTGTGAGCACCAAGTCTATGAAACATTTAAGTACAAATTTAGATGTGACATCCATACTCAGCAAAACCAAAATCCTTAGCTCGATGCCTTTCGGTAGAAGCCTGGTGGCTTTCTGAGTTAGATGCAGCTGTCATGTGGGTCATACAGAGAAGGTGCAGCTCCTTTGCCTACCATAGATACCTGCATCAGGTAGCACTTCCAGTAAGCCACAGTCTCTACATCCCCCAAAGTACTGGTTTAAGGGGAGTTGAAGGAATTAGGAGCATGCAGCAGTTCTGTACAAGAGATCAGGTCTTTGGAGCCTGATTTGTGTTCTATTAGACTCCATATGAGCCTCTCCATTGATTTCCGGGCTTTGTATTGGTCCCTTATCTGTGATTAAAACTTCTTAAAAATGGAACTTGGCAAGAAAGCCAGGTGTGAGTGTTATGTTCCTGGAACAGAGCCAGAGCAGCCCCTGGTCTCCAAAGGTTGGTGGCCTTGGGTTTTGCACTACTTTTCATATTGTCAGAGCAATGTCTTTCTGTTATAGACTACATGGTTTGTTGTTTTTTGTTTTGGTTTGAGTTTTTTTACTGTTCACAAAAGTGACTGGCTTTGCTGCACACATGGAAGTTTTAATAATTATTCCCAAGAAGCTCTGGGAGTTTTTTTAACATGGAAACAAGTTCTACATTACTTGTTAAATTGGTCAAATTTCAATAAAGTCAGGAAAACATATTGAAAACAGCATGAATATAATTTATAAAGAAAACAATCCAAGCGTTACTGCCAAAGAGTTTTCCAACAGGAAGGAAGAAAGAATTTCTCTTTCCCCCCACATGGAATGACTGTACTGTACATTAAATTAGTGGGTTTTGGAGTGAAGAAAACCACCACAGGATCCACAATATTAATATGAGTGAAGCTGGTTCCTGGTGTGAGATAGGTCTCGCTTCTTTGTTACCTTCCTAGGAAGATTGTATGAATCCAGGCTGCTAATTTTCATATTCCTGTAACTAGCTCTCTATTGGCCTCTTCATTCTAGGTGAGTTCTTTCTTGCTGTGTTTTTAAATCTATCAGTTAAACTCCATTCAGGGACTGAAGTTTGGCAGAGAGGCTCTGGATTCTCAATAAACATGGAAGTGAATGTTTTCCTTAATATAAGTTTCTTTTAATTACGTTTTCCACAAAAGAAAGAAAACGAAGACTGTATATATATATGAACTTTCTCTGTAGGTTACTCTAAATCTGACTGTAGTGGGGATATCACACCTCTTCAACCCATGCAGACAGGATTGCTTTGGTTCAGCAGCGATGTCTGCACATCATTAGCTCCCAAGTGAATCTCTTCACTGAAGTGAAGCCCAGGCCTGAGGAAGCAGCTGAACTGGAGTCTGCATGAACCACCGAAGTAAAATGATGGGATTTAAAGGAGAGCATGAATAACAAATGTCATGATTATTTACAAATTAGGTTGATTGAAATGTACACATGAACGATGCCATGGTACACATACATGGTTATGCAAAGGGGCTATTATGAGTAGGTATAGACTGGAGGCATTATTGTTGTAATTACTTGTACCATCAATTCCACTACCTGAAAGGGAAATGTAAAGCAGACCCAAACTTGCCTGATGATAGAACTAGATGTAAAACTACAACTGCGTCTGGTGACCACATTTTGCAATTTTGAGATATTTTTGCACTGACATGAAAAGTAATCTTTCCAAGTTTTTGCAATATAATACTCAAACTTCAAGATCAGTGGATTGATGGCACAATTTCCCTTTTTTTTTTGTTGAGTGACAAGTGAGTCCACCCTGAACTTCAGAAACCTTTCTGCTGAAACCTCAAGCAAATCAAGATAATTTTTGCAAAACACTTTAGGTTTAGTAACAGGGTAGATTTCTAGCTGAAAAAGCCCTGGAACCCAACGAACTGTATAAACAGTTCCAACACATTTTCTCTGTCAATTTGTATATAATCTTCCTCTGAGGTTTCTTTGTAACTGACATGAACAACGGTGGAGGGGAGTGGGCTAGAGTTAGGGAGAGTGGCTGTGCAAAACCCACAAACACATTTTTGGAAGTGCTGTGTTTTGTGATGAGGCTGCTGAACTGCTCAGTTTGACACTTTCAGAAATGTGAGGTTTCATTAACGAGAGCCTTTATCATCATTAGAGGAATTGAGTTTACAAGGTTATTAGTAGACTTTTTAAGGGGAACATCTGTTAGGAAAAGTTACAATCTTAAACTATGTTTCTGACCAATAGCATTGGGAAAAAAACATGGAAAAGGCACAGCTACTAATTGAATTATTGTGTGCTTCCTCCCCCCCTTCACTGTTAGTTTCACAGCTGTGCTCTGTCTCCCAGGCGTCTTTGCCTTTATCTTTGGCCACTTTGTGAGAGTTGGCAGAAGGAATCTTAGGTGGGGTTGTTCTCTTAGCAAAGTTAAAAATGACCAAAAGTTTGCTCATTTATTCCATCGTTATTTCAGATTTCCATGTCTTCATTTTGACTTTGTAATAGAGAAGCAGTGTGTCTCTGCTTTTGAATATGGAACAAGGGGTAGGGACAGTTCAAGGGCTGTAGGTCCTACAGGGTCTGCCTTTTCCATGAGAGTGCTCAGAACAGAGTGCTCCATGCACTGTGCCATCCACCTATGCACAAAAGCAATACAGTAAAATGAGTTTACAGCATTTTAAGTGCACAAAAGTACTTGGGTCTATAGCTTGTGCTCAGGCAGAGTAATGCTTTGGTGAGATGCAGTTTATCTGATTGAGGTGACTATTAGTGGTAGTAAGTACTATTTAATATAAGCTATTTGAGATCCAAACAGTTTCAGTGTTTTCTGTTTCTTCATTTTAGTGCCTAATGACCATCAGAGGATTGATTTTGTCGATAGTCTGTACTATGGTCATCTCCATCTGCTGCTGTGACAGAATACAATACACAAGAAAAAAAACCATGTACTTGCCTTTGCTAATCTTTCAAGTTTCCTCTGTCCAGTTTGGCAAACTCATGAAAGAAATCTGACTTTGAAACTTAGGCTTTCATTTAGGCTTTGTTGTTTGGTGGTGTTGATCTCTGTGGTAAATGCAGGAGGGAAGGAACAGAACAGGGAAAACAGCATAGAGAAATGTCAGGAGACAAAAAAAGGACCAGGTTCAGATGTTTAAGTAGATGCAGGTTATGTCCCCTGGTATCAGCAGATCTGCTTGCACCAGGTCACATTTGGCTAAATGCTATGTACCTATTGCATTGGTTTGTGGCTTCTGAGGTTCTGAGATGAGGGAGCTTGATCACAGGGTGTCAGCCACAGCCTGGGTTTCCCTTCCTTTCCCTTTCCCTTGCAAAACTTCAAAAGTAAATAAGCAAAACCTCCTGGGCTGGACAAGCTAAACCACCTGCAAACTGCTCCATAATAGTAATTTTAAAAATTACTTGAAAACTGAAAATATCCATGACTGTGCTGGGCTAGGTTTTCTGGGCTTGTAGATCCTGAGTGGCAGGTATATTTTGGTGTAAAACTGGAGATGCCTTAACAGGCTGGAGCAATGCATGCTCTGAAGCAGCCTACCTCTGACTGAAATTGATATAAATTCTCAGGGAAAAAGCACTATCTCACTCAGCTGCTGACAACTATGTCCCTGTGAGTTATTTCCAGTTGTACACCCAGAGTTGAAGGTTGGGATGTCTGCAAAGATGGCAAGTGGTCTGGTGCCATGAGACCTGCCCATCTCCAGTAGAAAATATAGTCACCCAGTGCCTGCATGTGACAAAACCATCCTGAAGTAACCTGCTCACCAAGGAACACTTTCTGGTGTCCCCTATCACTCTTAGGGGTGGCATGCTGAAATGCAAGGTGAATGTTTTGATGATCCTTTGGCAACCCCCGATGGGAGAAATAGAACACCAATTTAAAACACAAAGAAAAGGCTCAAGGAAGCTGTCATTATTAATCCTGCTGTCAGTTTTAATTTTGGGGACATTACCTCACTCAACAGTCGTTGGAGAGAGCTGCCAAAAATTATGATGTCATCATCACCAGGCACATCTGACCCTGGCTGCTGATTGCCAGTGTTGAGTGCACGTTAATAAATCCCCTGGTACCTGGATACACATTGGGGTTCTATTACAATGCAGGCATTCCGAGATATCTCGGTAGTTAAACAGTCTGGGTGGAAAGAAACCAAGCCACTGACTTTCTCCTATTTACAGAAATTTTAAGATATAATCGTCTTTCAGATCAGCTTCCTTCAATGTCATTTATACTTGTGTTTTCATTGTACCAAGTAGCTGGGAGGAAAGCTTGAGTGTAGGCAGAAATGTGAGATAAAATATAAAGTGTGAAATACAAGCTACTTCCCTAGGACTGGAACTTGCCAACTGAAGTGGCCTCTGAGTTTGTGCATCAGGGAGGAAGCCTGAGATCCCAAAACAGGGAGGTGGTGGTTGTGAGACCTGCTTGAGGCAGGTCTGTTACAGCTTTGTGTGTGTGTGTTAAGGCTGGTGGCTCTACACACTGTCTGCCAGGTTGGCTGCTGCTGTTCTGAAACCCCATGCCAAGAAGAGGACTTGAATTATTCTGTGATCTGTCTGGTGAAGGCTTATGTAAAGATACCCTAACCCCAGTCCCTCCTCACACCATGGAACCTGTGGATGGCTGCACACAGCATGGTGCAGGCAGAGCAGTTCCATATCCACAGCCACCCTCCTGTCCATAGTAAGTGGTGGTGGCTCAGGCTCTGCATCTCCTCCCCCAGTGGCTCTCAGGATCTGATACAAGGGGGTGAACGGATCCCTCTGATGCCTGGTCTGTCTGGACCATAGGAGCAAAAGCCAGACTTATCTTTATGTGCTGAATTTGCCAGATCTTCCTTTCTCTGGGAGCCTGGGCAGCACGCTCCAAAATGTGGTCAGAGATGGACTCATTGTGCAGCCTTGAGGACTTCCAGAACACATTGTGAGGGGCAGCTTTGAACCAAGTCTGACAGTCAGGGCATTCCACCTCTAAGGGCCAGAAATATTTTCATTTCTGAGGAAAACTGCAATTCTGGCACCTTCATGAGGACTCATGAGTGAATGTCCCGCACTGTGTGAACTGCCTTCTCTAGCAGAACAGCCAGGATTTGAACCCTATCTGAAGTCCTGATTAGGAGCAATTTATGTTGCTTTTGAGCAGCACCTCTGCATTTTCAGCTGTAGCCCATCTACAGACGTAGCCACAAAATGAGACAAAGTATTCATAGGGTTGCTGCACTCCAGTGGCAATAGCAGCATTAACTACTCTCCCAAATTTATAGACCCCATCAAATAAAAGAGCAATTGAAGAAGCAAAGACTTTGAAAGTTGGAGCAGAGCTGGGAACTTACACACTAGAGAAAGCTTTCATGTTGTGTTTGTTTGGAGCTGACATCTGTTTACCTTTAAATGTCTACAAATAATACCACCTTTCCTCTTCACTGACTACCGGAGATGATGCTTTGCTTCTGTTTAGGAAACGTCTGCTCCTGTATCTTGATATTGGAGTTACTTGGCTGAGCAATTTGACATCATCATCATCATAGATCTTTCCCCCATCTCTGTAGCAACATACGATGGTGCCAGAAACAGAGGATTATGTAATCTGTGCAGGCTTGGAAGGAGATGCAGGGCTGGGAGTTCTGATTTAAACACAAATGTCTCTAATAACAGTAAGGGGAATACAGAAACTTGTTGGCGAAGGAAATGTTGTTGGTTTTTTTTTGTATAAACATTCTAATTTTCCAAGTTTTGTTACAGTGGGAAAGTTCCTCCTTAAAATCCTCTTACACGGATATATATATGTGTTATATGTATGCATTCACACACAGATATACATACTTGTGTATAATACAATATTTGCAGATACAATATTGTTCCTGGCATTGTGCAGAAATATTGCCAGCTCTGTACACACAAACTAACACATACAGGATCTACTGTGCTTCATGTATCCCAAGCACAAAGGTGTTTTGGACTGCCCAGGCCTCAAATTCCCTCTGGCAGATGCTGCTGAATGTCCTGTTTGATGTCCCATTTGTGTCCTTGGCTAGAAGGGATCTGCAGCTTCCTCATTCAGACCCACCCTGGTTTTAATTTACCAGGTTTGTCCTGTGGTTAAGGCACAGGAGGAGAAGCATAAGGATAATTTTCAATATCTGCTCCCCAAAAACACCTTATTTGCAAAGCCCAAGGAAAAACACATGAAACCCCCTCTATGCCTAAAAGTCTCCAACAATAGGGCAAATCTCCTTCTCTGAGGATAACATCACTCTTGTTTCTGAGTGTTCTTACTCTTTGGTGAAGGAGTCCATGGAGACTCTGGAAAACATGCTCCTGGGCATTTCTTCTATGTTTATCTTATTTTTATTGAACATACAAATGCATCCTATCTAGCACATGTTGTCAGAATCAATAACTGTGCCTTGTTAGCAGTTTTTCCATTTATGGCATATTGTCCTGACATAGCTGTAAAACCTCAATGAATATGGTTTTAATAACCCAATGGTATTTAACGTATAATCGCTGTCTTATTAAGTCTAAATTAAATCCTTACTTGAGACACTTAATTTAAAGTGTGACTGATCTTTTCCTGGCCTGGAAGGAGATACTTAAGTGACACTTCTTCCAATTTGGCCACATGGCTGAGGGGGTGGGATTCGAATAATGTATTTTGATGATACTACTCATCTGGTAAAAGCTGAATTGCATCATTTTATGAACACTCAGAGACAGGATCAAATTAAATCCAACTTCCCACCAAGTTAACTCAGCTGAGCTTCAGAACTTAGCACTGTATTCAAAACACACACTTATTGTGACTATTCACTCATCAACATCTCCTTGGCTTTTCCAAAGGAAAAAATGAAGTACTCCATATTTTTCTACTCTGAGCCACTTGTGGGGTGCCTTTTGAGTTAACAAAGACAAGGCTTACATTCTGCTGTGGGCACACTAATAAAATAAACCTAATAAAATAAACATTACATGCAGTAATGATGCTACTAAATCTAAGTTCAATGTGTAGCTAAAGTGTTACCCACAGATCTATTTAGTGTTGTGCCTGGACTTCTTTCCATCCTTTTCTAACCAAGACTCACAAACTTTTTGCTAAATTGAGAGCATTGTCAGGACCAATGGGAGCTCCACAAGCAACTTTGGCACATGCAAAGCTGAGGAGGGTGCAGAGCTCACAGATAAATGATGTGTTGTAATTTCTGGGTGCCAATGCCACCATTCTGAATGCTGAATGGCCAGGACTATGGGCCTGGAGGAAAATTTCTGAACAAAAGTGAAAGCACAGCCAAGTGCAAGGGCACTTCTCTGGGAGCCAGAAGAAGCAGGGGTACTTGGAAGTGGGATGACTTCTGGCAGGACTTCAGTTTCCCACCTGTTTAGCCTCTTTGACAGTGTTGAGGGAAAGTTGGTCACTCCTGTGATGTGGGTCAGCCCCCATGCTGTCTGTCACACTACGGATCTTTGGCCAGTCCCTGAAAGGATGTGGTGGAGTTGCTAAAGAAATACACCTTCAATAGGTGATCTGGACAGGCTGTATTTTGTGACTGTCTCTGTTTGTGACAGTTACAAACACCTATGAAGATGTACTGTGTGTGGTCCCTGTCTTGGGATGAGATTGGGATGAAAAGGGTATTTTGGGAATCATTATTATGCAGAGGCATGCAAAGAAAAAAAAAATCTGCATTTATGTATGAAGTGGTGTTAATATGCTCAGAGTAATTTTTCATAGATTTTATTGATTGACTTCAGGCTTTGAGGGTTTAACTGCCATGTCAGTTTGCCCACTTTAATTTAGCATGTGGATGACTTACAACAACAAGCTGGTTTTATCACTTTAAACCCTTCCTAATTAATGATAGACAAAAGAGGCATAGAAAAAACAGACTGGGTGAACACATTCCCTTCCCTTCTCTTTCATCCTGGAAAAGCTCTTAAAACTTGTTAGCTTCAGTAAATTAATTGACAAACATGTTATATGCACAGGTATAGCAGCAGCAACAACTGTGCAAAGCTCATGTATCTCCCTGAACTGAAGTTCTTGCTTTAAGGATTGTTCCAGACTCAGAACAAGCAGGATAAATTTCACTAGAAAGGTGTCCATCACTGTCTTCAACCTTATCATTTTCTGCTGTTGTGATTCAGCTATTGAAGAGTACACATACCCAGGGAAGAAGTAAAATTTTTACAAACAGAAAAGAGAAGGATCAGATGTGGCTGAAATCAGACAGGGATACAATCGTACTGTCACTGGTTTATCTTATAGTGCTGGGCAATATATTAGACAGCTCCCTGTTTCATTTGTTCATCTGTAAACTGTTAAAATGCTCCCCAGCATCCAGGAGAAATCAATCATCAAGACTGAACTGAACCAAATAGCAGTTAAGTTCTTGGATGGGAGACATAATAGAAACACAAGCATTTTTACTTGGAGTGTTATCCTGCCTTCCATGTAGATTCTATGGTGGTGATGTTAAACAATGCACATTCCCCTTGCTTTCAGGACAGACTGCACTTTCAGACTTTTTCTTGGAGAACTATATAGAAATAACTTTTTCTTTATCCTGAGCACTCACAGACAGCAGCTGTATTGCCAGGTCTAAGCACTTGACATCATGGAGTTAACTGAGAAACTGAGCCACAGAGCTATTGCTTTCCACTTTGCTCCTATCTATGGATATTGTCAAAAGATTGTGCCACTAGATAGATGAACTATAGAGTATCCCATGAATTTTATTCCCATCTTAACCACCAGTGTTTCTAGAAATCTGAGGACTTTGTTTGTAACTGTTTTAGATGATTTGGGCTAAGTCCCCCAAGATAGAAAGTGCAATGGGCGAACAAATTAAAGGGTTTGAGGTATTTTTTATTGTGTGGTCAAAAGCTGGCAGTTTGCTGAAGGAGAAGAGTCTGAGGTTGTGAAATGTAGAGGCAATTAATTTCTGCCAATAAAATTCTCACACGGTTTTTCTAGATGTTTCCAACAAAGATACTGTTCTAATAAAGACTTGTCTTAGAAAAGAAATTTTCTGCAGGAAAATTCTGATTTTGCTGAGATTCCCCCTCCCCTTTGGAAAATTTAAACAGGGCTTCCTGGCTTCCTGCTGGGAAGATTTTTGCCAATTTTATTTTCTGCCTGAAGGGAGAAAAACAAATTGATGCATGTTTTCCAGCAGCCAGCAGTGCTGGGAGGAGGAAGGAGAGGAACAAATGCCCTGGCTGTCTCCCTGCCACACAGCATGGTCACCCCTGCTTATTGGGTTGGGCAGGAAAAGGGATGCAGGAGTCCTGGAGGACAGGTCTCTGGAAGCATGCCCAAAATTTCATTGTCAGTTTGAATTTTCACCTACTGAAAAAAACCATTTTCAAACCTCTAACCAATTTTTTTTCATGGTGCAAAAAATACAAATTAGTTAATTTTTTTTTTTCTGGGCTGCTTCCCTCACATGACAGCTACAAGAAAGTTGAAAGGACAATTACTTTTGAGCAGAAGTCTGCAATACCTTGGCAGCTGGAATTCCATCAGATAAGCAATATTTGATTAATATTGGGCAGTAGGAGGAGAAAAAAGGGCTAGTATGGACATATTGGAAAAACACCCACAATAGCTACTCATGGATTTGCAATATTCCAGCACAGATTGCCAAGGTTGCATTACAATATTGCCTCAGAAGCAGTTCCCTAGACAGAGTGCAGGATAAACTGATGAACAACCCCCTCTTTCTCCACTCCACCTATCTACTTCAATGATATTTCCACCTATTTCCTCTGTCTATTGCCAGTGGCTTGAGCAAGGTTGATTCAAATGAATTTAAAGCAGGGATAAATATTATCAATTCAAATCACAGCTTTCCATTCTGTCCCCAGGACTGTCCCCAGGGCAGGCATCCCTTGCTGAAAGACGTCATATTCTCTCTCTAGATGAGAAGAATGAGGTGAGGGGTGGAAAGCAAAAGGCAGGAAAGGGAAAAAAAAAAACCAGTAAACAAATAAACGATTTGCAGAGCAAGGAGCATATTCAAGCTTTTGTATTTCTTTTCTCATTTTAGTTTATTACAAATCCTGCCACAGCCTTCCTGGAGGAGAGGGAAGGCTGATTTGCATCTTATGTTACTGTCGACAGTGGGAGGTCTTAATTGGGGCACCAAAGAGCAGGTGTATGCTAACGTTAATCTTCCCTTTCACCTGTCACTCATGCAATGAATATGATTTCTCCTTCTCATTAGCAGTCCTCTGTCACATGCCAGGGAGCTTTAGAAAGGTCCCTTTGAAACTTGTTGGGATTGATTTTGCTGCATGAGCTGGGTTATTACTGCGAAACCCTGGACACCCATTCCCAAGGAACGCATCCAGCCAGTGGAGACTGGAAGAGCACCACCTAATAGCCTCAAATCACATGTGCCTTATGGAAAAGTGGACAGTAATTAATGTGCCAGCCTTATGATAAACAGATAGAGACTGACTCATTTTGAAAAATCACACGTCGGGTTCTTGAGTGTTACTGAGATGACCTTAGAGAAAAATTAATTTAGCAAAATTGGTATTATCTCCAAATGTTGATTCCTGGAATCATTACTCACTCCATGGTCAGGCAAAACTTCCCTGGATTTCAAGGACTTGGAGCCAAGAGGAAATTGGCCTGGGAGAGGATGAAATAGTAACTCTAGAATTTGAATGTCCATCTCTTGCAAAAGCCTAATCCTTTGCTTGAGTGATACAGAATATTAAAAAACAACTATGTGCAGCCAACAGCAACTAAACCTGCTTTATTTCCCTCTTCATGCACTATGAACTCTGAGTCTTGTGAGGAACCTGCAGAAGGGACAACAATCTCTGTCTCCTGGCCACAGATTCCTTACAAAAAGAGAGGGAAAAAAAGGAGAACTCACCTTGCAAACAGTTTATTTAAGCTTTTTACATTCTTCTAGTGCCACTCTGGAATGATTTCTGCTTTGGTTCATTCTGAGGTGAAATAAATAATTATCTTTGGGGGGAAAAAATCCACAAAGTTAAAAGTCTTATTTTTATAGACCAATAGTTTGTTGGCTCTAAGTGTGATCAGGAGGGACAAGCATCAGCTGCAGCCTGTGCTCTGAGTCAGCTCACAGTCCCAAGGGAACCACAGCTGCTTCAGGGCTCTGGTGTTGTGGTATTTTCTTTAGGATGATGGTGGTTGGCCTCTTCTTTTACTTTTATAGTTCTAATCAGTTGTTGGGAGGTGGCTCTCTTTATCATCAGATTCCTTCCAAAAGCAGTAATACTGTGATTCAGTATAATGGAAACTGAGAAACAAATATGACTGACACATTAATAATGGAATTCTAGCTCATAATCTGTTTTTCCCTTCTTGAGATTGGGTCATTGTATGAGACTTTTCTGATATAAAGGACATAAAGTCCAGTAACAGCTGTTAATTGCTTAGTCCTTTTAGGGATAAAATACCTCTGGAAAAGCACAGGTAGAAGCCCAAGCTTTTCCTCCCAGAGTGCATATTTGGGAACAACCTACCTTGTTCAGACAGTTCACTGGTGATGAAAAGCCCTCTTGCTTGCTGATGTTGCTTCTGAACCTTCCTGCATGGACCAGGCTGCTGGCAAACACACGGCTAAAAGCTAGTGTGATTTTGAAATTTTAAAACCTTATTTCTCCAATGAGGAAGAGGTGCTGTGTCCCAGCTACCCAGATTAGATGTTACAATTTGCTGTTGTTCTGCCTGGGGTCTTTTCCCCATCCTCTGCTGCAAGAGTAGACTCTACAGCTCTGTAGATGGGCGGGGGGGCTGGCAGTCAGGACCCACATTTGCAGATCCACCATCATCTACTCTTGCTTACCTGGAGAAGATTCCCCACAAACCACATTCTAAATTTAATTACACTCCTGATTTGCAAGTATGTTATTTGAATCAAATTTTCCAGGCCTAATCATGTGTAAAACAGAGGCTAATTATATCCCATAATGGTGCAATCTGCAATAGTGAGATGAAGTTAAGAGAAGGAAAGTGGGCTTTCTTTTGCTGCACAACTGTCTTCCCCAGGAGCTCAAAGCAGCTGGCAGATGTCCTGTGTGCCTGCATCTTTCCTATCAGCTTGGGAAATAACAGAGAAGTTGATGCTTTCATTCTGGGTTCATCCATGCTCTTTATCATCCATGTGTGGTCTTTACTGCTTTAAACATATCTTCAGTGGTGAAATAAGGATGCAGGAACCTTATGGCCTTTTTCAGACCTAATTTCAGTAGTCCAGTGATGATGTGAGAGACTTTGTTTTTAAACCTTTTCAATTTGCTTTTCTCCAATGAAAAAATGGAAACAGCAGAATTAATCCTAAATCAATGCATTTTTAATTTTTAATTTTTTTTTAAAGTGTTGCATTTAGCTCTCTGGTAAGAGAAAACAAGGACCTTTACAAGAAGAACCAATACTTGACAGGGGGACAAAAACACAGAAAGCAACCCTATTCTGATTGTAATTTCTCCTGGAAAGAAGACATTTTATTTGAGATTCGCAAGCTCCTTATTGTCTGGCTGTCAGTGAATCTTAATAAGCATGTTCTTCAATTCCTGTATTTATCTAGTGTCCTCTAATTGAGAAATTACCAAAATTCTAAAGGACAATCATTAGAATCATAATACCTAAGTGCAGGAGGATTAATGTGATAGATTTTAAGCATATGAATATTACAGATATAATTTTACTGGTAAAGTGAGGTGAGGCAGTGCCAGATTCAGTGAGATGCTTCATGTGCTTAACAGTAAGCATGTTCTTAACCATGTTCCTGGATCAGGAATCTAAAATCTCTGTTGTTCTGGTCTGTGAATGTGTTGTCTTGAAATGTATGAGCAACAATTAAAAGGTATTGGATAATAACTATGCCATGAAAATATCCTAAACTATTTAAGAACAGAAGATGATAGTATGCTTTTAATGTTTCTCATAAATCATTTGGGATTTGAAGAACTTTCAGTGCTCATGAGGAAGTCAGAATGTATGCTTGCTTGGGTTAAAGGGAAGGAAGAGAAAAAGGCCTGAATTAAATTTTTGAGCTCAGCACCCTCCACTTTTCTACATGTTGCTTAGTTCTAAACAGAGAAAATAAAATCAGCTTTGTTTGTGAGCATATGCTTTTGACATTTTTTCTTCTTGGAGCCTGTGAATTATTAATAAACTAATTTCTCTTTATAGTTCAATCTTTGGAGACTTAAAGTGCTCACTCAAATGCACTGAACAAGAGGAATGCTTCAGATCCAATCAGTTCCCGTCTTCTTTGGAAATGCTGGCCTTGAGGTATCTCTGAGTCTTTGAAATCAATCTTTTATTCAACTGGGAATTTCTGATGTCTTGGAGGTCTAGTCTGTTAATTCTGCTTAATGCCCTGCTCAAGTTCAGGGCATTTCAATTGGCTGAATTTCTGCTTTTACTTTGCTATAGGACTCAGAGCATCCCTCCCTCCACCACACCCCTTGTTTCTTTTTCACCAAGTGGAAACAAAAATATGTTGGGCTCAACAAGTAACTGGGGAGTGGGATGATCTAGAAAAATACCCAAGGTGGCACCCAGGTAAGATATCCCTGAGTTGTTCAAAGCCTGTTTAATACAGTTTGATCTCTAGGATTAGGAGAGCAGTTGATCTGTCTTGGAACCTTTCATCCCTACTGTCTTAGCTCAGGGTTTCTCATACTGCTGGCATCATGATTAAGGCACGGGAGAGGGGAAATCAGGGAAAGGAGGGAGTCAGGGTGATGCTCTGCAGTCCTGTACAGGGCAGCCATTCAGGATTGTGGGCAGGCTGCAGTAACTGGCCTGTTCAATTTTTGTCTTCTGTCCTCTGGATAACTTAGACCAAGATGTGAACCATAAGATATGCATGTAACATATTCCATAGGGTGCTAACAAGCATGAGAAATCACAAGCTTGGGAGGCTTCACTAATAAATTGTGATTTCACCTATATGAGAGCAGAACAAACTCATTTCACTTATCCGTGTGTATCTGTGTGAAGCAAAAGCTCTCAATGATAAAGCAACACTATTCCTTCCATTCTCATGCTTTAAAAAAACCACAAAGGACTTAAAAAGGTTCACATTAAATTTAAAAATAGGCTGAGGGACTGGGTTACAAGTCACTGTGGTCAAATAAAAACAACAACGAAAAAAAGAACTGTACTAAATTAAGCTGTACAACAGAATTTCTTTTACCAGCAATATTTAACTGGAAAAAAACCACACTAAGGCAGTGGCCTCATTAACAAAAATGTCCTATGTGGTGGTGGCTTTTCAGTTAACAATTGGGCAGGGGGAAAGGAATCTGACTCTTGAAAGAAACTGAAAAAAAAATGCTTAAAGAAAAAACCTCTGGCTTTCTCTCACATCTGATGTATGATGTATCTGAGGCTATCTGCATGAAAACTGTGGGTTATCTGCCTGCTCCCCTTTATGCTGGGTAAGTATGGTGTAAGTAGGGGGTAGCTCCATTGGGTGATGCAGAGCTTGGTGACAGCTCAGAGCTCTGGTTGTGCAAACCCTCAGCATGAGCAGTGATGGAGAACGGAGGGGCACAGCAGAGTTTTCTGCACACAATTTATTTTCTATCTCTTTCTGAGACCTTGGCAGCACTGCTAGGCTAGGAAACCACATCTAAACCTGGGAAAGGGAAATGTTTTACTTTGCTGATGCAGAGGGGGATTCCCAAGGAGGGAGAAAAGCAATTTGGTTACAGCCTCCTGTTCAAGTCAATGGGACTTGTGCACCTCAGTCCATGAAGGTCTTTGGAAAATTCCAGCCATGAAGGTTAATTATAAGCCCTTAATTAATCAGATGTTCACTGTGGGCTGAAGTGGTCTGACTGTCTGAGCACCAGCCCGGGAGCTCCTTAATTAACATTGCAGCCTCCCAGCAGCAGGAGCAGAGTGACTTTGAGGCAGCTGCGGGTCCCCTGGGAAGGGTGTGATGTGCAGACTGGTGCTGGAAATGCTGCAGGATCAGGGCTGAGTGTGAGCCTGGTGAGAGGGGTTTGGGCCATCAGTGCTGAGCTGGTGCAATCTGCAAGTGGGTTCCATCAGGCTCCCCAGAGGAGAACAGGAGATAACATTTAGTAGATGTAAGATTGTAAAACAGGGGTAAAATACTGAGTATTCTATTGCACCTTACACACAAAAAAAATTAGGATAAATTAGAGCTGGAAGTAAAAATCCAAACTGGGTGGATTACTTTATGAAGCTTTTTAAAAGAGACTTCTTAATTTAAAATTGCCTAAAAATTGAGGCAGCAATAAATGGTATCTCTAAACTTCTTTTATTCAAAAGTGTAAAGAATAATTACTGAACTACACAGGAGTATATCATCTGGGGGTTTGCCCTGCCCAGTTAGGGTAACTAATATGTGGCTAGTGCTGTGGGGGTACCTGCAGCAGGGAGGAATTTGTCTCTCTGTAGAATATGGCCTGAGAGAGAACTGTCCTCCCTTAAACTGATGGCAAAATAGCAATGACTTGAGATGATCTGGGATTTCTCTGAAATAATATTATTAGCAATGTTTCAATACACTTTAACTTAATAGAAACAGAATGGCAACACTAGAGATGCTGATGAGACAGGAAAAAAGCCATTTCACTTCTCCCAAAATTACAGGAGCTCTGGTTGTTGTTGTGTTTTTGTTTCTGTTTCTTAATGACTATTATTTTGTTGTTGTTTGTTTGTTTTTGTTTGTTTTCTTTTTTTTTTTCTTCAAACATATGCTAGAGTTCTTAGTGAGTGGGAAAAATAATATGATATAGGTGAAAATAAGTTTCACTTGATGCACTGAAACATTTTTAACTATCCAAATGATGGAAGCTGCATCCATGAGAAAATTGGTGAGGACTCCTAAAACAATATGAGGCCAACAGAGAAAAAGAAAATAAATATCCCCATTCCTGGAAGATGCTTGTTTCTTTAAGCAGCTGTTACTTGTCTCTGAGGTAACAAAGTTGTCATGTGATACATCTGTTACCATGGCAATAATCTGTAATTGTGCAGAAAATCCACCGAAGTAGCGTGCAACTCCTTAGTGAATTGGACGGAGAGAAAAATCAGCCCTGTGCACCCTTGAATTGATGATGTCATGGAACTGCATTGGCTAATTCAGCCCAGTTTGACCTCCAATGAATTTCCTCTGTTTATTCACTCTGGTTCTGGTGTGCAGCATTTGCTCGTTTTTAAAATATACTCCTGGCTTGTGCATACAAAGCTGGTACCCAGTGTGCATCTTTGTGTGCACTTCCATCCTCCCCTGTTGCATTCAGGGCATTTTATATAAAGTAAAGGATCTGAGTGCTCATGCTATTTTGGCAAAAAGTGCAAGAAACATAACTCTTGGGCCATTCTTTCCAAATACAGGTGATACAATGGCATTATGTGTTCTGCTCTGTTACAGCTGCAATGGTAAAGGAGTTCCTGTATTTATCTCACTCTCCCAAAGGGGCATCCACCAACATCTGCATTGTCTCTGTCTCTTCAGCAGGATGAGTCATTCCATTAGTACCTTGGGAACAACTCCCCCACACTCTCATGTGCATGCAATATTTTTTATTTGTATATAATATATAAATTTAAATAAATATTCTGCTAGCAGGCCAAGTTTGTATCCTTTAAAACTAACGGAAGGATAAGATGAAATCTGCTAAAATATCTTCCCTGGCTTAGTCATAAAATAAACTGGTGGAATTTACAAATAAAATCTTTGAGCACTTTGAGTCATCTGCTCATGATATCAGTGGGCTAAAAGTGCTTCCAAATCACAACGTCAGAGAAATCTCATGAGAATATGCCTCATGGGCAAATCCCAAAAAGAGAACATCTGGATTTAAGATGCCATTGCCCTATACTTAACCTTAAGCCACTGAGAAAAAATGACAGTTCTCCTGCTCTCACTCTCTCTATGTTATTAGTAAATATTTATACTATGCAAACACCCAAAGGCCTCGCATGAGAATAGACTTCCATCTTGAGGCTTGTGCAGGCCTAACAGAGAGAGGAACCCCTCTCTGTTCTGAAGAACTTGCTCATTATTTATTTTTTTTTTTCAGCTATAGTGTAATAAGCTGCTTCATACCCAGTGACTGACTGATTTCACGTTATTGACCATTAGATGAGATGCTCAATTCTTCCATAGGAAAAAAAAAAAAAGGTGTTTTATTCAGTGGTGTTAGTTCAACTGAGGGAGCTTAACACCAGGGAAAACTCTCTTAAAATGTGCCTACACTAGCAGTGCCAACCCTAACTTTGTCTACTCAGGCTCTAAAAAACCCATTTAGCCTAAATTAATAACATAAAACTGCTTTATCTTCCCTTGTAGTTTAGGAGGTGTTAATTAGACTGATGTGGATGATTTAATACAGCATTACTCTGAAATTCAATCCTCAAAACAGACCTTCTCACAGCCCAGAATTTGCAGTGAGTAGATTAGAATTTCCCATGCCCATTCAACTCCCTGCCTGCTTTTTAAAGGCCAACATGAGTGCCTCATTTGCAGAAGTGGGGCAAGTACCTGAGGTTGGAAAGACCTTACAGAAAGTCATTTGCTCTTTGTCCAGCTGAGCCCAACCCTAGTAAGTGGGTGACCTGAGATCTGCCTTTTCCCAGCTAATTTTTTAAAGATGCTTTCTGACATCTTAGCTGTGGGAACCTCCTCAGATCATCACCTTGGCTTCTTGCAACCATTTCTGAAGGAGAGAGGTATGATTCCAGTATATAACAGAAGGGGCTTTCAAACAGCTGTGGAACCTACAGACAGTTTGCCTCCGGACTCCTTTTTCTGGTGGTTTCTGAGGAGACGAAAACAACCCAGTAACACCCTGCATGAACCCCCCTATTGCTCTCAATGTCTCACTCTGATACACTCATCAACACAGCTAACAAAGGAAAAACACAATTAACATAATTAATTGAGTAGGGCTGGGTGGGGTGGGGTGGGGTGGGGTGAGGTGAGGTGAGGTGAGGTGAGGTGAGGTGAGGTGAGGTGAGGTGAGGTGAGGTGAGGTGAGGTGGGGTGGGGCGGGGTGGGGCGGGGTGGGGTGGGGCGGGGTGGGGTGGGGTTGGGTTGGGTTAAGTTGGGTTGGGCTGGGCTGGGCTGGGCTTCCACCCTCATTGTTTTTCAACAAAGACCCAATCAAGCACCTGTTTACCTGATAACCTGAGCTTACAAAGATTTTGGGAAGAGTGCTGTCAATGTCTCTCTCTGATACATTCATCAACACAGCTAACATAGGAAAAACACAATTAACATAATTAATTGAAGTAGGGGTGGGGTGGGGCAGGGCTGGGTGGGGTGAGGTGGGGTGGGGTGAGGTGGAATGGGGTGGGGTTGAGTTGAGTTGGGTTGGGTTGAGTTGGGTTGGGTTGGGTTGGGTTGGGCTGGGCTGGGCTGGGCTGGGCTGGGCTGGGCTTCGCTTCCTCCCTCATTGTTTTTCAACAAGGACCCAATCAAGCACCTGTTTACCTGATAACCTGAGCTTACAAAGCTTTTGGGAAGAGTGCAATGGAATAGCACTTCACATGTGCTGGTGGTTTTCTTTATTGTGGAGTTGCCTCTGTGTAGCATGAATGTCAAGAGGTGCCTGAGGATTTTCTCTTCCTGTTGTGTCTGAATTCCATTTTCCCTGGGGGAGCTGCAGAGAGGTAAGGGGGTGCTGTGTCTGCATGCTGGATTTGGGTTTCCAAGGGAAAAAGTTGGCTTGGAGCAGCATAAGACTGGGTCCTCCTGGGCTTTTGAGCTTGGCCCCATAACAGTTGGCTCTACCATGAGAGGCTGCCACTCCTCTCCCATTTCTTTGCAACTCTTCTTGAAATGACACTGTGCAATCCCTGCCCAATGGGATTTTCACTGAAGCACCTTTTTTTTTTTTTTTTTTTTTTTTTTTTTTTTTTTTTTTTTCCCTCAGAGACCACAGTAAAAGACCTGTTTGTCCATAGCTTTAATGTGTGCACACATTACATGGATTCAGTCAGGGTAGAGGGAGAGCAACTCTGCCAGTTGTAGGCATTTGGGGCTCTTGACAGCTGTGATAATCTGCAATCTTTTTCCTACCTTAAAAAAAAAATGGACCATGTTTGTAATTTTAGCTGTAAATGCACATCTGCTGTATCACAGGACAGTGCTTGAGCATTAGAGAGAGAAATACAAGAAGTGCAAAAATAATGTGGTGACAGGCCAAAGAACAGAGCTTATAACACTTATATATAACACACACTTGTAACAGAGTGTTTGGAATGAAAATGATATTTTCTCGTTCTGTCTGAGATCCCCTTGCTTGTCTGCTTTAAGGAATAATTTCTCAGAGCTATATTTTAGATGTTTAGCTCTTGTAAACTCTTCAGTTTAATCCATTACAACTTTTTTATTTGCTGAGTCACTAGATTAAAATTGCACCACCACCAGTCATCAATATTACTATTAACTTCCTGTCTACTCTCATCCTAGGCTTTCCCTAATGATTACAACTTGTAATCACAGTTCCTGCTGCACAGATGACTAAAGAAGCTTGTAGATCTGTCTTTCCATGATTTGGACTAAGCAGATAAATAAGGTAAGTGGTATGTGTGTAAAAGTGAACTTAGCTGAAGTCTCATGAAGTAGCCAAAGCCCTTGTGTCATGTGGCTGTGGCCTGAAAAGAAAGATGAGGTATGGACCTGTGGGATGGATGGCACTCAGAAAGGGTGTTGTCTGTGTTTGATTTGAGTATACTGTTTTTATATTGCCTCAGAAATCAATCTGTTTGGTAACCTGACTGAGCATAAGTAATGCAGCTACATACTTCTGAATAGTTATATGTGCATGATCTGTTTGTACAATATGCTTCAGCCCTCCCAACATCTGTTTCTAGCCAGTTGCTATCAGCCCCTTGGTTCTATAAGTATTAAATTTGCTCAGTTGTTAAAGCAGGGAGAAAAAAATACATCCCAAAGAGCATAAAGTTTACAAGAATTTTTTTGTGGGAGTGGAGACAGGAGGCCAAGTTCTGCTCTCAGGCAGAGTCCAGCCTTTTTGCATTTTTGATGAAACTGTATTTCTTCCTTGAAATGCCTCCTTTTCCACCTGATTCAACTGATTACTGTCAACTGTTATCGGTAGTATGAGTGGGTTTGGCATAGAGACTCAAGGCAGGGCAGGCAGGATGGCTTTTTGAGATGTTCTTCAAACACCAACTGGATTGTTAAAGATGCAAAGTGCATGTGTGCCTTGGCCTCTTGGAGGGGGAGAGGTTAGGATAGGCTGTTTCTTAGCCTCACCTGCCTGTTTTCTCAGTTGGTGTCCATCAAGTTGTGTTCAGTGGAGCTAAGAGGAAACAATTTGTGGCCACGCCATCAGGCTGCTGCATTCTTGGACCCCACCTCAGGTGTTGTAGGTGGTTGTTTTGTTGTAGGTGGTTGTTTTGTTGTAGGTGGTTTGTTTAGTATAGCCCAGAGCATGCAAGAGAAGACATTTATGCTCCAAAGTTACCTGCTTAGGATCAGCAGAGATAGCTAAGCATGGATTTCTATTCAGCATATATGACAGTATATATCCCTAAAGCATTGGCAGCCTGGCAGATTCATTGAAATATCTCCATAAGAAAACCAGGAATCTACAAAACCATTCCTGCTAAGCCAGTCGACCAACACAAGCAGAAAACCCATTGATAGATACAGAAAAACACTTAAACCGATGGAAAACCCAAGCCTGTGTTATCCATCTGTGGTTTACAAGAGGTTTGATCAACTGCTGGCTTGCTGTTTTAGCCAAATTACCTTTTTGCTCTCATGTTATCTTTTGTCTTCTCATCCCAGTTTGGTGTTCACCCTCTTCTCCTGTGCTAAGACTCTAAAGTAAGAGTGAGACTCTGAGGGATGAGAACTGTTATTAAATAATTTGAATAATAACTGTTCTGAATTAACTTAGATTATTAAGGCCACTATAAACTTTAGTGATGCTAATTCTAATCTAAATACCATACACCAGTGCTTTTTTCCCCTTTGTAGGGTAAGCAGCACATATGGGGAAGAAAAGGAGGTAGCAAATCAGCAATTGCTCATACTGTAAGGCACTGAAGGGTTGCAGTTCACATATGGATGAAATTTGGCTCTTAAATAACATGATGTAGTTATAAGTGGAATAAATCGGGTTCACTAATTCGTTTTCTGCTTGTTTTGTTTTAAAAGACAAACTGTCTTCACATATGTACATAAAACATAGGTAGTTGAAAGAAGTCACTGCATAAGCCTCTGATGAGTTCTTTCAGCCAAGTCTCACTTTCTGAAAAGGATCACAGTGAACAGACATCTCTCCTTGGAAAGATCCTGTGTCTGCTTCTGAACCATGACTGGTAATGGTATGACACTAATTCAGGTTCTGCAGAATTGCACATCTGTTTCCACCTTTATTTTTCTGTTGTTATGAAACTCTCAAAGTAAGGCTATACTGTACATACAGGCAGGAAAATGACATCATACTTAAAACCACTGATCCAAAAGCTTTGGAATCTGAAAGACAAACTGTATTATAATTAGGAACAAAAAACCAATGACATTTGAAATGGAGAATTTTCTTAGATTATTATTATTTTTAAACCCTCTCCTGGCTTCCCTACCAGCCAGAGCTCTGACAAGTGCATAGGAGCTGTTAATAAGCATACAATCTTAGGTCACTGCTAGGATTTTTAATTTAAATAAAATAAATAAATAAGGATGAATTTTCTGGTCTCCAGGGATCCAGCACTCAAACATAGAGCCCAGAGTCTTCTGTGCAGGGTCAGTGTGGAAGATGGGGCTGCTTTTCCATTATTTGAAAATACAAAACAGCCTTGTTCTATGCTTCCCCTCCCTCCAAGGCTGATAGGTTGTAACAACAGGCTTTGGTATGGTGATGCTTTGACTGGATTATTCACTATGTGGGGAAAAACCAGAATTACTCATAGCAGCTACACTCTTTTAGGAGGTCATCAGATGTGACCAACTCATCCTGCTATGGGTCATGCGAGCTGGTTAAAGAAATGTTGAAGAAACCATATTCTACCAGCTGCTGGATCCTGCATGTCCCAGTGCAACAAATTTGATCTCGAATTTCTTAGCATTTTGTGGGAGCTAATTTGAAATCAGTTGAAGCAGAAATAAAATGTTTTAATTAATCCAAAAAAGCGACTCTTAATTTTTCCTTAGAAACTTTCATAGAAAAATAAGTCTGGGGGAAGAGGAAGGTGTAGTTAGGAAACAGCAATGCTTTGAACTCCTAATTTGAATTTTTTTGAGAAATATTTCTTCTGTACTTAGGCCAGATCACCTTTTTTTCTACTTGAGACAAAATCATTGCTGAAATGCTACAAAGCCTGCCATAATTTTCCTCTCCCAACCCCCTTCAAAATGAGGTACCCATAATTCCCAAAGATGCACTGCAGGAGCTGCTGTCTATAGAGACACTTGAGCTAATGGTGTATGTCACCCCTACTCAAATTCTGTTTGTATAGCCCTTTGGTTTTGCATGATCAGTTACATTGCAAGCTGAGCAAAGGGGCTCTCCATCTCTGTTCTCTGCCTTTGCTCACTTTACTGCTATCCCCAGCTGGAGAATAATATAATGAGAAGAGCTATGGAGCTTGTTGCAAGGAAACACCTACTATCATGCACCTGCCAACAGTGTGGATTAACTGTCTGGTTCTTTTAGGAACAGAATAAATCCTGACATATTTTGAAAATCCATCCTCACTTGCTTCTGAATTTCTGTTCTTGGTTTCACCTCAGTCATAGCTGAGTTTTCTAGAAGTGCCAGTATTCATCTTAAATTTCCACCTTGCAAGCACCTGCAGACTTATTGTTTGGCATGGACTGTTCTTTATTGATTTATTTCTTTTCCTTTTGTGTTCTGTTTCGGTTTAGAACGTTTCATGGTGTAGACAGCAACTTTGCAAATACTGTGCTAGCTGGTTCTTGCTTGTTTCTTTTTCCCATAGAAAAGCAAACAAGAAGCAGCTCCATAATGTTATTGCATCATTCAGTGCTTTCTATGGCTGCCTCTGCACAGACCACAGAAATTATTTGGTGGCAGGGAGAGAACAGATCGAATGAGGTCCTCTAGACTAAATAATCCACGTGGCAGGGGATTTCTCTTCCTTTGTCAGTTGGGAGAGAGTGGGAGCAAGGCTGGATCCAGTACTGTGTGTTAAGTCCAAAGGTACCTTTGAAGGCCAGTGCAGGAGCTACAGCTGTGCCACTCTGATAAAGCAGATCCTTAGTGCCAGTGGAAGGTTATGGAAATAGTTTTGTGGGTTCTAATCCACTTTGAATCAAAATGCTCATGTTATGGTTTCTTCTGTGCTTTCACAAAATTGGAGGTGAATTCTTGGAGGCCCTTTGCTATGATGTGGGAAGAGTCCACTTTCATTACTTCCAGATAAACAAGCTGTCACTCCCCAGTGATTGCTGCTCCTGTTCTGGCATCAATCTTAACTCCTTTGTCTGCCCTTGTCTAAAGCATACTTTTTAAAAAGTGAAAAACTATTTCTGCCTTTATTAATTACAATTAAGTGAGAAAAATATTCCTACTTGTGCATTAATTTCCTACAGTTACTGGTTTGGAAACAAGAGTTGTCCTGACAATATTATGTCTCTCGTGTATATACAGCTTTAAGAAATATATATGAAAATAATAATAGTTCATTTAAATTTGCCATATATATTTGCAAAGTAATTTTGTCTTGCATCTAAGTCTCATCTTTCTTGCAAATCTTTGCACATTTTTCTGTAATATCTGTACTTTCTGGTATTGTCTGTCTATTGACAGGGAGGAATGATTGTTAGGAATGGTTATTGGCTATTTCCCATAACACTCAGCAGTAGCAAATGAAATAATCATGCAACAGTCTATAAACAAAATCTGCTTCTTCACACAATACATATTTGTGGAACTCACTGCCACAGGATGTTCAGATATCTGAAGTTCAAGAAGCAAGTAAGCAAATGAATGGGAAGCAAACATCTCTAATGAGCTATTAAATGTAGATGTAGGCTACAGCTAAGAAGTCCTTCAACCACAAATTATTTTAAATGCAGAAGATATGAAGAATTTCATCCTTGCATCACTTCTTATACACTTTCTCCTAAATTCCCATTACTAGGCATTTCCTAAGACTGGATATTGTGTTGACTGGGCCTATGGCATGACCTGGTCTAATCTTCCTTGTGTATGACAGGCATATCCTTGAGCACAGGGAGAGGAGCAAGGGGTTTCATTCAGGTTAGATGCAAGGGTAATATTTTCAGATGTAGATAGTCTAAACTAATAAATCTCCTTTCAGGTGTAAGGAACTTGAGTCTCCAACTGCCAAGTAACTTGGGCTCTGTTAAACTACTGTAAGCTCAACTCTTTGGGGAGAGAAAGCTGGAAGACGTTATATTTCAGGCTGGAAATTGTCTATCTTCTTGGGAAAAGCCTCTGACAACAGTGTCTGTGAAAAACAAATGGAAAAAGAAGTTGAGCTGTGATGTGCTAAAAACAGGAGGAGATGGTGACAGCTTGGCTAAATTACTTATCTCTGCTGTGGTGGCTGTGCTGTTGTACTGAGTCCTTCAGGTCCCAAGCAAAGACAGGTCCTATTTACTTCAAATAGCACACATCCCTCAAGGGTTTCCCTATTAGAAAAATTTACCATAGGCTGAAAATCGTGTTGAAATATGTAATCCTTTCTCTTGCTTTACAAATTTCATTTAGAGTCCCAGAGAAATAAAGTTACTCTAAGGAATATTGGATTTTTAAAGTTTTTCTTAATTTTTAGGGAATATGAGATCTTTGACAGTAGTTGGGGTGTAGAGTAAAGAAAATATTTGCTTTCCCTTTAAAGGCCACATACCTCACTTGAAGAACAAAGGTGTATCAGCCTCTATCCAATCCATTTTATATTGACTTACAGGAGAGCAGTTGTGGGAAACTGAAGACTTTCTCCTAAAATAAATGTTAATCTTCCTTCATTGGATATAATGCAAAACAGTTACATTTTCAGCCTCCAGCTGCCAGGGACACCTATGAGCATTTTCCTACCACAGACATTTTGCAGGCATTGTGGAAACCATGTCACATGCCAAAGGCATTAAAAAGAAGGAGCCAATCATGAATAATTCATTTGGAATTCACTATAATGACATTAGTCATAAGGAAACCTAAGCTGGTATTAACATGTGGGTAATAGGTGCGGCACTTCCTGAGGAATCACTCTTTATTAGGAGGGATTATTAATGAGAGCCTGGAAAAGGGATCCTGTTTCTATCATCATGATGCCCTGGTGGAGGGATAGTGGTGTTTGATTGTCTCCAAGAAAATATATAAACTCTGTTGGAAATGATCAGTTTTGAGTCTTCAGCCTCCTAGTTAAAAAAGTATTTGGCTGCAAATGATGAGATGGCTGCTTCTTAGAGAACCAACAGATATACCAGTGGAAGCTTCCATCCCAAAGGATAAGTGATCTGATTGGAAGAACAAGCACTTCATACAAATACAATGAGCTTCTGTGCAAATGAGGTGTTTTGGGGTTTGCTTCACAGCTGCTGGGGGAACAGAAGAGACTATTGTTGTTTGAGGAGTGGAGGGCATTGGTGTTTTGGGCTGGTCTTTGCCTGGGCCAGTCTGCAGGAGGATAGAGCCTGGGTTCTCCCAAAGGGAGGTGAGGAGCTGCTCTGGCACAACTGGATGCTTGCATGCAGTGGTTCACAGTGCCAGGAACTCATGAGGGAAGAAAAAGCTCTACTGCATAACTACAGTAATGAGGTGATCCAGAGTCAGTCAAGCCTTTAAGGATGTTCTTATGTTCTGCTGAAAGCCTGTGATGATCAGGTTTGGATTTTCCCCTAGACTTTGGAATAACTCAGCAGTAGGGGTGAATTTAGAGTTGAGTCCTCTTGACTTGAGACTTTGTAAGGAGTAATTGAAGGCATAGTCAAAGTAAATTGCTCACAGGCCACTCTAATTGAAATATGTTTGCATAAATTTATCAGAATCAATGCGCAGAAAAAGATGTGAATGATTGAGAAACGACCGTAAGGGCTAAAGTGTTTATGCTGAAAAATTTGCATTGTTTTAGTTAAGACTTCTCTAAATCTCATCTTTGTCCAGTCATTTTAGACTAGCATGAGCCCTTACCTCACTGAGAGGGACAGGCTTGCTGTACGGTTTTCATCATCCCTTCTGTTACTGGAATACTTATACAGTGACCTCAGAGCCCCTGCTAGAGATGCCCTGAACTGAGGAAGCAATCTGCTCAGCTAGTGAACATCCTGCAAAGTGTAATTATAAGACATTTGCCTCATGAGGTGGAACTAATTAACCAAAACACTAAAATCACAGTGGAAGTTAACAATAGATACCTAATGCAGTCAAGCCCACAACAACATCATGAGTGTAATTGTCAGGTGCACCAATGCATAGAGCTCAACAGGCAAGGCTGGGAGGGTTCCACAACAATATGTTGGAGTCTTACCTGCTGCATATCAGTATTTGTGCTTACTGTACACGAACCAATATAGCTCTATTTCTTCAGTGTGAGAACTTGCAAAAGAAAGGATGGAGGAAAGAAGAGTACTATTCATCTTTCTTTTATTTTCTGACACTGCAACTACAGGTCTGAAAAAAACCCAAAAAAACACACAAAAAAACCCCAAAACCAAAGGTCTTGACATCCATCATTCATAAATTCTGTAGAAACAGAGATCCAGTCTCTGAAGCTGCAGGAGTGAAGAATACAAAGTTCATCACCTGCTGACACTTGTCTTGAAAGGAGAGTGTCAGAGACATATCCTGCCAGTTAGGACTGAGTGCCCAAGAGAAGTGTCAGGTTCCAGATCTTTTGAGGCATGAATGAGATGGGTCTTCTATTGTAAACCTGAAGAGATGCCAGGACCCGCACTTGTCTGGACACAAAGGGAAAAAAGCCTTTTTTCCCCTCCTTGAAGTTTATGACTCAACTGGGCTTGGTATGGACCCTGCAGTAATTGCAAGGCTGCCCCTCAACCTACCCTGTTCCACACACAGCCAAAGGCCTTCAGCATTGAAATTAAGCAGGCTTGGGTTTGGTTTACTATTGTAAACAGTATCCCATGTTTGTGGTACCTCTCAGGAGACTGCTCTTTCTACAAAAGGTGGAGAAGGAAGAGCTCCCCAAGATAATTCAGTGCACTTCAGTGAGACCCGTGCTCTAAATTGCCCACAGATTAGTTTATCCCTATTGGTCATCATTGCAGCAACCTAGAGAGGCAAGTCCCTTTGACATAAGTTTCAGGTCTCTAATGACTTCTCCTGGTTCACTTTCTGTTCACATCAGGAAATTGAACTTGCTTGGAGGTAACATATCCTAAGTAGACTTCTCACTGTTGATAGGACTGTGTGTGCAAGGGATACCCTGACCTCATGCTAGAGGACTCCCTTCAGCAGCAGCACTGGTGCTCAGAGGTGACTACTGACTTCCATGCATCTACATGAAGACAATTTTCCAAGGAGAGCAGAAGAAAATATGTGTACCCCTTTATAGCAAGCATTGGCCTATGAGTTATGTCAGGCAAACACAGTTGCTTCAGGGAATTCTAGTTCAGGTTATTATGATGTACTGAGTAATTGCCTCTGTTTTACCTTCCACACCTTCTCTGTTAACGATACAACCTATCCCCTGGGGCTTTAAACCTATCAGTGTCAGTAATCCAGGTAATTCCCATAATAATTTTAAACTTTTGCCTGTCTTTGCATTGTCAGAGTTATGGTATAATTTTTTACTAGATGTTTGTATGATATGGGCAGGATGTGCTTTGGAAAATGTACAACCTGGGTGGGATTTGTTATAGAGTAGGGGTGCTGGCAGTTAAATGAATGATGAAGGGCAGGGAGGATTTGTATTTCCTATCTTCTGAATGTAAAAGTTTCCCCAAGGGAATCTTCTAGAACTTTGTGCTACATTCAATTGGCTTAGCTAAGATTTAACTAAAATCCTTTTATAGTTTTTATTTTATTGTTATTTGTCAATGTAGTTGAGACCTACTGGTCCATCTTCAACCTACTAGTAGGTTGAAGAGGTTCTCCTCCTCTACTCTGCCCTGGTGAGGCCAAATCTGGAATATTGTGTCCAGTTCTGGGCCCCTCAGTTCAAGAAGAACAGGGAACTGCTTGAAAGAGTCCAAGATGATGAGCCCCCAAGATGATGAAGGGAGTGGAACATCTCCCTTATGAGGAAAGGCTGAGGGAGTTGGGTCTCTTCAGCTTGGAGAAGAGGCGAATGAGGGGCGACCTCATTATTGTTTATAAATCTGTAAAGGAAGAGAGCTAGGAGGACAGTGCTAGGCTTTTTTCAATTATGCCCAATGACAGGACATGAGGCAACAGATATAAGCTTGAGCATAGGAGCTTCCATATAAAAACAAGGAGAAATTTTTTTCACTGTGAGCTCCTCTGTGCATGCAACAATTTAAAGAGTATAGTTATAAAATCCTAACTAACATGGTTTTCTAGGCATGACTGTGATCCTGCACACTGACTGGAAAGCTTTTTTTGAATGATCAATAAAGCACAAGTTGCCTTTCTTGATATCTCAGAGAAGACCAGAAGTTGCAGAAATCAGCTTGCCCCGTTAGAAAGCAAGGCCCTGTTGCTGTGGGCAGCTGTAGAAAGGGGTCTGATCCTTCCAGCACCTCACTTCAGGGCATCTTCAATAGGCACAAGTGACCTTGACAACCCAGATGAAAATATGGTAATCAAAACCTTATTTGCTTCTGCTGGGCTCTGGGTCAGTTGGTGTGAAGCACCCTGACCTGCTGTGGTAGTACAAGTCCTGTGGCACCTTGGGGAAAGCTACTTTTTTCCCTGGAAAGCATGTGAACCTTTCAGGCTTTCAGGTGGACCTTTCAGGCTTCTGTGCATCTCCAGGTTTATGTTGTCTCCACTTCAACATGCCTGGTGCTTGGGTAGCAACATAAGGCTCTGCTAGTGGTGAAAGGCAGGAGTTCATTCCTGACCTCATGAGTCAGCCTCCTATGTCATGGAGCACATGGTTTCATCACCCTTGCCATTATTTTACCTTTCAGCTGAGGAGTTACAGGTACCATTAATCTATAAAACAGATGTAGGCAGACAGGAGGAAGTCATGTAAAGTCTGCTGAGACACAGAAACGACAGACACAAAAAAAAAAAAAAAAGCCAGCAGGAAAACATGACCCCAACTTTTTACTGCTTTGTGTTCCAGGAAATTGATTTATTGTTGGCGTGTACCCATGTCATACTGATACTCAGGACAAAATAAAAGTCACAGTAGTCACTCAGGCCCTTGCTTCTGTCATTGTATTTTCAGATACTTCAAGGAATGAGGTAATGACTTTAGGATCAAGGTCATTTTCAGCTGCATTAATTATTTCACTTTCTCCTGGCAAAACCATCTGCATACCTCTGCACAATCCTAACTACCAGGCAAAAATTTCACTGTAAAACCTGACTGTTCCCAGCCATATGGAGTGCCTGGTTCATACATTAAATTGGTTTAATTGTTTAAACTTTTACTGTGTAGCATAGAAACCTGGTATACAGCAACACTGCATGTTACCAATTTAATGCATTGAAAACAAATTTAAGTGGGTTCCAACGTACTTAGTCACTGCTATACAGAGGAGAGACCCCATATTTCAAATAACAAGGCTTCAGCAGAAAGATGATGTTAGTGGTAGGTAATAAGCTGAACTATCTATCAAGATATTAAGTATGAAACAGATGGTCAGAAAAAAAAAAAGTTCCAGATATATTTACAAGCCTTTTAACATGCTCACCCATTTAATGCACTGCAAGGTCACATCTTGTTTCAGACCTGCAATCTCCTCTTCAGCTAGAAATAAAAACAGGGTTTAAAGAAAAAGGACTGTTAAAGAAGAATTTGTGGGGTTTGGTGAATGTTTCTAGTAAGGGAAAATGGCCCACCATCAAATCTTAAAAATGTGTGCTTGCCAGCACTGAGTCTGAATACATGACCTGTAGACCTGCATGCACTGATTCCTCCCTTTAATGTGGTTCGGTACATTAGGAGTGATTTGCTGTAGTGATTCAGCTCTGAAAAAATGATACCCTTACTTTTGGACAATGCTCTTGGTTGAAAATATTTTTGGTTGTATCTGGTTTTGTGTTCATAAGAATTTGTGCTTCATTGGTCAAATATACCCATCTCCTGCTCTGTTAAATCACTAACTCAGCTGTGTATCTGTATGCCTGTCAGATGGCCATGAAGGCCATCCTTCCCTCTGATTTGTGATATTCTCTCTCTTACAACCCATTTTTGAATCGCAACAAAAAATAACCTGACTGTGAGCATGTTTTCTTGTAGCATAGATTAAAATGTTTAAGAACCTCTTGTAAAAGTTATACTTTTAGTTAAAGCCTTCATTCTGGTAGCTGGGGAATTGATGTCAGATGGAAAATGATTTCCCAGTGGCTTGGTTTTGTAGCAAAAGTCTTCAACTTTTATGTAGATAGTCTTTGAAGTTAGGAATTGTTTTTAGACTATCAAATATTTTTTGAGGTGTCACTCATTTTTTTCTCCTTCTATTATGGGAACAGGATCTTAGCAAAGAATTATTGTGGTAGAAGATGAATGTATGACTGACACAGGAAAGAAAGATGTTTATGGGACATACACATGGGGAATTGTTGTGGAACCTAGACCTGTCAATATAATCTCGGTTAATTCTCTAAGTGTCTGGTTTCTCACTCAAAAGAAGGCAGGTTAAATCTCCAAAGGCATAATACTTGAATATGTCATCTGTGGTATGGAATATTTTCTAAAATATCTTTCTGCTAGTGTAATTTCATGTTGCTGGTTTATCTGAGTCACACTCATAGTTTAAAACAGGGGGTGTGACTCCCTTTTGGGCTGCAGTTGGCTCGCTCTGCCTAGAAAAATAAGCTTCCTTTCCCTGTTTTCTGGACAGCTTTGCCATACGTGATCTCTGGCCTTCAAGCTCCCATTTTCTGGCCCTGCATGACTTTTCCATTAATGTTTTTGTCTGAAGAACTCAGAGTGAGCTGAGCCAATAGGTGGCACACAGAGAACTCTGAAGTAGGCTGAAAAAAATTATACAAAGAGAAAATGAAATCAAAATACTTCAAATACCACAGAAAAAAATCCAGTTCTGGGTTTGTTGGGTTTTTTTTCCCCATCCTCTAGCTTTTTATTTTTCCTTTTCTTTTGAAATTCCAACCAGGTCTGGCTATCCAAATGAGACATTAACAGTGTACTTCCTGTCCATAAGCAAGTATGATCCTTCCATGCAAATATCTACATGACACTGATAGTGCTGTAAGTCTGTCATGTGTGTTGATTTGGTATCTCTGGCCAGACACTGCTAACAAAATTCTCCTGTACTAAAGAGCTCACCAGCAAAGCAAGAAATGAGAAATCAGATGATACAAGCAAATGGAAGAGTATGAGGTAAAACTGGGACTGTGGTAATCAGCATGGTGGGCATTCACAGTATTTGGTTTAAACAAACAAAAAAACCCCAAACAAACAAAACCCAAAGACCCCCACAAAACTGAGTTTTAGGGAGTTATAAGTATGAGCAAACATTTATGCAACATAGTGAATATCTGGTTGCCATGAGGTATGGATTTTCACCAGTGTTTTAAAACATCTTCACTATTCCCAAGTAAAGCTGGAGCTTAAAAAGAGTACCTCAGGAAGAGCAGTTTTTCTTTGACTCCTGTTGAAGTTGGATGGCCAATAAAATGTGCTCATGCCCCTCAGCCACATAAAGGAGAAACAAGAGTCTAAATTCAGAGATACCAGGTGACTTCTGGTGAAACCTGTGGAGGATAGATTGAACATGAAAGAAAACTTGGGTCCGGGTAGTATCATCCTCATAGAAGCTCAGTCAAAAACCTTCGAGTGCACTGCTGGAGTTTTCATGTCATCCTTGGTGAGACTCCTTGAGAAGAAGTGCAGTCAGGCTCTGTGTATTTTCACATCTCTAAAAGCACAGGAGACAGTCAATAAAAAAGGGATGGCTGTCTTGAGATTTCCCCCCCTTCTCTGTGTTCTGAAGGCGACAGAATGGAGTGGGTAGCAAGCAACCTGCTTGCCTTGGGTGCAGATGGCTTTAATTGTCATTCCCAGATGTTCTGCCTCTTGAAGGTCAAATTCACCTTGTATAAATCGGGCTGGAACCATCCAGAGAAAGCACAGACATTTTATTTGAAACAATGCAATAAAAGAATGTCCTTCTTGTTATTTCGTTCCTTGTAAATTTAAAGGGAACAGACTGAGAGGGAGGCCTGGCTGGCACAGGTCATGGTAACGGGATATAGAAGCTTTTGTCTGAAAGATGCATGTTCAAATCTAGCTCTCTATTGCTGTGGTTAAGATACTTACATTTTGGCCTGTGTAGCTCAGCTGTAGGTATTGCTGCTACATTTGACAGCTTTACATTTTAAACACAGCAATACAAAATCCATTCTTAAAAAGGAGTTCCTAGATGAAGTTTCCATTCTGTCAGGGTAGGACAAGTGTTGGTAAGGTCACACATGCAAAAAAAATGCTGCTGCTTTTGACTACTCTCCACTTGTTTTGTAGTGGTCTAGGTCACTTTGGGCTCCAAACTAGCACATTGTGCATCTCTCACACAAAAATAACAATCTCCATCCTAAAAATACTTTGGCTGTTCATTTCTCCTTCTTCTCATACTCCTGTAGAAAATCTGATCCATCAGCTCACTCCTTTGGAGCTGGTAATACTTTTCTTCTGTGTGGTATAATTTATTAGAATACAGACATATCCATTTGTTTTTGTGTCAATAATGCACAGTGTATTTTTAAAGTGTACTGTAATTAGATGGAAACATACTGTTACGTCAGGCGTCACCAGATGGGGCTTTTACACATAGTCTGCAGAGGGGTTTTTTTGTTTTTGTTTTGTTTTTTTTAAAGCACATGTGCAAGCTTTGACTCTTGGAACGATATATTGCAAAGTTGATTTCAGTTATTTAGGCATATGTAGAGGCAGCTTTGGAACAAAAGTGAGTGAGCATTAAGGTGATTTTCTTGAGTTTGGATTAGAATCAGTTAATGAGACAGGTACCAAACTTCAGATTTAGATGTCCTCAGGTGTCTCAAACAACATTAAAAAGGGAGAGGCAGTAAAATCTTTTAAAATTTCAAATAAAACTTACATCTTTTTTAAAGACCACTGTATATTTCCATATCATCTCGCTACAGATACAAAAGAAATTAATTTTTAGAATTCCAGCCTTAGTCTTTTATCATTTCTTTGGGCAATTTTTGAAGAAATGAATGAAGATTATATATGTGATAAATGTAGGTTTTAATGGAGAAACAGCAAGAAATTCTAAAGGTGATTAATTAAAGGGAAATTAACATGCCATTAAGCAACTGCTCAGGGCAATTTCACACTGAAAAATTTACAAATAAAAACTCTGCACTTTGTAAATATAAACCAAGAGATGAATAGAGACTTTTTATATGTGACATTTATTCCCTTACTTTTCTTATGGGCTGAAATATTTTGCCTCCATGATCTCAGAAGTTCGGAAATCCCAAACATCTTTGATTCATACTCCCATACTTTACACTGCAAGCAGACTGCATTGGAATGAGAGATTTGGTGGATAATTGATATACTGAGAAAAGGTATCAAAGATTGGCTGTGAGCACCAGGTTCTGTATTGTAAGTTTTGTCCAGGACAAAAATAATATTTTTTTTCTGCATACACAGATTCTAAAGTGTTACCTGAATGTGGGACTGGGAGAGTAGCATAAAAAGCAATGCAAGTAAAATTTGAAAGTCTGGAAGTGACACTAATACAGAGGAGAAGAGGTTTTATGCAATTTAATTAGCTGCATAGCTGAAACTGGGGCCAGGGTGTGGGTATAGAGAGGCACATCTGAATGTCTAGCAACCAGGAATATTGGGGTTTGTTCAATTACTTGAGAGGTATCCATGTTTCACCCTTGGTCTGCTGATTGTGTTGGTGAAGGAATATTTCTGCAGGTTATTTGATGGGATAGGATGGTTTAGCTACTACTGTAGGCCTGAGCCATGGGTCTGTGCAGTACAGTGGGTACTTGTGACTGGGGTCATAGTAGGTGAGATTTGGATTAGAGGTTTGTGAAGAAAAAACAAGGAAAGAAACCAAACTGCTGTCGTTACTGCTCTTTTGTGCATCCATGAGGTGAACTATAATGCTTTGGGTAGTAGTTCTTGTCCATACCAGTTTGGCCTCAGAGCAGAATGTTCACCACGATTCCTTTTCTTTCTGATGCTTAAATCCTATCAGTCAGTCTGCAGTCCCTCAGCCTTTATCCGGAGAGATGTTGTGAGTAGAAATATCAGCACATACAGAAATCCAGGAGTGCTGGGGACTGCTTAAATTAGGCAGCGAGTGGCCACTGCACACTACAGATCTTCTGTTCTCTAATGCTTTGTAGGGGACTCTTTCATTCATAGCCCTGCTTGGGTATGTTAATGACTTTTCTAAGTTCTCGTTGCTTTTATGTGTGCTTTAAAGCTACAATGGCAATGAACTCACAACTTTGAATATTTTTATATTGCAACCAAATAGACTACCACAGTAGTTGTGAACACCAACAGATTGGAGTTCAGCTTTTTTCATGATTCCCGTAGCAGGTTAACACTAGTTCCTAAAATTCTCCAACATCTTGGCACAATAACTGTGAATCCATCACACAAATACTTTAAACAAGTAAGGAGAAAAAAGCCAGGATAGAAGGAACTAATAAGTACACAACAAAACTGTTTGGCTCTGCAGTGTGTTTGAGGGGGAGAAAAAAGAAAGATATAAAAAAACCCAGAAGAATCAGATGTATCTGCCAGGAGTTAAATACACATCTGTTAAGGATGCTCTTCTCATATTTGGGGTCAGAAAAATATGTACAAATGTAGCACCTTGCTGATTGACAGAAAAGCCTTAGTTCTGGCACTGAGAATCTTGTTTTCTTGACAGCACTTTGTTTTAAGGCTAGAGGCAGAAAAATGTCTTATGCGTGTCCTTAAACTGGAAGGCCTTTTGTTCAGGATACTTATACCATTTGCAGATAATGATGTGCATTGCAGTTTCAGCTGTCTGCATATGCATTTTTATGTTTTTTTATGACAGCTCTGCATACTGAACTAAAAGGCCATTTAGAGCTGTCAGGAAGTGACAAGCATTACCCTTTACATTTACAATTCTGTTAGCATGCGTTGTCAGGTGGGCTCACCATTCCACCGACATACGATTTTCTTTGAAACCTATGTATGAATTTAATTTAATACAGCAATCCCTAAAAAAAATAGGAAGAGAAAAAAGAATCTTATTAAGATTTCCTTTTCCATTTGTCTACTTTTTTCTTTCATACAGTTGTTTTTTCCGCTTGTACTTTCTTTTTATTCTTTTTCTAAGCAAGAAAAAGGGAAAAAATAAAAGTAGCTGCCTAGCCTGGGATACTGCAGTGGTACCCTAACCAGTGCTCCTCCATTCTAGATTGTGATGCTACATAGCAGAGGTTTGATTTTTAGTCCATGGACTCAGGCAAAAAATGCTACCAACATATGCTAAATATTGAACCAATTTATGGAAGTGGATAGATAGGAATGCCTGTAACTTACATTTATGGCTGTTCATGTTGAGATTATATATGGGGTTTTCTTAGCTAGCAATTTAACAACCCAGATGAGACCAGTTTCTCTTCCTTCAGGTCAGTTTTGAATATATTTAAAATGAGCCATCCCCCTTCTGTTGGTTGACATTGCTTTCTAGTAGCTGCACTGTAGCTAACCTTCAAAGATCTTTAGTTTCCAAAAAGTTATTGTCTCCTAATTGTGTTTTGAGCAGGAACTGATTTATTAGTGGATTTTACAAAATTTCACCAGAAAAATGCTCACTCTTGGGCACCAGCCAACAGAGCCACTGTCTCCTCTGGTGAGCATGGAGTCCAAGTAGATGGACACACAAAGTAAGGGGGAGAATTGAGGCAAAGAGCTGTGAGGAAGGGTTAGCTTTATTCTCAGCTAGAGAGAAAGTTATTCAGAGCATCCAAGTAACAGTTAAGGCAACAATTTCAGTGTGAACAGATTTTTGGCTGTATTTTTATATGGTGATGATATGGGTATATTGTTTAATTGCTGCCAATATGTGCAGTCTCTCACAAGCCCCAGCAGAAGATGCATGCCCAAGGAGCTTGTAGTCCAGGCTGTGGCTGAATTTCACTCTCTGGATTGCACAGGTTGTTGTGATGGTTTTTGAAGGTTATGTTTGAGTGGCTCATACTGTTTCAGATAGCATTATCAATATTATGTGACTAGAAGCACTGAATAAGACTAAAAATAACACAAGTATTTTTCATGCTAGTCTTTTGAAATCCCTGTTGGGTTTGTCCTGAGGTGTTTTTTGGATGTTGTATGCAGGTCAACCCTAATGGCAGGGTCCATTACCTCAGCAAATCCATTGATTATTTGTAGGTAGTGTGAAGAGATCTGTATGGATGATTTTGTAGTTCAAGAAGTCATCATACGAATCAAGGACCAGAGATCAATGTGCTTCAGAGTAAAATAACACATGTGGTTAAATGCTGAGGCAACTTTGACACTATATTCCTTTACTGTTATTCCATAAAGGCAAACCCTAAACATTATTTTTAAGCAGCTGTTTTTATGCATGCTAGCTGACACATCTGAATCCATGTTCCTGTACTTACTAAGCTCTTCATCTGTCTTGAATATATGCTACTGATGTGTTGCATACCTCAGCAGACACAGACTCACTGGGGTCATCCCTGAATGTAAGCCATTCTCTGTGGAGCATCTTCCCTTACAATCCCCTAAGGCATTTTTTTTTCCTCCTGTAGTTCGTGAACATTCACATTTACTTGGGAAGTTTAGGTGACTTGATTCTGATTCACCCAAAGTCAATGACAGTATCTAAACTTCAGAGGAAGAAAGCCAGATCCTTTGGACTTGAAGAAGGAAACTTGCAATAAATATCCAACAGCCTGATTGAGGCAGAGATTGGTGATGTAATATAACAAAAGAAATGCTCTGGGAGGGACTGACATAGAGAGGAAGAATTATTCTTTTAACAGTACATTTTCAAAGGCACAGGGTCAAAATCTGAGCTTCTGCAGCACCTGTGGAGCTGCTCTGCAGTTCTCATTGACCTTCCATGACATCCCCCCCATGCTGTCCTTAGAAAAGAGGAGGAAAGTAAATAATTCTTTAAAATTTCTGACTTGTCATTTGGTATTTGCTTGCAAGAAGAAGCTGGAATTCCTTGCATGAGCCTCTCCTGCTTATGCCTGGGCTGAGACATGCTGTTTTCAAGAAAAGGTGGAAATTCCCATGTATTTGTTCCTTCTCCTCCATTGTCACTATCTAGCATTTTGCTCTAACCTGTAATACTCTGCAGGGACCAATTACATTATTCCAACATAGACATTTTCCATTAACTGACTTCACAAGGTTTTCCTTTCTTTTCATCGACATTCTGACTTTATATTAAATTTCAGCTCCTTGCAAGTAAAGAAATTGAGTCTGCATGTGCACATAATCCTGTGTCTGCATATAAATGTGTATATTAGAGGCAAATATTTGTCTTTACAAGGTACTCTTGAATATGGACCAGATTATTTCTTTGCAGGTGTCCATTCCTCAAGGCCATGAAGTTCTCAATGATTTTCTTCCTCCTATATATTTCTGTGCATTTTCCTACAGCTAATTCTTATACTTTATTTAATGCTTTTAAGTAGGTACTTAGCCTGGTCCTTACCAAACTCCTGAAGTCATTAAATCTTACTATATTCACTACTTTTTACTGTGGAGACTGGAAATCCCCTGTTGTACCTTACTCTCCAAAATTAGCTCAGAAGTGTGACCTCAAGATATATTGTCAGAAGTACTCCAGTGCCATTCTTCCCCTTCAGTAGAAGCTCCAAGATTCAGAATTACTTTTTTTAATTGTCTCAAGCTTTCATTTCTCAGAGCAGGTTGGAGTTAAAACATTCCCCCAATACTTTGGATATTTTAATAAGATACTGGAGATGTGAGCAGCTCTCATGCAACAGGTCACAGAGTAGCATGAGAGGCTCTGAGCAGCTCTCTCTCCACATTAATAACTATGTGGAGCAGGAAAGGGAAGAGAGGACTGTGAGAATAACTCTGATATGAGAAGACTCATAAAGGCATTATCAGGCTGACTGCAGTCTCCAAATGGTTCAGCTCCTTAAGAGTACTGAAGTGCTTAGGCATAACTCTGTAATTTGTCATATTTTCTTTTCTGTAAGGCATGGTCTAGAGCTGGAAACACTGAAGGACACTTGTGATGCTTTAACTATAACAAAGGTTCCCCTCACAGAAATTAGGGAAACAAAAATCCAGCTCACTGTTAGTGAACTTCACTGCAGTCTGTCTGAAGGTATGACAGACCCAAGGTGAACAGTTTCTGATTAGTTGTTTAGTTTGCAACAGAAAACACCTGCAGAATAAGGCAGGATTCATCCCGCATTTTTTTTGAACCTGCAGAAGCAGGAGGTCCATGTCCTCAGACTTTGCAGAGGTTGGAGTGAATGGAAACCTGGCACAGAGAGCAGATGGCTCTGGTGTATAGCTATGCAATCAGCCAGTAGTAAGGCTAAAAGCAGAACCTACATCTTGAAACTCCAAGCCATTAGTCCTTCTTCTCACTCTGACATATCTAGACCCCCTGCAAAACAGACCAGTGGTATCTTTTCATATATTTATCTGCAAAATAGGTAGGATCATATAGTAGAGGTCCCAGAGCAGGTTGTATGAGCACCATCCTGGAGCTGGAATCAGAGTAAGTCCATTAAAAGTCAAAAAGGAGAGCATGCACATTTAGATACAGCCTCACCCAAGCCTGGATGTGCCACTTGTGCAGCTGTGGGCTGTGCCAGAAGGTGTTCCTAACACTCATGGGGCTCTGGTGATCTCCATTGCCCAGCGTAGACAGGCTACTGGCCACCTGACAGACAGTAACTTCTTAGATAAGGCTCAGGCATGAGAGGTGGTCCTAGAAGGCTTCTCCACAAACCAAACTGAAAGCCCAGAGTGAAAGCCCCAAATTGAAGAGGATCCCCCCAGTGTTTTCCTTCTTAATTCTTCCTGCTGACATGGCAGCGTGGTGGAGTCCAAAGTGTCTGTTTTGCAAGGATGAGTACATCTTCCAAGAAGGACTGAGACTGAAATAATTAACCTTTCATGCAAGTCACTAAAAGCCAGTGTTCTCTTTCATTGCTGACCCACCAAAGAGTCTGGTTAAAGCTTTCTGTGACATCTAAACCTGTTAAAGATAAGTTGTAATTTTAATTACATATCATTTTAACAACCTATGCAGGAAGGCACCCATAAACTGTCAGATACACACATAAATAGTGATGATGACACAGCTATAAAGAGATTATATGATCTTTTCTTTTGGAGACATCAGTTAACTTGCATGAAGTGTGGGGGATATTTTTGCAGCAAATCTGAATTATTCATAGCCTCTCCATGGGATCATAGGAATTGCCACAGTGGATCAGATTGCTTGTCCATCTAGTTTGGTGTCCTGTCGCTCACAGTGAAGAGTACAAGAGAAGACATTTCAAAGAAAGATCCAAGAAACCTCAGGGACAGCAGCCATGGAATGACCTGTCTGTGGGAAATTTCTTCCTCCCTCCCCTCAGGCAGCTTGTGAGTTGGATATGCCCTGTGGTATGATGCTTTATATCACATATTCAGATTTGATTCCATTGTTTTTTTTGTTGTTTGGGTTTCAGTAGCTTCTAAAGTCTGCTGGGTCAGGTCCTCTGATTGTAGGCACTGTACACAGGGAAAATTACAGTTCTTGAATAATGCCAGTTGAGATACTCTTATTACCCATGACATCATCCCTATATATATTCATAATTTGAGCTTCCTCTGGAGTTTCTTCAGCAATTCAGAGAAATTAATCTCTCAGATTTAAGTCTAGATGTAGTTGGTTAGTTAACAACTCTGATTAAAGGTTTCCTTACAGAAGTTTGCAGAGAAGCAGCAGAGCACCAGTGGTGGAAGTGAATCAGTGTTTCTGAAAGTTTATTAAATTAAATTAAAGAAAGAATTAAAGAAGGAAAACACCCGACTCCAAAACCTCTGATGACATTCACTCTATCCAGGACCACCTTTTTCTGCAGTGTGTGCTGAATTCTAAATTTGAAGTGACCCTTGATACAAGACTGGTCCCCACCAGCCCTCCTTCCTTGACATGGCAGGCTTACATTAAGGTTTGCACTTCATCTTGTTTTCTTTTTGCAACTCCTTTTGCACAGAACTTACAACCTTGTTGTAAAACTACTATTTATATTTCAACACCATCTAAGAAAAGATGTTTTAGCTTCCTTTTAGCTACAGGCATTGTCCAAGTATTCTTCAAAGGAATCAGAAGAGGGGCTCTGAAAGTCCATTAGTAAATTCTCTACACATAAAACTTTCTGAGAAGGCAGCAGATACACTGCACTTCCAGTTTCTTGAAAGAAAAAAAGCACAGTGTAACACTTTTCCTAAGTGTATGTGCATCTGCTTCCAAAACAGTGATTTAAGTGAATTTTGATCAGATTTTTTCTAGTTGTTTTGGCAACTTCTTTTTACAATTTTGCCCAATGTTTCATGTCAATGTAAGACCAAAGCACAGACGCTGAAATAAAACTGGCTTAAAAAAACCCCAAAGTTCTTCCCCATTTGAGTTTTTAGTTTTGGGGTTTTTTTGGGGGTTTTTTGTGTGTTTGTTTTTTGGTTTTTTGTTTTGTTTGTTTTTTTTTTAGAAGAGGAAACAAACCCTTCATGTTTGAGAAATAATTTTTTCAAGATCACTAAGGTTTTTTGTGGTTTTGGTTTGTTTTTTTGTTTGGTTTTTTTTAGCATATCTCAACCATTTCTCTCATCTACAGGTGTTGGAATTTCTTTTTCAGGGGACTTATTTCTCAGGTGTTTCATCTTTGGCTTTACAAATTTCTTTTGGTCCCTGTTTTCTTCATTCAGTTATGCAATTATAAGAGAATGAGATTTTTAAGTTCTGTTACTTAAGCAAATCGCTGGTGAAGCAATTCCTAGCTGCCTTCCTTCTTGCTGTCATTACCTGTCTTGTAAAAGGCAAGTGTTTGCAACCCTTTAGTCCCTATCTGAATTTCAACTCAGCAACCAAAAGAAAGAAATTAAATTTGAAAGTTCATAATGAGTACTAACAAGACCCAAAATATTTTAGATAAAATCTGTACAGAGAGGGGAGGGAGGGGCACCTAGAAAATAGCAATGTACACTTGAAGTCCAAGAGGCATGTAGCTGTAAAATTCCCATTTGGAGGAAAAGGAAGAAATGAAAAAGTCATTTCTTCAAGTTCAGTGGAGCTTTTTCCCACATGAAATTTCAGCAGATTCTCAGCACAAAGTGCACAGACAGCAAATGATTATTTTATAGGTTTACACATTAAGTGACGTGTATTTCCACAGCTTGTCAGAGCAATTACAGTAACAGATAAGATGGCTGAAGACCCCTTGATGTTAAAACAAAAGGTTGGCATGATGCTTCCAAGAAACTTTGAAGTGTCTCCTGGGGGACTTGCTTAAGGAGTGTACATGGATGCTCAGGATTGCAGTAGTGGGGAGCAACTTCCCCAGGATAATGTGGTCACAGGAACATGCACTTCTGCTCAAGTACTGCTCCTTAGGTTAACCTGAACTTAGGCAGAATAATGTCTCAGCTTTATTGCACAAAGTGATTGTGCCCAGCCTACTTACATGTCATGGGAATCAGGGTGGCAGGGTAGAGAAAGAATTTGAATTGCCTGATGGGTCTGGTACACTCCATTTAAGTTCAAATATAGTAAAATGTTTATTTGTTTTAGAAGGCTTGCTCTCTGATTGTGTTGGTATTCCATTTCTGCCTGCTCATTTTCAGGCGCTGTTCTATTTATATTCACACATTTTGGGAAGCAGAAAGGGCCTGCTTTACTTGGATCTTTCAATCATGAACTTTTCCATGAGGGCTGATCTTTGCAATTTTCTAAGTGCAGATAAGACCTGCAACAGTCAGAACTTGTGTCTGATGGCATGTTGGTAAAAGGAGAGATCTGAAACTCTGCTGCAAGCAGTGGGCAAGCACAGGCTTCAGCAGTCAATCTTCTTGTCCTCTAGAAAAGCTGATTGGCACACTGCATTTTTTATATAGGGTGCTCATAATGAGTCCCATGTTCGTAGATTGCCTGACTGATATAGAACAGAAATTTCTGAACTGTAGTCTAAGAATTAGTACTATTTATTTGTATAGTGCAGCACCCTCAGCCCTGGGCTGAATTCAAGGTCTCATTGTGATAAGTGCCAGACAAACACACTCTGTCAGCCTGATTTACCCCACGGAGCTGCAGCCTAAGGAGAGAAGATGGAGCCAGGGCTGGAGGAAGGCTTGCTGGTGGTCCTGAGAGCACTTGCTGGAGTTCCTCAAAGATTGATCACTCCAGACTGGCAGGCCTCCTCCTTTCCAGCTGGTAAATGTCATTAAAAGACAGCTATAAATACATTAAATACTTTACTAATATTACTTTTCCATGTGATCTGCTGCTGCTGGTGCTGCAGGGAAAGTGATCAAGAATGTGAGAGGAGGTGATTTCTGCAATTTGAAGGGAGGGGAGGGCTGCGTGGTCCAACCTCTCCATTGACATGGGATCCATGCCATGGAGTCACCTGCAAATGCAGAAGAGAATTAGTAAAGGAACGTTTGCCTGTTGGTTACTGCTCAACGACTACTTAAGACAAAAAATCTTGGCTCTGGGTCTTTGCTCAGCAACTCGTGTCATTCTTGTTCACAAAAGGGAGAGCTTATAGTTCAGTTTTTAAATTAAAGCTGGTGTTTCAAAATTAAAAGCAGACAGGGCGGATGTGCCTAGGAGAAATTTATACCCATATCTTTGGGAATCAGCTAATTGCTCTGCCAGAGCTTCAAATCAGACTTTTCTGTGTACAACTCAATTGTACCACACCTATCCAAGCCACACTGAATAATGTGGGATTAAGGTGTTACCAGATATTTCCTTAACTTTGCCATGTGAAAAATGAGGGCAAATGTTGATGAAACCCAGAAATTCTAGAGCTCTAATACATGATTTATTATTACTGAGGATGATTTCACAAAGAGAGAGTTCAGATTCCAAGTGATCATCTCTAGCATAATAGGCAGACATGTAAGATACTGAAAAACTGATTAGAACCATCTGAAGCTGGAACATATAATATTGCTGATAATTCATGCAGAGATATTGCGAGACAGATGTATTTATTTTGGATCCCAGGTACATTACAGTGATGCTGTATTGTTTTACAGTAAAACTTGGCCAGAGCAGGTCAAAGAAAAATCCTCTCTTTTCCCAAAAGAGACATTTTGTAGAATATTTTAAAAATGAGAATCTGCTATTAATTTGTGGAGTTCAGAATGGACTTATTTGCTGTTTCAGTCATATTTTTCCCATATTTTCCCCTTTAAGAATAGCCTAATCAAATTCAGGTTTCATTACTGAATTGGACTATAAGCATGATAGAAATATTAATAAAAAAATTTGAAGCATTCACTACAACAGGATTTTTTAATAAGGTCAAATATATTTGGAAAATGTTTCACTTCCTATAAATGACATGGTATTTTCTAAGAAAAAATATTTCTCTATGTTTGGCAAGACCTTTGCCTGGAGATGTTATATATCACTGTATAAGTATATAAATAAATGTCCCTTCTACAACAGATCAGTGCCTTTAGGCCCTTTAACTTTTTCCTGTAGTGGCTGCTCATTAGAAATGGTGGGGGGCTGAATTACTTCGTTAGCAGCCTTCATTACAGACCCCAGCATGTCTGATCTGCAGCCCTCTGGCAAAGGATGAGGCTCTGTCCTGCTTTTGAGCATGCACTACATATACATTCTATAGAAGATTGAATCACAGCCTTCAGAAATGTTTTAATTGCAAAAGTTTAATTTTTTAAAAATATTTTTAAATTATTCAGATTTTTAAAAATCCCTCCTTAAAGTTTGTGAGGTCTCTAGCTCAGGGTACAAATGATGAAGAAAAGTACTAAAACATTTTGAACACATCTGCAAGACAGCTTCTTTATACAGTAAAGGTATCACAGCTTCAAAGGCAGTTAGCTCAGATCCTTTCTGAGAATCTCTTATTTCCAATAATATAAAGTTTGATAAAGTTTCTAGCCCTGCCATTACATGAGAATTTGAGTTGTAAATCTGTCCTTGCTTCATGAGTGAGACTAAATACAATTTGGCCAGTGTGCATGCTTGTAGAGGGGGAAATGTTACAGTTAGAGGATGAGAAAAAAAAAAAAAAAAAAAAAAAAGGAAATATTTCTCCTCTGGGTTTCTTATTATTTTAATTTATTTTATTTTCATTTTTATTATTTTATTTTACTTTTATTTTATTTTGATTCTAAATAGTAACTGTGTCAATCTGCTGATGGTTTTGGAAATTTGGAAGTGGCTGCTAGGGAACAGGTTTTGTGGGCAAAGGGGAGGGGGAGGCTGTGGAGCCATATGCACTCCCAGCACCCAAAATCCCAGCCTGCCATGAAGCTAAGCCAGCCTCTGTCTGCTACCTCCATCTCTAGATCTGCACCAAGACCTCTGGTACATGTGCTCCCTCCTCAACCCCCTGTACTACAACACAGCAAAGAAGCTGTGTTGGAGCCACCTGTAGCTGGTTACAGCTTCTGGCAGTGTGTGGTGCCTCATGTGGGGCTTTTCTCAGCAGGATGGGCTCTGGTTCTGCTCCTATTTTTTCTGGGGTCCAACAGTCTAGCAGAGATCCCTGCTATCTTCTACAGGACTCTGAAAGCTTAGAGTCCTGGGCCATGGCAGTGATCGTGTATGGACAGGGACACCAGCCCAGCACAGTTTGTGTACCTTGGGGAACCAGCATAAGAAGTGTCCATAATTCCTTGAAACTGTTGTCACTGCTGCAGGCATCATCTCTGGGCTAGTGAAAAGGCAGAGGCAAAGTGAGCTCACTGCTAACCATGACTGAGCCACAACCATAATATGTGGCTGAGCTTCCAGCATTGATTGGACTTTCACATCATTGGCTGCACAGGGAGGTCCATAGTGGTGAAGATGTCCCAGATTCCTGGAGCTCTGAGACAACCTTCAATCCAAGGCAGCAAGAACTCCTCCATAGGATCAATGTGCTGATGTTGCTGAAGTATGTCCACAGAGCTTCAGATGGATTTTATTTGGTTTTGGTTTGTTTTTAAGGGTTTTTCATCACCAGGAAAACTGTCAGTAGGCCTGCTGTGAATACAGGCATATAGTCACCGAGCTCTACAGTGTGAACACTGACTAGTCATGCTGGCAGTAAGACAGGCTTCAGAAGCCACAGCATGCAAAGCCTGGGGCACTGTGCCTCCTGTTTCATCCTTCAGCCTAGGAGAGTATAAATGTCTGACTGAAGTCTGATGGGAAGAATGCACATGCCCTTTGAGTGGGCAATGAAAGCCTGCCAAGCCTTGCAGATTCAATTGGAATCAAGTACAACACAGACAGTGAAGGGGTGAAAAAACCCAAACTTTTCAAGCCCAGTGTGTCTGAATCACACAAAGTGAAGGCCAAAATGAAAATGGTGGGCTTAAACTCAATGGTCAGTTTATGTGCTGATGACTGTGATGTTGTAAGTTCCAGTGGTATAGCATCTGACTCTGGTGAGGCTTGTTGGGGTACACGGGACAGAGAAAATACCCTTGTCTGGGGATGCTCTGCCCACCTACTCTCAATCTCCACCTTCTAAGAAGTTCATGTGTGACAAAGTGGTTGATCACATCCTGATCATTCGTTGCCCAGGAGACACGAGGCATGACATAAATCAAAGGACCCCTGAGGGACCACTATTTTACGTTGGAACTATGACTCCCTTCCATGAACCAAAAAATAGGGAACATAAAGGCAGTTCAGAGTTTTGCCATGAAGCCTCTCATCTAGGTGGCTTGTAGGTCAAGAGAGATTCTCCTTCCCCTCTACTCTGCCCTAGTGAGGCCACATCTGGAATATTGTGTCCAGTTCTGGGCCCCTCAGATCAAGAACTACGTGGCACAGAGCCTCCAGGCTGATGAAGGGAATGGAACGTCTCTCTTATGAGGAAAGGCTGAGGGAGCTGGGTCTCTTCAGCTTGGAGAAGAGGAGAATGAGGGGCAACCTCATCAATGTTTATAAATATGTAAAGGGAGAGAGCCAGGAGGATGGTGCCAGGCTCTCCTCAATTATGCCCAATGATAGGACATGAGGCAACAGATATAAGCTTGAGCTTCAATATAAACATGAGGAGAAAATTTTTTCACTGTCAGGGTGACAGAGCACTGGCACAGGCTGCCCAGGAAGGTTGTGGAATCCCCCTCTCTGGAGACATTAAAACCTCACTTGGATGTGTTCCTACATGACCTGCTGTAGGTGACCCTGCTCTAGCAGAGGGTGTGAACTTCATAATCTTTTGAGATCCCTTCCAATCCCTAACTTTCTGTGATTCTGTGATCTCCTGGGGTTGTCCTTGGAGAGATGGGTTTGGACAGCCAAAGCCTGATTTTAGACAAGAGGTTTCCAAACTCCTAGGATCCTTCTGTTTTCTTAGTAATTTTAGTTGTTTTCTGATAACAATATTATTTGCCATTGGTCTGAGAGTGCCACCAACATCATTAATCACAACTCCATGCTACTTTCTGGTACAGAAGTATCCATACTGCATCATCAATCATAAATGAAGTGAGAGTGCTCTGGATATCTAAAGAGAATGAGCAATAATGTAGTGGGGTGAGGGGAAGTAGAAGGAAAAAGTCTTAATTATCCAATGGTCTTTTGTCCATCATTCATACTGGAAACATCTCTACAGCTTCATTTCAGTTGCATCTCCCTTTTCAGTCCTTGTAAACACCAGTTAAGATAGAAAGCTTCATTCCACTTCACGGGGTACCCCATGGCTTCTTGAGCTATTATTTTAATAAGACCGATTTTACAATTAAGGCACCATGGGCTTTAAATTACATATAAAATAAAATGTGGAAATTGAAGCATTAAGCATGTGGCTGCTGTTGGGGGCTCAGCAGCCTCACATTAAGCTGCTGTCTGCTCTTAGAGCAGCATAAGGTAGAGGTTTGGACTATGGAGGAAGATGAACAATGACAGCCCCTTCCCTCTGGGGAGGGGTTTGCTGTGGGGTTTGTTCAGGGCCGAGCTCTGGGCTGCGTGGGGTGACAGCAGCATTGGGTGCTGGCTGGGGACCGAACAGAGGTGTTTTTTCCCTTCATCCTCCTCCATGGGTAGATGAGGTGCCTGGCACAGCCTCATAAAGCCCCGGTGTTTCGGTTACGCTTGTTGCCACTGCTGCAGTCTGCTGTGATATGAGGAGCAACTCTCGCTCCAGATGGTTGTAAAGGTTAACGAGGAATTTATGCAGAGCTATATACAAATCAGACTGAATCTTCTGTCTGGGAACAATGAGCCGCCGACATAAATTCAGTTTTCTGAACATATGTAGCTTGGTCACTAAGGGGAACTGGGGAATGGCAAGCTGCTCTGCAGAGCGTCGCCTCTCTCTGCCACTGGCAGCAGGAAGGGGACAGCCCTTCCCCACATGGCACCAGAGGGGATCTGGGGGCTGCTGCAAAGCAGTTGCCTCTCCTGGAGCCCTGGGACACGGCCTCTGGTGAGAGATATGCAGGGAGCAGGAGAGGTTGGCATTTCATGCTTATCCCTACACTTGGCTCTGGAATCAAAGCTGTCAAAGAAGCCTCTTTCTTCAGGGCAGGGTGCAGCCCTTGCACGGAGGGAAAAGGATTTGGGTGTTTGCTTCAGAGCATGAGTTACATACTGCCTTTCACCCCTCACTGAAAAAAACTCTGTTATCTCCTGCAAGGAAAACTTTTTCTTCCTCTGTATGCACAACCAGGGAACACCTGGTTGTGCCAAGATAAAATTTTAAAACTTAAAGAATTTAACTTTCCAATAAATACCTGGGAAATACTGTGTTAATGTTGCCCATGGCAAGTGGGTACAACCTTCCTCAGTGATATTGCACTACCAGTCCTTACAAGCTGTACCTTTCTGTATGGACAGTACAGGTGTGTCCCTGTGCCAGAAGCATAGAACCTCCCTCTGTCACCCCTGCAAGGTCCCAGAGTTCTACATCTCTCTTCTGACTATTTTTTACCTTCTCATCATGAAGTATGTTAGTTCAGGGAATTTGTCTGCTATCCCACTGTACCAAAAGCTCTCTTGTTCCTCCCAGAAACTGTGGTCATGATGGCAGAGCACTGCTCTTTTCATTAATTTGTCTATTTTTTAAGTTATAAACAGATAGGACAGGATGCAGCACAAGCAGTAGAGTTTTTCTATTAGCTTGTTGTGTTCAGGAGCTGATGAGTTCCACTAATGAGCTGGATGCATTGAAGACAGGGAAGCTGGCTGGAATTTGCATCATTGCACCTTGCAATATTTGATAGGAGATAAGTAGCAATGTTGTTTTTTTCTTGTGAATGTGTCTCAAATTTAGTGGAGCATAATTCTTCATTTTTCTGGGCATTTTAATTCCTTGTCTCATGTGCTTTATTGAATTAATCTTTCTGCTTACTTAGGTTTAAATACCTTCTATTTACATTTCTTCCACTTGCCCCAGCATGCAGCAAAACGGGGCTGTCAGAGCTTTCTTGTGAGGGTCTCTCTGGGGGGCACAGATTATTGACTTGCTGCAGGCTGGGCCTGCAGAAGAGACTGACAACAGGATCATTGCTGCTCTGTGGTGCCAGCAGGATGATAGCTGGTGGCTCTTTTTATGACTAAGAAGCAATGAAAATGTTTAGAGTAAGATAGCTCTCCTGATTTGTTTTTCCTCATGCAATAATGTGTGGAAGCTGAGCCTGTTTCCAAGCCCATGTTCCCAATACACAGACCTGCTTCACCTATCCTTGGACCTTTTCAACCTGTCTGCAGTTCTTTGCTAACTCTCCCCATTAAGCATTTTTTCCTGTCGTGCAGTCCTACCTACAAGGTCTCCTTGACATCAAGTATCCCTGAAGTCTGCAGCTCTAGATGGGACTGATGTGATTATGGATCCAGTGCTGACCATCAGCACAGGAAGTAATTTCAATTCCCATGTCTGAGGCTGTGAAAAGCCTCCCATGACCACACAAGCTGCTTTTTATTATGCAGTGCTCTGAGCCACAGATTCATAAAGAGCCCAGCTCCACCCTGTCTGGGCTCACAAGACTTTTTTGGCAGCATCTCTGTCATTTGAAGATGGGCTAGGGGCAGCCTGGAGAAGACCCCTTGCTCTCAAAGAGGCACTGCCAGTGGGAGTCTCCAAGGAGCCAAAGGTTGACCACAGGTAGCTCTGCTCCTGCTTTCTCTGCCACTTTTCCTCTTCTGCATCTGAAGAAAGCAACAGATTCCATAAAATACCCAACAGCCCTGGCTCCCTCCCCTGAAGTGGTGAGCTCAAGCAGGTTTCCAGTGGCTCTCATTTCCAAGCATACTCCAGTTTACCAGGCTTGAAACTTGTCAACCCAAACAAGGCTGAAGATTTTCTTCTGCAGTATTAAAAATGAAAAAAAAGAAAAAAAATCATAAATCCTTCTGGCACTGTTGTCTCACATCTCTAAGCTATTCCATGCCAGTCCCATTGTTAAACTGTAAGCATCAGTTTGAATACTGTAATAAAATACTGCATTTGAAATTTTACTGTTCCCCATTAACCTCCTTTCTTCCTCTCCCCACCTATTACATCATCCCTCTCTCTTCTCCAGCCTGACATTGCTCTGACATAAAACTTAAAGCTTCCCCACCTTTCACTTTTCCATTTTCCCCCTTTTTCAGAGCTGTCACTTGAGCAACAGAACATCTGAGCCAGAGCAATAAAGTGCTGCATACCATCCCTTAACAGCCTGAGCAATTTTTTTCAAGACCTGTGTGCCAGATACCACTGCTTTCCACACCTGCACACACATATCCCCATTTTGTCCCCAGCCTTGATTCTATGCAGTTCATCTTCTTGCAAACTGGATTTTTCTCTGTGTATGCATTGTCAGTTTTAAAACAACATTGCTTTCACAACTTTTCCAGCCAGGGGAGTGTTTTGTTTTTCTTTCTATTTAGTTCTTGCTGCATGAACTGCCAGGCTTTTACTTAGGATAGACACCAGACTTTTTATTCCCAGTGGTACCCTGTTTGAGGGTGCCTTGTGGCTGACCAAGATGTGGGCAAATGGCAGCTTCATCAAGTACCATACAAGTTCACCACCACATGATGTGCCAGTTCTCTCCATCCTTTGGTCTTCTTCCTCATCACAAAGCTTAACTCTCTGAAATCAGTGAAGCCACCATAACAGAGGACCTGAGCCAGTATCTGATGCCTGTGATCTCCATTAATTATCTTGTTTCACATGTTCTCTCCTTCCCCCCACTCTTCTAATTTGTATAATATGAGTAAGGGCAGCCAGGGAGTAGCAGCACAGCACTGAGCCAAGAGACTTTTGCAGTCCCAGCATAATGATCCAGCTGGCTAAATAAGTAGAAATGTTGCTATTCACTTCACTGGTCTTTGTGCAGTGAGAGTCTCTTTTGCATTTCCAACAACAAATAGGAGGGAAATAATAGGAATGGTCTATGGAGATCAGAAAGTGGGTTTGATTAGAGGATGGTAGAGAAGCAATTTTATGTTCAAAGAACCAGAAAGATGTTCACTGCTTGGAGCTAACAATGCTGCAGGGTGCCCACCTGCGTGGATCAGTGTCCACCTTGTTCTTATGAACATGAGAGCTGGAGCAGGATGGGGTGCAGTTGGCCTTCAGTGCAGCATTGTGTATGGGGACAAGGGTGTCCATGCTGAGGGTGCTTTTTCTGCTGTGGCCTCCTGCCCTCTTCCATCTGCCTGTCTGCCATTTCCATGTTATGAAAAAAGCTCAAACCCTAAAAAAACATTAGAATATTCTCTGACACCAGCAACAATGAAGAGCTTGTCAAAGTGTTAAAGTGAGTCTCTTACGATATTTTTGGGGGTGGGAGGTTTTTTCTGGTTTTGGGCTTGGGGAATTTTTTTTCACTTTACCTCCTCTGTCTGATTCTCTGTCAAATAAGAAATTTTTAAACTGCTGCTATTTGAGTTTTGTTTGTCCTGCATAATAATGTGACCTTCTGACTTTTTTTCATGTGTGAGAGCAAGGGAGTCTCCAAGACTGGATGTATTGTGAGCTCTCCCAATTCTGGCTTTTTATACACACAGAGAGAGTTCCACTGATCTGCCAGTGATCTCCAGCCTGCCTAGACAGACTGCTCTCTCTAGAGATCTGTCTGCTGCATGTGCCTCAGGCCTTTCCTGAAGAGGGACAACTAATAGGGAAAAATTATGTTGCATTATGTGTGATGGCTTTGTGATGTGGACTTGTCTGAGATCTCCCAAACTCACTGTAAGTTTGTGGCTGGGTAACACTGTGAGAACTCACAAGGATCAGGGCAGATGTTTATGCTTTCCATCCTAAGGAGGAGGATTTTAAAGATTTGGGCTGATGGTTCCAATTCTGCTTCACAGTTAAGAATGAATGAGCCCAGTGCGTGGGCTAAATTGTTAACATTAGATCTGACAACAGACATGCAGCCTTTGCGAATGCTCTAATTGATGAGTTTACTTTTAGAGGCTCAAGGGTCTTATTTACCTTTCAGAGTTTCAGTCTACACAGTTTTCGGAAGAAAGTGTTTTGACATATAGGGTGAACTTAGCTACCTGCATGCTCTTGTTTAGCTTCCTTTCCTTCCAAACCTCCCCAAGGGTGCAAGAAAGAGAGAGGGAGAAGATGAAGGAGGCAGTGACTATCCAATTAATTACAGATGCTGGGTTAACTGCAAAAAACAGCAGAGAAGGAGGAAGCAGGGGAATAAAGCCTGACTTCATCCACTCTTCTCTCTAAAAGAAATTATCAGGTAGACTTTCAGAGAGGTTGTAAGACCCCAGCACTGCCTTGCTGATTTCAGTGGAGGATGACAGTTCACACAAGCTGAGATTTCGCCCACAAAGGTTTTGCAGCCTGTAAACACACTTTAAGGCAATGGGGTAAGAACCATGTGTTTGAAAAAGGGGAGAGCTTCCCCCAGAAGAATACTGTGGCTAATCTAAAAATAGCAAAATACGAGAGTAGGTTATGTGACTGCTCAGTTGCTTTGAATTATGTGGCAGTATCATAGCTGTCTTCACATGGAGCTTGTCCCATGTCTCTGACCAGTTGTAGCTGAATGAGGGGACATTTCAGTATTTATTTTCTTTCCCTTGATTTCAGCCAGATTGCCCACGCTCTGCTTAATGTAGTAGTGCTTGCTGTAAAAGTGGGACGAATATTCAGTCACATTAAAAATAAATCCAGAAATAGCAGCTTATAAATTTGGATTTTTCTCCTATTATTATTTATGGGTGAATGCTGTCAGATGCATAAATGCAATATCTTTGTAGGCCGATGCTAGGATTTATATCAAAGGCATTCTAACATATACTTCATGTACTCAGTTGCAACTATTATAAGCTATTTCATGCACAACTAGAGACAAATGATCTCTCCCATGTTTGTCTTAACTTAAAATGCAGTTGGGTAGCTTGAATTCACTTTCAAACCTCCTTCATTGTGGAGGGGGGCAGGAGATTTATGTCTCTCTAATATAATAAATTCAAAGCGTATCTTTAGATAAATAATATAGAAATCTATGCATCAAGAAAACCTCTATTAATGTCAGGATATACAGTTTTATGCATTTTTATGTGCATTAAAAAGGGATTAAATTTTTTAAAATAAAACCCTTCCTCTGTTAAGAAAGCAAATTCTAACAAGAACATTTTGAAATAAAATCTCAGAAGGCAACAATCTCTCCAACAATTAAACTGGGAGAAGGTCCCCTGAGGGCAGCCCAACAAAATTTAGTAAAAATAATTGCCATGCTGGGTCCTTGCTCTATTTTAGCTGAGTATAAGCAGACACACACAAAATAACCTACTGAGAGCAAGAACATTCCTACATGAAACAGGCTAACAACAGAGCCATGCAACTACCTGGTCACACCACTCAGCTTTTGCTGGCACGCAACACAGATTTTTATACTTCAGCCAATATAAAATAACAATCAGGGTATTTACAAGGCTCTGCCAAATATTAACCTTATATCCAATTATCTTCAAACTTTTCAAAGCCTCTAATGTGAACCATGCAAGTTCCTCATTACTTGATAATATTATGTAACTACGATGTTATGAGCTAGTTATATTTTTTAAAAGATTGTGTGTTTATGCAAAGATAATGATGCGGTGCATTTTATGCTGAAAAACTCAACAATTAATTAATTTATAATCCCCCTTACTCCTCCCCCTCCCCAAAAAAGAAAAGAATAAAAAAAGAGATTAATTTGCTGGAGAAAACAGGTTCATGTTTGCCCTTAAGACATAACACAAAATTACTTTAGCATGTGTGCTGTGGTTAGAACAAGTTAGATGCATACACACTCACAGCCAGATGAGAGCTATTGGGAAAGGGAGATGAGAATAAAGAAAGCACAGAGCTCACTCTTAAAAACTCAGAGTTACCTCCAAAAAAGCAACCTTGGGCATGCAAGGAGCTACCAGGGTTACTAACAGTGGGGCAAAGGCTTTGTCTCTGGCTGGGAGTAGCACTGTACAGAGAAGGAAGCGCTGGCAGCAGGGTGGTGGGAAGGAAGAGACATAAGGCAATTCTGTGTCAGACACATCCTGCATTTTGATTCTGCTTTTTCCCCTTGCCAAATTTTCTGATGTGATTCCTCAGAGCTCTTTAAGAATTTAAGGTGACCATTTGTGCGTGGAGAAGGGACAGCAAGGCCACAGGAGGCACTAAGCCACAGTAGGGCTGGGTGCTCAGAGGGGTGACCAGGACTATGTAGGTCCTCTGCTAGCCACACACTACCCCAGTAACCAAAACACCAGTGCTGCAGACAGGCAGGTGCCCAGGCAACCACCATGGCCCACCACAGCCACTCAGGGAATGATTCTGTACTGTCCTGGTGCTGTCTGAAACAGGGACCCATCACCCTGTGGAGGAAGTGCTGTTTCCATCAGCTCGGTGAAATCTTTCTAATTGGGCTCCTCTCTTCTCTCTAAACATCTGTGAATATCATTTTAGAAATAGGCTGTATTGAATGCTGGGTTTCTTATGTAAAAGGGAGCCTGTAAGTCTATTTTTTCAGACACGTTTTTACCAGCGGTACTTTTAACAATAGGTTACCAGATCCATCACACAATCTGACTAAAAGCCTGTATTTATTTCCCTAATTTTATAAACATTTAATAGGTCCTTATTAAACACATCAGCCAGCATGATTTAATAACACAATCAGTCTAGAAGTTTAAGAAAATTGAAAACAGGATTTGAATGTAATACAGCCACAATTACCGGAGATTATAGGCAATCATTTCCATATGTCTGCAATGGGGAGCTGCTAATCTCTGTTTGCATGGAGGTGATTTCCTCTGGAACACTTCCCAGCCTTCAACAGTGCTAGTGCTGAACAAATTAGATTTGAAAGTCCCCAGTTTTATGACTAAGGTAATATACTCTGTGTATTTAGAGAAACACCGATTTCCTATTTTAACTGGCTTCCAAATGCTGGACAGAGACCTCAGCTTCATTTAGTTTGGCTCTGCCAGGTATATGGTGAGAGTTGTGTTTTTGTTTTTGTTTTTTTTAAAGGGTAAGCACATGCATTTTTGTGTGTCTCAGAGATACACCACAAGTTCCCTCCTTCCCTAAGAGGAAAGCAGTTAACATCAGGATCCAGTGACATCATGGCTAAGGAATGCACAGCAATTAGCCCTGCAGTGCTGCAGGCAGCCTAAGGCCAGGGGACAAACAGCTCTCTCCTGCTAAACTTTAGGAGTCCTAACACCTTATTCCCTGACCTACCTACCGCTTATGAGATCCTGAATAGCGTCACTTGTGTTTTGTGGGAACTCATCTGGTAAACCGGGCTTTTTGTGCAGGGCCTTGGCTCGGCTTTGGCAGTTGCGGTTGAAAATGGGACTGGTGTTGGGAAAGATTTCCTGTGCAGAGCAGCCAGGAGCTGAGCTGGTTTCAATAGGAGAGGAGATGGAGAGCTGCAGGGAGCTTCACAGTTTGGAACCTGCCAGCCCCTTCAGGGGATGTCAGGGGGCTGCCCAGCCTGATGGCCTCCAAGGCATTTTTAGTATTTTGTCATATGATTCACATTTATGAAATGTTTATGGCAGCTTCAGAACAGAACCAAATAAAAGAGTGAGACAGAAAGGGAATCTGTGCTTCTCAGTAGCAAGAGAGGAGTGAAGGAATGAGTAGATTGCCTCTATGAATGTGAATACACATACATTTGGAAATAGCATCACTAGTTTCATGTCCTCTTTGGACCACAGCATTGGAGATCTCCTTGATCAAGCTGCAAGAGACAGAGAGGCTGTGCTAGGGAGGGAAGGAATGGTGGGCAGCCAGTGGAATATCTTGTCTTTTGGGTGCTTATGTTGTGAAGCTTGTAGCATTTTTGCACTGTGACAAAGCCTTTCTTTGTGGGATCTGGCTTTGCAGACCAAGAATGACCCTTCGCTATTTCACTAAATCAGAAAGCTGATACTTGTATCCTGGACTAAGGAAATGATAAAGCAGATGCCTCTGGAAAGAATCATTTGTGGCTGCATGATCTCCTTTCTCAGCTGAAGGAGGAAAAAATGGTCCTTAAGAGCTCCAAGTCAAGACTTCAGCCTGTGCTTGACTCCATCATTACTCAAGAAAGCAGACTCAAAATATGCTGAATTTGCAATGACTTTAATTCTTGCAAGGTACAGAACAACACATGATGTCTGGACACTGATTCAGTCTTTCAGCTGAGCAGATGAATCAGAGCCTAATTAATCTGAAACCTAGGGTTATTTTATTGTTTTAGGTCTTATCAAGAGTTAGTTCTATTGGGCTGAAAATCTGAAAGTTAAAGAAAAGAAGGTAGCTCTTACACTATTGTTGCCAAAAAAGCAAAAAACCCCTCCCAACCAAAAACTCCCCAAAACCTCAAACCAAACCAAACCAAACCAAAACCATCAGAAAAAATACAGAGTAAATCAACACATAGTATGGAAATGTAATTTGATTAGCAGTCATCATGCAACAGTCATGAGCAAATTCTTAAGGTGACCAGGGCCAGCACTCTTCAACTGCAGTAGCACTACAGAAGTCACTACCTGCTGTCCCAGTATAACCAGCATGGATGTTATGAAATCTGAGATATTAGGATGACAGCATAAAACCTGCCACAGACCAACCTTGGTGCTAACTGCTGACCCAGACTGAAGTTCTATATAATGAATTAAATGAAACAGTGACATGATTAAATAAAGAGATTAGGTCTGTCCTTTTTATTTCTGAATAGCAAAGAGCAAATCTGAACATATACCACAGCATACATTTGCAAAGCTTGCTGCTATGATCTCTCTTCAGCTTGGTTACACCGAGAGGAAAAGAACACATTGGTTCTTGGAATAAAATAAATGTACAGTCCCTGCACATTACTGCCTTTGTAGTTGTTTTTACTCTAAAAAATCCCAGCTCTAGTGCACAGTATATTTTTCATCATAAACTTGCTCGTGTATGCATTCCAGATGGTGTGAAGAAGGGGTTCAGGAATTCTAGTGGCAACCATTAATATTACAAAAATAAAGGTAGGGCTGAGTTTTATAATGAACCTTGATCTTGAGGAGTTTATAACTAGACTGGCTCCAAGTTATACTTGGAGTACAGGGATACATTTATTACATCAGTGAATTCCTTCACCCACTTAAAACAAAACAAAACAACTGCCTTGCTCTTGTTTGAGTGAAGAGGTTGTTTGCAGTTTTAAGATGTTTCATGGCCCTCATTCCATATTAAAAAAAATAAGAAAAAAAAGAAGACTTGATTAAAAGGCAGCTGGCAAGGCAATCCCCTGTATATTGTAATCATTCTCCATTTGGAAACCAAACTTTGTCCCACGTTCCAGCTATCTAGGTTGATTAGCTTTGCAAGAAATTGTGGTACATGACTGTGTGAACTCATTTTGCTTTGTATTTTTAATACGAAAGATAAACTTTTCCTTACAAAGATCCTTTAATAAGTATTTGCAGCAACACAGAAAAAAAATAGTAATTAAAGATGTTAGATTGTTCTATTAAGTTCAACTTTTATAAGGAAGGTTTTTTCCGTTTTAAGTTCTTGCCAACAAGAAATAAGAGCTCAACAGAAGTAGGTTTTAGGGAGAGGAAGGCAATAGGCCCCTGCACAGGAAAGGCTTTCAGCACATGCTTATGTTCCATTGCTTTCACTGGGATTTAAGCACATTCTAATTTATTTGTGAACAAAGTTGGGTTTTTTATGAGGAAATCTTTACAGTGAACAGTCTTTCATAGTGATGTTTTTTTGAGACTAAAGCCTTGTAAACTGGAGTAAGGGTGGCACAGGAACTAAACCTAAGAGACAGAAATGGGGACACATGGTTGGACACACTGGGAAACAGTGCAGGGATGGGCTGTCCATCTGGAGTGAAAGCAGGGATATAGCCAGGAGCAAGAGCCACCATGGGCAGAAGTAAGCTGTGTCATAGAGGTACTGAAGGTAGAAGTAATTTCTTGGAGGTTTTTCTATTGCAGTTGTCTAGACTGTGTATAATCCAGAGGGAAATCACATCACCTTTCCAAGATGAACTTTTGGTTTGCTTTAAGGAGATGGTATTCTGTTTTTCATGATGAAGGGGAAGCCCACTTGGTGGATCTAACTGGGTAAATCCCATCACAGAGCTCTGACTTCATAGCTCTCTCCTGTTTTCATGTAAAAAAAAGATGATGTAAAAAATGTTTTTTTACCCCTCCTTTATTAAGTGGAACAGGGTAAGGGATGTCCTTACTTAGTAAAATATTTTCTATTGAATAATTAAGCTCATTACCATCAATTTCATTACCTTGAAATTGGCTCCTGAAACATCCATGATACTGAGCACAAAGGAACTAGAAGCCTCTGCCTCTGTCTGTCTTCTAGGCTGTGACTTAAAAATTCAAGCACATCTTGGAGTATGACACAAGTGATCTAAACATGAACTTTTGCAGTAAATATCCTGCTTAGTGGGGGTTTTTTTGTTTTGTTGTCTTTGCACACTAAAAGCAGAAATTTGTCATTTATTTTATATACCTTGACAATAAACATGATATTTGTGAAGAACTAGTTAATGATAAGCTATCCAATGAGGTAAAAACATACAAACAAATGACAGCAGCAGTAATATAGATGTTAACCACTGCATAATCCTTTTTTTTCATCACTTTTTAGATCATGCACTACCATAGTTTTGTTAGAAGCATGTGGGACTATTTCTTCTGCAATAATTCGTCTTCATGCACAGCACACAGAAAGGATTTCAGACATTTTATTTCCTTGTAAGCTTTAATAAATGCAAAACTATTTACCCAAAAAAGGTAAAATATAATGATTTAAGGAAACATTTCAAAGTGGCTTTTTTCTTTGGTTGGTTGGTTTTGTTATTCAGATAAGAAACTGTAACTTTATAGCTAAACACACACAAAAAAATTGTGTGTAACTTCTAAGAGCATTTCCTTTTGATTCCTGCAAGTGATGTCATGGAGCCCAGCTCCTGTGTTTCTGGGATAATTTCCCTTACTCATGTTTCACCCATGAGTCACTTCAGGCCCCAACAACATTATTTGGTACAAAACCTGTTTTTTTCATGGTTCACCTCAGACATCAGCTGATACCAGGAACTCTGGGATGCACAGAACATCGGTACAAGTAATTAAGTAGATTTTAAAGAATGTTTTACTGTTTTGTTCATACTCAACTCCTCACCCTGATGCAGGTCAACACACTGTGGGCATGAGCGCTGATAAAGGATGCAGACATAAAATTCACTGCTCTCCAGTGTTTCGTATGCTTGACTTCTCATTGGAGTCCAGCAGTCTGGACATGTGTGTTAGGTCCATCCAGTTGATATTTGGTTCAATGGAGGGAATTTTGATGAAAAGTTTGACCAGCTTTATTGGCTATTCTTTGCTAATGACTAACACTATGCACAGGTCTGTTTCTTGATTCTTACAGCCCAGACACCTCTCTGGACTTTGCTATTGCACCCTGTCCTACTCATGCAGAGAATTTTCATCTGGCAAATGTTTCCTTTTTAAAAGAAAAAGGATAATGTAGCTATTATCCTCCCAACCCACCATCAAAAGGTGACAGCCCTCTTTGGGTTAGGGGGAAAAAACAGCTCAGTGTCCTTTTTGAGTGGCTAAAATCCATATGGCTCCTCTCCTAGGAGACTGTCCCATGCATTCAGGTGCACACATGTCCGACCCAGGCTGTAACAGTTAGGCAGCAAATAACAGGATTATTCACCAAGCAGCAAATAACAGGATTAGGGACTATAGAGCTGGTTTAGACTCAGTGGTTTTGGAGCTCAAGATGTCATTCATGGAAAAAACTAGGTTTCTCCAAAATATATATTTTATATGTGCTTTCTAATGGAATAGTTGCATAAGCAATACCTGGATTGATGCTTACATCCTTTAGGTCCCTCATGTCTATCTTTGGCTGGTCTGGAATGTCAATTGTGTGGACATCTAAGAGCTTAAACTTGTAACAACTCTAGTGTCTTCAGGGAGCCGTTTTGAATTGAACATTCGATCTTGTATGAGCGCATGTATCTGTACAAACATACATGGAAAAGTATCTTGGTCTTCTTGTAGTTGGGTTTTGTTAAGCTTTTTAATACTGCTATTATTCTTTACCTGCTGCTGAGATGTTTTTATTTTGTTCTTGTTTGTATTTCCATATTATTGGAGACATCAGTGAAGACTGAGTTCACATGCCAAAGTTCAAGAGACAAAGTGCAGGAAGGGAATCTCTGGCATGGAGATGCAGCCAGCAAGTACATCAAACCACTCATCCCACCTTTAGCGCTTTACCTGAGTTACCTAAATTAAGAACACACCTATGCTGTGGTTTCTGCAAAGCCAGGAGGGAGATTGGCAGCTCCAGAGTGACTTAATCCTATCAAAGACCTGAACTAGAGATGCTTCTCTTTAACTCCATTAGGAGGTATAGCACTTGAGTCTCATGGAGCCCAAACTGCTCCAATTTGCTCTTCTATCAACCATTGTTCAGTGTGGATCCTTTGATCCTACTTCACTCCCCATTTACTATGAGGCCCTTCCTCTGCTTTAGGAAAAAAGAAAAATTAAAAATACTATTAGAAAAAGATGGAGCAGGAAGAATTCCACCCTGAGAGGGGAATGTAAGTGAATTAATCTCTCCCGGTGAGGAGGAAATTATTTTTGTTACAAGCAAAGCTTGTTTTTTCATTGGAATTTTCTCCCAAAGCTTTCAGGCATCCATCAAAAACCCAACAGCTTAATTTCTGTAGATACAATGTTTCACATTTTAGTTGCCAAATAACCCCATCTATTTAATTTTCCAGAGTTTTTAGATGCTTTCAAGAAGTTGTCACAAGAGACCCTCCCTGGATAAATTTCCTCTTCGAAGAAAGCCACTTAAAAAAAAAAAATCAGAACAAAGATGATTCAAGCAGTTTTGTCCTACTCAGAAACAAAGCTGCAGCTAAGCTTTAACTGACTTCTATTAAACCCAGTCAGAATCTTTATGGCCTTTTTCATGTGCTGAGGGTAGGGGCCATTAATCTGCCCTGCTTCTGCTACAGCCTGGGCCAAGCAGGGACCCAAACTTGCCACTTTTAACCTGTGCCTGTCCTCTTTTCCCCCTTTCTTTTTTGTTAACTGGAAGTTGATGTAACAGAACCTTGCCAGGAAGGTGTCAGAGTCAGCAATAATCACAATCAGACATTGCAAACATATTGCTCTACCAACTCCTAGAAAGAAATAACCATCTGTTATGATGGTTATGGAGGCAGGAGGGAGAGGGAGAAAGGGGAAAAAAATTTACAAAAAAAATTCATGTTCAGGATTTTGCCTTGTAAAAGGTGCCTTGCTGCCTGTCAGGAAGCATTGTAATAGGGTTTGATAGTGATGCAAGTTCAGGGCCTTTTGAACCAGAGGCAAACATCCAGCACATCAAAAAATTAGGTATGGTGCATATGATAATTTAAGTATTTCCATTTTCCTTCTGGGACTTGAGTTGGACAGTAGCCTGGGACATCTACAGAGTTGCCTTAGGCCACCTGGCAAATGGTTTTCCACCCCTTCTTTTGCTCCAAAATACAGTAAGAAAAGCCTGTTGCTGTAATTGTAAGTGGCTTGGTCTGGTGAGTTAAGCAGAGGTCTGCAGTCATCTCCCTTGCCTGTGCCCCATCCTGCACAGGTGGCTGCCTGGCAGTGGCTGCACATTGGCCTCACTCTAGGATGTCCTCCAAGCCTGGTAAATATTCCAGGCCACAGAGTGCTTCCATGCATGCAACAAAGGCAAAATTAATTTATTCACTCAGGCAGGTGATGGATAGTCTGTCAATGTTTATATAGTAGGCAGAAGCCTAATTTTCAGGTATTAGTTGATTAACACTTGAGTCATAGAGTGTGTCCTGTGTCCAGTAATGTGGAACATCAAATCTGTGAAAAAGATTAATAGTGTGCACAGATGTTACCCAGAGGATCAATTTGTCTGAGGTTTGAAGAGGTGGTACCCTACAGATCAATAGGAAAGGAGAAAATTAGAGTAACATGGTGAAAGAAATCTCAGCCGATGCTATGCATGGCTGGGTTATCTGCTCCAAATATTCAGCTTCTTGTAAAGACTTTCAAAGGCTGCAACAAAATGCTGAACGTGCTCTCCTGTAATTTTTTGTTTGTTTCTTATAGACCTTACAGCTTCCCCAAATGGCAAGCCCTTAGCAAGAGATACAAAGCAGCCCTTGTGTGACAGGCTGAGCAGCCCAGGAAAACTTTTCCCTGGCATTTTGTATGAAAAACGCTTCCCTGTATTATAAATAGCAGCAGACGGGAGGACAATAGAAGTAAGTGTTGCTCTGTAAATAAGGAAACCCAAGTTAGACAGCAGAAGGGCTCCTTCTGAACAAGATCATTTTTTCCTAAGTTTTAAAGGAAAAACGTTGTTACTTCTTTTCCCTCCTGTGTCCAAGCACTGCCCGGGGGAAGCTGCATTGTAACAGAGCATCAGGAAGGCTCCAGGGTGTTCAGGCACTTGCATCCCCACAACCCTCAAGTTCCTTGGGGTATTGCCCCTCCTGGGCATGGGAGGGCATAAACATCCATCATGCTCAGACCAACCCACAGAGTTTGGGTTTTTTTCTACATTTTCTACAGTGGCAGAAGAACACTTGAACATATGCTCATTCTTTGTAGGAAAGTGCTCCCATCCCTTCACTCCATACAGCAACAGGTTCCAAAGCTGCCCAGATGTGTTACAGCCCCATTTCCCATCACTATTTTACATCTTCTGGGAGGAGAGTGCTTGCAGGTATAGCAAAGTTTCTCCATGGGAGAGGGACAGATCCTGGTTATCTTACATACCTAAATCATGGCTGGGCAAAGCTCTGGTGAGGGCACTCCACCAAATTACTGCCACATATCTGCAGGCACAGGGACACAGTGGCCCCCTTTGTTCCCTTCCCCATGTGGCTGCAAGCAGTACAAAGCTGTAATGGCTTGAGAGGGAAATGGTTTTGGCATTGGTTATCCTGTGAGCAATGCCAGCTCTGTCCCTTGCCCTATCCATACTCACCTCTCTGCCTTGGTGGGTGTCAAGCCAAGAGCATCCTGCTCAGACTGACTCGAACATACTGCCAAATAACAGCACAGAGGTTCTACATATCTTTTTTTCTCTGCTATTCAGAAGTTATTCCTTGCCACTGAGATAGAAAGCAGCTTTGTACAGAAATTTCAGTGTCTGATGGGAATGTCAGCAGGGTTATGCTCTTTCACATTTTTTAAAAGCCTGGCTTTCTGCAAACTGACATATTTACATGCTTGCTTTGTAACATTGGCATGAGATTTATGAAATCTCCTTAAAATTAATGTCTATTTCTCACAAATTTAAATTAAAAGTAGCCATACTCACACGAGGGATAGGATAAGAAATATAATGTAAGTGAAAGCTGGGTATGTGCATATTTCTGTTGCATATATTTCAGAATACTTCTGTTGCAATGTTATACTATGTGTAGATGAGTACCTTATCCTACAAATATAACCTGTGGAGGGTTGAACTTATACATGAACTTACTATGTGAAATTAGCAGAAACACACAGAAAATAAGGATTACATTTAGTAGCAGAGTTTTGCAGGAATCCAGATTCATCTGCCCTGGGTCCTCTCACCCACAACAAGAGTGTGGATGGAGGAAAGGGTGGTGAAGACAGGGGCCATAGGAGGGAGCAAGCTCTGGGCTGTAACACCAGAAGGAATAGGCAGGGTTAACAGTGGGCTGGACAGAAATACCTTTTTTTCTTCCCTACATCAGATCCCAGCCAGCCACTCTGAGTAGTTACGAGCCCTTCATATGCACCCCTGCTTCAAGAAACAATCATATGTTCCTTGCTGAAGAACAGTGTAAACTTCTCTGAACCATCATAAAAATAGTATATTCTCACTTTCTCAGTAGCAGCTGAGCTTGCGTGCCCCAGACTGAAATCCAGAAGCCAGGCTTGGTGATATGTTTCCTGCACAATATATTTATATAGACAGCTAACCCATTGCTGGTCTGCTGGCAGTTTTGCATTTTCCTTGTAAACTGTTCTTATGTGCTACAACACATCTGGGCATTCTTAATTCTGCTTCTCACTTCATTACCTTTCATAGGAGACTCTGGGTTTACAGCAAAAGAATCAATAGTTTGAAAGTTTTAAAAAGTGCAATATTAAAAATATAAAAGAAACCAGGAAATCATAGTCTCCATTCAGCAGGAAAAAAGCCCCAAACAACACACAAACTTTTTCTTTGGCTAAGAACCATGGGTCACAATTAGTTGTCTTTACACGGTTTGGGATTTCTTCAGCTATTTTGCTAAAATGATGTGTGAGGACCCTTGTTTCTGGAATCCACATTAAATATATTAAGAGTTTAGACATGGTGTGGTGTTTGTAGGCAGTGTTCATGCAAAGTGGACTCGGCAAACAATCTGTTGCTCTTTACAGGACTGGAAAGCAGGGTTTCAGGGTCCTGCATGTGCAGGCAGGAGCCCCAGCCCAACGAGCCTGACTGCAGTTTTTCTTTCCCTTGAGCAGATCTAATTGAAATCAGATCTCTGTGCAGGGTTAGGATTCCTCTGGCAGAGCCTGTATTGGCATTGTTTTCTTTACTATTTTCCTTATTACTGTTAGTACCAATCACCAGAACAAGGCAGCAAGGAACAGAAGAGAAATGCAACATGCTGTGAAATTGTTGAAATAATTCAAAGGTTTCCACAGGAAACATCATCTCCAAATGCTTGAACACAGCTTCCCAGATATAAATATAGAGCACGAAAAGGGATGGAGGGGGGTGGGAAGGGAGGAACAGATTTAGTGATATTAAGAGGCTAAAGCAATCAAAGAGATTTATGAATTCCATAGCTGGTGGTGTTTCCCTGTAACACACTTTGTGCAGCACCAGAGAAAGAAGCAGATGTCTCAGCAGTGCAGAAAAGCCTCTGCTAGCCCCGGGGCTGTGGTCTGCAGCACCCTCCTTGTTTTGTTTTAAGGGGGTATCATTAGTCTGTTTCTGTCTTTTTCTTGAAAGTTGGAAAACTGAGAGTTGATTACAGAATAAAAACATTCTTGGTTCATGGAGGAGCCTTCAGCATGTGCTGAGAACGGCACTGGTCAGTATCTTTCCATCATTCAAGGAAACATTTTGGTTTTAGTAGATGGCATTCTTTCAGCATAATCCATTCAAGCTAATAGCTATATCATTTTACCATGTGTATCACTTAAACATGCTGTACTTTAAATTTTTTAAATTGAAAGGTTTGTTTTTTTTTTTTTTTTTAAGAAACAAAGCCAGCTTATTATCTGATCCTATATAAGTAGTTAGATTTTCAAATTAATATTTTGGTTCCTAGGTGTAATATAATTGATTTGTAGAAATGTACATTTTAGTAATGGCTAAAGAATTGTACATTAAAACTGTTTTTTAATGGTAAAAACAATTATTCAACTTCCCAGAAGTAATGGTTACGCTTTTTGAGAGAAAATTTCTTTTTGTTAGAAGAAATGAAGCAGCTTCCAGTTTTCAGAACAATCACTTTGGAGATTTTATAATTTAGTTGAGCAAGAAAGATAAATTCTATGCAGCTACATGAATGAGAATTATTTTATTTCATTTTGGCTACAATTTTGTAAGGAGTAGGAGGGGACATTTCTGCAGCTAGTGCTACAGAGTAGACACAAATGTCCCTGCCATTCCTGGGAACAAGCAACATTTTGGAAATTAATATTTAGGTCTTTGATAGACAGACAGGTTTGAAGCGTTTGCCTTGGAAAGCTGCCTTACAAGAGCAGAAAATCCATCTCTCCTATTGTCTTCAGGAGCTCAGCAATTTCTGGGAGCTCCCAGCACCACCACCACCATGACAACTCCCTCCTCTACCCCCCCCATTGGCTCTTTTTGTCTGTAAACAAACTTTAGCTTGGCTCCCCCAATCCAGCTCTCTAATCTTCTGCCTGAAATCATTACCAGCTACTTGCAGTGACCATGCCATTCATTCTTCAGCTCACAATCACTGTTCTCATCTTCATGTAACAGTTCATCCCTTTTCTGCTTAATCAGAGGCATTAGATTTCAGGTATTCCTGGAACTGGAGGAGAGTTTTGAGGTTTCCAAATACTCCTCTTAGTAAACCTTATGATATTTTTAACAAAGAGGTCAAAACCACATATTTTTTTATTTTTAAATGTTAACAAAATACAGAAAAAGAAAGAAAAAAGAGGTGGGGGCAAGCAAGTTTCCAATGATTTTCATCTGGTGACTGAATGTCCTTTGTGCATCTGTTCAAGTATTTTGTGGTTTGCATTTACGTCTGTATTTGCTCAATTTACAGCTTTAAAAAAATCAATAGTAATGTTAGATTTTCATGAAACCAGTGTTTTTAACCCAGATCTCATGAGTAAATTAAATTTCATCCAGGCTGGATTACATCCAAGTTAGATTACAGTTGCAGGCCCCAATCCTGTGAATGCACATGAATTATTTTATGCCTTGCACTGGGACTTGAGAGACCTGGAACCTTGTTCTAGGTTTGCTAGAACCTCTCTCTTGCCCAAGTTGCTTATTGACTGAGTCTCAGTTTCTCCAATTTATTAAAAAAAAAAAACAAAAACCCACAAACAAGGAGAAAAGATGTGATAATATTCACAGTTGACTTAATGTTCATGTTGCATATACTTTTTTTTAATGAGACATCACTTACTACAGCCATATATGAGCTATAAAATAATAAAAGTGTATAAAATATAACAGTAAAACAAGCCTTATTAGCTATGCTCATCCCAGACATTCCTGAAAACTCAAGTTAGTCTGTGATAGGAAAGCTCCTATGGAGCCTTCCCTGCTTTTCCTCTTGTTCTTTGATATCCTGTTGTTTCTACATCCTCCAGCTCCTGGCATAGGCAGACAAATTAAAATAAACAAGAGCATGGCTAAATTCTTCCATGCAGGGACCTTCTTTATAGTCTGTACTTCTTTAGGGCTCTCTAAATGGAGCTGTCATATTACAAATAAATGCTAATATGAATAAATTACAATAAAGAGCTTCAGAGGAGCAAATGTTATATAAGAAAAGGGACCCACTGGAGCAGGTGGACACAAATGCTATAGTGCAACATCCAGAACAAGATTGCCTGTGTGGCTGAAAGACAATATTTGCTGTAGGCAGTTCTCTAGGCTACAGCATAAGGTAGTACATGAAATAAAAGAGGATCCTAAGCTTTGGAGACATTAAATGTGACTTTATATATTATTGCATGTCAGTGAGATGCTGTAACTGTCTGTGTATCAGCTCTGCCTCAACAGCTTTCATGCGGGGCTCAGGGAAGTTGTACCACCCTGTGTCTGCCATAAGGGCTAAGAGTTCATATATTGACTGATGCCATAGCTCAGCTGAGGTATCTCAATTTGTTCTGCCATAGTAATTTGGACTTGTTCCTAAAACCCTTGTGATCTGTGAAGGTCTCAGAAGTAGCTTGAGGGGAAATGGGGAGAAGCAGGGAATTTACCCATTTGTTCATTTGCAGCAGAATAAAATTGCAGCCAGCCAAGTCATACTGAAAAAGAATGTCAGTGAAGAGATTGCCTACTTAAACATGCAAGTATCTTAAGAACTGTCTTTATTATTCTCAATAGCGAAGGTGTTAGCACTTAAGGAGCGAGAGAAAAGGGGTTCCACTGCAACAGACCCTGTGTAGGCAGGGTAGAAAAACCCAAATCCCCAAAGAGTTCACAGTCAGCAGTGATTAACCAGCCCAAGGGCCTGAAAAGTAGGAAAGAAACATAGTACTTAACCCTTCACTGGCCTGGAAAGCAGTGTAGCACATGGCATGAACCAAATGTCTTTTGAACATTTATGAAGGTTTGTGTGTTCCTTTGCATTTTATAATTGCTACTTCACTTGTTCTTGTGATGCAGCATACCCTGATCATCATTTTGCCCCAAAATGGAGCTGAAGTTCCTCTGATCAAGCCCAAGTGTCAGGAAGTGACTATAGCAAATAAATAGATGCAAAACAGAGATGACGAAATTAATTCTATTCTTCCCAAGTGTCTTATAAGACTTCTGTCTTTATGAGACTCAGCTCTGTGAAGTAATATAGCTTATCAGATACTGAACACCAGGTATACCGAATTATGTGTATATATTCCTCATGATAACACCAGGCATATATATGTATATAAATAACTTATTTTCTATATAAAGCCTATGCATCCAATACATCTTTTACAGTGCATTGCTTTACTCTTTCCCCTCATGAAACATCAATGGCTGCAGGCCGCAGACCTCCCTTCCAATCAATGTAGCTTCATCCTTTCCTTGAAAGAAGACCATTATCCTATGATAGTTAGGTGAAAAAGCACCCGATAGGATTTTTTTTTTTTTTTTGCTGTGGCAAAAAAGATCCACTGTGATTTATGCGAGGTGCATTGGGAGTTGTCTGATGTGAAGTCAGCAGCTGAAGGGCAATGAATAATTCAGCTCTAGGATCCGTCACATCATCTCTCTTCCCATGTTATTGCTGTCTTTACGTAATTGCAAAGTGAAAAATAAATTGATGTCATAAAGAAAGCTTCATAATTTGTCTGGAAATACACATAAGAGTTATAGGTACATTTCTGCTGCTTTGTGAGACCTGCATGATCTTACTGTGTGCAAAATTAAAAATGTGTCTTTATTAGCACCTTCTCTAGGGATAGATGGGTGATCCATGTGGCATGACATCTTTTACACTGGTGTTAGTAGCCTGCACTAATAGGGAATGATGTTTCTGAATTGCTTCTTTCAAGCACTCCCGTGTCATTTCACCTGCTCTGTACTTCCCTGGCAAAGCTTTAATGCAGACTTGCAACTGGGGCATCTGCCTGTACCTTAAGGGAAACTCTATTTTTTGAACTGTGGACAAAAATAAAACTGGGTGGGAGGGTTCTCCTGCCTCAGGAGAGATTTGGGAAGCAAAGTTGGGTATAATGTTACAGTTTTTACTCTGTACATCCAGAATGAGGAACCCAAAAAAAAGACAGGATTTGGTCAGTGGGCTCACTGATTGTGTGATGTAAAAAGCTCATCTGGCTGGCTAGATATGCACACATGGAACTGTACATCCACACATCTGTTTTCATTGTGTTCTTGGTGTTTAGAGGAGTTGGTGAGTGGAGGACCCACTTCAGGGATGCTTCCTATTCCTGTAGAGTGGGGTGACAGCTGGTACTGACTCACAAGATTCAGATTTTATGAGAACCTGGAATCTTCAAAAAATTGTGCACTTAGGACTGGAATTTTGGGTTTGGCCACTTTCGGAGGTACAGCTGAAAACTGGGGTTTGGATCAGGACCAAAGAAATTGGGATGTGAGCTGGAAAAAGATCTGACTTAATTTTCCTTGTTGTATAGTGAAGAGTGCATTATCCATCATTGTGTTTCAGTGTGCTCTGTGCTCTATGCCTTTCTTGCTCTTGTTATCTCATGACTGGAAGAAAAAAACAACAACTTTGATTTATTTCTGCCTTTTAATCTGAATTGTTCCAAAATATGTCATAACCACCTCCAGCCTCTGACTCTCCTGACTTCCTTATAAAGTACAATCCCTCCACTGTTCTTGACTTTGTCCTTGCCTCTCTAACGTGAGACTGATGTGAGCAAATGCTGTTTCTTAGGAAAGTTCTGAGTCAACAATGTGAGCTTTTCAAAGGAGAATGAATGCAATCTGTGAACTGAATTGGCAATACAGACAGATTAGAAGAAATGGTATGCAATACCCAGATCATGCCATTTTAATATCTGAAGATGATTGCTTTTAGGAAGGAGACAATAGGTTTAGCATAGAGGTGACAAAACATATTCTTTTTGCCTTTCCTCTTGGTAAACAAACTTCTTTCAGAAATGAAATGAAGCTGTATTATGCAACAGTGATGGAAAGGAGAAGATGTAGCATGAGGGCTGTCCTCCAATTGGTGAGATAATGGGTATTTACTGAAGGGAACCAGTGGGCTGCAAGGACCTTCTGATACCTTGGATACCTTTGAAGTGTTCCATGGTTTGTGTGTGTTGTTTGTTTTGGGGGTTTACTTTATTTTCTTTTATTATTATTATTTGTATTAATTGCTTTTCTCAAAAGCCAGGTTACCCAGAATGTCATCAGTCCTAGTGCCAAACATTCCTCAGAAATGAGTTTTCAAGGAGGGATGGTGAGAGCAGCAGAGAAATGCTGAAAGAAGGGATGAGACCAAGAGCAAAGGGATGTGAGTGGTAATGAAGTCTGGAAGAAAATTATTCAGTTAGCATATAAGATCTGAAATTCTTAGCAGTTAGGTAAAACACCTCTGCTAAAAACTAATTCTGGGTTCTCTGTACTTCCAGATGATGCTTTGAGATCCGACTTTTCCCAAATCCTTTAATTTGTCCCTGTTGTTCTCTTCTAGCCCTGCCTTGGAAGGTGGGGGGTTGTTATGTCAGACTTGGCTTTCTTACCCTTCATAATGATATTATTCCAGAGAAAGAATTTACTCTGTTGTACACTCTGTTTTTCATCATCTGATGTAATGGAGGAGTGGGATAGGCTGATAATGGGGATAATATAGTTGTTATTATTGCTTCTGGATGCTTGGGGAAAAGGTCTTGACAGGAGAATAAAAAATGGGGAGTGTAGAGACTGCAAGCTGGACCGTAAAGCAGAGTATTCTTGTTTATCAAATCCTCAACATCATATGTGACTACCCTGCCATGATCTATAGTATCACCAACCTACATAAATTGGTTGTTAACCCAGCCTAAAAACCCATGAGCTTGATTAATGCTCACAGGTTTATTGTTTCTAAAAACCATTCCAATTTTTTGATTTTGTTTATGGGATCCAGGCCTTCAGCACATGCATTTTGAGACCTTTCCCAAGCAAAGTGACTCTGTGAAACATCCTGCATTGACTTTAGGGAAGAAAAAAAAAAAAATAGCAAAAAATATTGAAACCTAAGTCATTACAAAGTTACTTCAGCCAAAGAACTGGAGCTCTTTTAGGAAACAAAAGTTTTCCAGGCTGTCAGTAACACAGTGGAGCTTCTTGCACTGCAAGAATTTTGGACTTAGCAGTTTCTTATTGAGTTAAAATAGGACAGAAAAATAAAAAGTAAAATTTTGGAGGTTGCTTTTTCATTTATTGCTACTGCATCTGGGTTTTTCTTTTTGGTTGTTCATTGGGTTTTTTTGTTTTGTTTTTCTGCTGGGTCCATTAGTCTAATGCCTGCCCCACAAGGTGATCCTCCCTCTCCTTGGCCCTTAGCTCAGATTCTCCTGCTTCATTCAGTGCTCTCTATTCCCTTCTGTATTTTCACTCTCTCTGTGGTATTTCCTACAATTCTAGAAAGTGAGCTTCCTCTAGGTCTTGCACCAGCATCCTTCTGATTGCAAAGGCAACTCTGTCCCATTTTCCCTTGTGATCTGCTTCTAGCCAATATATCTACCACTGGAGGACAAGAAGTGACAGCTTTTGCTCTCACTGCCTTAAATGACCCTGCAGCAAAGCAGTTTTGTTTCTTAAGTCCTATGACACAACAAATTACAAGTTCAAGGCAGAGGTCACTACAATGGTAAGTGATAGGAATTACTTCTCTAGCTCAAGCATAGGAATAATGTTTTCTAAGTTTCCTGGAAACTTACTGGTAATCAAAGCAAAAGCTTACCCATATGAGCAGTCCTGCATTACTTTTCTGTGGAAATAAAGAAGTGACAAAGATATGATACACAAAATTTGAAGCTAGCTTCCAAAGACAATATTTTAAAGTGTAAGGCTATTAAAAAAAGGGTAGCAAACCTGCCTGCCCCCACACCTCCCCAAGAAGTGTCCTTTATAATATTTTTCTAGAAAAAGTGCTTTGCTTGAATATAAAATCAGAAGCAAGTAGCAGCCTCCTGCTTATCCCTATACCAGCACTCTCAAATATTCCAGGGACTGTAAATAACAAGGACTCACTTATCTTCACAGAGGCAATGATATTGGCCTTGAAAACACTTACCTGTGGTCTTGGATTTTCAGCAGAAATATTCCTCAGTGCATTATTGCTGCTCATTGTAAGTGCTGAGTTTCCAGTGCTTCCACCATTCACATTGAAGCTTGGAGTCTTCTTCCAATTCCTCATCTGGAAATGGTTAAGATCTACTTTTTGAATGCAAAGACATCAGAAAAACACAAGAATCAAGTATTTTAGCTTATAAACAAACAAACACACTCTTGCATATGCTGCCTTGTAGTTGGTCATACTAAAAGTAAACCAGAGCTGTCACCTGAATTCAGTTTTATTACATGTACCTTTAACACTAAGAAACTATAATCCAGTACAGGATTAGGTGAGAAGAGTCTAATCCAAACCAGTAGTTGACTTTGTATTCCTTTTTATGATGTCAAATTTCTAGTAGTTCCATGAAAAGTTATGTAGATGCTTTCCTGTTGTGGATATGGTCATTTCATGTGCATGTTACTTGGGCTGTGCTCTCTTGGATCTGTTTAGAATAGTGGAAAAAAAAGAAAAAAAAAAAAAAGTACTTTTATATGATACCACAATAGTTTTGTAAAAAATACATAGAAGGGGAACCCCCCCCAACAATTCAGCAGTTGTGAGTTGTGTTCTTAGTTTAATGTGGAAAGCAATCATGTGTTTCTTATAAAGCCTGTTTGGGGAGGGGACTGGGAAATGGGTTTGTTTGTTTTTATGCCTGGTTTAGTTTCCTAGAAACACTTTTCTTTCTATTTGGACAAATAGTTGCAGTATAGTATTGCTGAAACCTGGCCTACTGGTTCCAGTTTGCTGTGAGTCACAGGGATAAATAATACAATCTCTGAAGTTCAGTATGCTAAGAAAAATCTGCAAGGACCTATGGGAGCTGTAGGAACGTAACCTTTCTGCTTCAGCTGAAGCAGGAAAAACAACAGGTTGGAGCAGAGACTTTAAGATGTTACTTTATTGCTTCTGTTGTTGTTTAGCATCACCAGAAATTGTGTAGCCCAGGTTGCTAGCTTTGAGGCTTCAGTCTCAGTCTCCATGTACAGCAATTTCATTGATCCTTATCTAGACAAGAAGCTTGTTTTGCTACTAGGATTAAAATCTTTTTTAAGAGAGTGATCAACGCAACCCATGTTCTTTCCTCCAGTGCAAAAATATACAGTAATTAAAAATATTTCTAGGCAGTGGGTATTGGTGTGTGAGACTGAGAGAAGTTCAGCACTTCTTTGAAGAGAAAATGGAATCCCCATAACAGAAGAGCTTATAGTCAACTATTTAAGGTCAAGAATGCTGCAACATTTGGGTCATTTGGTCCATGTTGCCAGTAAGAACCATTTAGTATATGACTCTTCCAAGCAAACTCTCTTCCCAGAAAACTCAAACGAAATGAAACTGGAGCATTTAGTTCAAGCCTCTAATGTAGCATACTAATTTGTCTGTAAAAATTAATTAGTGTAAGGAAGAGTAACATACTGTGGGCCAAACTCTTTGGTGACTTCAATGGGAGAAGTGTGTGTATACCTGAGGGCAGTGCTTAGATGGCCCTTTGATCTTAACTTTTGGAGCTCAAGTGCCAAAATTTATTAAAGATTAATTCTTAGAACCCATTTTTAGAATATGGACAGCCATTCCTAGAGGCAGATGTACCCACCCTGTGGCTGAGGGAAATGTGACCACTTCAGAAAGCAGTTTCACAAGGCTGGGAACCTTGACAGTGTTAAGATGTAGCTGCAGACCCTCTAACACCACTTCTTCCAGGAAATAGGCACCTGATTTCTGTTCTCATGTGATAACTAAATGGTGCCGTCCCTTGGTACAATGAGGAAAAAAAAAAGATAAGTTGTATAAAGACTTGCCCAGTTATGTCAGTAATTTTCTGCAGACATTCATAGTTAAAGAAAATAGAACATCCCTCAGCTATGGGGCTTTATTAATTGATTTTTTTTTTACTCTCTTTAATTGTTTTATTTTTTTTATTATTATTCTAAGACTTTTTTTTTCTCCTCCAGTCCCTACATCTTACACCCATCCCTACTGTGGGGGTTATTGACACCAAGGGTGACTAATTCAAGATAAGTGGCAGTGCCCTTATGGGAACAATAGGTTGTGCTACAGCTGAGTATTGATAGTAATATTTTTAACCATGTGTCCTTTTGGGCTCATTATTAGCTTGGGCTGCAGGATCTAAGTTTCTGATATCAGCTGCCTGCCTCCTCTCGCTTAAATGCTGCAATAAGCTATTATTTTTTGTAGAATATCAGTGGATATCTTTGGATATTTATGGTAGTGATAAAGATATTTCATTGTATCATTGTCATAGCATCAAATATCACCTGGCAGTATTTGATGTATGTGTTATCATCACTCTTCTGAACAGTGCTTTCATTCCTATTTTTCAGATGACAGGTCAGGTAAACCCACAAAACTCTCACAGAAATAAAGTATCAGGTGCCTAAGGTTTTTACTGTCTGTTTACAGTGACGTGGGAAAAGAAGCTTCTCCAGGCTGAGAAGCTCTTGCATTATGTGTCCTGTTATTGGCTCTCTTGTTCTGGGAGCTCTGTCCCAAGGAAAACTCTGACTCATGATCAGAGATTTCTGGTCAAGCAGCTCTGCTACAGGTGGAGGGCAGAGTTTCTCTTAGAGCAGGTAGAAGATGATACATTACTATTTGTGCTCAGCATGAATAAAGGTGTCAGATGGCAGAGGTATATGTGTAAATAAATATCTTTGGGAAATTCTGCTTTGATTTCCAAGGGCTGTATCCAACTGAGTAATGACATTACTGTTGTTTGTGAATGAGCATTTCACTAATGTAAAACAATTCCCTTTTTAGCCATACAGTTTTCCAGTATAGGTATCTTATTTATTTAATAAAGGGAGTTTATTTGCCCACTCTTGGGATAATGTAATGTGAGCTCATGACTCTTCCCTCTCCAAATGGTGTCAGTGCAGCACTTCTGGATTTGTCAGGTCTGAATGGTCAGGGTGATGCTCACAGAGTCCCAGCAGAGTCGTGGTTCAAGGACTTCCCTCTTCTTTTTTGGCAGAAAGAGTATTGGATGCTGATGCAACATCCTAGTTCTTCCTTCACGTATCTCTTCAGCTGCTCAGCAGCTGAAGAACTGACAGAATTAAATTACTTTGCTGCTGCTGCTATTAACAAAGAGTAAAGAGAAACTGTTACATCTGGCTCCACTTCTTTGCCAGAGTCTTCCTTTAATTGTTTTCTAATTTGAAGAAAACCACAAATGACAAGATAAAACTCCTAGAAATGTAAATACAAGAGTCAAATTGTTCTTGTCAGATTTCTAGTTCACAAACCATGGTAATGTGATTCTGCATATCTGACCAATAAATAAGGATTGCAGAGGATGGATGCTGTTGATTTCTTTCTCCACATTCACAGTCCCCTCACTGACGGTCACAAAAATTGTTTCATTTGGAAGAGCACAGAACATTCTGAATTTGAGAATCCAGCCTGACAGCTGCAGGTTTCTTTAGCATCTTTCCAGGACGTTCCTCCTTAGCAGTAAATTGGGAATCCAGTTTGAGCTGGCTGGGAAAGGTTTTATTTATCCTCTGCCAGTTTTACAAGGATTTTATTGTTTTGCATTCCTCATTTTAGTCAGGTAATGGTGAAATATTTTTGAAGAATGCATAAAGTTTCACAGACTGTGGTATGAAGGGTCATCCAATGTCTAAATGTATGATCAGTCAGTAGTTATGATCTCTCATGAAAAATACAAATGAAATAGTACCACTAGTCAGAGATTTTTCTCTACTAATTTTACAAAGAGTTTGACTCTCAAATAGGAAATTTAGAGCTAAGTAGTCTTCACCAACAATCTGTTAAGGAACGAGGTTTCTCCTTTTGAATGTCCATATGAACAGCACAGTTAATGTTAATTTACAAATCGTTTGTTAGTCAAAAATAAGAAGTTAAAGTACAGAAAAGGAAACAAAACCTGCAGCCAACATCTCATTTCAAATTGATGTGTGACACTTAACTTACAGTCATGGCCCTGGGCTCCTCTGGCCACGTTTACACAGGCAAATAACAAAATCCACTAAGGGATTCCATGACTGAAAGAAATTCCCAGGTAAAGTAAGGACCTCTTATTCCTTTACAAACATATTGAAGCCTTCCAGCTCTAGCAGTGTCTGGCAGACAGCTGACCCTTTTGTGAGATGTCTCTGCTGCATCTTTGAATGACACAGTTGGCCAAGTTGCTGAAACTCCTATATTTTCCTTGAAGTCCTGCCATCGTGGAGGTTAAATGCCTTACTGAGCTGATCCCTACCTGCTGCGTGGGTCAGCTAGCAGGTCAGTTTAGAGGACAGCTTGTTAGGGCATTTACCAAAATGCTGCTTTTCCAATCTGTTTGAGTTTGGTTTGTTTGCCATGGAGTTCTTGCAGGGAAGCTAAACATCACTAGTGATGCAGCTTAAAAACAGAGCTGCACGAGAGGAGCAGAGCCCTGGGCTGGGGAGGGGGGGTGTGAGGGGGGGAAGAGGGGACTGCAGCCAACGAGCACCAGTAGAAAGTGCAGCTGTCATAGAAAAGAGAGAAGTTAAAAAGGGAATGGGAAAAAAAACAAACCCTGACTGTCCCTCAGGAGCCGGGGCTGCTGTCGTTCCAAATGCCGACAGCTTTCCAAACCCAAACCAAAGCTATAAAATATGAAATATAATGAGGAAAAGTTGGCACTCACCCATGTGTAGCTGTCAAACTAATAAAAACAAAACTATCTGGCAGCTGGCACTTAGGTGCTGCGAGATGCCAGCTCTGGACTCCTGCAGAACAGGTCTTGCCTTTGCCTCCTACTTCTGAGTGTTCACTAGATTTTAAAATGTGCACCAGAGGATGAGGAGATGAATCCCCATGTCAAGGCAGGCCTTGAGTTTTGAAATTATAATCTCCAAATTGTGTGCCCTTTCCCACTTTCCCCTCTTAGGGAGGACAGACAGAAAAAGGGTGTTGTAGACTGGATGTTACCACATTTTGGTTCCACTTTCCCTGTTATTTATTTGGTATGCACTAGTCTAAATTGTTGAGATGGCTCTAGTGGATGGAACTGACTTGCTTTTGATGTGGACAGTAAGCAGATTTGGTGGCACAAAGCTGGCAAAAGACATAACCCCAAATCAGGACTCTTATCAATATTCTAAAGCAAATCTCAAAATAATAATAATAATAAATAAATAAAAATGTACCAGACCATCTAAGAATCAATCAGAAGTGAGATTCATGGGGTAGAGGACATGACCAGCCTTTTCCTATATCAGTGTTGGCACAGGTGTAGTTTCTTTATGTAGCAATAATTACTTCTGGACAATTAGAAAGATGAAAAGGTCAAAGCAGCTGATGGTTACACTCCTGCATTTCCACTCGATGATAGTCAAGGTGTTTACTCTGGATTAGATTTAGACTGGATTTGGTGTCTTAAACACCTTAGTGGTTTGGTACGGTTTGAGTAAGGCACTGATTTGTCCTTCATATTCCACAAGAAGTCAGGGCATTCACCTGGACTGGAGCATCTCATTTAGTTTGCTCCAAAAGGGATCCCACTCATTTAGAGGAACCACTCTGGAAAACAATGTATGTTGGATGGAGAAAAGCAAAGGATTCCCTTCAGAGCAACACCAACCTGAAACACCAGCATGGACACAGTTGGGGTGCTTCCTGATGCTTTGAGCAAAGAATATTTTTAAGGACATGATGTGTCATTTAGGAAGCATCTGGGCTGTGAGGCTCTGGTTTTTCAGCCAGTGCTCAGTCCCCAGCTCTGGCTGAGAGACAGATTGCTTTCCAAGTCAACACTAGCAGGGTAAGGTACTGTGTTTGGGAAGGGATCATGGCAAACCTAGGCCTTTAATTCCAATGCAATCCTGAGCACACGTGCTTTGTGCCTCCAAACTTCAGGAATAAATAGCTACCTGCAATTGCATTGTAGGCAGATTTTTTACATCTTCTCTGGAAACTGCTCCTCCTTACAAGAGTCTACATTGAGTGTGTCTCTTCACAGACAAATTGCTCCATGGAATCTCCTGTGATTCTTCTCCTCTGTAGCTGAGAAAGTATTTGTTCATTTTTATGAAGAGCAACCTCTCAATGGTTAGAGCAAACAGACCATCCCTCAGGCACCTGACAGTCATGGCAAACAGACAAGTTTGTCAGTAAATGACAGTGTCCCTGTAGAAAACAGTTTGGTACAGACATTCAAGGGCACAGAGCAAAGCTTTCCATTGCAGGGACAACACATTCGTGGCTGGATGCAGCCTGCTTTGCTTCTCTGCCAGCAAAACTGACTATGTGTTAAGGGTTTGGGAATTTCTACTGTTTTTAACAAAACAGATTCCTTCTTAGTTGCTTTGATTTTGTCAGCCATCTCCTGACAGCTTTCATTGGCTCTCAACCAATCTATACAACTCATCCCACTGCCTCATGGGCTCTGGTGGTAATAGAGGCAACCTGCTTCTCATCAGAAAGGCCGACTTGGTTCTGTGCACTTCAGTTGTATAGAGCATCACAGACAAATAAAACCAATTTTCATTTGCAAGGATCTTCTTTTTCATACTACAGTATCTGCAATCAAAGGCTTCCTAGTTAAGGGAATTCTGCACACAGGCACTTACTAATGCCATGCTTCCATCTCAGATCAGAAATAAAGATGGCCATGAATGATCCTCTCTCCTCTGAAACAAATTCACCATGTGCACGTGCAGGTTATCCCAGATAGCTCTTCAGCAGCATTTCCATGGGCTCAGAGTTTATGGCTGGAAGGAAATTTTCATTAAAAATAACTCATGTGAAGATGTGATCTGTCATAGCTAAGCTACTAATGGTTAGGTGTAATATATGTAAAGAGGTATGCTATATATTTTTTATCTGGCTCTTATGTGTAATTAAGGTTGCTGTAGAAAGATTTGCTTCCAATTCACTCTGCCTGTGGGTCTGCCTAATGTCTGTTAAGACATCCCTGGTTTATGTCATGTGTTGCAATAAGGAGGCTGTTGGAGTTCATTCTTACCTATCAATATAATAAAGGATCAAAAATTAAAGTGTATATATAGCAAACATGAAGATCCAAGTTAAGCTGTAAAACTGGTTAATCTGGGCTTAAACCATGGCACCTTTTCACTTACTGGACTTCTAAATTGTATCCATGGAATTATTTTTTTCTAACAGCAGAGATTACCTTAATTTTTCACACAAGGGATGTTGCAAACCCCAGTGAAGGGAATTTCAGCCTGGTTTCAGATATGGACTATAGCCAGTGAGAGGAACCCACTTCTGGAACCTGCTTCTATGAAATGGGGAAGACTGATCTCATTTTAGCCATCAGAAAGTGTGTGTTCATGCTAAGCTAGCTGACCCGTGTCCCACAAAGCTCAGCTGTGAGAAAAACATGCTCAGAGTCAGACTAGAAATATGTTGAAAAAATTGCAGACGTACCTACCTGCTTTTCTCCACACAAGGTTGAAGGAAATTTAATGAGATTTCAGGATAGAGCCAGGACAGCAGTATGCAAATTCCATTGAAAAAGTCAGAGCTGAGACAGAAGTGTGATCCACAGAGGTGCTCTCTGAGGCTGCAGATGCTTTGCCAGATAGGAGATTTGCAAAAAGGGAGAGCTTGAACAATGAGCCATTCAGGATGACTGCACATGGGTCATTTTGGCTGTAGAAAGAATCTCCTCTGGAGAAGATATTCTTTCCTCACTTTTGAGAGAGGGAGACAAAGTAATGTCCCTAAAACAATGTCTCAGAAAGACCTTCTAGGGAGGTTTCTCTTTAGCCTCATTTGAAATGCTAGAAGCCCAAATTTTTGTGTTTTTTTTTTTCAATATATGCTTGCAAGGATTCAATATCATCAGAGGGTGTATGAAATTCTCCCTGACAATTATGGGGGTTCCACCCACAGATCAAAACAAACAAACAAACAAAAACCAACAAAACCCCCCAAGCAAACAAAGAAAAAGAAAACAGAAAAAGAAATAGCACAAGAAGAAAGAAAGAATAGCTCCCTGTCTTTCAGCAGCCCAAGCCCCACAATTGTACTGTGCCAAAGGCTGCACAGCATGGAACTTGCTGTGATCATTCCCATCAGAAAACAAAACTTTTTGCTAGGAACAACTCAGAAGATTTTGCATGGGTAGTGCCTGCATGCACCCAAATTAGTAGCAGGTGTTTTAGCCTATTGTATGTTCGTTTTGTGGTGGAAAGAAAGGACTGCCAGGTCAGTGATAGAAGGGCTTCATGCCTCCTTTCTACCCCGCTCTGTTTGTCAGTTTCCAATCCTTCTGGAATTGGCCATCCTGCTTGCTCTCTTGTCATCAGTACCATCAGTAATGGTTTCCTTGCTTCGGGTATGGGTCGGGTTGTTCTCCCTGCCAGAATGCTTTGGAAGGAAATCATTCCAAGTCAGCCTAATGCCATAACAAGCTCTGCAACAGCTGCAGCAGTGATATGCTGGCAAGCTGTGTTGACCTTTTAAAATGAATAAAGAATGACTATTTCCACAGTACATATAACTCTTGCCCAAACCCTATCTCTGTGCCCAGACAGCACAAGCATGATGCTGAATTTGCAAGGAAGCACTTTTTAGTTTTCCTTTTTTTTTTTTTTTTAATGTCAGATTTTACCAAAACTTGTAAAGTTATTTTCCAATGGTTAATTCTCTGGAGTCTGAAGTCAAAATAGCCCATTCTAGAAAAGGCAAGCAGGCTCTGAGTGGTTAAGGAATTTTAAAATGATCATACAATGCACTTGTAATGGGCATGAGAATAGAATAAAACCTGGAACTTTCAGGTCTCAGTTCCCTGTTAATCCAAGCTCCATCCTTTAAAGAAATGTGTAATTGAATACACAGTGTGAGTATATGGGGATGCTTTTCAACACTGATGTCTAGAGATTTCCCAAGCCAGAGAATCTGAAACCCAGATCTTGTTTGCCAGCCACTTAACAATCTCCTCCACAGGTTTTTCTTCCATCAAACAACTACTGCTGTCCTCTAAGCCAGGATGTGCCTTGGTTACCCTTGATGAAAAAGTAGACAACACCTAAGCTCACCAAATCATGGCAATGCAGATAGCAGAGCACTCCAATTCTAGAGCTGTGTGGAGCTGTACAGATAGTTAAGGTATGTACTGAATTTTAGCCATTTCAGTGGGGCAGTAGGAAAAATCCATCTATTGACCCAAAGTATAAAAGACACCAAGCTTATGGGAAAAAAAAATGTTTTTCCATGTTGTGACTGCAAATCAGGAGTGTGGACTTACTGAAGCAGCAATTTTCTTGCTGGAAAGAGCATTAGTTTAACAAAGTTTTGATCACTAGGTAGTTTTTTAACTGTTTCAAAGTATCAAAATGCTTTCCTCCAATATATTCCAAATCAAAAAATACTTTTTCTGACTTTTTGCAACAAAAAAGTCACTCATTGCCTACAAAAATAGTAATTATTAAACATTTTAAAACTTTTGAGACAAAATGTTTCACTTGGCCTGTACTGTGTGTCCCACCCACATTATCTAATATGATAATTATCATATTAGACTTTCATCCCAATTCAGGATACAACTTATTTTCAAAAACTGTGACTACCTTCGTGGCTGAAAAAAAAATTTCCCACCTAATGTTAACGTCTGTGTAAGAACACAAAAGTTATTTTTCATGATGATGCACTAAAAATCCAGTCTGTTGCCAGTGAATCATTAAAATGGGCTTGCTTGTTGAACTTTCTATAATTCTCTAGAAAAATTCTTGTTTTCTTCCTCACTCTGTACAGGCAAACATTGTACTTGGGAGAGATCATGGTCCATACAGAGAGGAATGCTGAACCCAAGCCAGATGTTTGTAAACCTTAACTTTGAAATGTGGTACAATACCACAAGCTGTCAAGTTGTGTAAAAGCTTTAGCAAAGACAAAACCAGAATGTAATATTTACCAGATGAGATTTCTCTGTAATCTTGTTGGAATTCTGGGAGTATCCAACTTTCATAGATTTTGAAATGAGACTTGTATCATTTTTTTTTCTTTTCTTTCTCTCTCTCTTCTGAAGAGGGATAATGAAAAAACCATACTAATAAAAAGGAAATATTTTACATGGGCAAACAATGAACTTGGAATGTCCTTGGGCAATTTCAGATGGGTATATATTTCTTAGGAGACTGAATCCCATGGTAGATGAAGATTTCAGGCATCATATTTCCTGAAAAAAAAAAATCTTCTATTTTTGGAACAATTTACTAAATTGGTAGTAAGTTGGACAATACCACAGTATTAAAAGTGCTATTCATAATGCCAGAATTATTGCAGTAACATATGTTAAAACAGTGCAAAACTATCCAACATATTTTACATCTTTTGCCAAAAATAATTTCATTCATCCATATAAAAAGATGAGTAAAGTATTTCACTACTTGAATTAAATACATACAACTTGATACTACATATGACTCAAAATACTAAGTCAAGGAGTCTAAGGTGATGGGTTATTTGCTCTCTATTGAGAAATTTCTTATCCTTTTGGTTACCTGCTTTTAATTTTTGAGAGAATCCAACAGTTTCAAGGTGCTGGTATCCCATGAGACCTCTTCTCCCCATTGATTAAGAACATAAGACCTGTCTACAGAAGTGACCCCAGAGGTTTTACACCACTCATTTAGCTGAAGAGGAGTTGGATTATGGCTAATGAGAAGATGCTGAGACCTCACCTGGGAGCAGGGAATGGGTAGATGATTCCCCACCCTACTGGGATATTTTTGCCTCTGAGCCTCAGGTTAATAATATCTGAGATGTGGGAGCAACTACTTGTCTCAGCTGGCAGATGACCAAGAAGGGATTCTGTTCAGCTGCCATTATTTATTGCAGCCACTGGGTGCTCAATATCATCATGGATTGGACTGGCAGGGATTGTGCTGTAGAATCTGGGATTTCTCCAGTACTTTGATTCACCTCTCTGGTACTTACATATGCTGTAAGAGATACATAGAATATACACTGTGGTGGTGAAGAAAATGTCTGTGGAAAGAGTGCCTGAACTGGTGCCACAAGTTTTGTCTTTTTCACGATATCCTGAAGATCCAAAAATAGCAAACACACAAATCTGCAAGGAATGATGGGATATTTTGGGATGTTACATTGGATCTGGTTCCCAGCATCAAGGAAACAAGAACACTGCATTCTGTTGTATCTCTGCTAAAACATACCTGGGAGCAGTGATTTGTATCACTTTATACTCACCAGAGTCATAGAGATGGTTGGTTGTGCTGCTTTATTTTGCTAGTTGTGCCAATAACAATTGAATTTAAGGATTTCATTTTCCAGGAAGTCTCCATCCAGCTACTGAGTCAGTGTCACATCATTTGCATGCTCAGACAATAGAATGTGAATATACAAATAACATTTGTGTGCACAAATCAAGTCATTTGCATTTTATGTAATTTGCATTGCAAATCGAGTGCCAGACTTTCAATATTTGGCTCTCATTAAGGCTATAAAATAGAGGAAAAGAAATACTGAAATCTTGTGACCTTTTTGGAACATTATAAAACAGTATTATTGACATCCATCCAAGGGTACTGAGTTGCATGGAGAAAGCAGTCTATGGGTCTATATTCATCCTAATCTACTTCAGACAAGCAGAAACCCACGTTAGATGGCAAAGTTACTTCCGAAGTAATATATGGGAACAAATGCTTCTCCAGGTTGTTTATTCAAAGTACATGAAGTAGATATCTGAAATACCCAGAAATATAGTATATGACTAATTTTCTTACCACTGTGTTGTTGGATCCCTGCACCTGCCCCCATCATCCTGGAGTACCAGGATTCTGTAAGATCAGCTGACAGCTAAGTGGGCTTTTCAGTACACGACTTGGGCACAAGTTTACTCATTCTGAGTAAACAGTGGCTTCCATTTTCTCCCATAGTTGCTGGTTTAAGATTGTAATGAGAGTTCCCACACAGCCACTCTCCAAGCTCCTGGGCAAGATTTCAGCTGGAATAGTTTCCTCATAATGGAGCATGGTCCTTTATTTGAATGTCATTCACTTGATTCCTTTCCTAAAGACCTCACCCAGTGGGACTTCCACAAGCAAAAACCTTGCAGGACTGCAGCCTGAATTTTGCCAGGAAAAATGTGTATTTGCTACATGATTAATAAGTCATATGTGATCAGGAGGCAGCTTGCTTCCTTTATTTTTTGTGACAACAACTCCTGGAAACTCTCTAATTCTAGGAAAGGATTAGAATTGTCTTTTCTGATTGAGCTGGATGAACAGATAGGACTTGTCATGATTGGATCAAGGTCACATATCACCCACTTCACTACCCAGCATTCCAGATGTTTTCACAGGAAAATGAGGAATCCCTGATGTCTGCAATTGCTGTCCATTTTTCACAAAGAATATCTGGGGATATCTAAGACCCCAGAAGATAGAAATGGGCATTAAACTCAAACCAAGTTCAGCATCCCTTATGGAAGCAGAGTATTTTTGCAACACTTAGTTAGCACTCGTTTCCCATTTTTGCTGTAGGGATGGAAGTGTCTTTCTTATTACTGAGAAGCCAGAGATAAAGGCCCAAAATGTCTATATTTTCAAAGTGGGCATGCTGGTTTTCATCACTGCTATAGATAAGAAGATAGAAGGGAAATGTTCAAGATCAGTGAAGATTTGGGTGTGATTTGCCTTTGAATAGTTTCATTCATCTCAAGGTGAGCTAATACAGCTTGTGCTAAAAGGATGTGTAGAAGGACACTGCGGATGGAGAGTGAGGAGGTAGGAGTGCTGTACTAATGCCTTTAAAATCACTTTCTACAAAGCAGATTGTTAATTTAGACTTGTTTTCTTAGCTGCTATTTTAAATGGAAAACTGAGACAGAAGACACATGAGATGTAATAATTACCCATCAAGACTTGACTCTTTTTTTTAAAAAAAAAAGGAAAAACAACTACCTGAAAACAGAAATAGAAGCTGGGAGGAAATAGGAAATTTAATTCATTTATTCAGTGCTGGTATTAAGGGAAAACCAAGGTTAAAAAGGAAAAAAAAAAAAAAAGACTTTGCAGAGCTCTAATAGATATGCCAGATCCTCTCTTTTGCTTTCAGCAATTGTGGTGCATATTGCTGGCAGTGGTTCAAAGAAATGAAGTGCTCGTTCCCTGGGAATTGTCTTTCACACAAAAAAAGTAATTAGGGAAATAAAGGAATATGATGTATTAGAAAATGGGAGCCATAACAAACTACCAAGTAAGCTGCCATGGCTAATTCTTCTGAACATTCTTTTAACTGCTCTCAAACTTGTAAATGCATCCCAAATATTTCATACTTTCTCTCTCTCATCGAAAAATTCTGTCTGGCCCATCTGATGAGGGCAGAGATGTCAAACATCTAAGTGTGTATTGTGTGTCCTAGTGACAAATATGTTCCCTTGGTGTAGGAAAGGGGCCAGAAGGTACAAAGGGAGAGAGAGTAATCTATTTATAACTTTTACAATGCCTGTAAGAAGAGATCTTGGGAACTCTTCTCCTAGGGTGGCTGATTGTACTCTCTCTGATGTGGACTCTGCTAAGTATGGGTAGGAATTCTATTACTGACCACTACAAAGGGCTGTGTGGTTTAGTTCAGAATATAAAATTCATATTATGAATGCTGTATGGGGAAGGTGGAGGGGGAGGGAAGTACTATTAGCCTTCTGAAGAAGAGGAGGCTCTCATGAATAATGCAGCAGTGGCTCTCCAGGAGTCACACAAATGGATCAGATTTAAGATTCCTTTCCCCGTGATAAGATCATCCACAGGGATGCTTTACATTTCTGCAGCACTTCCCAGGTGCAGATCTCAAACTACTCCAAAGCCCATAAAGGACTGTACTTTCACAGAACTGGAGAGGCTGACAAAAGTTAATACACTGCAAGTCCAGGCATGGGGAAAGGGTAGAAGGATGAAAAACAGGAGCTGGTCACTAAGTTTGCACAGAGACAGCCCAACCCAGCTGTTACCCCTGGTTTGTGCTGTGTTTTGTTGGAGTGTTGTTTGCCCAGCCCTTCTCTCATTTGTCAACACAGTAGTCCATGAGGGTCTGATGAAGTTCATGTCAGTGACTGTCCCAAAATAAAGGTTTTAGAAAACTCCAGGGCAATTTGGTACCTAAAGTCAGATGCCAGGCACTCAGAGCTGTCAGTGTCATTACCAGTGATTTTGCCTGGCATAGCCTGGACATAAGCAGCCAGAGGCTCTCAGGAGATCTGAGAGGTATCAGCTGAGAAAGATGAGCACCTCAGGCCCTATCCTGGTTGTGGTCCCAAGACAGTGGCTGGGGATGGCTGGCAGTGCTGCAGGGACCACTCCTGCTGAGAACAAGTGCACTTGAGTGGGTGCCCATGGACCTTGATGCCAGAGAGAGCTTCTGCACTGCTCACTGCAATGTATCTCACTGCTACCAGCACCTTAGAGGTCAACACTGGATACAGAAATTAAAACTCCCTGGGAGAAACACATAACCCAGAACTCAGAGTCCCATCAGATGTGTGCCAGAACTGTGGCAGTTTAGAAAAAAACCAAAAAACCAAAAAACCCCACAAACTTGAATTAATGGCAGCAATAATGAAGTGGTAACACATCTTTAGGCTAAAAAATATCCTTGAGAGTCTCTGCTAATACCATCTTCAGCAGTTCATAACTTTATATGAACAAATAGAAGGATATAATCTTCAGACAAGGTTATAACTTGCTTTCTCTTGTGGAGCTGAGTCTGTGAGAAGCAAGACCATTTTACTAAGAATAAGCATTTGACCCAAGAGAAAACTGTAAGTAAACACCAGTAATACAATGTGCTTTAGAAAAACAGTATTTTTCTGCCCCTTGATCTCGCTCAGTCTTAAGCCAATTTTGGCAGATACTGCTGTATTAAGTGGTCAGTACCCCGTAGTGGTCACACACTGTTTTACTGGAGGTCTGACAGCAGCTATAGGTGAGATAAAGTTAACCCTTTGGCTCCCATGGCTAGAATAGCTCTTATTGCCACAACAGGGAATGCATCAAGAATTTCTAGCTCTTGTCCTCATGGGGTTAATGGCAATCTGTTGCTGATTTCCCTGGACAATCAGAGTAGCAAACACTGGGCTTTTTAATGAGCCCCAGAGGACAATGCTGGCACAAAAGGCTGTGAAGATCTGGACAAACCAAGGAAAAGTAAAATGAAAACAAACATGGACGTTTATTTTCATAACTCACCAGTTGCAAACAAAATTTCACTTAATAAACCATGAAATGATTCATTGAGTTTCTGTATATTATTGTAAGAGCAGCTGGGTAATGTAAAAGTTACTTTCCCTCCTCTTTGTTATGCTGTCCCATATCCAGTTCTCATCCAAATAAAGCTGCATTTATTTATGTGTTAACATATTTATCATCTTGCTCTTTACCATGCTTTTCTGAAATGGGTTTAGTTCTGACTGAAGTCATCATCACCATGTGTAGATTATCCAGCACAGAGCAACGTCAGAGAATGGATGAGGTTAGAAGGGACATACAGAGGTCTGTGGTCCAGTCTACCTTTCCCCCTGCTTGAAGGAGGAAACTTAAAAAGAACTATAAGTTGCTCATAATTGAGCATGAAGGAAAAGCTTTTTTTCTGGTCATGAAATGGGGCAGATTTTCTGTTGAACTAGTGAGAGAAAACTGTTATCTGAGTTTCAGTTTGCTTTCTTCCCCCATATCTGAAACACGCTGGCATTTACATGAATGCTTTTCAATTATCCTAAGGGAGAAAAATCAGCATGTATTTCCTATATCAGGAAATTATTCCTACTCGGGGGAACACATAAAAAAGTGCTGAATTTGAGCGTGTACTTGAGTCCCACTGTGGTAAACGAGCACATGCTTTGAGTTAATCTCTTACTGAAGTACTTTCCTGATTCAGGATGACATACTGCTTGTGAACAATTTTTCTTGTACACATCTTTGATGCATACCTAATGCTTGGTACCTGATTTTTTACTGATGCCCCCTGTTTTGTTTTTGTTCCTTGATTGGATGAATGTAAAGTAGTGGAAAGGGCAATAAATCACAGGAGATTTCAAGATGGCAGAGAAAACTGTGTCACTGTAAATCTATGAACTAATGTGAGATATCTGCAAGACTTTTTGCCTTTCAGTGAACCAAAAATTCTGTCACATTCAGGGGTTTCACTTGTTCAGATGTTCACAAATATTGTAGTACTTGGTTAAAGCTAGTTTGTAGCAATATGCTGTCCAGACTCAGTGAATGTTGGCTTTGTCTCACAAGTTTTAGAAGGTTGCATTGAATTATGGTAGAACAATTAGCAGCATTCCAACACAATGAGGTTCTTATTTCTTTCAAAACTTCCCTCACTGCTAAATATGCAAGCACATCCTCTTAAAAAATACAGTTTCTATTGCAATTACTATTAGGTTTAGAAAAAAAAATAATTCTAGACTCTTTCAGGCAACATCTACAAAGGTTCCCTGTAGGAGAAGATCAATGGCTGCATTTGTAACAGCTCTGTGTACTTGAGAACATGATACTGATCTAATTGCATGGTGTTACTGAAACCCATTTCCACACATCTGGGCACACGAGATAGAACATGAGATAGTCCTGTCCTCCCCTTTTAGACCCACACTGATCCCACTGGACTGAGAAATGAAACAGAAGGGAATTGGTGCTATGTGGGAAATGCAGATAAGCATTGTGAATGCAATAACACATGTGATTTCATGCATGATGGCAAATGAATGACCAATTAGCAAGAGGGACAGTGTAATATAGATCTGTAATTATGCTCATTAATGGCACTGCAGGATTATATCTCCACTCATTGGTTTCTGTCTTTTGGAAGGGAGTAGAACACAGCTGAAATGCAGCATTTGAAGAGGATTTTAGTAGAGATAAAAGCAAACTCAGTAGTGATTTTCAACTTGTACTCAGTAAACTGATGGAGCTTCATGGGCTGAATGACTGGGGAAAGACAACTGTCGCCAGTAAGTATGAGCTACTTGTGGTCTGTAACTCTGAAAAGGGTTAATAATTAATAAATACTCTGGGGATAGGGACAAAAGCAGCAGGAAAAGACTTGGCTCATGTTGGCCAAATGCTGGATGTGGAGATGGCAGAGGTGGTGCGGCATGGCAGCCCCAGCTCTGCACCAGAAATACGTCTGCTGGCCACAGTTTTTAACCACACAGTTAAGAGTTGCTTTTTATAACTCCCTCAAAAACACCTGAGAAAACTCAACTGGCAGGCAGGGCAAGATGGACTGGTAGGTTAATCCAGCTTTATACACCTGCCAGAGCTGCCTCACAAAAGGCCTGACCCTGATCTTTACATTTGGCATCACAGCTCACATTGCTGTTTCCGTGGGAAGTTTTGTGGTGTGCAAGGAGAGACCTGTCTGAAGGATAGGGATCAAAAGATGGGCTGGTGGCTCCAGAGACTCTCAGACTCTGTGAAGGAGCAGCAGTAACCTTCACATTTCTCAGTCAGCCCAAATGACAGCAAGAAACCTTTACTGCCTTTCTGTGTTCACCTTTAATATCATTTTTAAAAATTTAGTAAACACAATTGTTGGGTTTCTCATTAACTTTGGAATCTTACAGTCATAATTTTTGATACACAACATTACTTACCAATTAGCTTGTCTTGTTCATTTAAATTTCTTCACTCATATTTTAATGGGAGCTAATGATGCCTTTGTTGACTTATTTAATGTTATGTAAATGTGGCTATAAACTGTGAAGGGTTTAAAGAGCAGCTCTCTTTTGCTTACTCATCAGTTTCGGAGAGTGTTGGCATTCTCACAATTTGCACACATCACCCTGATGAATAGGAGTAACTAAGAAAGCAAATAGCAATAATTTTGTAAGATAAGCAGTGAAAAATATTCAGCATAAAATTTGAATTCTTTTCTTTACTCTTTCTTTTTTCTTTTTTCTTTTTTTTTTTTTTTTTTTTTGTTTTGTTTTTTGGGGGATTTGTTTGTTTGTTTTGGTTTTGGTTTGTTGTTGTTTTTTTTAATGGAGCCTTAACAGGGACTTTGTGGCAACAAACCTTGTTTATCGTGATATTAAGAAACAGTTAAACATAGGTGAATGTTTAGATTCTGCCACATGTATGTTACCAGCTCATGAGGATACCTTGTTTAATTTTGCTTCATGGAACAGAGCTGCTCATATGTGGTTTTACAGTGACTTTTAATTCAATGTACTCTTCCTATTAAACTGAGATATGAACTCCTATATGTAGCTGCATATGGAAAAAGCTTGCATACAAAAATATATGTATAAAGATAAATGTAGTTACCTCTAGAAAAACTATACCACTATAAAAGAAAGCATGAACTCTTGCAGTTCTCTCTGCTATTTAGCCCTCTGGAGAGGGCAACAAAGCTTATTCAATATCTCCATTCTCCTCTACAACTGGTGACTGCTTCCCTTTGTCTCCTTTCCATGGATCTTTAGTGGCTACCAAAGGTCAGCTGAAGGCAATTCCTGGAAACCTAGAGAGGAGCAGCCACTGCAGTCTGGGTTTGGTTCTAATCACAGCACAGCCTGTTAAAGCTTTCTCATTGCTAATGAGTAGTAGGTGGGGAGAAGAGACACTTGTGAAACTCTTCAGCAAGGAGTTTGTAACCAATTGAGTACTGGTTTCTCAAATCTGATGATAATGCTTTGGAAATGCACTATTGTAGAAAATTTGAATGTTTAAATATTCATTTATTCTAATTTTCCTTGTGATAGGTATCAACCACTAGGCATACATTTCAGCAACTATGAAGATCTACAGCACACTGCCTATCAATGTAGATTTCAGCTCAATCCACTGCAAATTAGGGAATGATTTTCAGCTTCTTATCAGTGTTTCAGGAACTCCTTTAGTTCAATATTTAGCACTTGGGGGCTGAGAAGGAATGCTTCAAACAATGAATGAGCAAGTTCTGACTCCTGTTACTATGTAGATCTGTTCTAAATGTTGGTGAGCATGTGGTTGAATTTTTCAAGAATAGGTGCTATTTTTACCAGTGTGGATTTACACAGACAATAAATATAGAAATATATTTGTTATAAACTCTTAAAAATTCTTAAGGGATTTGACTTTAAAAAATTAGTCAAGCAGATGTAACATTCAAGTGATCAATATATTTTGTTTTATGCTTATAATATTAAAATGGAATATTTTGTTGTTGAGGTGTGTCCTACATTATGTTGTCAAGACTTGGATGTTTCCAAGTAGTAGTCATCTAATAATGAAAGTATCATATTAAATTAGACTCTATAGCTGTAGGAGTTGTCAGTGATATTATAATAGTGTTATCTTTGATTACAAATAAATAGGTTTTTTGCTTTGTTATGACAATTATCAACTCTTTTATTTACAATTTCAAACTTCCACACTGCTTTTTGTTGAGGATGTTGTTCTACTGAGCACTGAGAACGTATTTCACTTTTTTAATAACTATGGCATACAACAGAAATATTTGTCCATTTTACTGACAGAAATGTGGAAATATATATGTGTTCTTTGATTAACTGTTAGGTGTTAGGTGAGCTCAAAACCTTATTTAAGATGTGCAATGGGGCTATTAGTTTTCTTGGGATCAAATTTACTTTTAACAGCATTCATTTGCAGAAGGCACAGTGCTCACCACTGGTAGGATTTGAAGCTCATTCCAAATGAGTGATGCTGAATCCTTTGTATCATACTCAAGTGCCATCCATACCAAACACTGCAAATTCTTAAATCCTCTCTGACATAACATAACTTTCTGAGATGTGTTGTTTTCTTTAAGTTTCCCAGGAATAAAATAGGAGCTATGCAGCTGTGAAGTTAGTTTTGTAATTATGGGGAACTATTCTCTTATACCATTCATTGTCTTTTATTTGTGTAACATGGGCACGGTGCCAATCCCTGCATGTCATGTGTCTTTAGCATAAATCAACTCTCACTTCTTTATAAGCCAATAGCTTTTTGGGGTGTTTGTCAAAATGTGGCTTTTTGTGATTTCATCATCAGTGAAAAGTTATTTGAGGCATGCAAAAATATCTGAGCAGACTTATGCAGCCTGCAAAACATGAGTGCCTTCCAAAAGAAATGCTATTACAACGAACCATTTCCAACTGACATTTCAAACATGTTTCTCTCCCTCTTCTTTTGCTTTATAATTCAAAAGATGTTGAGTGTGTAAAGAAGGTTTTTTTTCATAAAACACCTTTCTATCATAGTAAGTAGATAATAATTTCTGTGGAGGTTACTATTACAAATTCTTGGTCTAAAATGTCATTGCTAAAGGTGAAAAAAGGATGCTTAGATATTAGTTCTTGAGGAATATTTATTAATGTCTGTGTTAACTGGAAGCAGATGTTAGAATTACAGTTTCTTGCTCTCAAATTCAATTTGTTCTGCCAGTCTCAGCTGCCCAGCAGTCCCTGGCAGGACATTATATAGTTTTGGAAAAAAATGGAGTCCCAGTGCATGGTGAGGAGAAGTCAGGTTTATTTAGCCCACAGTTAAATGGAAAATTATTGAGGCTGTGGCTGAACATGCAGATTTCAGAAGGTCCCAGAAGTTCACATAAATTCAGAGCAATCCCCAGGCTTTTTCTTCATCTTCAGGATTGATCTAAAGTGTCTTAATCTCAGGAGTTTTCAAAGCAGAGCTGAAAAACCTTATGGAAACATGGCTCTGTTTTCTGACTACTTCTGGCTGCTACTGCTAAGGTTGAAAGTAAGTTAAGAAATAACAAATATATGTGGAAACTTGGCTGGGAGACTAATATAGCTCTATCAGGTCCTCTTCAAAGGGAGGGCTGAAAGAGTGTGATGAGATGAGTGTGATGAGCATGAAGCTGCACCACAGATCACACCAAATACAACCATTGTAGCCTACTGAGGTTACTCCCTGGAACTACCCATGGCTTTTGTACTGAGATCAACTTCTGTAGGTACAGCAGCAGTAAAGCAGGGAGAAGGTTTTATTTTCTTGCAGGTGAGGGTATTTTGTAATCACACACTCAAAGGACAGAGACAGATTAAAAACCCTAAAAAGTTACATACACAACTTCTACTGTCAGTACTAAATGAAACCCTCTTAGATCTTCCTTAGTTTTTCCTTCCTTTGTTTATTATACTTCATCACAGAATTTGATTGTGTAGCAATTCACATCAATTAAATTGTGCAAGGATTAGGCACTACTGCCTGGTCAGAGCTAGAAAAACACCCATCCCCATGATTTTAAAATGAGCTCTGTTCAGAATACACTAAAAAGCCACTATTCCTATGTCTAAGATAGCCTAATGCAGCTGATATCTGCAACAGGCCAGTTCACTTCAGCCCCAGCCCTGCTCAGCCCACTCCATCTGCAGTGTCTGGCAAGAGAAACCAGAGGCCATTAGGAAAGCTAATGCTTAGCCATTTTTGTTGATGGATTCAGCACTAGAACAATATTTTGCAGGGAAGCTGGACAAAAATGCTGTTAGTTCTCATTAAAGATGGAAGAACTTTATGAAGCTAGAGGTTTTTTGCAAATCAATCATACTGCTTTTTAGGTATGCAAACTGAGTCTGACTTCACAAACCTTTTTTTTTTCCCCTGTCATTGAGTTCTCTGGGGGTTTCCTGCTCCCCACACCACTGATGATTAATAAAAAGGGAACAAACAAGAAAAAAATCAAACTGTTTTTCTAGCTCAGGGGGAACCTATTTCTTGTGTTAGCAACAGTATTGCCCAGCCTTTAAAAAATAGACCTTGGAGAAAACAGGATAGGATATCTCACTCTCTTTTTTTACTTCTGTTTTTCTCAATTACATTTTTAATTCTCTCTTTCATCTTCTTTGTGATTGCTCTCTGTTGCCAATTGTATGCTAACCCAGCTCCTCTCCTTTGCACCCATGCTTTCCTCACTTCATAAATGGACTTCCTATTGAGGTTTTCATTTCAGTCCAATTTACAGTTCCATTTTTTCATCCAAAATGAGTTTGTGGGTTTACTAAACCTTCTGGGTCATTAAGTGCCATTGTAATAAGACCTCCGTGGATAATGTACATGATTTCTAGAGCCCACCATGCTGTTATTATAGCTGAGTACCCAGGCCTCCAGTAAGAGGAAACTCAAGATGCAGGAGAAGGAAGGGGTAAACACAGACAGATTTACAGGGGGGATAACAAGCCTTTAGAGCCCATAACACTCCTCATCTTTGCAGTGCTGGCAGCCCCATACTCCCAGAAGCTTCTCTCTGGCTGCTCGGTCCCATCAGCTCAATGCAGCTGACTGGCCCGTGACCAATACATCTGGCACAGGAGCTGCTGGAGCAGAGAAAGTGCAGAAAATGCCTCTTTTTTCTCCTCTCTCTGGAACTCCCTTCCAACTTGGCTGAGCATTTCTCCCACGAGGGATGCATGCCTATGCCTGGCACATCATAGGCTGGCTTCATGCCATCCTCTTGGCATGAGGTTTACATACCTGACCCAAAAGGTGGGATCATGGATATGCAGACAAACAGTCCAGTGTCTGCTTCCATCAGCGAATAACTCTGCCCCCCTTATTGCACAAATCTCATGTACTCTGTGGTAATCCTTATGCATGGTCACTCCTGGCACAGCTGATGCAATACACATCCTGTGCCATGATGGCACCAAGCACCAATCACTGTATGGGAGTACAGAACATGCTTCAACTTTGCAAAAGACTGTTAAATACTTATCCTAAGTGCATCTGTGCTATTGTGCTATTAAACCTTCTCCATAATTCACCATGATAGGTCTGCTTATCATAATGTATTTTGAGTATTAAACACCAAGTTGCTGTTTGAGTTCTTGTCTCCCTCTTTTTAAAAAACACTGAGCTATAGCAGTCTGTTTCTCACTGAAAGTGTTGCCACTCATAAGCGAGCAATAAGCATTAACTAAATAAATGAAATGTTCTTTGCGGCTCAACAAAACACTTGTTAGGTTGAAACTAATCTGTAGGAAATGAAGGGTGTTTGTTAGTCTTTGAGAACACAGAGGAGATTCAGTTCGCCTTAGTATTTCCAATAGTGCCAACATAAACGTGCAAGTCTCTAAGATACAGCTTGTTACTGTTATCAGATGAGGGGTGGAAAGGAATGTGGTGTTATGTAATTCAGAATTACTATTTAACATGGAAATAGGCTGCAGAATGCACTCAGAAAATCTAGTTAAAATATACAGTGGTTGCTTTTCAGTGGCAGAAGAAACAGCCCTGTATGCTAGCAGCTCCCAGGATGCTGCAAAACCAAATCACTCCACTAAAATCTGTGTAAGCTGCTTGGACTGAGCAGCCTTTTAAAAATAAGTCCAAAATATGATCTCCTGAGTAGCTGCTCTGTTTCATGTTGTGTGTTTTCCATTACAGTTTTTGCAAGCAAAAGCAGGCTGATAGGAGTCTCTCTCTTGAGAAGCATGAAAAGCACGTGTTCTTTGATAGCAAAGCTGCCTGCACTGCCACAGCCCCAGAACTTCAGAAAAGCTGCACCACTTTCAAATCTTGCGATTTTCTAGAGACCACCTTGCAGCTTTGTCATAAAATTTTTTATTGAAAACATGCAGCATCTTTCACACTGCTCCACAGCCTATCCTTGTCCCTCTAAACGTAGCTTGAACCCCCACACTCCCACAAAAGGCTGTTCAGAAGCAGGCAGTGAGCCTGCCAGTTTCATTCCTACCTTCCTTTCACCAAGGTGGTAGTTTCTGCATTGTTTCATATCTCATGTTTGTGAGGTTTTTATGTCCCAAGTACCTTCTGAAGAGTAACAGATGACTTTGCATTTTTGGCCATTCAGAGACTGGATTCCCTGCTGGACTTTACAAACTGTAGTGAGAGAAGAGATGGCCCAGTGCTAAGAGTCAAGGGACAGCCTTGCTGGACAAGGGCCTCCTATGAGAGCTGAGCTGCTCTCTAGAGCTGCTGCTTGCAAAGCATCTAGCAATAAAGCTGCTTAAATCAGATGTTTAAAGTTATGCTTCTGGAGATGAACCCTACCCTCAGTAGTTAGGATATGGCAGCTGGAGACTTGGACTGGTTTTTGATTCTCTGCTGGAGTAGAAGGATCCATTTTCCATCGTCAGCCCCTGAGCTACAATATTTTCGGTTATAAAGTTTTTAGTTAGAAAAGCAGTTTGCAACTTAGATGGGCAAAGACCTGACATTTTAAAGGCAAACTATCAGGTAGAATAAAGTGGAAGTATTATTATGTGCATATGTAAGATAGGGAATAAATGAGATATTTGTAAGTGACATATACAGAGTTTTCATGGAAAAATGATTGCTATGAGTAACATGAAAATTAGTGCCATGCTGCATTTTGGCATGCTCATGCTTTTGCTTCTATCTTTAGAAGTTGCTGTTATAGTATGGCCATCTCAGTTGTACCTGAAGTTTCTCTTACTCTGTTTTTGAGGATACTTCTTTTGTGAAGTCACTAGATCATGCTAGGTAACACAGTTCCTGATACAGAAGTCTCAGAACTGACCTGAAATCTTAAAAGGCTTCTGTCCTTGTGGCAAGCCTAAAAATTCAGTGGGCATAATTTCCCAATGACCAAGGCTTCCTTCTTTCTTTGGCCCTAGATCTATAATGCTTTGAAATTAACTCTGATGTCCAACCCTGTTCCTTCAAAGCTCTGTAGGATGCACTCAGCATTTAGCAAGGTCTTTTCTACCATCAAAGCCAAACTGAAGGATGTCCAGGCACCTTCAGAGGTGTCATTACAGTGACAGACAACAGCTCTCTGTTTCCCAGATGTGCTAATTTTCACTATTGGTCTATCTGTCCTTCAAAATAAACATTTAGTGAGGACTATGCTGGAAAGAGGATGAAAAAACTCAGAAGATGGAAGTGTGAAAAAATATGGTTATTAGGATGTCGAAGCCAAAGAAAAATAGAGCTACATCATCTCTGAAGAGCATGTTTTTGCTAAGAACTTCTAGCACTGTTTAGTTTTGTTTTGCTTTCTGCCATTGACTGTCACATTTCACAAGTTAAGAAACATGTTATTTCTTTGTTTATTTTGTCAGTCTTAGTCTCTGGAGGGAAATTATATCACTGTTTCAGTGGAATAGATTTAATTTGTTTGTGTCTTGTTGTCTATAGCATCTATCTAACTACTTATTTCTCAAGTTACCTCAGTCAAAGGTTTTCTGGTTTGTTTGCGTTTTAACAGGACAGAATTTGCACTTGATTGCTTTGAACACTTTCTAAGTTTGGTCAGCTATCTGTGTATTTATTTTTCTGTTCTAGTGAGAGAAAATGGGAATTGAAAATGTATGGAGCCAGCAGAGGTTTAGCAGTGATTTGTTTCTAATGTAGAGGAAAATTGCCCAAATAATCCTATCCCATTCATACAACTAATATGGCTGTGAGGCTCTGATGTGTTGAACAGTAAACACCATGCAACATAACCTTAAAAACTGTGGCTTAAAAGATTTCTGATTTTCCATCACACAGTTCTAGCTTTCAATGAATAAATATCAAGTCCTGCTTGCATTAACATCCATGGGAATTTTCATGAGTTTAAACAGGAGTAATAGAGGTTCCCAGTTTATCAGCATATTTTATAAAAATGGTAGTTATAATGCATTATGGAGTTAAGTGGTACCATTGGATAGGTATGCAAGGAAAAAGCAAGATTATTATTTATTATTTATTATTTATTATTATTTATGCAAGCAGATTACAACACCCAATTCAGGCTGAGAATAAATAAATCCACTATCAATGTTTGGGCATGGTTTAATGAATTCTCCAATAGATGAGAGTTTGAAATCCAGAATTAGTTTTCACTATATTCTCCAAAAAACAAAAGCTGAAATACACATGCAGGGAAACACCCTGATCCATGTGATGCAGAAGACTTTTTAGATGAAAATGGTGATTTGTTTGAGCTTAAAGTCTATGGGTCAGCTCACTGCACCAAGCAACATGATCTTTAAGCAAATTTTTTGTATGTGCATATACATACATATATATATATATGTTGGACTACAGGACTAATGCTGGAGAAGTTAGAAAAGAAGCATAGAAAAACATGGGGGATAAAAACTTTACATGTGTCACCTTCAATGCCAAACCACATGCTGTCCCATTGTCCCTTATCATCACTAATGCAGTTTTCATCTAACACATGCTTAAATATTTTAAGTTTTTTAGTCAAAGTCAGTGTGAGGAGCACACAATAGGTTTGAATCTGGTCTTTGCAGAATTTTGGTGTCTCTCACCTAATTTTCATTCTTAATCAAAATATCTTGTGACATTTGGCTATGGTATTTCACAAATGACACCAAACACATTGGTAAGTAGCAATTTAACACACTGCTTTGCAGGACTTCTGATGAGTCAGAAGTCATAAACTACCTCATTCTTTTGTAATGGTGCAAATTTATATTTATCTTCAATAAAAATCTTCTCTGAATCTATAAAATATTAAATGTTGCTCATTCATCTGATGAAATCTACACATTGTTTGACTAGAATTCTATTTCTTCATCTTCACATTTCCTTTGAAATCCAGTGGTTGTTGAATTGGCATTCTTGTCTGGGCTGTTAATCAGCATATTGATTATATACTGGCTCTGGTATCAATCCTGGTGGAAGACCAATTGATACTTCTCTCTCTTTTGACATAAAACCATTGATGATAACTCCTTGGTTCCTAGCTGTTGTATAGATTTTTGTCTATTTTATTGTATTGTTATGCAGGCTATGCAACTCAAGCTTTCCTATTGAGTTCTTCTCTAACACTAAACTAACAATTTAATAAAAATTCAACTATGTTATGTCTTCCTTAATTAATTAAATTCTTAATATAAAATTAAATTCTCAGTATAACTGGGCCTAAGCTTCCTTTCACAGATCTGTACCAGCTCTACAGGGTTCCAGATAACCTTCACCACTTCTGTTATGCTTCATTTCCATAGAATGGTGGGATAGTTCAGGTTGGCAGAGACTTTGGATGTCATCTGGTCCAAGCACTTGCTCAGAGCAGATTCTTTTAGATAAGGTTGCCCAGGGCTGTGTCTAGTCAAATATTGAGCACTTCAAGTGGCAGGGATTTTATAAACTCTCTGGCCAACCTGCTCCCATATCTGATCACATTCACAGTTAAAAAAAACATCCTTCCTTGCATTTGGTATTTCTTCTTTTGTTCCACCATCCTCCTGGCTCTCTCCCTTTACATATTTATAAACACTGAGGAGGTCACCCCTCATTCTCCTCCAAGCTGAAGAGAACAAGCTCCCTCAGCCTTTCCTCATAAGGGAGATGTTCCACTCCCTTCATCATCCTGGAGGCTCTGAGCTGGACTCTTTCAAGTAGTTCCCTGTTCTTGAACTGATGGGCCCAGAACTGGACACAAAATTCCAGATGTGGCATCACCAGGGCAGAGTAGAGGAGGGGGAGAACCTCTCCTGACCTACTAACCACCCCGCTTCTAATGCACCCCAGGATGCCATTGGCCTTCTTGGCCAAAAGGGCACATTGCTGGCTCATGGTCATCCCTCTGTCCATTAGTACCCCCAGGTCCTTTTCCCCTTCACTGCTCTCCAGCAGCTCAGTCCCCAACCTATACTGGCACTTGGGGTTTTTCCTAGCCAGATGCAAGACTCTACACTTGCCCTTGTTGCCCTGCCCAACTCTCCAACATGTCTACATCCCTCTGAATGGCAGTACAGCCTTTTGGGGTGTCAGCCAGTCCTCCCAGCTTTGTGTCATCAGCAAACTTTCTGAGAAGACACTTTGTCCCATCATCAAGGTCATTGATAAATATGTTGAACAGGTCTTAGTTCCAGATAACTGATGGGCAACCAGTACTGCAAAGGCTGTTGCCATCTGTCAGAGTCAGTGTGGACACAGCCCAGGGCTGTTCATGCAAAAGACAAAGTTTATATTTCAACTTTTATATGGACACACACACACTAGGACAGTAGAATGAATCCTCCAGATCAAAGGACTGCCCAAGTGATCCCTGCTTTCTGCTGTGAGTGGGAGCTTTCTTGTGAACCTGTTGCCATATCAAGCTGTCAGCACAGCCTGAGTAAATATTTGCTTGCTTTGGAGGCCTTAATGGTACTCCTTATCCAACTGTCTTTCGAAGCAATGTTGATGTGAGAAAAGAGCCCCTTCTCAGTACCTGACACAATAAACATTCAGCTCCAGTAACTGAGGCCCTGATTTGGGAACTCTTACCCGGGGTGAGTGCTTAAGCAAATTCTATCTCAATGGATTCAATAGGACTCACATGCTGAATGTTTAAGCACGTGCTGAAGTGTTTACTATTCAGCCTCTCATTTAGCTCCCACTTGATTAAACAGGACCAGATTCTCAACAGAAGTAAGCCACTGGAGTTTCTCCCAAAGAAGTTTTCCCAGTTTCCAATAACTGGAGAGCTGATCTAATGCCTCAAGTCCACTTCTTTTTCCAAACACAGAGGTATCTGTCTGTCTGTCTTTCTTCCTAACCTGTGTTATTTTTACCTCCTATATGATAAACTATTCAAATGACAGATGCTGTCAGAAGCAGCCCAGAGGGACACAGGTCTTACTAGTTACAAATGAAGTTCTGAACCTCAGGTAAATTAAACTTTTCTGATATTATTGTTCAAGTCTAAGCTGATATAAGTATCTCTGCTTCTCTGAATAGAGGCAAGGATTTCTTTGGAAGTTTAGTGTTTCCACTCCAGATAAAAGCAAGTCATTTGCTTCTTTCATCATGTCACTACTAATTTCCAAACAGTCAAAGCTGCTGCTAATTTATTTACTGAACACTGAAGCCCTGTTAGCAGGGGCTGCTACTGAAACTGCTTTCTGGCCTTCGGCTTTTGTTTGTTGACAGCCTGATTTCCCAGTAGGCCATTTCCACCTGTGTTTCTGTTGTTTTTAGTGCATGTCTTTCTTTCTTCTTCCCAGTGACTGTCTCCCAAATGGCTCCTGAAGGCTTTTCTCATCTTCCCTCTCTCTCTCATCCCCTTCTCCCTCCCAGCTGTAAGGACTCTCAGCTCTGCTTTCAGTCATTCTGCAGTTAGTGGTTGTCTACACTGCTGAGCTCCCATGGGGCACTAATTTTTGTTTCAAGGACAAGATTCAAAAGAGTTTGCTACACACAGGTTGCAGGGTGCACCTTCAGATGTGCCTTCAAATAGACTTTGGAGATTTGAATATATGAGCTCCTGAAAATCAGTTTTTAAATTGCAAGGGAGGCCTATTAAGTGCTGTAAAAAAAAATTTTTTTTTTTGCTTTTCTATTTTAAAAGCTGCATTAAAAAAGTGTTGGGTTTTTTTCTCTCCTCTCTCCCATGACATTGGGTGGAAATAGAAATTAGGAGACCGCCATTTCCCTTTAACTTCATGCATATCAAAGGAAAAGAGATGAGAGGATAAAATGAGTCAGACAGTGGGCAGCATACACTGTATCTGGAAGAGCTTGTGAAGAAAGATACTGAGGTGTTACAATGGTTTCTCTGCAACAACTCAGTGTGCCAGGAGCTTTAAGTGTGCAATAAAGGTGCTGAAGATTTCCATTAATGGAATAATTAGGAGCCTGCACCCCTTTTGGGATTTACTTATTAAGATACTTTTTAAACTTTACTACTCAAAAATTTCTACCTTCCCTGTGTGTGAACATGAGTATATTTCCTGATGCACTTCATACGTAACTTCTGGTTTACTTTGTGTCAACTCCAGCAATCTGTGTAAATCTGTCTGAGGTCCTTTGTGAGGGTACTCACAACTAATATATATATATATATAATATATATATATAAGTCTGATATACTGTACTTCAAAATATCTGCTTTTCTTGCATGTTGAGGTCAAGTGGGATTTTTTAACTTCAGTTTTACCTGAAGACCTGGTTTCTAATGAATCCGTAAAACTCAAGACACAGCTGCTTATCTTTTGGCGTAAATTAGGAACTGCATCTTGGGGTGTTCTTCTGGTTAAAAATACTGTGCCCTTGATTTATCTAAGTGTATGTTCACATTTGTTTGGGGGTTTTTTTTGCTCACTTTGGTTTTTTTCTTCTTTTCCTCAGTTTCAATTAAGAAAACAGAGGTGTTAAGGTTACTCAACCCCAAACATTCACTGGGAAATTGTTCAGAAATAAATGTTGATGGTGAAATCTACAAACCAGTAATCAAAGCAAAATTTGAGGAGTGTATAGTAAACCTGCGATGTCCAAAGCCATGTGCTTTGCCAGGATTCCATGACTGCACACAGAGCTAGAATCTGGGCATTTGAGCTTTCATCTACTGACCTTGAGTAAGTCTCTCAGCTGCTATGTCTCTCCTATTATCAATAATATTGCAATAAGACTAATATTTACTTACCTCACGTTCACATAGCCAGAATGAATTAATGTTTGTAAAGCACTTGGAAGTCCTTGGATGAATGGTCTCACAGAAGTGCTAAACAGAGCATGAATTGTCATTTCCTTGTAGATAAATACATGTCATTTACATGGCTGTATTAGAGCTTTTCACACAACCGTATGCAATGTCTCATCTCAGTGCACTCAGGTTAGCACAGGATACAAGAACAAACCCAACAGTCCTTGACAATTCATGTCATTTTGCTTTGAAATGAGTATATTTTCTTTGAGAACAGAGCTTATCATGTGATCTCCAATGAAAGTTATGTTCTGCCTTTTTACAGTTGCCATGATGCAAATGTCATTCGTACTCCCCTTCTTTATGAAAGTTAACAGTTATTTAAGAGATCAAAGTTAATTATCACTAAGGAGATCATTTTTACCTATCAACCCACTTTTGTAACCCCACTATCACAAGTAGAAGCTTTATGCTAATCAGTTTTCTAATTTCCATAAAATACTGATAGAATTACTTTTTTTTTTTTTTCATCATGAAAGCAGATCTGTTGGTGAAAGCTCTTGAGAGGTGAAGAGACAGAAAGAAAATGAGGTAAGGAGTATTTTCAAGAGTTCACCAGCTGAATGTGGCACTAAGAAAATAAAATCCAAATCATTAGTTTCATTGCATCACAAAACTTGTAGGTGCTACAGCTTCCCTGCACTGCAGAGATCTGATACACAGACATCGTTTCAATTTAACATGGTGATAGGAATGGAATCGAACGTGAGGATCACTGTGTGACCCTATTACATGTGAAGTGTCTCTATTAGAGCTGCAAAGACAGCATGCCAGAGGAGCTGAAATGTGTTGATAGAAACAAACAGATATACCTTTTTAAAAGCAGCAGTCAGAAACTCTGCAGTGTGATCCAAGTGTGTTCTGCTGCAGAGGGCAAGATAGTCTATCCTAGGGGAAGATGATATTAAGAAAGAAACCCTCTCCACTCCATCACTGCACTTTCTATATAGTGAGCTTGCCAAATGGAAGCTGTAGAAGTTGTTACTGCTATGACTGACAGCTGCTGTAAAATAACCTCAGCTACAGCATGGAAGGAACAATAAGAGATCAAAATAAAACAGATGCAGATATTTTGGGTATCCCCCGGGTCTAAAAGTTGAGTAAAATAATTGCTTAGTAATTAACAAGCTTGTTGCCATGCTGCACCAGTCTTTTAGAGTGATGCTGCTGAATTCCAGCATAAATTAAATACTCTCAAACACAGGCTTTAAAACCTAGATCTGAAGCTGTATCCATGCAGCCCTTGAACCATACCACACTTCTGGAGCTTCATTTTGAGTTGGTAACAAATAAGTTCATCTTCCAGTGGGCATTGGTAGATTTCTGCTTGACCACTTCTCTCTAGAATAAGGAGGGACCTGGATTGTTGTTTTGAGCTTACTGAGGTCCCAGTGTCTTCTGTCTGTGCCACTGTATCTGTGCCATTTTCTATGGCATCTCTCTTCAGCCAACAGAAGAACTTGACTGTCAGCCTGTCAAGTGCCTGAAGCACTTTCCTTTTCCCCTTCAGGAAGAGACCAGTAACAAGGCAAAGCCCAGAGACACCACGATCACTGCCACATCCCCTCTCTCTGTCACAATCATCCTCTGTCCCTGACCACTGTCTCAGCAGCCTGCAACCCAGGTGGGCCTCCAGAGCTAAATATAAGGGGCACCTGCAAGCACCCCAGGAATAGGCAGGAACAAAAGAAGCTAAAAAGACCTTTAGCTTCCCCCAGCTGTGAGTTTTTATGTTACTGCTTAAAGAAAAGCAACACAAAACTATATTCTCTCTTTTTTTTTTATTCTTCGACCTTCACCTCTCCTGCACACATGCACCTATTTCTCTTCAAACACAGGAGCCATTCCATTGAAGTCAGTAGGACTTTTCTGGTGCTTCAAGCAATGAATGCATATGCCTCAATCCAGATGATATTTACAGAAGGCTCCTTTTGAATTGGCTTTTGATTACACACCTATGTCAGAGGGTTGTTCCTTATTGCTTCTGTGGACAGCCAGGATCAGTGTGACTTGCTTCCATGGGAGAAAGATGGCAGAAAATTGCAAATACAACCTTCAACATTACAGACCTTTTTTAACTGTCATGTACTGCACTCAACTGTGTATTTGTGGTTGAAAGCGAACATAAACTATGATGCAGAATACTAAAGGATTTAGAAAATGTAACCTTTGTGTGGGTGGTTTGTGTTTTATTATCCCATATATTTATTCTGTTGGATATCCGTAGAATAGTATGATCAATGAGTTGGAATCCTTCTTGTTTCTACCAACAACAAATCAAACCTTTAATAGGCCAATAAAACCCCAGGATTTGGAGAGAGGGGAGGAGGGGAAGTAATTGCATTGTTCTGATGCTAACGAGGCACATCTATCTTGAAATAACTGATTAAAGCTGGTGTTGACACAGGGCCTCTGCACAAAAGCATGTTGCTAATGCACAAGGTGTGTAGTACTGAGACTGGAGAAGGTGAAGTGGCAGCTCTGAGTTTGCTTCCTCTGTGTGAGTGGGATGTGGGAAGCACCTCTGTCTGGGGGCGGATTTCATCCCACTTAACCCTTTCTGTACACACAGGGTTCACGGGGTGTGTTGTGTGGCTGATAAATAGTTCCAGAGGTGCATGATTGCATAATGATAGCCACATTCATTCACCTGCCTATCAAAAGTGATGCATTAAAGTTTGAGCTCTCTTCCCCTGGGTCCACGAAGAGACATTTGAGTGTTAGCTTACAGTCTTTAGCATTCCTCCTAACAATGGGCTAAGTGCACTGGGGTTAAACAGGGTCCCTTTTGCTTAGTAACCCATTAGCTAATGGGTGTATAAGCCCATCAGTTCTCTGTTTATTCCCTAACCCCATTAGGGTACACCTGCTGTGCATAAAAAAATACATCTGACAAATCAGAGTGATAGTTGAAATAGAATAAATATCAAGTGTTGTTATAGCTGATCCATATTGTTTGAAGTAGAAAGAGCAGTACAGGGATTTGTGAGCATGGAACAAAATAGTGTGTGCTGGCTCGTGGTAGCTCGAGCAGGTATATGTAAATCCCCCTGTAATTCAGGCAGTTCATCTGTAGACTTTGGGTACTAACAGCCCCTTACCCAGCCCCACAGGCCCCTCTGTAGGGCTGGAGTTCACCTTCAAATGTCATCTCCATGCACCTTCCAGAGAGCCGCAGTGCTGCTAAGTGATAAATTAATTACTGGGGGTGAGGCAAGAGCTCGGGGGCTGCTGCTCTCCTACAAAGACAGCCAGAAGCTTCAAATCTGTCGCTGGTATCAGGCCATTTGTTTTGTCACTTCACAGGCTTTATTTATTTATTTATCTTACAGCTTGCCTTGTGATTAAAGCTGTTGAAACAGCTGGTAGCTGGTAGCAACTTTCGCTGCGCTATTTCCTGACGTCAGTGAGGAAGCCACGGGGCTGCAGCCACCCCGGGAGCTGCCCCTGCTCCCCTCTGCTGGGGCTGGGCCAGGAGCAGCAGCATCCCTGGGTTCAGGGGTCCTGCCCACATGGGGCAGGAACAGTTCAGCTGCCACACACCCCCTTGCACAAGGAGAAAATAAGGGAATAACAGCAATGAACTTGTTGCTGAAAGTTAATGAAATTATCTGATTATTGCAAAATTGAGTAAAACGGGGCTTTTATGTTTAAAAAAAGCAAAAGAAACCCTGGGGAGGCTGGTGACAATAAGACAGGAAAGGTGCTTGGTTCCAGGTGGTTGGTCTTGTGTGGAAAACTCTCTGGGGCAAATGAGTGGGTTTTTGAATGAATCAGTCTTAGGCTTTATGGACAGGAGCTGGGTGTCCTCTGCAACTGATGTGCTTAGCCACTGGGACAGGTGGAGAAGAACACAGGCAGAGGGTCTCTAGTATTGGAGGCAGGAGAGGATGGAGAAGACTTGCAGTATATATTGTTGAGGAAATATGCATAGAAAACCTCTCGGGCTGAGGAAAGGGTAGGACTAAATTTCTTGTGGCTAATTGCAGGTGTAAAAGAAAATCATGACCACAACCATTGCTACTCTTTTGGCTGTTGAAGGAAACAAATGTTGTGCAGGCTTCCTGCAGTCACATCAGGGCTGAGCATGCTGGCTGGGATGGGCCTGCTCACGGCTGCTGCTGAATCCACAGCTGAGCAAGCTGAAGAACTCACCTTGCATTAAAAAAAAAAATAAAAAAAATAAAGAGAGAGAGATACCAGACCAGACTAGCCCTGCAACGGAGCCAGCAAATTGCAAAACCCCTTGGTTTGGGTAAGAAGGTGAAGGGAGGGTTTGGCCTGGGTTGTCCAAACTCTGTTAATTGCAAATGCCACTGATGGGCTAAGGAGCAGTGGTGGACAAAGAGATTGCTTTGTTGCCACAGGCTTTGGCTTTTTCCAGCAGAATGCTTACTAGCTCTTCCTTCCCAGCCCATTGCTGCTATTATTTTTACATCATGACTCTTGAGGAGTGTATCATTCATAACATACCTATCACAAAGAGATTCCTTTTTAAATGCTTAGGGAGATAGAGGGCTACAAATCCTGGGAAATCAGCTATGCCTAATATATTATGTAGAAGTTCTGTAATCATTATTGAACTAAAGTGCATTGAGTAAGTGGATAAAATCAGTCCCACTGTAGCATAAATCTCCAGAGAGCACAGATAAAAATGCCTCTCACTTAAGCAGAAAAAAAGTAACAAAATATTTCTAGTCCCAGCAACTGCATTTTCCTCTCTGTATAAATAGGGAACCCTCAGGAGAAGGCAATGATGCAGCAGAGGTTGAAGGCACAGTTAATGGTGGTGAGATGGGGGAGCGAAGCAGTGCCTGGGATGGGCTGATGGTGAGCATGGGGTACAATGGTCCATGGAAATGCAGCTGAAGGCAGAGACTTAGGATAAGGGCAGTGGGCCAGGAGGCAGCAGGGCCGTGGGCAGGACCCAAGCAAAGCTGGGTATGGACAATGTTGTGTCTGTGCACAATAAAACCTTCCAGATGAGATTCTGTACAATGTTTGTGCTCCCCCTTCCTCTAAACACTGCAGAAAAGTGGACAATCATGACAGGGCTCATCTTGAGGTTTCTTTCCTACAGGTTGTCATGGTTTTTGTGCAGTTTTCCACTGCAGTGCACACCGTCCCCCAAACCCCGAGTTTTGTGCCTCCTCAGCTAAGGTTTGAGCTGAGCTGCCACATTCCTACAGGGAGTAGGATACCTCTGCTGAGCTGTCCTCACTGCCAAATTTATGCTGAGGTTATTCTCAACCAGATAACTTGTGTCTCTTCAGAGCACACTTGGATGTAGCTACACTCAGTCCTTGCCTCTCTCATACACCTGATCCAACTTCTTTGTAGTCAGCTGAGCACCAACAGAACCCTCAGCTGCAGTGAGAGCTGCCAATGTCCACACCATTTGAAAGAGAACCAGGAGAATTATCTCAGAAGAAACAGATCTCCTGTGCTGACAGAGTAAACACATGTTGGGGCTGACTTTGCCAACAGCATTCTTTTCTCTAACAACTACTGGAGTGGGTCTGATAACATTTTAAGAGCTACCCGACTCTTTAGATTGCAAGAAGCTGCTTCTAGCTGCTTCTGATTTTACCAAATTAAAGTTTAAAATTAAATTCTAATTTAATTTAATTTAAACCCCAACATGCCTATTCCTACCTTGGAAATGCTTGGAGCCTTGCATTAGGTGCGTGTGGTTTTAAAAGGTTGATTTTCCCCTTACAGGTCTTCTGTATGACAGCCACTCTTCAGTCCCAATTAAATGTCATTATGTCTACCTTCTACATGCCAAAGATAAAGCTCCTCATGGTCCTCACCTGCCAGAGGAATACAGAATGAGATGAAATGCCTAGAACCAATTTAGCAGTTGATGGATTTGTCATTTAGGAAGGGTAGCAGAATGGAAAGAATTTACAGGAGCCTCCTTTATGATTAAGTCAAGGAGCCAGTTACAGCTCAGAGTACTTAGATGCAGTTCTTGGAGCTGGCCTTGAGTAGGTCACTTAAGACCAAGTGCTGAAAGTGTTCCCATTGATTTAAATAATACAAAGATGAAAACTTAAATCTCTGTGAGTCTCTGGCACTAGATCTCTTATACCTTTGCCTTCTATTTCATGATCACTCAGAGGGACAGCTCTTTGTAGCTGGGTACCTAAAGATAAATATGTTCCTGAAAAGATAGATATGTTCTAGAAAAATACATTGGCCCTTCAGGCAAGCAACAGATTAAACCAATGGAAATAATAACAATAACAATAACTGGATGAACATTCTGCATTATAAGTGAGGATCACCATGCTTCACTGTGTAATTCCATGAATGTCTGCTTCTCCTTAATTTCAGGAAGACAATTTAGTAGCCTCTGGCTTCTATATTTTATTTTTTCTCATCTACTAACCAGCAGCAGAAGAAAAATAAACACACAAATAGAAGCTGGATTCACAGACAGGAAGTAACTTTAATTAAATATTGTGAAAGTTGAAAAGTTTTTACAGCTTGAATTTCTGCAAAAAAATTATAACAATCTCTACAGTAGTTAGTTTCTCTAACAATAGAACTGTACAGTGTGTGTGTCTATTCAAAAAGATTTAGATAAGAAGGTGAAAGGTTAGTAGTTTCAGAGATGACTTCATTTTAGCTGCATCCTAGTACAACTGTGAGGAAATTGGCATACTTTATGCAATCCAGTCATTGTGAAGCTTCACCTTGTTAAAACCGAAATCTGAATGTTTCTACTTAAAGCCATATTCTGTAAACAGCTGCATCTTTTACTTCGTAAAAGACAAGGGTGGTGTGGGGGAGATTTTTATAAATTCCTATTCATCAGATCACTATACACAGCTGCAACAAAACAAAATTATGCACATTGGCAAAGGATCTTTGGACACTGGTGTAAGGGACTACGAACATCAATGGCTGACACTGGTCAGCCAGAAAATCTCTAGGACTTTGAGTGGAGCTCTAAGAGAGTAATTGATGGTGTTACTGGACAAAATATGGCTTTAAATTTGATTACATCGTCGTGCTGTTGCTTACTATGTGAATTAGAATAATTGCTTGGAATACAGAGAAGCAATAAACTGATGTCTCTTGCATTTTCCAGTTTTCTCCTCTTTATTTTCTCACCATGAAAAAAAAAACTCCTGTTTTCTTCCCTTCCCCCCCCCAGATCACACTGTGACAATCTAGTGAAAACCATTGCAAAATTCATACAGGAAGCATGCACAGTTGCAGCATCGTTGTTAATGATTTCTTGCTTGACTAGAAAAAAGTTATATTGTTTTAAGGTAACAAAACAGTTCTTTTGTGCTTTTCAATTTCTTTTTTTTTTTTTTTTTTTTTTTTTTTTGTTAGAATGTTAGTGATGATTGACAGTTCTGGTGCACAGTACAATGTACAAGTGAAATGAATATGATTTGCATTGTTAAGGCATCCAATCTGCTGGTTTATATTTATGTGAAAGACAGAGAAATATACAAGCAGACTTATGAAAGAAAGTATTTTCATTGAGTTCTATGAAGTTTCTCCCCATATTTAATGCACAAAAAATGCGTCACTCCAAAGAGGAGAAATCCCATGCATATTAATAGAGTAAAACAGCATTAGTTTTTGTTAAGCCTCAAAAGCAAAGGATACATTTTTTTTTTAAATCTACATAACTAAATGCTACAAGAATAATATGCTACTTTTTGCCATATATTGGAAAAAACTTCTTAACTTACAAATAATACAAAAATAGACAATGGCTTTTGGGTGGAAATTAAAAAAAATGGAAGCATGGTTTTAAACAATACTAAAAAAAAACTATAAATGAAATGTTTTAAAATCACATTTAAACAGCTAATACAACGGTGAATGACCAAACAAATCAGCACTTTTCACATAGCAAACATACACAATAAAATAAACTTGGTAGGGGATAAAAAGCAATGTACAAATTCCAAAGATAAATACATTATTTATATGGATATTTTACAAAATCCCCTTTAAACCAAGCAAACAAAAACAGAAACAAAAAGCTTTTTTTCTTTAATTAATTTTGCAATTATGTGCAAGCTAAAGGTAGTGAGCTCTTTTTGCAAAATATGCAGTAAAATTCTTTTTTTTTTTTTGTGATATTGAAAAACTGTCTTAAGACATTAAAATGTATAAATAGAACAACAACTTTGGCAAAAAATCACAAAAAATCTACAGTATTTATAACTACATACAAAACACAACAGCAAAGAAAAAATATCAGGTAATGCATTTTCAGAGCTTTGCTGCCTCTTTGACTAACAGTTTGTAAGAACACTTCCCAGAAAATTATAGCAAAATTTTTGTAAAACGGAAGCCATCATTTTGATTTTAAGCCTTCCTAACATCCCCAGCCCCCCATTCCCCCCCCAAATCATGTTTCCATTTACTATTCAAAAGCAGTTACCTGTTGCTTAATATATTATGATACAAATTGAGAGGGTCGACTGATCCAGGAGCAATCCTAGTGGGAGGCTGAGGACAATGTGTGCTTTTAGATTGAGAGGATGCAAAGCCACAGGCTACTCTCTTCCCATTCTGCTCCAGAAAAACCACCAGATCAAGGGGAGAGGGGCTATGCAGAGAATACTCCATGTATGAGGGCCACAGTCTGGGCCATTAGACAGCTATGAGGAATCCAAATGGTATTTTATGCACAGCTCAGGTGACCCTAAACTTCAAGAAGGCCACTCATTTGGAAAGAGTGGGATAGGCAACCTAAAGAGAGAGCCATGCTGATTTTATTCTGCAGTTTTAGCATTGTATCAGAGGCACTGAGTTTTCAGCTCAAGAGGAAAGGTGTTATATGCATCCTTACCCTTGAGTTCACCAACTTTTCTTGCATTATTTACACAATTATTTAGCCTGATATTAAAGACAGTGGTTACTAATCCCACCCCTGATCCTGCCCCTGCCATCCAAAAATATCAACTTTCTAGGGAGTGATATCTATTTAATTAGAACATTAAAAATTCATCATATTAGCTAGTCACCACTGGATAAGCAACCTGTATGAGCCGACCCTTAATTAAATGGCCATAATTCTTCTATGAAAAACTAACTGGCACTTCTATTCTGTCCCATACAGACTTGCATGTGAATGACACCACTTCATTTTCCTTTATACAGCTTTAAAAAAAAAAAAAATCATAAATTAAAAATGTGGCATTCCATCTCTAGTGTCCTTTGTGTATGATTTATAAAAGATAAATGGTGTTGAGTTAAATCAAGCCTTAAACTCCCCCCCCCAAACAGAAACAGATGGGGAAAAAAAGCAAGTCCCACCCCAACCCCACCAAAAAAAAAAAAAAAACAAAAAAACCTGTGAATTTTTTCTTTTCCAACATACAATAAATATATATCCCACGAATTTGAGATGGACAGCTTGGATCAACGCCTTGCAATTGTAGCTTGTTAATTTTAGTATTTGCAAGGATGGTGATTTTTGTTTTGTTTAAAAATCCGCAGTTATTGTAAGACTCTTCTTTATTTCTTTTTTATTTTTAAAAAGGCCTGAGTATAAAGTTCCACTCTGGGACTTGAATCAGATTCTCTCTGAAGCAGAATTCAACCTCTTCATTAATAAAATTCTTCAAGGCAATTCTCACATGGGGGGAACAATCATGCCAGATATAGCTGTTAGAAGGAAAGGGGAGGGAGAGAAGAGAAGAAAAAAAGTTACTTTTGTGCATTATCAAGCAAGTTTTAAAATCCTCAGAGCTTTGAAACATTTACTAGCAAAGCACTTAGCCATATCGAGTATTAAATTTATATATAGGTATCATCCAGTAGAGACAATTATGTACACAGTGATCATGGGAAGCCTCATTCTGTTCAGAAATTGGTTTAAAGTATAAATGACTCCACTGAATTAATGAATTTCTTCCAGAAAAAGTGCAGTTCCCCTGATATCAGAATCAGACCTCAACTTAATTTTCTGATTTGGGTTTTAAAATCTCAGAATGCTCAGGAGGCTTAAACCTGACCCAGCAAAGCAGGTACTTGCTCCAGCTATGAGAAAATGGCAGGAGTCAGGCCCAGGCCCAGCAGGGTGTTGGTTGCATTAGGCACAATAATGGTTGCTCATTCTGTACCAGTTTTCTCTTACAATTCCCATGTTAAGCCCAGGGAGTTCTGTCTGCATTTGCAGGTGCTCAGAAAAAAAAAAAAAAGCTTTAACTCTCAAATTGAATTTGTGAATTGAAATATGTGATGGTTGAGCAGACTGGCATCTCATTGCTTTATTACACTTGTAGCAGGCATCACCAACTACACCGAGGGAGCTGTGTGTTAATGTTAATTTAGAATGTCTTCTCTTTTGTTGGCTAAATTGAATCATCAGTATTTCTTTATTAATCTTCCTAAAAAACGTTTGTACAAAATTACCACCTCTGTCAAAGAGGAGACATTCATTAAAAGTCAACTGGTAAACTCTTCAGCCTAACTTGACCTCTTGGTCTCTTTCTATTTAGCAGGGACTCTGTGCAGATCAGACATACCAAATGTTCAAGTTGCAGGGGATAGTCATGCAAGATCATGATGCCAATTGTAACAACAATGTATCTCAAAAATGCTACTTTTAGGAGTTGCAAAAAGGTAGAAAAAAGATTCACCTTCAGGTTGGCACTACTTCATGGGTGTATTATTTAAATGCTAGAACTGCTTGCCATCTCAGACTTTTGGACATATTATTTCTTAAGGAAGAACTCAACCCTGTGACTGGTGCTGATTAACTGTGCTTTAATTACAGCTGCAATTATTTGATAAGAACAGAGCGAAAGTAAAAGACTCACAGATTTGGGGTCAGAAGGGGAATTTTCTCCACAAACACCACCATATGTGCAAGAATTAGAAGTCTAACAGACTTGAGAACAGCTCAAGTAAACTGCACTGATTAGATGAAATAAAATACAAAGGCAAGAATGCAAAACAAATCCACATGTTTGCAGCAGGACTTCCTCAGAGTTGCAGCTATGCAGCATCATTTTGATTCTTGGAATTTATCATTCAGCAATGTTTTTATGTATAATCCCTGCACTGATGGTTTCTGATAGAATAAGGGCTCTTCAAGGAGCTGAGAATGAGGATAAAAGTGATAGAGAGGTGACTTGAGTTGCTTTAAGCCCTACAGAAAGACACTTGAGTAGAATAGAGGATACCACTGGGTCTTAGATATTCCTTGCTGAAGTAATTTCTGTCATAAGCTTTTTTGGCCCTGCCATGGAGATAATCTGAGGATGCATTTTCATATTATCTCCATACCCAGGCTGTCTCCTCCATCTCAAGTAGGATAGAATGAATTCAATATTGCCCTTTTTTTCTCTCTCTTTTTTTTTTTTTTTTTTTTTCCCCATCAACATTGGGTGAAACAACAGCAGTTTTGTTTAAAAAAAAATTCCCAAAGGGTTGTATTTCAGCAGTGTCTCAAATAACAAGTTCTGAGTGCTTACAATCCTTACAATTGGGCTGTCCCTTTGATCCATGTGACTAAAAATGAAGGAAACCTGAGTCAACTGATGCTCTTACTGTTGTGGCTGCTCCCGACCCTAGTCTTGGGATCCTTAGGGTGTGGGCCAAGGCATAGACCCTGAACCACAAACCTCTCTGGCATCATTATAATAGGTAGCAACAGCAGTGTATGCTCTCAACGAGACTGTGGTGCTGCTGTGGCTGCTCTGCAAGGCAACGACCTACAGCTAAGGGAGAAAGTGAAATTTTCCCTTTCTGAATAGATGAAAAACTCATAAGGGCATGGACCTGAGATGCAGGTTTTGTCCTAGTTCTCCTTTTAACTCTTTACATTACCATCAAACAATATATTTTGTTTCTGTTTCCTCCCTGAGGATAACAAAGTTTATCCCCGTTAGTGAAGCACCTGGAGATTTCTGGATGGCAGCTGTTTAGCAGAACATAGGAGTGGAACTGAAGTGCTTGGACATCAGCTCCATATATTACACTGCAGAGAAAAGCATCACTGACAACAGTGCTCCCTCTTTTACTGCTCAGATAAACAAGGAGTTGAGCAGATGTGAATGCATAGTCTGCCTATATGTGATGTGTGCAACTGAGCAATCAGATGGATAATTAATCCTCAGTGTACTTTAATCTTTTTCCCTTTCCAGCCCTTTCTAAATTCAAAATTTAGTGAAACTTTACATGCTGCTGCTTTGCTTTAGAAAAAAAAACAACAACAAAAAAACCCCCACCAAAACACTTCAGAACATTATTCTAGCAAAAAATGATCAAGCTAAAAGGTTCATCAAACCCTAATTGATGACAACAAGAAATGGTGAAGAATTGTCTCTCTCAGGACAGCACAGGTCCCTACACTGGGTAAGAGCCCAAACAAAAGTGACATAATTGCAACTCTTCTCTTCATGGTTTAGAGATGTCCCTGTAGTTCCATATCAGCCATGCACCTTTTGCCATTGGAAACAAACAGCAAAGATGCAGATGCATACAGATGCAGATCCCTGCTTTTTTTTTCAAAGCATTATTGTTTTTTAAGAGCTCTGAAATTCTGAATTAAATTACAAGGCAAATGGCAAAATGATATCTTTTCTGCCTAAAAGCTTTGATATTTCCATTCTTTGCAAATCTTCATTTACATCACTCTACTTTTATTCCATAAGTGCTACATCTAGTCATGCAAATTCTTTCAGCTGTAGCATGTTATTGATCCTGAAAACAGAGATATCAGTGGGAAACAGTGCAGGGATGAGATCACATTAACTCTAAAAAGGGAGGGCACAAAGCAGAAAAACTCCCACCAAGGGGCCTTACTTCTTCTATCATATACTAATTTGTATTTGCTGCTAGCAAATTACAGAAATAATGTATTTTGAGTTTCTCAAAATTGCATGGCAAAGAGAACAACAGATAAGCCTAGCTGTTGTTTTAGTGATTTCTGCTGATATCTAAGCTACATAAGGCAAGCTTGATTGCTTTCTGATGTATCCAGAAGCCCAAGAGAGATAAGACAGCCTCCTTATACATGGTTGTTTATTTAAGCAATAAGGCACAACAGGCAGTGCATTTCTGAGTGATTATTACAAGCCTCAGGTGGTGTCAGAAGGCATGGGACTACAGGCTGTGTGTCTGCAACTAGCTAAGAAGTTCAGTGGTGACCTAGAAATGAACCATGTCTTGGTGTCTCATTCCTATTATGAAAATTGAATTACTAAATAAAAATTAGGGGAAACACTCAGACCTGTGTGGTTTCTGGGCATTACAGATCAGTTGCGTCCAGTGCTCTCAGCTCATTCTGTAATTGCTTTTTATAACTGAATGCATGGAATCTGGGAATTCTATGTCTTGTGAAAGAAAAACAGTGCCTGAAAAAGCTTTCTCTCGTTACTTGTTTTTTTCTTCACTTTCCCAGCAGGCTGGGACAAGGTGAAGAGAAAAAACCAAAACATTAGCATGTTCGAAAGCTTCTAACAGACAAATCTTAGCTCCTTTTTATTTTTTTTTTATTTATTATTATGATTATTATCATTATTACGGGATAGAACAGTTTTATCTGTTACCTTTAAAATTTGTAGCAAAAATTCATCTCTGAAACACCACATCCTGCCTGAAAGTTTTGTTGTGTTTCATTCCTGATACAGCCTGTATTTATAGCAAAGTCCAGACTGAATCTACTCAAGTTCTTATACATTCTTAGTACTCTCACAATTTCCATGTGCATACATACACAAAAATTCCTCCTCTCAATTCACCAGTGTCAAATGGTTTCCTTCAGTCACAATAGATCCCAGCTTTTATGAATTAATTCCTTCCAATCTGCATGCATATAGAGTTTTTTGGTTAATGGTGCTATCAGCATTATGCCCACAAGCCCAGTGGTTCTCTTTCCAGAGATCATGGAGGAATATGTGGGGTCTGTGGAACATCCTCCCCCACTTTGCACAGCTCCATCTGAACACAGCTTTAAAAATGAAGGATTTATTCCCTGCTCAGTGCCCTTTGGTTAATTTGCAGAGGCACATGAAAAGGAAAACAGACTCAGGTCTGGGGGAAGCACAACACATACGGGAAAATCTTTCCCACCTCTGGCACAGTTGGAGGCAGCTGCCTGCATCTGCTTATGGAAACTCCTCAGTCTAAGCAAGCATGAAAATGTCTCTCTCAGCACACTAATGCATCCTGAGGTGATTACACAGGAAGGTTTAGGCACAGTGCTGTAAAACAGGCTGAACCAAACAATGAAATGGGCAGTGCTGGTCTTTGCAGCATCCTCGGTTTTACAAGCTTTTGTCTGCTACTCCCTCTGCTTGCATCAACACTTCAAAATGTATTTAAGGTGCTAATGCCCAACTACTTTGTAATGAAAGGAGAAAGGATGCAGAAAAGGAGCAACCCCTTAATACCAACAGCTGAAGAGGCTTTCAGAAAGGTCTTGTAACCATTTCTGGAATTAATTGGCAGAGGATTACATCAATCAGTGCAAACTAATGTTTGCCCTGGTACGAGTTGAACTGGAAACTGCTGCTGTTAGTTTGTAATGTGTCTTTTATTTATGAAAGGCAAAGGTTTGTGCCGAGCTCTGTAAGGATCTATTTGGTCTCTGTAGGTTTTCTGCACAAGTGTACTATAACAAAAGAAAAAAAGGAAGGGAATATTGTATGACGTACTTCAGGAGAAGGCCAGCCCCTGGAGAGACCCTGCAGTGGAGTACTTGCTAGAGTCCACAAAAGACTGGTCTGATAAAGGACGACAACAGGGAATAGGAGAGGAAAGAAAGAAAAAGGATGGTATTAGTAAGCTGAAATATTAGGTTTTTTTATCATAACAGTAGGCCTATACTTTAGAAGATACAGCCTCTCAATTCAGCAGTATTAGTCAAGTTAGAGATAAGGTGATTGCCAAACACCTGCATGGTACTAGGTGGCTGGTAGTGGAGTCCAGTTACTCTTTACAGGAGGAAACTTTGGGACAGGGATCCCCCACTGTCTTCTATCCCCTTTGACAGCTCAGTGTCACTTAGAGCCTCACAAGGCACTCACAATTTTGAGAACAGCTTTTTATGCTCCAGACTGGTTTTCACCTACCTTGCAGGCTATTGCCATTGGTGCTGGTGCAGGTTGGAGGAGGAGAAGTTTGTGGTCTCACAACAGGTGCAAAAGCACTCTTCTGTTTCACTGCTGAGACCATGTTGGCTGGTGAGAAGGAGAAAATCCCAGAGGAACTGCTACAGTTTGAGGGTAGGCTAGTGGAGGAGGCCATTGTTGGACTTGATGGCACAACTAGGAGAAAAAAAGATCCCCCCAAAAACATTACTTAGCATTAAATAATCAGCAGGCTGCAGAAACACAAGAATTCAACTTCTTGGATGCACTAGGTCTAATTTCAAATAGCCAAGGACTTCACTGCAGTTAGATTTCTGGTTTTCACATCACTACAGGAAACCCACCTGTTTTGTTTTGGGTTTTTTGTTTTGTTTTGGTTTTGCAGAAGTTCAGAAGCAGTAATTCTAGGAGCTCTCAAAAACTTCTTTAATCCTCTGTAACTCACTGTGACTCCATTTTTACAGGAATGCTGTCCCATCATCTTGCTTCAAACTTTCCTAGTGATTGGCAATGCCCTGGTCTGAACCTGTAATCTTCCATGACATGAAAACCAGTTCTATTTCTCACATGACCCTTCTATTTATGCAGAGGAATGGAGCTGGTGTTTCATATCTCACCTGAGAATTTTGAAAAGGAGAGTCTGTTCAAAACAAATAATTCTGCCAGAGGATCTGCAACCACTGTCTGAATACAGTCAGTGCACCGTTCTCATTCAGAGCCATAAATTGGAATCTCAGCTGGAGTATCTAAGCAATGAAGTTTGCATGAAATGAAGATCTGCTTTTAACTACACAACTGAATAAAATGAGAGTCTTCAGCTTTTCCAAGTGCAGATCTAAGATTGTCCTTTTTTTAAGGACTGAACTGACTGTCCAAAATGCAAACTTGCTATATGAGAGGTTTGTTTTAGAAATACATTTATCCTTAACGCTCTGGTTTACTGTATAGTGGGACAAATACCTTTGGCTCATGTATTTATTGAGATTTAAAAATTAGTTTTCCCCTCAAAAAAAAAAAAAAAAAAGAAGAAAAAAAAAGGTAGAGACCAATGGTAGGGTTCTATACTTTTATCATCTACCTTGTTTGTAATACATGAGGGGGCTATGAATAATTACATATTATAGAGTAAAATTCCTGTCATCTGGGCTTTGAATTATTATTTTATTTGCATTTATGTAGATAAAAATCATCCTATTTAAGTTCTTATTTGAGAATCTGATATCTTATTTGTTAACACTGAGGAAATCAATTAATGGAAATTAAATGTTCAAAGTTTCACAGCCTGACAGATACAATCTTAGTCTGCAGTCACTCTGTGTCTGGAAGTACTTGCTAAGAGAGAGCAATCAAAGCACCTAAATTGAATTGCTACTATATAGCAATTAGTTTATTGATTTAATTAAGAATGCCACCTTTTAATTTTCAGGTCATGATTGAAGCATTTTCTGATTCCATGGATTAGGCATTAGCAGAATGACAGATCAACCAAGAAAACATCCCAAAAACCAGCTAAATAGAAAAGCAGAGTTGGGAAGTGAAGTGCTATTCTAGAGAACTCTGTTCATAAATATGAAATAATACACTGCTAGAGTATTTTAAATGCATTACTGGCATCTGCTTCCAAAAAGAGATGTCTCATCAATCATGTTCTATTATGAATTCAGACTGCAAAGATTCTGTGACAGTAAATTCAATTTAATAAGTAAGGTACTTTCTAACATTACTTGTTACATTGTTATTAGAGTACAGAAATAATAACTGGTTAGCAAGTCCTGGGTTATAAGTACTAGTTATGTGGGTAAATATTTTCTTCTAAATTTGCAGCAGCTAAGATGCCTTGAAGGTAACTTTATAAATCAGTCACTGTTCCTTTTTAATTCAATAGTCTAGGAATTGAATTCATAATAATTCATCACTGTTTTCATTGCTGATGTTACACCACTAAGCTTAAGATTTGCTTTGTAAACCTTGGAATGTTCAGCACTCTGTCCTGTCCGTGACTCAGCCTATAAACCTATTTATATGACAAGACCTTCTGCAGCTTTCTACATATGGCAGTGGAATCTTTCATGCCACATGAGTAATATTAGGGGAATTGGACAGGTTCTATTAGTTTAATTTTCTTGTGTGAACAAGGACTACTGATCTATGTGAGTGGCTGTAGGAGAGGTTCATAGGACTTTACCAATAGAAATTTATATTTAAACAGGTTAGCAGACCATTAGTATCAAAATGCAGAAAATTAGACCTACACATAAATATTTCCATAACTGGGCCTGTAGACCATAAGCTCTATGGAATATGTGATTTGTATGACTTACATCTTTGTGGCAGACACTAAACACAGACACTAAAACACAAACTCTAAGAGCCATTGCCACATTTTACTGACTGATACTAAGCTCTCAGTGTAGTCGATATAATAGCTACTTATAAAGCAAATGGAGTATAAGCAATCAAGATTAGACCCAATAGTAATGCATAATTTCTATAAAGGTTATGAACATATTATTTGCTCAGAGGTCTCAGAAACATCATCACACAGCTTATGGAAATGTCATCCTCTGCCAATATTACAGTAAATTTTTCTGCCTTTTATATTTTACACTTGGAAAAAGCTATTTTTCCTGCAGCAAGATCCTTAGCCTCCTTTCATACCCACTGCTACCAAAAGCTGTGTACTGACAAGTGACTTTTGATCCACTCTAGCAGAAATGAAGTCACTTATGCCAACCCAGCTTTCCAGCAACATTGAAGATGGTATTATTTACACAGCATAAGAGAAGTTATGAAACTGTCAGCCTTAATCATGAGAAACATTATTATTTTAAGCTCTTATGAGACATAATAATATTAAAACAAAACAAAACAAAAAAACCCCAAACACAGATAAGAACATTGCTACCAGCACTGATGTCTTCAAAGTACTTCAAAGGCCAGTGCCTTGGAGCAGAGAGAAAGAACCAAACTCAGGTGCTCTAAATAGAGTCTAAATATTGGTTATCACAGAAAAGGCACTATCTCTTTCTACTGAAAATGAGCAAAATACAGAAAAGCCATATAATACTCACTGGCATAGGGAGAATTGGCAGCAGATCCATTCAGGAAGGTTGGAGAACCTCCTAAATTTGACATTCCAGCATTGCCATAGCCATTCATGCTTGTTGTGACAGAGTTATAGTTTGTCTGCTGAGGGGTGGTGCTTGGCACATAGCCATGAGGTGACACGCTGCTTGAGTTGCGAGTAAAACCTTTTGTGGGAAGGGAATACATTTAGAAATTGGTATTAGCCCAAGAACAGTTTCTTACACAAACAGTACAAGCAAGTGAGTCTGGGCTACCAAGGCAGCAGCCTTGTTCAGCCCTGGTGTGCATGGGGAGGGCCAGGACTGAGCATCACTCTCACCAGGTAACCCAAGCTGGAAACTCCCACTGCTTGGGACACTCTCGATGGGAGCAGAAAGTGGGAAGATGGAGGCCACAGCCTCCACAGTTCCTTAGGCAACACATACCCTCAAGCAAAGATTACCATTGGATATTACAGGAACTGTAATATATAGACTGTATAAAGAGCTGTTTGTAGGAAAGAGAGTAAACATGACCTACATTTTCAAAGCAAGGAGTACATACTGACTTAAGGTATGTTAAAAGCATGTGATTTTTGTTAACTCTCTACTGACATCTCATTTATGCATCCTGAAATTAGATGCTTGCTGCACACTTCAGAAAATGTAGGGTCCATTCCTCAAAGTAGTGGGATATTCTTACTCTTTTTGCTCTGGTCTGATCATTATGTTGGTAGAAAGAGACTATCAAATTTAGTACCAAGTTAAATTTTGAGCCTCTACCTAATTCTGGAAATGACATCTGGGAAAATTCATATCTAGTTATTCAGAAAGGAACTTTTGTTTCTAGAAGAACAGAAATAACAAAGTGCATCTTCAATCCTGAAAGATGAAATATCAACTTTTCTTCCTACCATTTCCATAAAATATTTCAATCTAAAAATTATTGCTCTTTTTTTTAATGTAAAAACACTTCTAGAAAACAGCTTCCTCCTAATACATTCTCACTGAAGTGTAGTTTAAGTTGGTTAATAAATAGAGCTGAGAAAAGGAGATGGAAAAATGAAAAGGATTTCTACAGAAATGTTCACTTTTTTTTGTTATTTTAATCTTTAGGAATTAAAAGAATATTGATTTTATACAAAGTAAAATTCACTTCCTTTTAAAAAATAGAGAAGCTCTGGAAATGACTTTGTAAACACTTCTTACTACTTTCAAAATTTAGAAAAGTCTGAAACTCTGAAAAAAAAATTAGTGCCAATATTATATCTCTTGTAAAAGCAAACCAAAGCAACTATTCAAGGGATACTTTTGTGTTATAAAGAAATACTACAGAAGGCCCAGACTGAGAGATCATCCGGGTCAGGATATCAGGATTGTCAGGAAAATATATGAGCAAGTACTTAACATTAAGTACATACTCAAGTTGATAGAAATCCTTTTAAAATTAGTGGGATTTACACATGAATACAAGTGCTATTCTGAGCAGAAGGAAAAGCCATTGAGATACATGTGCAAGTGTTTTATCCAAAACTGGGGGAAAAGTCACTACAGAAAGCCCCATTCCATGTCAGTATTCTGTCATTCAAAAGTCATGTGAGTTGGTGTCTGTCTAGACTTGCTCCTAGCCCTCAGCTTTGACCCATCACTCCTTTCACTGCTCTGCATTTTTATCAGAAAAGGTACAGAGAGGGAGGAAGCCGAGTCTTCTCCTGACCCTGATTGGTGGCTTGTGAGGCTTCGGAAACATTGACAGCTAGTTGACCACTAAAGGAATTCACTCCCATCATTCCTGCATGGACAGACGTGTTAGCAAGGGCAGGGAGCTGGTTGTGATTGCGTGGGACACTGTAGAGTGCTTCTGCAATGTCTGCTGCTCTTTTCAGGATTATTTCCTAGAGGGCAAGAAGGTAAAAAAGAATAAAAGAGTTACCAGTGAAAGTCTGACAAACCTTTTCTTACACACTAAAATGAAACAGTTCCCTGTCCAAAGGCAAAGCCTCTATGCTTTTCTTTCTTAGCCCGTTGGCTGACTGCTAGCTAATGCTTCTAAGATCTGCTGTCTTGCTGATAAATCCTGACATCTGTGCTAAGAGAGCTGGAAGTTTCAGTCCCAGCGGCCACACTTCTGTGTAACAACACCAACTGGCAGAATGGGGCTGGAGCCTGGACTTACTCCACATTAAAGCTATCTTTAGAGTGAGACTGAAAAATCACTGGTGGCAAGACATAATGCAGGTCATTGTCCATATTATATAGTATCTGGTGAAAGTGGGCAAATGCCTCCAGGGTTAATAGCACGTTTCTTTTACAAGCACTAAATTGACATCCTTTAAAAAAGAAAACAAGCAAACTAAACCCCACTCTGGGTATGACATTGCCCTCTATATTTATTTTTTTCTCACAGTGTAGTATCATATATCTTTAGTCCCTGATGTATCTATATATCTAAGAAATAGCCATGGTTTAGAATTGCTGAAGGAGAATGCATTTACCTGGTTATTATGTGGCATACCATAGAGTGCTTCTACTAAATCAGCAGCCCTCTTAAGTATTACTTCCTGTCAATATAAAAACAGATGCATTCCTCTGAGTTCAATAAGCTCCTTGTGGGGAAAAGCAAATATTAGAATACTTTATACTCTTCTATTAGTTGCACCATATATTGTGGTTTGTTGTTATTTTTTTCCTTCAATCAGGCACACCTTAATTATAACAATTCTCAGCAATGCTGACTGGTGTTAAATCACTAGTTCATCCTATTCACACACATGCTTAATCAAGTCAAAAGGTGAGAATCATTGGTGCTGCAAAATAAAATACATCACTCAATTGTCTCTACCATCTGCACTATAAACCACTCATGGGTTTATTGCAGAATACATTCCTGAGGTCATTTGCTAGATTACTGCAATCAATGTCATTCAGAGCATGTTATGAATCCCTTCAATGTGTTTATTTTACTCTTAATTGCATACTGCAGGAATTGTGACCTTTCCCAGCAGGCCACGTTCAAAAGATATCCAATCAGTTCTATGCTACTGGTAATGTAACCTTTCAACTTCTTTGATTTGTATCCTGATATGATGGTCACGGTAGGATCCATGCACATAAAATGATGCACAAGAGGAAAACATAAGCAGTGTGAGAGAATGGCCCAGTAGTGTGGAAATATTCACTGCAGATTTACTGGAAATATATGCACTGGAAGCATTCACTGCATGGACAGCAACACTTAAAATAGTCTGGGATTTAGCTCTCCATTTGGGGCAATTTCTCCAGTTTCCTAATCACTTCATTTAATATTTCTTAAAATATTTTAAACTGGCATTCAAGAAATATTAGAATTTTCTGTATTCTTACATTTTACAGTGCAGAAAAAAATCTCTGTGAACAATCCTGATAGGAAATGTAGAAATGTATTGCAGAATTAACCCAGAAGAATATTTTTTCCTTATTCTTTCAAAGCATGTATGAGATACCCAGTTGCCTGACCAAAACTAGTTGAGACTCATTGTTAAGTAAAACAGTATATTTTTGTAATTCCCAGCCCATAAGGATTGCCCTAATAAACTAGCTGTTCACCACAGAATATGTTTGCAGATTACTTACAAAAATAGTAGAAGTTCTAAAGAATTTTACAATTTTCTATAAAGTTAACTTTTAAACTTAAAATATTTTACACAATAGCCATATTTTATACCAAAAAGAAACAGTAATGCTCAATTTTTATATACTGTAGACTCTGATCAGAAAATAGAGATATAATTGCGTTCATTTTGCTGTCACCATAACCTCTTCAAAAATCCCTGAACAACTCTTCAAATGACAAGCTTTTAGATGCATATTAGCATTTTTTTCAATTTTAAATTCTCTATAATATAAGATAAAATAGTTGTCATACTGCAGTAACTACTTATGACATACATAATGTCCTAAATTCAAAAATGAGATGGAGGATTTTTGTACTCCCAGTAAACATTTAGGTTTGCCTTCTGCTGTATACACCCCTCTCTCAGAACCCACATGTAAATTATTTTCCACATAGGAAGTGAGATGTGATAATTGATGGATTTTTATCTAACTACATTTGAAACAGATTCTGAGGGGTTAAATTGCCATGGCTTTTTTCTTAGTTGTTTGGGGGTTTTTTTCTTTTCTTTTTGCTTTCTCTTGCAGTTGTTGTTTTGTGTGTGTAGCTTGGACACAACAGTTCACAGTATAATCATGGACAGTCTACAAACAGTATCCAAGTGCTATAAATCCTTGTTGCTTTATCAGAATCATCAGAACACTGAGTTGCTCTTTTGCCTCATACTGAAGACACAAACTAGAGAAGAACTTAGGTGGTGCTGAGAAATGTTATCTTTTTCAATCCATGATGTTAGGTGGAGAGTTACAGCACAGGTGTTTGACTTTGCAAACTAAGATTTATTTCACTTCATTAGAAATTGTTTGCACTATATATTTCACTGATGCATAATCAGAATGTGATACAGAGCCCACAAACTGCTTTGGAATATTGTTAACCTAAGCTGTTGTTATGCCAAATTACTTTAAAAAAAGAAAGTTTAGGTAGTAATTTCTTCTCTACCTGACTAATCATAGTTATTTATGTAATGCTGAGCAGAAAACCTTAGAATGCATCTAAAAAGAGATTGTGAAAAAAATGAGGAAATTACAAGGAATCTTACAGCTGATCTACCTAATATCAAATATATTCCAGCTCTTAAACACTGGAAGTTCTTTGATGCCATATCATATTCCATGTAAATAAAACTAATTGCCATGATGTTTTATTCAAATATATGCCTAACAAGTAGCATTCAATTTTCCTACCAAGTCAATGGTATTAATTTTTCAGAGTCTGTAAATTTGTTTCATACTTTCTCTAACAATCTATTCACACAATAGAAGCATTTCTTGTTTATGACATTTTCAGATTGTACAAAGTAGATGTTATACAAAAACCTCTTTGTCAAATAGAGGTATCTTCTATTCCAGAGCTGATGGTAGTTCTCATAGACATAAACCAGCTTTAAAAAAAAAAAACCCATAATAAAACGCTCACACAGACACGTTCAGGATATTAACTTCTTGCTTTCCCAATGCATCTTAAACCCTTTCCAGCTCTGCTTAAATTACTATAGAAGCAACTGTCACAATTCCACATACAAAGGAGCCCCAAAAGTCCTCTATAAGTTAGAGCAACAGACCTTGCAAGGTGCTTGGATTGCGGTGACCAGAAAATTGTTCTCACCTCCGTGTCATTACGCTCACAGCGAAGCAGCCCCCGAGCATGTTTGTGTTGGGGATCTAATATATTGCCTTTCAATCAGAGCTGAGAGCCACTGAACACACAGACAGAACATGACGAGCGGGTCAGGAAAGCAATAAAGATTTTACAGAGCTGTCCAAGGTGCTAAATTTACTCAATAATGGGTTTGGCACCATAGTGTTAACCTCTCATTTACTACCAGTTTGAGGGACTAAATTGAAGTAGCTGACTTCATTTACCTTGAAATGTATATTTTATGACATTATGTAAGTAGATTGAAAGGGCACTGCAGTTTTAACAATTTAAAGGCTAGAGCATGTTTAAGATGAAGATCCAATATTTATTGTATATTGCACTTAAACTATATTGTATATTAAAATGCATTGATTAAATTTGTAAAAGGTATTATTAAAAAGGACAGCTAATATAGAAGATCTATGTTTTTTAAAATCCAATTGATACTGCATGGTACCACTGCAATGGTGACAGATAAAACAGATAGATAAGTGGACAGAGCAGCAGACAGACATATCAAAAAGTGAGTGAAACCCACATTCTATAAAAAGAAGTCTCTGCACAAGCTCAAGGTCTGTTATTCTTGATATTCTTTTGTTCACCGAAATTTTTCTTTGCCTTCATCTCAGAAGCCTAAATTTTCATAGCAGTAAGTGGGCATCATGTAAGGCCCTTCCAATTGAATATGCAAGTGGAAATATTTTCTGAGAGAGACAGAGTTTGACTAAAGCTAATATCTAATTTATGAGGGCATTTTTCAAGGCAGAGCTACTCTTCTATTAATGTTAGAAGGCTGACAGATTTTGGTTTAAAATAAAGGACTTCACAGGATATAGTTAGAGCTAAAGTGAAGATCTTCTTGTCGTGTATTTTATTTCAAATGAGCATAATTTTATTTCTAGAAAAAGAATAATTAGCAACTATTCAAAAGAAGAAAGATTACTTTATTGATTAAATATGATGCAACAAAACTCTGCAGTCCACGTAGCTACACACCACAGCTGAAGAGTTCATTTTTATTACAAACAAGACCTGATTTTTTACTAGGGATGTTTACATCTTTCATTTTTGAAACAGGAGTACAATTAAGTAGTTTAATCAATTTTTCCTCCTGAAAATGTTAAGTGGTATTTACATAAGGAAAGGAGGAGTCTGGATAGTAAAGTCTCCTGCAGCTTTGCATATTCCAGAGGTATTGTAGGAAAGACTACATAAATCATTCCAAAATGATGGTGCTTTTGAAGCACAAACCTTGAAATTCAGACTGAATCAAGTTCTGACAGAGTGTACCCTGAACCAACATTATAGCAATTTTGCATGTTTTGTGTGTGACGTGCATTCCCTTCAAAAGGGATCCACTAAGATCATGAAACTTGCATTTCACATTTTATCACGACACAAACATTCTGTGTCAAGTTTGATCATGATAAACATATTTTGTGCCAGCATTAAAAAACATAGGATACTCCTTCTGTTGACATCTGCTTGCTTTTAATTCAGCAGCTTGTGAAAAAAAACAGTGTCCCCAAAGGGCTGTGAGTCTCATCATACAGTATCTAGAGTTACACTGAGTTATTTGGTTTAAGTAACCAAATTAGAAAATATTCAAGGTACTTGTTAAATCTAAACCAATTTTCTCAAGAAGTTGCTGACCACAATATATAACACTCATCAGCCTCATTTTGTATTGTTGAGACCACCAGAGGATTTATGTACTTGTGGAGGGCATGAAGGGGAGGCTGTTCTAACATACTCTGAGGCATTTATCTTATGTGTTGTCTAGATATCATATCACCTTCTAATGCTCTTTAGCATTGTAATACGAGAGAGCTCATTCATCTTCTGAGAGGGTACTTAGGGATGATGATGTCATTCATACTTCCTTGACTCTTATGTCTGACCTCTTGGCTCTGCCTTCTAACTTCCTACTCTCATGGCTACTTGCAAGAAAAAAAAACTCTTCAGCAGAGTCAAAATGCTGAACCTCAGACTCCAGATCCCTTCTTCACCTTGGAATGGGTCATAATCTAAAATTTCAAGTCAAAATTGCAATAATTTGTGCTCAGACTTTTCATTTGTTCTTAAATGGTTGAAACTATACAAGTGCTAATTAAGAATGAGTTAGGACCAAGTTTTAAACTTATACTTTTAAAATTGTGTATGCAGTATGTTTTAAAAGATAAAATTGTGAACATCTCCTTCAAGTCTAAAGAAAAAAACAACATTTGGGCATAAAGCCAATTAGAAGGATGCCATGGGCAAAATGCCATCCATCTAGCTTGGTATACAGGAGTTTCAGCCTGTCTACAACATCTCATCTCTCCTCATCTACACTGAGTACTGCATTATTGTATCATTTTCATCAATTATAGTTTTATAAAGACTCATAAAAGCCATTCAAAATGTAAAGATCCTCCATTTACTGTAAAAGTGAGGGAACTATACCAGCCTAATGGGAAGTATAAAATAACAGGGCCATTTCACTAAAAAGATATTTGTAGTCACACAAAGAAGAAAACTTCTCTAGCAAACAAACGACCGAATTGTTTCCATATATTATAATTGAATCATACTGAAGAAGTAAACACCGTATAGATATTACAAAGACAGGAAGGCAAAATGAGAGAGAAAGACAACATATTCCACTTGAGAGGTAAAAAAAAAAAGCTTATGCTTGCCGCTATAAGATGGAAGTGCACTGAATTCCTGTCACTGAATTTCAATGGCAATTTCCAGAAAATAAGTTTACAGAGTGAGCTAGAACCCTAGCCTTTCCAAGCCATTGTAGTCTCATCAGCCTTTACCCAAACTGAAAATCAAAGCCTAAATCTATAGCACTAAAAACAGTCATGCATGACCTTACCACCTGCTCCACAATGAGCCAACCTTATAAATAAAATATAGAAAGTCTATATGAGGCAGCAGAAAGAACAAACATTGAAGTGCAAATTCAAGCAGGCATCTAGCCATAAATACTGAGAATTGATGATTAAAACACCTTTTAACCACAAAGGTGATAAATGCATTGCAATAGGGAAACCACATCCTATTTAAACAATCTCCATTACAAATACTGCTGACAAAGAAAGAAACAAAATTAGGACAATCACCTGTAAGTCTGTCCTTTCAAGTCTCCCATCTTACCCCTATTATCCTCCTCACAATATGTTGTACTTAGATACTAAAAAAAGATATCAGCCTCCCTTTTTAATCCACAGCACTCATGCTGCTGGTCTTGATTTCTATAAATGATGGGCACATAACAATAGCAAGCGAATTACCAGCCAGCACAGATGTGTACTTCATCCAGATATACAGTAGCATGGCATGAAATAAACCAGCATTAATATAGTTGCATTGGAATTACTCTTTGAACAAACTGACATTTGAGAGTCTGGATGCTCCCACCGTATCACCATCAACTGAAGCATCTGGCGATTAATTTGGATGGCTGTGTTGCTAAAAGCTTTGGAGTTCTCTGCTAATGTTGGGTCTCTGAGTCAAAGGGAGAAGAGTGGGTATGGGAAAGCAGATATGCAGAACTAAAACCATTCTGACAGTGCTTAAATCACCTCTTTTAGGGACTTTATCCAACAATGATTACTTGACTCATATCTATGTCCCTCTCATAGCTGTAGCACTTTGATTTTTCTAAGTGTATTTATGCTATGTCTTGCCCCAGACCCCTAATTTTACCAGAAAAAGGCATTTATAGCCACCCGAAGAAGCCCTTCCCACTTGTCTAATATTAATTCATAAGGCTGATCTACCTTCCAGACACAGAGGGCTGGCAGATATTATAACTACATTGTACTCTTATGTCTAATCACATCCTACATCATCTTGTAGCTGGTAGAGTTCATTCATATTTGGGACTCACCAACATTGTCTTTAATAAATCAATGCTGTGGTAATTCTCTAGCACCTTCTACAGAACTTCCCATAGGTTATTCCTCACACTGTGAGGATCTGAGGACAGATACCCTCAGTTGGACAAATAGTGAGACCATGCAAGGAAATACATTTTTATGATGTTCAAAAGGCTGCATTATTTATCCCAGCATGTAAATACAAGTTCTTCTGCACAAACTTCTCCTTACTTATGCAATCCCATCTTTTGTTGTATGATCAATCTGTCAGATTCAGTGATTAATCAGAATAAAAAATGAACAACATACATAGTCGATTATAAGTCAAAATGAACTCAATTAAATATCTAGCAAAAAGTTCTTCACCAGCTTCCTTTACAGAAATTCCTCAATCTCACCAGTTGACAGAGATTCATATATTTCCACCTACCTAGACAACAAAAAGATTTTTCCTGATTTATCCATGAACAAATGATAAAATTAGATTATCTTCTTCTTTCTGACCTCAAACGCTTTCTGCAATGAACTAAAAAGTGCTTCATGTTCTAAATTTTCCATATGCACCACAGCTACCTTCAGTCCCTGGGCAAAATATGTGAAGAGACATGTACTAAGCAATCTCAAATAGGAACCTCAGACAGTTTTTTTGAAAATTTACCCCAAACTATTTTACCAACATCTACAGCACTTTGAAGCAGATGTTCATTATTGAGATTAATGAGCATTTATGTTTCAGGGTTGTTTTTAAAATTTGTTTTGCATATATAAGATTTTGTGAAAGTTCTTCCCCTGCTCTTTATAGTATTATCATTTCCATTTCTTGAAAACAGCTGCAGATGAGAGTTGCAAGGAAGGAAAAAACAAACAAACAAAAAAAAGAGTTATTACTCAAAGTCTTCTCCTGACCATTTTACACCCATATATTTTTGTAAAGTTGTCAAAGTCTCCTTATAGAAGAAGAGAAGGTTTTGAATTATTGGAAAGGTCTGGACCTAAGTAAACTTAAAAAAAATTTGGAAAAATGAACAGACACTAAATTCTGAGACCATCATTCAGAAATACTGAATGGGCTGTTTTAGAAGCTTTATTCTGCAGAACATACTATCATGCCCATTAGAAAAATCCACTGGAATACTATGGATCAAAAAAAGATTAAATTTGGCTTGTGTGGCACAACGTAGATATCCAGCTATGCATTTATAAGAGTAAAAAAAATTTACTTGGTAAAAAGTGAGCCTGATACCTGATACCTCGTTTCTATCGTTTGTACACACAGACTTTCCAAACAGTAGTCAAGTTTTATCACTTTAAAATCGTTCTCCCATTCAGTCAAATCTAGAATGGATTGGGTGAAATAATTCACTTGACTGAATTTAAATCTATAGAGATATATAATTATGTTTGTTATTCCAAGGCAAGAATGTCTGCTGACTTGTATCAGCAGAGCTATCTAGCAATTAAATAGTACATACATGTTTTGTCCATTTAATTTTCAGAATTGGTCTTTATTAATACTTGCCCATGTAAATACCTAAGTGTGCCAAATTAGCTCTTTTCTGTAAAAAAAAAATGTATTCATCTATACAATTAAAGACCCACCTTTCTTACTTATAATGAAGGGGAAAAAAACCCAAAGAAACCAACCCAAAAAATACAACCAGCATACCATTAAGATCTGTGAAACTGTTACTTTTCTGGGTTGCACACTTCAGGTAGTAAGTGTTAGTAGTTGGAAACTGAAAGTTCAAGTTACTTTTAATAGCAGGAGGAAAACTGAAAAATAAGACACATTGAAATTCTGACCTACAATGATATTCCACGATGTTCTGTGGAAAGTGAGTGCATAAAAATGTTGAAATAGAGACTGGAATAACGTTGGTAGGTTTTAGTATTACAGTTAAAACTCTGCTCAGTCATAACCCCTACAAATGACTACTTTCACTTACATTTTATCATCAGTATAATTAAAAGAAGTCTCTTGAAAGGGGCATTCTCATTACAATGAAAGACCACTTCAGACTCAATTGAAATGAAAAGACTGAGCATAGATTAGGTGTTGATACCAAGTGGCAATTTCTAGGGAGGTATAAAATGCCAAATATGTAACAATTATATTTTATAACTATGTGTTCAAAGGACTTGGAGTATTTTATTGTAGAAAGAGACTTCAGCTCAGAAAGACCACTTCAATGAAGTACCTCATAGTCTAAAAAAATTTCATCTTTCTTAGCAGATACATGACATTTTTATCCTGATACATTAATTTATTTCTTTATTATCTACAGCAGCCAAAATTATCTAAAGACAAATGTTGAATAACCATGTATTTAAGAAATTAACTGTATCTAATTCACAGAGATAGCTGTATTTGTCTGGGTATTTTTCTGTAGCCTCCAAGAAGTAAAAGCAGGCACACCTTTTTACACTATCTAGGGCTCCTTTTTCAGTAATGAGTGAAAAAATTACAATTGTCACTACACCATGATATCTTATGGAAGTGTTTCATAACTAATCACTGATTTTTTCAAAATATGTCAATATTTGGGTAACTTTTTTGATCATCAAACTTGTAGCTCCAGTGCTACTTTAAAGCAGACAAAAAGGAAAGAAAATTCAAATTATCAAAATATTAGTATAATTTCTTTATGATTTGATTTAAAAATACATTTACACGCATTTTATTTCTCTGAAGTTCACATTTTTAAAAATTAAGCACATCTGTGAAATGCTAGGACTTTAAGACACAAAATGCTATTTTCAGTGAAATTATGAACATAACATTATTAGTAAAGATACTTAGCTGCTAAAGAACAAAATTAACAAATTCCAAGTTTTCTATATATTTGGTGTCCCATAATACATGAGCAAAAAATGTGCTACATGTAAATGGCACCACTTTAAAAAGAGCTTCTGGGTTTTGTTTTCATTCTCCCCTTAGCAAGCATATAATTTATCATCTATAGTCAAAAATACATTCCAAAACATCCTTTAAAATAAATCCAAAATTCATATTCATGTTTATACAAGTAGCATGAGATTGTAAAGCTATTGTACTTAGAGGACATTTCAGTCCAGCTGAGTTACATCAACATGATTAACTTTTACAACAGAAAGAAAAGGTAGTACTCAAACAACTGTTATTGCCTCAATGGAAAAAAAAAATCAATGAAAGTTAAATGAACAAGAGATTTTGTCTGAGTTGCAGTTAATACCACTGAAGAGCTATAGATATTAAAAGGTCAACAAATAAATTAGTGCAAGTGTTATGAAATGAATGATTTGGCTTATAATTGTATTGAGTGCAAATTGTTCACTGCCTATTAGACCAGGTAATTTTTAACCATGGTGCCTCAATTACTGTTCCATAAGCAATAATAAACTTGTAAGAGCCACTGGTTCGATCGAGTGACCTATGAGACACACCAGGACAGCTGACTTTGCTATGATGGATCACTGAGTCTTATCTCCAAATGGTGCCAAACCTCCCCTTCCCGTGAGGAGATCTCATAAAAGAAACATTACTGCTTGATTCATTTTACCAAAACGTTTGAGTTTCCAAGTGTCAGCACTTGAGTATAGATTGTGGAGCTCTGTATTTCTTAGAAGAATTACGACAACAGGCACCCTATTGCTTCCAGCACTCCCTGCTAAATGGCATCATGATGGTTAGGAGAATGCTTTTTCTGCTGCTCAATTGGACTGTGTTGTGAGAAATACATGGCAATCATATTTTACATCACCACGTAAACCACTGCATAACACCTAAAGCTAGGCTAGAAATGGAGGCTGTAGGTGAGATTATAGACATTACTTCACGCTTCTGTAATGCCTTGCATTAAAAGATCTCAAAGCACCACTTTATTGAGAACAAATTAAACTTCACAACACAGCTTCTAGGAAATATATTCTTTCTCCCCCATCTTCATCAGAAAAAGCTTTAAAGCATAGCTCTTTGGCTGAAGTCACAATGGTCTATGGTTATAACCAAGGCAAATTTGGGGGGGGTAAGGTAATAGCTTTTATTAGATGCACTTCTATAGGCAAGAAATGGTACAGTCAGCACACAGAAAGCAAGTCTTGGGTATCCAAAAGCTTGCCTGCTTCTCTCCAGTTATATCAGTTAGTCTAATATAGGATATTACCACTTTCTACAAATCCTGGTATTCTTAAACAGAGAAATTAATCTGACATTGTTTTCATGCTATGGAGAAGTAACATCCACAGCACTTTATGAGGAGGAAGAGCAGCAGCTGCGTTTCCCCGATGCTCCCAAGGGCATGGTGTTCCCTGGGAGCCAGGGCTCAAAATATGGCAATAAAGGTCTTGCCACACTTCCCAGAAGACCAGGCCTTTAAGAACTGTTCGTATGCAATAACTACTCACATCTGGTCTCCGCCCATATATGAAATAAACTGAAGATGTAAATTCAAATCCTGAATTATCAAATATACTGTGCAGAGGAAACCACAATTAGAAAAGCCTAATTAGAATAGATTGTGCCACATTCAACCAAATCCTGTTTGTATTTTCACTCTGCTATATTTTTGACAAATCACTACATTTGAACAGTCTGTTGGGAGGGTGATTTTCCATTTCATCACTCCATTGAGCAAAAATGTGCCATGTGACTGGAGTCTGAATTTCAGTTTCACCAGCATACAGTTGAAGTGAATATTATTTGGCACAACAGTGTACAACTGAGCCACTAAATGCCTGATTTACTAAATTATTATTAGATGAGCTCTTGCTGTTCCAAGTGAAAGTGCAGTCACTGTCTCTCTTCATGGTGTGTTCAAATTGTTCTGTGTTTAAATATTCAGCATGAGGCTAATGTGAACTGATGAACTGAGACTACAAACATTCACTTTCAGTACAGAGAGACAGAGAGGCAACATATCATGTGGCCTGCAGAGGTGAAAATGATTTATATTTAAGGATGCTGCTGCCTGCTTCTATTAGGGTAAGATATTCTTAATTAGCTTGGTGTTTGATTCAGGAGTTTGGAAATGCAGCTTAAAAACAGCTCCAAAACTGAACTAACTGTAGGCTCTGGAGGGTTCAGAATCCCTGGTGAGGTGCTACCTGAGCTCTGTCACTACTGCGCATGAGCTGCCACCACAGTTTTCATAATTTACTGCCTTTGGTATTTGAATTGCAGCCTAAAAGTATCACCTGCAGTTCTGACCTCACTATCAGAAAATCTAGGAAATGTAGAGGGTTGACCATGTTGTGTAACTCCATGACTGTTGGAGGTGGGGAGAGATGGGGAAATGGAAATAGATATATATTTTTTAAGATTAAGAAAAAAAAAAAAAGAAAATTTCTTTACTGCCACCTGCTGGAATTGACAATAACCCTTTGTCATACTAAAAGAACAACATCTCTTAGAGGACAGTTACGGCAAGCATTTAAAATACTGTGATCCCAGACACTTACAGTAGATTAGAATTTTTTATTGGTGCTGTGTTGCCATAACAACATAAAGACAGCAGATGACTTAAGCTAAGCTTGCAAAGCAAAAGGCTGCTCATCTGGCAGTTAAAATGAATACAGTTCACTTCACAAGTTCCCCATATGGACCCTTAGTGTATGGTAATGAGGATACCATATGGTGGAAGAAAATGCACAGAGAACAATTGTGCTCCACTGGCTGAGTGAAGTGAGCAGGAAGTTATGAGGAAACACAGGAGAGAGATGTTTGTGCTCTCTAACTCAAGGGTTTCTTTCAGAGGGGGGTTCTCTCTTCTTAATCTTCTTCTTAATATACACATGCATAGAAATGACAGAGAAACATATTGCACATTTTGCAACATCATTCATCATAAACTGTCAGCCGTGTTTGTAAATCAGCTTGGTAAGATCTTATAAATTTGTAATTCTTAAAAGGTAAAAGTGCTAAGTTTTTAGACAAAGTGCAGGAAAATTTAAGCACTTCTGACAAGTAGAAACATTAATGGTAATCATTTTTAAAATGCTTGCATCTTGCTGCCTGCATGTTTAGCTGTAAATAATGCCGCCATGAATAAAAGCTTTAAAAAGGAGAGGCGAGGATGAAATGGAATAAATATTTTTTATTTTATTTCCAGAAGGATAAAAAGTAATAGTTGATCAGGACCATATGCATGCAAGATCCTGATGTAAATGTACATATGCTATACAGCACTGTACTCAGCCAGATCCTAAACCTGGTAAGACAGCTTGCTAAAGGCTGCAAAGTCAATTTTGTACTACACATGCTTCATAAAAGATGAATATAAATGCATTAGTTAGACACGGTGAGCTAAATTAGAAGGTCAGGCAGGGCTGGAAGGGCTGAAATATCACACAACCAATGACTGTAATTACTCTTTTTTTAAGTCTATTAAGTGGTGTTGTTCTATCAAGGCTCAGGGGTATAGGACATGAAGTACAAGATAAAGTAATGTGTATTTATTACTCCCACGGGATCAATTTACTAGATATTTTCAGCTCCATGGAGCAAAATACACAAATGCAGCCTTTGTTACTTTCTTCAAACTGTGGCTTTTTCCTTCAAAAAGCTCTGCTCCTTGAAGGGATCATGTTTACCAATTTTGTATCTTCCTGCCACCCTCAGTTAATTATTGTATTTGAAAACAATAATAACAAGGATACAGGAACAGAGAAACGCAGGGGTCCCTCTTACAGGATGTTCAAACAAGTGGTTCAAGTTGCTCAGATGGAATGTGCAGAAGAGAAAACCCAAACCCAGGCAGGATTTTTACCCCAAGGCAAAGCAGAAATCAGGAATGGAGAATAATGCAGAGCTCCTTGTCATTGTGTTAGCCCTGATCTATTAAAAGTTTAGTCATAGATTCTAAATTACACCATCTGTTCTAATCATTTGCTGAGTAAATGCTGACCCACTTACAAAGAAAACTCACTGAAATGTGTATGCACACTGCTGACCTTCAGAAAGGAAAGGGCTCCTTGCCAGCCCTTTGTACGTGGCTCTGCCATCCAGTCAGCTCTGTGGCTCTTTCACTCAGCTCTTTCTTAGTTCGGACTCTTTGCATATTCCCATACATGCCTCTGACATGCATCACCCCAAAAAGGGGGATACTTTCACTGTAACCTCAGGCTTCTTGGTCATCATCTTCTCATGAGTTTTGAAATTCTCTCTCTGAGTATTTTCAATAGAATAAATTAAATAATAGGGTAAATAGAATAGGATATCAATTGGGTAAATTTAAACAAACTCAAACAAGGCCTTCAACCAACCAAATGTAAAGAAATGAAAAAAAACCAAACCAAAACAGCTTTTAAGCTTTCTGTACTTGCCTTAACTCTGGCCTCTCATTCCTATAAATTTTACAATACAGTTCAGAATCTACCAAACACAACTCATGCCATCCTTGCTACACAGATGAATTACAACAGCTCATCTTCACATGCTCCCCCTTCCTGCCCATACTTAGTATAGAAGTTTTTTAACAGTCTTTCCTCAGTGGGGGAGGGGGAAAGTTTTCTTAGATGAAAGTTACTAAATTAGGTTAAAATACAGCATCTTGAGTAACAAACGGAGATCCATTTCAGAATTTCCATTGGGTCTTTCTGAAGCAGCCATCCTGAGAGGCTTTGACTTAATTTCTATTTTAACTTCCGTTAACAAGCCTGGGCAAACTCACCCACATTTAGAGAAAAGCTTTATTTGCAATATAAACAATACCAATGTCATGATGGGTGTTAACGGGAAGATTTGTGGAATGTCATATGTGAAAAGACAGCTGCTTTTGCCAGCCATCAATTCCTAATAACCACCTGTCTTCTATTAGAATACTAAATGAAGAGGTGGGACATGTCTTGGGGCAGTCTAATTGACCAGAGAAAAGGAGCTGAAGGGAAGGGGGAGCCTGGTTCTGTGTGCTCTCAGCTCAGCAGGGAGGCTCCTGTGTTCTAGAGAGAGGGAGAGGATCCACTCATTTCCATGAAGAGAAACCTGAAGTAAAGGTCCCTTTCAGAAGGGAAAAAGCATCTCCTAAAGAAAGCATTTAAACAACAGACTAAGAGAGGATGTCAGATCCTTGAGGGGGTCAATGTGATGACTCCTACACAGAATGAACAATCTTGCACTTAATTAAGTGCAAAACTGGTTTACCAAGACTGGTAAAAATGGCAAATAAATTCTGGATATTGCATATAAAGAGGAGTCATTATTATTAAATCATTTAGGCTGGGTGTGTTTCAAATCTAGCTCACAGTTGAAACTGTTTTACAGCTATAGCTGTGGAGTTTTAACAAAGCTGCAGAATCAAAAACTATCTGTCAGGGATTTATTTTAAGAGCTGTAGGGTGGTTACACAAATGAACTTGAACAGACTCAAATGTTGTTGTGATCTGAACTCTTGTGATACCCACTGCAATTATGTATGCAAAAACCAACAACACAAGTATGTTTGTGTCAACACATGCAAACACAGGGACAGAGAAATTGCACACATGCAGGATTATCCCCCACCTCCACAAGCAGCTTTCTATAAATTGCTTCTACAGGACAACAATAGAATTTCTTAACATCACCATTGTGGTATTTCTTTCCACTTCTCAGAGATCTCATGTTTCCTCTGATCTTTCCCCTGTCTGGATTAGAAAGGACAGACTAGACTACCCAGCACAATCCAGGTACTTGATCTCACTCCAAGTTTTGGGTGTTAATCCCACCACCTCTGTACTTGTGCACGTGTTTGTTTGAGTGTGCATTGTATGGAGATGCACATCTGTGAGAGGCAATGCTACATGGGCTGCTCTCTCCAAGCTGCTCTTTTCAAGAAGGGAACAGAACTCTGGTGCATAGCTGGTTCCATAGCCCAGCTGACAACATCACCTCCCACTCATTTTTCTCTAGAAAAAAATATATTGCATTTCTATCTTAAAAACAGCCATCTAGTATTCTAGTAGAATATATATAGTAGATAGCTGGAATGTGTAATAAAATTTATCCCAAGCACGGACACTGAGCACTTCTGAAATTGCTGGTTCCAGTGGGGATCAAACTTCTCAAATAGCCTCAATGGTTTTAGAAATGCCTGTTGATACACATATGGCTGTCAACTTCTCAGCTCTGGAGGGTAGAGCATGTGCTAACACTCACTTGCTGGCCTTAACCATTCTCCTTAACTGCAGGGACAAGTCACTCAGCTCTTGTCAGTCGATGGGAAGGACTGAATGCCCTAATGAACAAAAACACAACTATTTCTGTTCCTTGAAAGAACTCCAATTCATCAGCAATGTTTCAGTGGAATAATTGCCACAAGCCCTAGCAGCAATTATAGAACTATGTTGTACTTTATTTATTTAATGTGTAAATGCAAGCTTTTTAATAAAGTGAAAATGATGATGCACTGGCAGGACAATGGGGAAAATGGAAAAAATAATATTGAAAGTCCTGAGCACTGCTCTCCTCTCTGCTGTCTCACTCTCTGTCTCTCTCAGACATTTGCCCTCTCTGCCCGTGGTTCCACTGTGGAAGCCATATGGCTTCCAGCTCTCTTTTAGGAGGCACTGAGAATTGTCTATAGTGGAACACTGCCAAAGCCCTTCCTGGTTTAATGACATGGGGAAGAGCACTGTGCAGTGCTCACCCAGCACAGAGCCTCACTGTGTCCTTGATTATGATCCTGGAGCCAGCAAGTGATGCTGGGAATTGAACCATCAGTGCCTCAAATACAGAAGTCGACATGTGCCAACCCCTGCTGCATTCAGCCTCTGTGTGTGGCATATTAATGACTCTTGAACTTGAGGTCCAACCTTCAAGCTTACACAGAAGGAATTACCCACAGACAAAAAAAAAAGTCCCCTTCATCCTGCTTCCCTCTAACCTTGCAAAGGGAGTTTGTTCAGTCCTTAAGCAGCAGCCTTTTTAAAATCTTCTGGCTACCATTTCATAACTCTGCATACATAAACACAATGTATTCAAATCTTGATTTAAAGATTTTTAAAAATGGCTTGAAAATATACTCAGAACAAACACATCAAGCCAGGAAGGTACCTGAAGGGACAGGTGAGTCAGTGCTAACCCTCAGTCTCATACCCCATCAATAAATATCTGCTAAATGTTGGAGACAGGCTTTCTTTGGCCTGCTTTTATGTCCCATGACACTACATAACAGGAATGTGTGGTTATCAGTGTGGTAATAGTGTCAATCTAAATGGGAAAAAGGAGGGTGCTCAGCCTGATGTCTGTAGTCCCAGACCACCACAAAAAAACATTGTGATGCCTCTACCCCTCCCCAGTGCCATAGGTGCCAGAAAGGGAACCAATACATGTGATGCACTACTGTCCCCAGCTGCATTACACAGTTTAGAATTTCTCAATCTTATTTTACTTGAATTTCTTCCCTTAGAGAAAAGCCACAGCAATCTGCAAGTTAGCTGGAACACTGGGTTCAGGGAAATTTCACAGTACTTCTTTTGGCCTTTCTAATGCCTGGTGTGTGATGAAAGCTGGTCTCTTATTTTCTTAGAAACAATTTTTCTCCTTGTGCATATTTGGCAGCAGAAGGATGTTACAGATGAAAGAACCCATACAGAAGGATGCTCTCTTTCTTTGGAAAGGGTTGCACCTCTGGAGAGAAATTTGACAACCTATGAAAGCTGAGTCCTGCTGCAAATCTGTCCAAAAGTCAGAGAAAGGGACAGCTTGTAGAGGGTGAACAGAGCCAATGTAAAATGTAACTCTCCAGGACAGCATGTTTCTCTAGTAATAAGAGGGAAGGACAACACATCATCAACCTCAAAATCACAGCCTACAGCCCTCCTGAGCAAAGATAAAAGACTTAACAATCCTGTAAAAAAAATATTTAAAAAATCACACACTGAATTTCATTTCTGTCAAGAAATAAACCAAAATAAATTGTTGTGTTCTTGAATTTTTCTCACCTTTGAGACACTTCAGAAATTTAACTAATCAAAGCCCACAACCCCTGATGAAAGCCTACTTACAGCTCAGGAAGCTAAGGAAGAAAGGTTGCAAGATTTACTCAGTCAAAAAGGCTACACTGGATCTGCAATGTTTGAGGGATTTGGCCTGATGCATTAAAGCCCAAGTTCTTCTATGTCTCAGATCTGCAAACTCACATCTTCCTTTCCATAAATCAAAGGTGGTGTTATTCAAATATACCCATCTATCCTATTTTACTGCCCAACTCACTAAATAAAAGCCATAATGGTAAAACACGTGGTGGCAGCTGGTCACATACAGGGACTCCAGCCCATGCACACTATTGCTCAATGTTCCTGTGCCAAATAGAAATTATTTTTCAAATACCACACCTCTCCAGTATATTGCAAAACTCACCACAAATTCTTGCCAGAGAAAGTACTGTAGCAAGAACAGATGTGAGGGAAGACAGCTTCTTCACAGTACCAGGCAGAAGAACTAGAAGCTATGTGATCTCAGCTTTTACTTGACAAAAATCAACAAAAAAATTCCCAGTAATTTTCATGGGAATGAACCTTATATCACTTCACTATTCATTGCTCTAATTACTTCAGCAATCTTGAAATAAAGCAGTATGTAGTACTTATTATCTTAAAACAATACATGATGCAACATCAGTGGACACACATTCCCTGAAGATCCAAATTACTTGATATCACTGGTGAAGAACTATCATGTCTCTGTTTCATCTTATCTGGGTTGGATACCAAACTGGGAGCATTACATTTACGGAGTCTTTCACTTTCAACAAAAACATGAACTAACCAGCTTTGCCATATTTAATAAAACAATAAACTTTGGCTGACCTTTGGCAAGCGTTCAGGGTCACCAGGGTGCCGGGGGATAACCTTCTGTAGCCTTTGGAAACCATAGTCAATGGTGGGTTCATTCAGAGCTGAAATAACAAACAACATGGTGATGTGACAAAGACAGAACAAACCAGACTCCTTTGCATTGTAACAATTGGCAATGCATGACAAAACCAAGGGGGGATCACAGCAAAATTCACTTTTAATGAAATTAGCACTGACTATGAAATTTTTGTTTAAATGCTGTTTGAGTTGGTTCTGAGGCTTTGATTCAAACAGCAATGCAGACCTTCCCACTGGAGTTCCTAAAATATAATTACTGGAAAATCTGGCCACGCATACATCTTTTGAATAGGAAGCAATTCCTATTTCTGAAAGCTGTGATGACATGAATCTGATAAATACTTTGCACCCCTTTTCATGTTATTAATTTGTTTTCCTGTTCTCATATTATGACTGTGATTGGAAGACAAAAGAAGTAATATAAGGACCCTCTTGTTCCATATTGTATTATACATTTATTATGTTCCACGTGCAATGATAACATATAATTTTGTTGTGAATTACAGGCATTTATTTTGGCAGAGGTTTTGTTTTTCACTCCTCCAATCAGCACTAAACTGATCCAAAAGAATTAATGAATTAAAAAAAAATCATCTACATTTTTTGTTCATCTTTTGCAAGTCCTTGTCCAGTAAATCAGGAGAGAGAAACAGTGGAAGCAGAGCACTTTAACCTTTATGAATACGATGGTCTGCCTGCATTAATCGAAGCTCTGATTGTGCCAAGCCTTTAAGCACATGCTTATCTGTAAGCACATACTTAAACCCATTTGCTTTCAGCAGGGAAAATTGGAGCATATTATGTTTGTATATGATTGCCTATAATTACAGGGGACTGCATTGGTTGACCTTCTAGCTATATTTCCAGTGATATGATCAGTTTAAAACTCAGATGTTAGTGAGACTTCAACATGTGCTTAAAATTTCCTAAGTGCTTTGGTGAACTGGAACAACAGTCAAGCATTCTCAAGCAGCTCTAAACAACAGCACAACTTGACTCTCCCATGCCAAGAGAGATGATAAAATCTTGCACAGTGATTTGCTTGCAATATTTTTTCATGAAAAAAAAAATAGTCCAATATGGATTTTCATAATTTTAGGCCTTTTTTTTAATTTTTCCATTGGGAAAGAAATATGTACTTTAATTTTTTTCTTTTTTTTTTTTGACCCTTAAGAGTTTTTCTTATTTTGTCTTAGCTTATTAACAAAAAAACTATTCCTTCTACCAGGTCTGCCTACTAAATTGTGAATATATCTTGCACCTTACTTTATGAGAGTTTTATTATGAATTTTATGAATTTTTATGGCTATGATGATGGCACCTGATTCATATAAAGTGATTTAGCATCAAACAATATCTCCCATTCTCATTTGTGTAAACATTCCCATGTTGCTCAGTGATGCTTATCCCACAGCAAGTTACACAAATCCATCACCACCCAACTCCATAACCAACGTTAGCACAACCCATCCATACTTCCACCTTTTACGTAAAGAGAACTTTTATTCATACTCCTAAGGTGAAAGATCTTTAGCCTGACCATATTGTTATCACAAAGGTAATATTTATTCTCTGGCTCATTGTTAATTAATTTGCATTCCATAAAAAAACCCATAAAAAGTCCAGATTTTAAAGGAACTGGTATATCTGAGCGTGACCTTTTATGTCTATAGAGGTCATTTTAGAGAAGGGGTGAAAATAAGGCTTTTCCCCTGCTTTTGTCCATTTTGGTTTTTGGATGGTTGGGCCTTTTGCATGCGTTTCCTTTCACACCCTGACCACAAACTGTCCACTCAGTTGTGAAGTTATGCAAAAAATATCACAATGTTTCTTTTTGTAAAGCCCCAGTTTCATTACCTTTTGGTATCCTTCCAAGACTTCTTACTATGCACACATTTAGCTTACATTAAATTAATTCCCTTTTAAATAATTTGATTTAATTTACTGCTATTTATGTTTATCATTAAAAATAGTTGCTCTCTGGGATTAAAATAACCCTACAGTTCTAATTTACAATTCTTTTGCAAATATGTTAGAACATTTTAGTGCAGTTCTGTCAAATGTGCTTCTTCTCTAATTCAGTCTAGTTTATGGCCATTTTCCCTTTACATCCTTTGGGAAAGTAGTTACTAAATTCTGCAATATTATAAATGGAGGCCAGTGCTGAAATCCCCCCTGAGATAGCAGTCATTTTCTCATACCTTCCCACACATTCAACACATTTGAAATCCACAGAGTATTTCTTCTAAGTATTTTCTGAATTAAATGACAAAAAAATAAAAAAAATTAAATTTTATGGCTCGATCTCACAAGGCATCAAGCATCCTTTGAGAGACAGTGAAAACTTCTGCCTTGAATATCTTCAGCTTTACTTTAGCAGCAGGGAGAGACTGCACACAGCAATTTGCAAACTACTAACCTGTAGTTGTCAAATAACACTCATTAGTCTATAACCATGCAACGCTTTTAAGCTTAAATAAAATAAAAAAGAGAAATGTTCAGCTCCCTGAACATCTAACAACAGACTGGCCAATACGAGCCCTTCATTCCCCAGTTCATTTATAATCCAAGTCAAAAGTAATTAGTCCTATCTCAAATAAAGATCCCTGTTTAAATATTTAACCCCACCTTCAGCATTAAGGTGACACCAGTTTCTGTGTCAGGAGCTGGCACAACTTCAAAGAAAAGGTGATCTTCTGCTCTCTAAGCACTGCAGAGGAGCCAGTGCTCAGGCCAGGCTTGGTGGCAGCTGACACAAGGTTAGGTACCAGCTTCATGTTCTGTCCCCATTAGATGTGAGCCTGGTCTCTGCTTTTGAAGTCCATTCACAATAATGCATTTCCCAATGCTCTAATTCAAGAACATTGTGGGTTTTTTCCTCATTATTAGAAAAAAAAAAAAAAATAAGGAATACCAATTCTTTATTTGTATTCTTGACATCCATACATTAAAAACAAGCTAATACATACTGCACTTAAAATGCCCATTACCCTAAATTTTTAAAGTTGTCTTGAAAGTACTACTAACTCTAAAAAACTGTCTTAAATTCAAATAGGTCCCAAGGCTAATGGAAGCAATTTGTATACCAACCCAAACTGACTGGCCCACTTTTCAAAATAAAGGTATGATAATCTTGTGGTTTTAAAAGGACATTTAAATTGAAAGACTGTGAATTTAGTACATAATTATACCAATAGAACCCTTTAACTTGTCAACTTGTAAATCTAAAAGGCTATCAATCATTTCTAAAGAGGAAATAAACCTTAAAATTCTTTGATTGACAGTGCTTACTTTTTATGTGGAAAAAAAAAAGGAGTAAAGTGGCCAGAAATCCATTTACAAAAGTACATTGTTTTACATAGGTGAGTAAAAAGCCAATAATTACACCTCCAAAAGACACATAAATCAAAGTAAGTACTTTTCCCTCACTTACGTATTTTTAGTTGCAGTAAACTTCAGGTAACTTTTTATTAAAATACTTTCCCAAATGCAAAGCTTATTGAAGCCATTAATAGAGTAGCATTTTCATTTAAGGTAATATAATCATTTTTGCAAATACAAGATTTAAGCCATTTTTCTCCTTCCAAACAATAAACTTTCAGCCTGTCTCTTGTGAGAATTAACTAAAATTACACCCAGGTGTACAAAATCTGTCTATCTATCCCAGTGTATGAGTTAAGGCACAATATTTATTATTCTTACCATTTTATGAATTACTTCTAAAACCCTTGAGGAACAACTTTCTTTCAAATTAGACTCTAACAGAATAAGCCATGAAGCTCTTTATGCAGCAAGTCAAAAGCCATAACTCACAAGATCTAAGGCTTTTAATCAAGAAAACTCACAATGTCTATGGAAATAGGGATGCACACATTATATTCATCTTTGCAAAGTCCAACTTATTTTTCAACAGAAACGTAGCTTATGCCTCTGAGACAAGTGTTTCCACCACAACTATAATTTCAAAAACTGAACAAATAATTTTAATAACTACATGTATATAGCCTACCATTTTTTTTAAGTATCTTGTATTTTTTTTAAGTACTCACTGGAGAGCTTTTTTAATATTTCACATAATGAATTCCTACTGTGTCAATAAAGCTTTGGTGGTTAATTGAATGACTGTCTGATGTATCTGAGAGAGGAATTTGTTTCTCTGGCCATGAAGCCAACTTACAGCAGAATGATCGACACTTAATATCAGCAATTAAAAGGACCTGTTCAAATATCAGATGGAATTCGTAGCTTGGGGTAGTGTAGGAGATCTCTTCACTGAGGAAAACTCATTCAGTGAATGCAGAGAGTAATTGAATTAGACACATTTTAACATTATTATTCAAAGAAAAATAAACACACACTACATAGAAGCATTATGGAAATATTTCAGAACGTAAAACATATCCAGTTAATTTGTTTCTCATGCATTCATGGTTTCATTTATTCCTTTTATTTTTCAACTCTTGTTTCTTTTTCATTCTGTTTGACCCAAAACCAATGAGAAAGCAGCACTTAGACCTATGAACTTCCCATATGCTTTTCCAGTGGAAAAGGCTGCAAGGAAAGGGAAGGGACTTGACAGGCTCAAATAGTAAAAATGAAAATAGACTGCAGGCTACAAGCAAACTGGCTTAAGATTCACAGGTTTGACCATACCTATCCCAGAGGAGAAATCTGTTCTTGACCATTTTAAGTGAAACTTCCAGGGATAGGCTGAGGATGAGAATTAAATATCCCACAGTATTTGCTCCTGTGGTGCACCAGAGAGCTGCTGGTTTTCTTGGAAGGCAGAGGCATCACAGAGGAGAGTTTAAAGAAGGTAACAGAGAGCTGGAGCAGCACAGAACTATAATGGCTTTGGATTACATCCAGGAGGTTATGGTTATAAGAGGGGAGTGGAATAAGATCCTTAAGACTTTGCCTTTGTCTCTTCACAAACCCCTTATTTTTAACTTGAATCTACAACATAAGACACCGAGTGACAAGTCCTGAAGGATAATGTCAAAGAGATGGGGCTTTGGGGTCTGCAGTACAGTTCTTCAGAGGTTTTTCCTATCTTATCAAACTTCACCAAAACATAAAGAGAAGCTTACTCTGTGGCCAAGACATACAAAGTTACCCATCTCAGCACCTCACAGTTGCGAAAGATTATAACGAAATCCATGCAAAAATTGCTGCAGCACAGTCACAGCAATGAAGGTGAGACCAGGAACTGTCTCACAGAGGAACCTGTGTCCCTCTGTACCCAGTGACTTAACCAGGTTAGAACATTTGAAGGCACAGAGGATGAATATTTTAAACAAACTCAAGGGCAGGTAGGAAGGCAGGCTCTTCAATCTTAGCATCTTCAGAGGAATTACAGCAATGGAGTTATTTTCTCCTGGACTTTCGGTCTCTTCCTCCAGCAACTCGGATGCCCATGCCTACATCTAGCTCTCTTCCTTTTTAATCCACAAGTCTCTCTGTATTTCCACATTACTGAGAAAAAGCAGAGTGATGTATATGTGGCAAAAAATGAGAGTAGTCACATGAAAGGTTATGGCAAATAGAAATACAAACAGAAAAACAAATAGAAAGTAGGAGCTCCTGCCTCTCAGAGCAGCAAAATGCTGCCACAGAGATAATCCAGGGTGTTTGCCTTCTCCAACAGGCAAACTTTCTTCTGTCTCCAAGCTCTGGATGACTCCTGATAGAAGCCCCTGCCCCTACAAAATAAAACCCTGACTCTGGGAGATAGAGATGAGTCTGCCCACATTAATATCAAACTTCAGATGCCAAAATGTCTTGCTAAGGCCTTGCAGTACAGCAGTACTAACAAAGGATGATACTACAAAGCAACATCTTGATATGTTGTGCTGTAAGCAAACCCTACCCAACAACTCTTAAGCACAGTGGCCTCTTTATGTCTGCTCTACAGAGAGAGAGAAAAAAAACCCCACCATACTTCAAAACCCCATCATCAAATGAAGTCTGTTTCAAAAATCTGCCTGCAAAGACTATTGCTTTGCTAATTTAAGATCGTTAAATGAAAACAGACAAGCATTTGAGCTATTTGCTGTTGTTGTTGTTGTTGTGAATTTGGCTTGCTTTTCATAAAGTTTCCTTTCCACTAAGTTTCCATGGGGTGTTTATTCCCACAAGCAATGGAAAACGGAAGTGGGTGGGACAGCAAGAGCCTCCACAGAAAGGTTTGAGCTAGAAAGTCCCTTCCAGTGCTAACATAGAATTTCCTTACTTTTCTGGTCTCAGTACTCACTCACTTAAATGTACTCTTTTGCACTGAATTTCCATTTTTGTAGTGAAACTACGACATGATACTCAAAATGAAAGGCATATAAAAAGAATAGATTTATATTAGATATTAGGAAGAAACTTTTTACCGTAAGGATGGTGAGACCCTGGCACAGCTTGCCTGGAGAATATGTGGATGCCCCATCCCTGGAAGTGTTCAAGGCCAAGATGGATGGGGCTTGGAGCAACCTGGTCTAGTGGAAGGTGTCCCTGCCCATTGTAGGGAGGTTGGAACTAGATGGACTCTAAGGTCCCTTTTAATCTAGACAATTCTGTGATCCTTTATTGTAATTTTTTAATTGGAAATAAAGAGATATCTAAAATGTAATTCCTCTTTTTCATTGCCATGTGATGTCCAGACAGCAGTGCATGGGCCAAGTAAAAAAGAAAAGTGCAGAACTGAGACAAGTGATAAATCTACCACCTAGATCTCTTGAGTTGCACTAATGACTGCTCTTTATTTGAATTAAAGATGCAATAGGGCAGTGATGGAAGCACCTTCACTGTGCTCATAAAGGTTGTTACAAGCATAGTAGACAGCATGATATTATCTTCCTGGTAGCACTTTTTCCCCAGCAGCTAAAAACCAGGGGAGACAGTCCCTGCCCACCTACTCCAGTCTCTGCAGCCTGTGGGGTACTGAAAATGCACATCTTGGTCCTAAATTTTTTTATTAAAAACTCATGGGATCACTGGATCTGGCTAACAAGAAACATGCATTGGTCTCTCAAAATACATTAACTCTGAATGTTCACTCTTAGCAACCTGCAACCTGGCTTGAAATAAAAAAAAGTCAAATTTGTAGCCTTCACAGCTTCTTCTGCCTCTGACAGTGCTGACCTCTTGTCTAATGGGGAAGATTTGGCCTTAAGGGAGTCTGAAACAGAGTCCAGTTTCAGGCAGTGGAATTTAAAGATACCAATTTCAGAACAGGCTGGTAGAATTCATTGGGGATATGTATACAGAGGGCTAGAAGGAAATTAATGCATGGTTACTTCATCTACTCATCCAGGTTAATTGATGCATCTTTGGCAGTCATTATAAACATGGAAGGAACAGAATTTACATGTGAATATTTTCCTAGGAGTCAGAGACATTTTGGTAATGCACATGAGCATGCAGCAAAACATTTACCAAAAATGGCTGGCTCTCAATGGATTATCCCTTCATTTGAATAAATAAATGTATATGTACCTATAGACACAAGCACAAAAATGTGTACAAACCAAGATTTAAAATAATGTGTGCCCATGCTTAGCTAAAAGATCTATATTTAGGTCTACTTAAAAACATTTAAAAATAGAGACACTGTATTTTTAAACTCTTGGCTCAGAAACAGATGCAGAAATATACCATAGAGAGAGTAGGAAATGCTAAAATGTCACCTCATGTAACCTTTTATTTAATTTCCCACTATGCATATTTTCAACATGTTTCCTCAGCATGGAAACTTCAAATTCTACACTGTATGTACAGACATTTAAAATTTTCATAGATATAATTTTGTATAACACAGAAGTAGCTGCTTTTTGTCACTCTTCACAAACTCCTTTGAGGTAGACAGCACTGAAAAACACTTTAACATGTTGCTATGCAGAAATCTTTTCCTTTCAATAATCCTTCTCTCTTGCTTTTAAACTTCTTGTTTCTCATCTTCATTTCAGATTATTAAAAAAGTACTATAATCAGGGGATGCATAAATGAAAACCTCAATGTCCAATATGAATGCCAAAGCCATTCCTCTCAGAAAGCATCACAGATTGCTAGATGATCAGAAAGATCTAGAAAGATTTGGTAGTTTCTCAAAATCTTAGACTTCTGATGTGCAAGTGCACTATGGTGAGAGCAGAAAGAATCTTCAAGAGAAAAGATTGAAGAAACAGCAGGTATCACATCCAAAACCTCTGCAAATGAGATTCATGGAGAAATAAAAGTAAAACTGAATGATAAAACTGTGATTAATTGTGCCTAGCTGTAATGAACATAACAGGTATGATTTTCTTGGAAGGGACTGACCTCCTGTGAGGTTTTATTTAGGTCCTTAACCTCTTTCTATAACTAAGCTTAAATCCCAATGAGAAAACACTAGTTTAAAAACATCTTTATTTTTAAACATTAGTTTGATTTGTGTATATGAAATTCTGACAAGGCTACTCAACTGAAAGCAAAAGGACATTTTTGGCTGTATCCTAAATGATGCAGTAAATTTTTTGAATTAAAAAAAACCCCAAAAACCAAACAACAAAACAACACTTGGGCTTGTTCTTTGCTAGTTTGTAACATTTAAATAAAAATGTATAATTTGAGACCTCCGAGTAGTCTGATTTTAGCAGCATCACCTGCTTCTATAATTGTTCAGGGGTTATTTTTTGCAAAAATTTTGACAATAACTGTTATCAAGAGTAAAAAAAAAAAAAAAAAATCACACCAGCCTGTCTGGTAAACATGCTTCCCTGCCCTCACACCCCAGTGAGCACTGTGACACTATACTTTTATCATCTAGTGTGTGCTCAGAATGAGCTTAGAACAGCAATTGCCAGGAATAGGCAGGCGATAAACTGCATTGATTTAACACATCTTGTTTTCAATCATGCTCGGATTTTCTGAGCACGCATTTTTCCTGTACTCCAGCTTGTAGCTTTTATCTGACGAGCTGATCCCTTTTCACTGGAAAATGAAAAGGTCGCACAATAAGACACGGTTTACTGGAACTTGAGCACGCACCAGGGAAAGTATTTTAGATAAATACTGTCAGACATAGTGGAGCTGAATTTCAACAACACAATTGCTAAACAACAATACTTATTACTCCTTAGAACAAGCCTACAAGCAACTTATGGCTCGCAGCAGGGGAGATCTCAGAGTAAGGCTCAATAGTTAAAGAAACCTTATTCAAGGCTGCTTAAAGATGCAGTATTGCTTCTGCCTTACATGCACTGACTAGCCATATCTCAGGACCAAACTAAATGCATCCTCTGTTGTTTTTTACCTTTTTTTTTCTTTTTTTTTCTTTTTTTTTTTTTTTTGCAGAAAGGTGATTGACTTTGTGCTTGATTTAATTTAATCAAATGGAGTACTAGGTGGTGGTAAAAAGACAATAAATATCCATATGTGAAAATAATTTAACCGAAGGTAATTAACCAAGGTGAGGTACTTAGGAGGTCAGTAAACAAGCAAGAAGTAATGTGGCATGACTCATCTACCAATGGCCCAGGTACAGTAGGTTTATAACAATAATTCCAATTTATTTTTCCCCTCCCTCTGAGGTGACTGCAATGATCTTGACCTGTGTAAGAAAAATATTTTTACTTATTCCTACTGGGGGGGGGGAAAAGCACACTTTCAAGTTATTTTTTTACTGATTGTACCCAAGAAAAGACCTTATCAAATAAATAAGAAACCTGAGTTAATTTTCCTCCTCAGACTATCTGGACTAACACCCTACAGGGGCTCAGCTGCTGATCACAGAGCCCTTACACACCCTTCCCATGCTTCCCATGTGTGCATGCACATAAATGGGGTATACAGGAGGTCCTCATAGGCTCCTGTGTCTTGTATTTAGTGCAGCACCAAAACCTACCAAATCCACATCAGGTTTTTTCTGCCTGGCAGCAGCCTTCCAAAACCAAGCTCAAAACAGTGGCCTTCCCACACACCTCACCCCTTCTGACTTTAGAAGAGACTCATTTTTGTCAGCCTGTTCCCCTCTTCTAGCAGTCTTCCTAAGCAGATGGACCCTGTTTTTCATGGACCCCAAACAGTCCCCAGATCTGCCTCTCATTTACAGGTATTTCTGCACTACTGCCAAAGCTCTTTCTTGAATCATGTGGTCTACAAGTGAGAAAAGCATGTTTAGCAGAGGGCTTCCTTCAGCACAGGCTCTTTGCTCTGACAGCAGCAGATTCAGCCCCATGGTGTTATTCTGAACAGGTCGTTCCCTGCTTGCTGACTTTGTAAGCACTCTTATGTGGAAAAAATACTGCAAATGAATGAGCTCTGCAGGTGAGAGCAGTCTCACCTGCTGCCTTTTCTCTTCTGCCTGATGTATCATCATTCACCACTTTTTCTTACAGTTATAAATAGTCTCTCAATATCTGCAAACATGAGCTGGGGGTAAGAAAGTCCAGTACCTGATTCTTTTTGGAGAAAGCAGCCACAATTCCCCAGGCTGCTGATCACCAATAGACAGTGAGCTGCTGACTCAGCTTAGTTAGAACAGTTAATGAGACACAGTGGTACCATCTATTCCTTATAGAAGTTGCAAAACAAAGAGAAGACCCAAAACCAAAGTATCATCCCCACAAACATCCTTCCCATTTGTCAGCAACGTCAGTCTAAAACTGATGTGAAATATTTATGGTTTTCTTGCTTCTCCTGAATGTGCTTGTTAGTCATTTAGGCCCTGCACAAACTCATCTTAAATTCACTTTGTCCAAGATCCTTAACCAGTATAAAGCAGAATCATTCTGTCAGTTTTCCTGAAACTATACTGATACTGGATGGAAACTTTACAGGTTGGAACCTAGTTTTTATTTTGCATAAATACACCAGATAGCCAAGCCTCCATATTTAGTCGGATACATCCATTTCTGATGTTCTCTTCACATTGTAAGTCTTACAGAACAAATATGGAAAATATTATTTAAATTTCATTCTCAGTCACAATTTCAATTAGGCAAGAAACAAGCCAAGCTATAAACCTCAAAAAAAGTATCAACTTAAATTCATCTCCTCATGCAGTGGCACTTTACATCCATCTCTGAGCCTGTTTGCAGGAGAACTCACACAAGCTCCGATTTCTCTTTCTCACCTGGCAATTTCTTTTGCTAGATGAGAAAGCTGAAAATCCAAGCTGCATTTTAGGGTTATCTCATGCGACACAGGCATAATTCTGATATGTCTTCTTCATTAGGTGCTCATAATCCCAGAAATGAAAGTAACTTGTTTCTTCCCAGGGTGCCTGTTAACTGAGAAACTCATCTTAATTGAATGCACAGATCAGTTAACCATCTTCAGATTCCCAAACCATTAGTGCCCCATTTGCACAGCAGCTCTGCTGAGAGGTCTCCTCCCACCACTGGCTGAGGGGGAAACTGAGATTCAGGAAAGAAAGGAAGTGCTGGAGGTGATGAGCAAACACGTCAAGGGTTTATGCTCAGGACAAAATGAGTGCTCTGGGGCCAAAGAGGCCTTTGCTATATTGTCAGCACTAGATCACCTTGCAAGTCAGTTACAGAAAAAGCAACAAATACAGCAGCTCTGCCCCCAAATACGATTTAAGTAGCCTCCAAACATGGCTACAGAGAAATAACTAATCTGGAATCTAGAGCCTCACAGGCATAAGAGAAGAGGAAGTAAAAATAATTGCCTATATCAATTTGTTCACCTCTTGCTTCTCTCCCATCATCAGAATTTACTACCTAGAATATATTTGTTAAACCAGTAAAGATGAGCATGGAAATTAGAATATCCCAAGTGCAGCCATTTGCCTCTAAAGATGATGTTTCAAAAAGAAACCATAAAAGGAGAGGGGTGAGGAACCCAGGTGTAATTCAGTGTCCTGTTTTGAAACATTTCCAGTATTTCATTTCCAGCAGGAGTGAACCAACCTCTGATACTTTGGTGGTCACTGCTGGGTCTGGGATGCACAGCAAAACATCTTTGCTGGTCAGTCACACTTTGAGGCCATAACCACAGCCACAGTCACCTGCTAACTGACTAACACTGCTCTGAAATAGCTGAAACTTTGGTGCACTCAAATAGGGCTCAACCAAATTAGTCATTTTATTTTTAATTGGCTTTTAAAAATATTTTAAATGTTATTGGACTAATTTTTCCTTAGACAGAAGTATTATAGTTTCCCTAAATCAAGGCAGAGGTAAACAGATTAAAGACTGATCAGAAAATAGACTAAAGGATATAAAGTTACCACAGATAACAAGAAAAAGATCACATAGGTTTTTAATGATGGCTTTGTACCTGTTTACTTTTTAATTTTCTAGGTATCATTGGCAGCCTATAGGAAAACTCACATCCCAGCTCTGAAGTAATCAATAAGATTGCAATAGAAAATGGGCAAATATCAGACTACTCTGAAGTCATCAATAAGATGACTTCAAAGTAGCATAGCATTTGCTCATTTTCTCTTGCATAAAACAAATACTTTCCTTCCAATCAATTCAAAACAAACAACCCCCACTCTGATGGATGACATTATGCTCTATTATTTTGTTTCTACTGGATTTCATGAGAATTTTCATCATTATAAAACATTGCTATCAAAATATATACGTATCATATCATTATGCCTCAAAGTTCAATACCAATACAAACAGTACCATCAGGTGATAAAAACAAAGATGCTGGAAGTGTAACATGAAAACAGAGTATCTGAATGTTAAAATCTAATTTAGCAATTTGCAAATTGCTGGTCTAAAAGGAGGAAATTTAACATTAATCTTGCTGGAAGTTGCATACTTATCAGCAGCTGATTTGTAGCTTTCCAGGCAATAAGCAATATATTAAAAATATACTTTGGGGTCCACTAGCACTATGAAAGAATGTGCTTAAACAGACAAACTCACTAAGGCCCTGAGCAACCCAAATATTAAGCACCTGACTGCCAGAGTTAATTAGCCTGTGCAGAGCAACACACCAATGCTGCTGCTCCTGCTCCAAACCATCTCCATCACAACTGGCCTGGGGCACCTCTGCTTGTTGCTTTCTTGTGCTGTGAATACATAACTTAAAATTGAAGCTTTTTCTTCCTTCCCCATGATCCCTATGCATGCCAAACCCATTATCTTGGTATCTAACCACTTGTAAGGACATTTCTGACCACCAAGGAGGCCAAAGGAACAGAGGTAGGAAAGAGCAGCCTTCTGCACCATCTCTCAGTATTGCACACTTAAAAGAGGAGTGTTTGTTCTTCAGGCCCATAATGCTTTTCAGCCTGTGATGTACAACCTCTAGGACCCCAGAAGTCCTGCAACCATTTCTTGGTGGTCCATGATAGGGAACTAAGAGAGAAGCAAGTCTATCGTCAGCAGGCTCAAAGTCACTGCACAGTTCATTGTTCAGGGGTCTACTTTTGCACTGGAAAACATTCAGGTGTCTGCCACCCTGAAAAACGTTGTAAAGACACTGCAATAGATGGTTTGTTGGCACAAGCTCTCCTCCTCTTGGAAGATTTGCTACATACAGTGAGGCACCAGCATGGAAGACTGTGGATATTTTCTGCTGAATGGGGCCCTTGGAGAGGAAATATTTGATTTACTGCAGAGTTCTCATTTCCCTGAATTGCAAATAAAGTGTAATTTGATTAAATGTAAATGAATCCTACAATACTTTTGGTGGCTTGTCTGAAACAATTGATTGTAATGGGCATCCATCATTTGGCTTGATTTTAATTCAGAGACAAAAAAGGCAAAATGAGAAAACTAAAGCAAGTGCCACTAACATTCTAGAGCTGGAGCAGTCGGGATTTCTGGCGCTGGACTGTCATTTCCATTGTTCTCAGAGAGCAAGAAATGCAGTGGAGAGGAAGCATAATAGCAAAAGAAAAAAAATAATGTGAAACATACATAGAAATACATCCAGAGGAAAAACAGAGCTTTTCCACAATTAATTCCTTTAAATCAGCATGAAGAGCATAATTTGTTAATTTTTTTTAACACTGATATTCTAAAATGAATAAGGAAGATAAATATTGCTCTGTGTTTGTCAGTTAGAAGAAAGGCTTTGTTTTTATAGAGCACCCAATTCCTTTTTGACCAAGATAATTTCCAAGTGTATAGTGCTGCTTTCAGAAGTTCCCGTGGTCTGAAATAACAAAAGAGAAGTGAAATTTCTGATAGTGACACAAGCTTGATAAACTTTTGGTGTCATTTTTTTAAAATGAGGAACTACTCCAACCACAGAGATAATTATAGATGACCAGACTGTAACTGCTTTATTGCTTCTTTTTCCTCATAAATTTTAATTTTGGAAAGTTAAGTGAGAAATGTGGTTTCAATTTCCTACAAATTGCACACAATTTGGTTTTAACAAGAAAATAGAAAGGAGATGGTAAGTTCTTTGGAGTGAGTTATGGAGAGGAGCTTGCTTCTTTGTCTTTCAGCATCATCAGAATAACAAAGTACAAAATGCAAAAAAGATGGCTGCAAAAAAGAAAAAAAATCAACTGTACAATGTACTAAGAAAAGCACAGAGTACTTTTTTAATCTAAATAAGCTCTGAGCAATTTAACAAGGTAAAGCAATTGCTCTAACCGTTTTTCCCCTCTGTTTTACCAGACTAGAGCTTAAAAGAAATGAAACTGCAACACATGTCACAGGAAATCTTTTAATAAGAAAATGCTGTGTACATAACCATCTTGCTGTCTCGGAAGGTACCAGCAATTGCCAAAGTGCCATGCAAAGTAGCTCTATTCAAGCCATATTAAAAAGGTTTGCATAAACACCTAAATGGAACTAACAAAACAATAAGAAATAAAAGCCAAAGAAGACAAAGCCAGTATTTATTTTGCCCAAGAGGTACATGGGACTCAGATCAGTGTGTCTTGACCTACTGTACCCATACCTATAATTATGATACACATATGAGGATCTTAAATCATATTCAACAGTGCCCAGCTTTCCTTCAGCAAGAGTGGTTCAACAGAGGGTTTAGAGGAGATGGAAGACGCCCTGGAGTAGGTAACAGCCACATAAAGCAAACATGAAGAGGGAATTCTGCCAGTGCAGCCAGCAGAGGAGTGAGTGTGTCTTAGCTCAGGATGTACAAAGAAAGAACCCAAGTCCAACTAAGCATGACTATGAAATGGAATGGTGGAGACCAAAATACAAAATGGAAAGTCCACTAAACACGTGTAGTCAGGCAGTTAAGATTTACTGTAAAGACTGTGGGTATTGCAGTTCTTAGAATAATCACATGAAACTTGGCAAAGGTTGACAAATAGACTCCTAATTTAATAGAGCACTGAAGTAACCTAAGGGGTTTCCTTCGTTTTTACCAAGTTATCTAGTTCCTTCTAGATCAGTATATTATTGAAACCTAAACTTTTAAAAATTAAAATAATACTGAAAATTAATTAGTAATGCATGAAACTATGGATTCTTTATCAGTTTTTTAAAAATAGTTATAAGCATGCAGAGCTTCTGAAAAGAAGTAGTAAATAAAGAGACCTGTTTTTAATGAATTGTAAATTTTCATTATAAGAGTTATGTGAAAAAATCAGTTTTCACTGAAAAAAAAATATCTGGCACTGTAAGTAGTACTTTGGGGAAAAAAAACAACCTTCCATAAAAATTCATATTACCAAGTCTGTAAAATCTAGAGGGATACAAGTTATTAGAGAATAATTGCACAAATTTTAGAAAATAACTGTAAATAATTTCATGCATCTTAGACTTTATTCCACAAATCTGTTGGACTTTTTTTGGGTAGGAAAAATTCCATTGGCCAGTAACAGTGCAACTGTTTTCTAAAAAAAAAACGTGTGAACTGATGGAACTGGTGAACTGCTCTGCTGACACCCTGTGCCATACTCATTCCCTGTGTTAGCCATAACACACAACTTTTGTCTGTCCTATGACTGTAATCACCAGAGGCAGAAAAACCCCACAATTGTTGCCAGTGCCTTAAAAAGGTGCTACATCCCAGACACCTGGACCCACAGGAAAACGATTCTTTTGGTGAATAGAAAGGCATGGGCTACCTCTTTCCAGAGGGAAGAGTATATCTTCAGATTGCAATTGTCCCCTCCCAACTATAGATGCAAAGCATGGAAGAGAAGAGGGTTTCCTTCACCTCACATATCCCCACAGAGTCAGAACACACACCACAGTCATTTATCATCATGCCATCTCAACCTGCCAGCTCGGCAATGATTTTTCCCCCGAGGTTTCTAAACTAGAAATGTTATTTAGGTTACAAAAACAATTGCATGTTTTCTGCTTCCTGAGCCAGCACAGACCTGCAAACATATAAATGAAAGGTATCATAACCCTGCCGGGGCTGTGGCCTCAGCCCTCCTGCTCAGTGAAAACGCACAGGAATGGAGGGAGGACTTGTGCCTGGGAAGGCAGTGATGGTGATGAGCTGTGACCATTGCAACCTCTGTTCTCTTCAGTATCAACAGTTCAAGAGTCTCACTGCAGGGCCTTGCCATTTACAGAAAGCCATTTCCTTTGGTCTACACATTGGCCATGTGTTACTTCCCTCTCTTCGTTTTTCCTCCTTTCCTCTCATTCCTTGATCAGAAGCACCCATTTCAATCCCCCCATGCCCCACTGCATGGATTAAAGGGGAAAAAAGGAAAAACCTTGGAAACCTAAAAATGTTGAGGGATTGAGTGCAAATCCTGCAGATCAACGTTAGCTGAAATTTGCAGGAGGCCTGATCTGTTTAGAATTTGCTCATCTGGTCTGGCTTATATTTCAATATAGTGGTCATGGGGGATGCAGTAAGTTTGTGGGCACCTATAAAGCAGCTTCCTCACAGAGCAGGATGCATGTTTGTCCTCACTAGTGCTAAAACGTTGCCCTGTTACAGGAGTTCACTAGTTTTTACCTCGCACAATTTCTTCCTTAATTTTTTTTTTTTACATGGGTAAAACCTTACCTCTGCTCATTATAAAATTCTTGCTGCTGAATTATTTATGCCGAACAATCAACTGTGAAACCTTTGAAGATGTCAGCAGATAAACAGAAATGCAATGTTGCATTATGGAGTTTAATGCTGTGGAAATGTTGGGCTGCTTATTCCACCTTCCTTTTTTTCAATGTTTGCTTTTTGCCATAATAAGGAAACACTGCAACAAGATTTGGACTTTTAAAACAAGTCAATGTTTTGAGGAAAGCATCTTTCCTCAATTATACCATTTGTGATCAGGTACTGTTGAAAGAGACAGACCAGAGATAGCATTTGTACAGAGCACAGGCAATACCTGTGAGATAGTAAAGAGAGCAAAAGGCAAAAAAAAAAAACAACTCAAGCAAAGCCAAACTACAGAATTGTCATACAAGGAGAGCGGGAGCACAATGTCTGCATGTTGTTACAATGGTATGCTGTGACATTCAGATATTACAGGACTGTGGCTATTTCGGGGTTTCCTCTCTTTCCCTGCTGGCAGTCCAGGGTCTGCAGGACCTGTGTAACCAGGCAATAGTCTCGGAAATAATGAGCAGAGGAATGCAGCGCTCCCTTGCAATGTTAGGTGCGATGCTGCACGCTAAAGCACCAAATCAATATTTTCAGCAGCAAGCCGTTCAATACCCCTGAATTATTGCTTCATTTTTCTTCTTATTATAGATGAGTTGTGTTATTATTTTCCCCAAATCAATATTTTACAACCTTTTTTATCCATTTCTCCATAAATTTTTTGATTACTTTAAACTGGGAATTCCGGTACACTAAATAAGATGCAGTATCTCAGAGGCAGAGGATGTACAAACAGTTTTTTACACAAGACACTGCTTAAAGGCAGATCCTAATCAGATCCTAAGTAGGGAAATCTTTACATAAAAAAAAAAAAAAACAACTTGGAAACAGTGCCACTCTTACAAAATAAAATTTCACATTTCTATAAAATATTAGCTAAAAAAAAGAGCTACTATTTTAGAAGTACAGGGACAGAGAAGTCTGATGGGCACTTTGTGTGGGAAATTTAATTCAAAACAAATATGCTTTTTACTTCCCCTCAGCTAAAGGGCGACCATAATTCACTGAAATCATTCCTTACAAAGCAGATAATCCTGTGCACCTTAGAGTGATTTAATTAGGTTCCATAGCTGTCTCCTGCTAAGTGTTTAAAGCATCTGCAAATCAAATCATGTTAACTCATCTGCTGCACCACTTTCTTTGTTCTATGCATAGGACCTTCCTAATAGCATTAATAGAAGCATGAGTTTCCCTAGAGAGGGGAGTAGCAAAGTGAGTTAATTACACAGTTATTGTAAAAAATGTGTACATTATTTCACAGAACATGCAGGGTAAGTATTAAGGTACTACACAGAAAATATTGACAATTTTGGGTGATTTCCGTGACCACAAGAGTGCAATTCAAAGGTTAATCCAGATTCCCACCGAAGCCAAAGAAATTCTAATGCATTCCTGCATCCAATCTGCTTACCTGGCTACTCATGGGCTGTCTTCAGGATCCTGGCTATTCCCTATGCATTGGCTAAAATTTCTATCTTTACATTTAGTGCAGAGTTGCAAGGTCAAACGGTCCCCACTCAGTGCTTGATAACATTTTAAAAAATTTTAAAAGACCTGGGGGCTTGGGGGGGTGGATATCTGTGGGTTATTCTGCTATAAATTTTTCTGATTTCTGTTTATATCCATTTGGTCTAATCAGGCATAGAGTCACAGACCCTTCATAGAGCAAGTCCAGCAGCTTCTTTGGACCTGGGCATTGGCAGGACAGTGGGACAAATGATATATAACAAACCAGTTCCTCTCAGTAACTGCCCAAAGAGCTATCTTTCTTCAATTAACTTGTTAGCTGAAAGTATTTTGTCAAATAGATTTTCTGACTAGCCTTATCCTTATAGACAGATCATTAAAGAGCAGACTGTTGCAAATTTTTAGTTTAAATTTTCCCTGAGAAGGCATCACCTCACATTGTAAGTGTTTGCTGGTTTCAATCTGTTTTTCTTAACAACCAACAGTAATTTTAAAGTCCTTTTGTTCAGGCAAAATCACATACTATGGAAACATTTTAAATTTTTCTTCAAATGGACTGTCTCAGCTAACTCACTTGTTCAAACAATAACAGAGAGCAAAACACTACAGGGAAACTGAAGAAAATTCATTGCCAAAAAATAAATGAATATTCATAGTCCACAGAAATACCCTTATTTCCCAGCTCTAATCAGCACAAACATCTGTGAAAAAAAGGTCTAATGGGGGTAACTGGAGAGGGGAGAGAGTAATTTTCATCCTTTCCCCTAGGCCCCAATTTAAAGAAGGTTCATTTTTCTTTTAAACAGAACTTGCAAGTGATGCAAGGTCGAACAGTTTTGGTGAAGAAATGACGTTCAGACTTGCCTTGTCTTTGGGAAATTTGAACTAAATTCTTTCCAGGACAAAAGATGCTTAGTGCAGTTTCTGGTTCCCATCCCTGACCTGCCAGACTTGTGTACTGCCCTGAGAGCCCATCTATCAATCAAAGGGCCTGAGCTGACAAAAATACCCATGGAAAATACAGTCTAAGGCAACTAGGCAAGGTGTGTCTCACCCTGTTCCTTTTAAGTAAATGACATGCACATTTCAATGCAACATTTAAAGGAACAAAAAATACCTCAAAACTAAAAAAATGCTAGAGAAAATATTACTGGTATTCAGTATAAAGGATACTTGGAACAACACGATGACTATTTCTGGTAACTGTGCACAACACACTTGTGAACTTTGAGAATTTTGTTTGGAGTGGTGAAACTTGCCCAAGATCTCCATTTGAAAAAATATTTCCCTTGCAGAAGTGACCTTTCCACATGAATTCATGGTTACTTCTGGCAGTTAAATCTCTTGCCTTTCGTTTCTACCAACACAAGCTCACTGAGAACTGCATAAGCACACAAACTGTCTCCTTTTATTTGATGAGCTGGAGTCTTTTATGGAAAATACCCCACTCCAGCTAATAATAGAATATAATGAGAAAACAACAAAAAGGGGACCCTAAGTACATGTATTTCAGAAACTATCATCTGATTGTAATACTTGGGACAATAGTTACTTCCCTACACAGCACCTTGCATGTAGTGTCACTGAAGGATTAATACATCTCACTTTGTTTCAGCCATCCAAGGACATATTTGGGCACTTATCTCAGGTCTATCAGCAGACAGAGGACAGAAACAAGGGCTTCCTTACGAAAATTCACCCACTTTTACAATGATGTCAGGGAGGTATCATGCAACAGACCTCCAAAAGGAGCATCACAAGGCTCACTAGATTTCTATCCCTTACTCACACAAAGCAAAAGAGGACCACATCATGTTGAAAAGGGATAAAGCCTGTACTGGAAGATGCTACAGTACTGAAAAGTGACAGCAAACATCACAATTATTCATAGGCATCACATGTTTTGCTCTGTAATTTTGACAGATTTAAAATGGAGTTTGGCACTACTTTCTTTTTTAAAAACCATGTATTTTTGCTAGATGGCTATTAAAACAGCTTAATTTCCATGTCCATTTTCTGCCCCACGGGGACTTAAAAATTACCACTCTCTGGTAGGCTTGGTGGGGTTTTTTTGTTGTGTTTTGGTTTTGGGTTTTGTGGTTTGTTGTTTTTTTTATTTTGATTTTTTTTTTGTCTGTTGGTTTTGTGTTTTTCTTTTTCAAATTAACCCTCTCTCTGCTGGGAACGGGGTTTCTTCTTGTTAACTACTAATGTTGACACCTGGTGTTATTCAATACCAGTTCAAGTCCACAAGTCTTGATGTGAAGAGGTTAACCACAATTTATGCCAACAGGAAAACAATGAAAAATTCACATTTGAGAAGGGAGGGAGAGGAGGGAAATGAAAGAAGACACTGAAAGGTGAAGTAACAGTGGGTATGACTGCAAATACCTTAGGGCAAAATGTGCAAGGATTGTAGATCTACAGGGTTAACTGTCCAAATCCACCCTCTTAACTGTGATACTGAATAGATGGTTCACACTTCCCTTCCTGAGGTGTGAGCTGCTATGAACCACCTGGTATTTGGTAGTCTAAGTTCAATGTGGCTATGAAAGAAGTTCATACAGAATAGCTGACATGCTGCAAAACCAGTCTACATGTGGTTTTACAGATTTACATCATATTAACATGTTTGTGAAGTAATATACTAAGTAACTTCTGTCCTACCTTAAGGTCTGCGTATGCTTGGCTTGACGGAATTAAGTAACAATTGTTCTATGCTTCTGTAATTAACTGCAGAGCTCTCATCAGACCAATGGCAAGACCCAACGGCAAAATATTTTTCAGCAAAGGTTGTATAGTTACAAACAGACCTCAGACAATTGGGCTTGAGATATTTGTTTTGCAGAGGAGCCGGCAGAGTTGGAAAAAAAAATAAAAATCCAGTAAGAATGATAGTATTAACTCCATAATGTTCAATGTTCTTCCTTAGCAACATCAGCAATAAGGTGATGATGCAGATCTGCCAGAAGGTCCTAGGGAAGATTGGTGAAACTTTTGTACAGATTGAAATTTCAAGGAAGTTCTACTTTAATCCAATAATCATCCATCACTAAGAAAGTGGGGACTATTACCAAATGTCCCTGATCACTTAAAACACCATAGTTACAATTCCTTCCTTTTTGTGTTGCTTGCCTTTCCCTCTGTTGGCTCCTGTGGTGCCAGCAATAGTGTCTCAAGCCTACAAAGGTATCTCTGCACTGCCAGCTGCAATGCATTATATACTGAAATACACAAACTGAGTTTGAAAAAAATAACACTGAACACTCAACCCACACCAGAAGGCAACTCTGCAATGTTTTGGGTAGGCCTGAGAAAGCATCAGGATTGAGCCTCGTGATAGTAGCACTAAACTGTTTCCAGCATCTCTATCCAGATGCCAGAGCAGACCTCATCACTTATTCACTTGGTATCTTCATAAGCAAGCAGAAGACCCTGTGAGTGCTTACAAGATAGGAGAAAAGTACAAAGAACTTTGCACTCCATGCAATAAATTGCTCTTGAATCCACTGAGATGAAAGGCTGCAAGTACAAGATTTTCCTTTTATCTATACATTAACAAAAAACCCTGAATCTGTTGACATGGACTATACTGGGACACGTAGTCTGTAGTCATTGCTGTCAGCAAGCTTTAGCAGGCTAGCTAAGCATTACTGGCTGTGGAGATGGATGCTGGTACAAGCTCAGAGCAAGTGAGGCAGCCCAAGTTCTACCTCCAGGGAGTGATGACTGCACACCACACTGCTGGTCTGAGCCAGCCATACAACACTCACTTGTGTAACAAAATGCCTAAGCAAAATGAACCCTCACTAACAAGCACCTCAAAGGATTAAGCACATCTTAAGGTGGCTATTTTGCAGGGAGTTATGTGCAAGAGACTGCCTCAGGCTGCCATAGCTTCCATTTGTCTTCCTTGCCAAAGCCAGAGTGGAGACCTCTCACAGTCTAGCTCACAGTTTGCCCATTTTCCAGCAACACACAGTAAATTCTGTATAAAGTTCCAGACAAATCAAAAACTACTGTACCTCATGAGAAGCACAGGAAGGATGAGTTCAGTACATGCGAGACAGCCAAAATTCCCAGATATGAAGAATTTTAGTGGCTACAAGTAGCTGAGGAATCAGCTTTCTGGACCAGCCAAAAGATAAATGCTGTGTCTCTCTTCTCAGAGGATAGGATCAAAACACATTAAAATAAGCAGCACAGCCATTGCTGCTACTATAATCTGTCCATTACTGAGGCATTTGTGTAATATGAATATTCACACTCTAAGAAACAAGACAGTGAAGACCCCTGTAGAACAAGAGTACAATTCAGGCTTTTGAGAAATTCATCTTAGCTCTCTGTTTTATTGCCATTTTTTTAAGAGGGAATAATATCAGCTGATATGAGTTAAAAGGAGAATAAAAAAAACGATTAAGAATTTCATTCTGTAATAAGAGAGTTTTGAAGCAAGAGAATGAAAATTTAAAGGTTTTGGGGAGGATACAAAGAAAATAATTTACAAGGCCTGTTTTGTGAATCCAGAGGGTTAATTTATCATGGAGTAAGTCTGGAACTTAAAAAGCAAAAAATGGTTTATTGGCTTTGAAGGTCAGATAACTATGTTATATCCCATTCAATAGGTTAAGGTTCCAAGGGTCTACAGGGTTGCATGACAGTTGCAGGGATCCTTCTAAAGTCTAGTTTATACCTTTATTGTTAATAGCTTTCTAATCCTTTACCACAAATTTATAGTTTGGAAATGGCAACACGTCTTAAAGATTAAAGGTATGTGACAAACAGTTCATGTCCTTTAATAATCAAATCACATAGGTTAGATTGGAGGCTTATCATGCTTTTTCCTACTCTATGGTTTCACAGGAAGAGAATACTTTATATCCCTGTTACATGAATGATGAATGGGACCATTGGTTATGGGCTGTTATTTGCTTGGCTGTAGTCAATATGTTTTCTTTGGACAGGGACTTCAGTGATATATTTCTCTTTTGGCCTTATCACTTATTAACTTGGGGCAGACAGAAACAGCCAAGGTTGTGAATAAGCACGAGTGCCCATTTACACTTCTAATATCAGAGAAAATATTCTTTTTAATGATCCAGCTACCCTTTGCTGTGTAGACTCTGATTGCACTTCCCTCTAACTACAAAATAAAGGTCATATTTCTTGGAAAGTGTATACATAAAATATGCAAAATAATGTTTCCTTCACAGCCAGTTTTATTCTGACGGTTGCTGTAATTGCTTTCATTTTGCAGCTGTCCTACAGGTACACTGCATACTTTTAGTGACTGTTTTTTGCCATGTGTTATGGTGCTGCCAGTGCTCAAGAAATATCAGTGATACAAAGATACTATGCATGCTAGTAGGTATGTATGCTACATATGTATGCTAGTTCCTACTAGCATACAAAAGGGATTTTCCAGCCTACCTCTACCCCTTTCTCACTGTCTGGTAACAGCCTTTTTCACTGTAATCAATTAGGATTTCTCCCAGCTTCCTTTCCTGAATTTCTGCAATTCAAACCCAGAACCGTAATATCCAGCCCTGCTAATTGTCTGTACATCACTGGACACACCCTAACAAACTTCAAAACAAACACTTTTGCTACAGCATTCACCACCAAAGACTGAAGTTATTTCCTAGTAAAGCTTGTTCCAAAACAATTGCAATCATTTTATTATTTTTTTTTCCCTAAAAATTTCCAGATCAGCCAGGCCAAGCAGACCAGGTGTTAACACTGACTCCGCAGAGCCACTAAGTAAATGGACTGGAACTTAGAAAGAGCCAGGTTCAAGCCTAAACTCAAATAGAGATTTACTGAGGACAATTTTCCTTTTCAAAGGCAGGTAACACCCAAGAGCACATCACTGATGCAGGGAGAGACCTCATCTTGTTTCACCATCTCTAGTTTACCCACAAGTATCTTCAACCAGGCAGTGATGTCACAAGGACCCAGTTCTTGAGTTACTATGACAAAAACTGCTATGGTAGCAGAAAACTATGCAGGCAGCTTAACTTCTTCAGCTCAATACACCACCCCAAAGACAGGGCTGCCTCTGAGCTCCACACACCAACTAATGTCCCCAATGTCCTCATGGCAAGGTCCAGTTGGGCCCAAACACCTGGCACAATGAGATGAAGAAGAATCGTGGTGAACTCTACATTAGGACATTTTTTTTCAGATAGCTTTTATGAGTGTTTTTTTGCTTGTTTCCAGAAACATTAATTAAATTCACCAGTAAAAGCTTACATTTACAAAGGGATTAATTTAATTCTTCCTCACTTCATTGTGCTATAGTTAGGATTTGCCATTTCTCCTCTGTCCCCTGCGGAGTCTCTCTGAGATCAGGAACAGACTTTATACTGAGTGCCTAAAGCACAGGGTAACCTGCAGTACAGGGCTCTCTTGCTTTTAAGAACAGACATCAGCTCTTATTTTAAACTTCATACGTTTCTTTGTATTGAGGGATTTTGTTCTGTTCTTCTGTAGCACTCAGTGACTATTTAACTTTGAGACATCTGATACTTTTTATTCTGCCACTGCTATTAATATTTACTAGTGAAAGACAGATAAAAACTACTGTTAAAAACAAATGGCATTCATTTGCTAGCTACCAGATCTCATAGCTGGTCACTCTGCTGGAGAACTGATGTTCTCTCTATTTAATGTCAGATTAATGATCATCATATCTTTGAGTGTGAAGAATTTCATAAACACATCAGGATAAAATACAAGATAGAAAGAGACGCCAGCTTATAGATTTTATTTTTATTGTTCTGTTGATGGTGGCCTTCTCTACTCATTTATACTAATCAGGTATTGAAGTGCTCATGATTTAATAATTCACACATAAGAACGAGGTATTATAAAATAATGAGGTTGTGTATTTCTAATGTTGAGAATAACTGCCACTACGTTTTAACATTTTTCAGGACCTAACAGCTATGGCCAAGGTTAGCTGATGTAAGGGTCAAACTCCAGCCCACAGGGATGAAGGAAGGCTCCAGTGGGGCTACAGGAACTTCTTGACAGCCAGTCTGTCTTTTATCACCACTTCTTTTTTTTTTTTTTTTTTTTTTTTTGTTTCTCCAAACTGATTGCTTAATTAATTACGAATCTTTTGAACATAGTTATCAGTGCCTTGGTGAAAGCAGAAAATTTTCCTAGCAAAGGAGTCACAGAAGTTTACCAGACTTGAAACTTTAGGGACTGGAAATCTGTTATTAAACGGTTTCAATTTGGACCAGATCTGTGTATGTGACTTAAACTTTTGCTTCTATAGCCATAGACAGAAAATTTAAATGGTGACAGGTAATTATTAGCCTCTTACTCTTGGAGATATTTGACTTAAGAGATTAAATGATAACGATTCTTGGAAGATAACTGTTCTTCTGCAAATTTAACTATTTAAAGATAAAAGCCTGAAAAAGAAGTCAGCTAAAACTGAGGATTTTGAAAATGTTATCCAGATTATCTGTGATCTGCAAGGCTCTTCCTGTTTGTAACAGACTCAAATGTTTCCAGCAGTAAATAAAGGGTGAAATGAGGATGGAGTAGGAATTTTTCCACGAGGCTATTTCTTCATTGTCACTACTAAGGAAGTGAAAAGTTCCCTGAGAAGCCCTATGACATTTAAGAGAAAGAGGCACTTTCCCAGAAATTCTGTGAATATCCTGACCTTCACAGTGCTAGCATTTCTACATCACTCTACACACAAAGGCCCAAAAGCATTAAGCACACACTGGTCAGTGCTCCACTCTGACCTACTCAGCCTTCATTGCAAGTATCCTGGGGGATTAGGACTCATCTTATGAGTTATTCACACTGCACAGCAAGCCCTGTGGGTCTACAGTAATCCTGCATCCACTCATTCCTCTTAGTACCACTTCTAGAGACACAACAAACCCACAATGAACTTGGGGTGACTTGCTTGTTTCTCCAGGAACCCTATCAACACACAAATGTTATACCCCACAGCCTCTCTGTGAGAGTAATGCAAATGAAAATGGACCCTAACAATGTAAAAAATATAAAATCAAACCTAAACAAAAAAAGGAACAGTATTTGGGGCCCTACTCAACTAAAAATCTGAATTAATCCCATGCTGTATACATAACTTTAGTAACAAAGACATATACTACCTGCCTCTATGTAGTCTTTTGCTCTAATTTGGGAACAAAAGCACAAAACCTTATATTGAGCAGGTGGTAGAAGACATAGGATAATGCATGAACCTTCCATTTCTCCTTGCACTATGAAGTGAGATAAATTCTCCTTTCATATACATTCATGAATTGTCACTCAAATTTCACAGTTTAGTACCATGATCCATACAAAAATTCATTAAGGAAAATTATGCTTTCCGGGTTGCATTGATTTTTTTTCAATTAAACCAAAACAAAAACTCACACAGCCCTGTCCTAGCATCACAAATTTGTGCCAAGTGTCATCCGGTATTTAACTCAACCATATCCACCCTGAATCACCTCAGAGAGCTACCCATGGATTTGTATCCCTAAGGGCTCCTTCCTTCATATCAGTTTCTCCAGTTTTAAAAGAATGGCAATGATACATACCTTAAGCTGTAATACAAAGCTTAATTCATTCAGTGCTTTTCAATACCAGAGTAGACTTAGAGATGAAAGGTGCCACAGGGAAATACTGATTGCCATGTGTGGGCATTTCTGTGTGCAATACAGATTTCTAAAATGATTTCAAAATGAGCACACATGCAAGATGCGTTCAGACTCCTGTATTCCTAACAACATTCTCCCAGGAATGTCAAAACTTAAAATCTCAGAAATAATTGGTCTATAAACGCATGCTAATGGATTTCTTTGCAGATGGAAAATAAAAAAACTTATTTTTTCTTGCAAATACAGAGCTGACACTGGTTTATTTCTTACAAAAATACTTACAAAAGCCAGGGTTTCTCTGTATATATGTGAACTTGATTCCTAGATGGCACATGGCCTACTTAGAGATCATGTTACTAAGTTATTTGCAGTTAAAGGGGAAAAAAGGGCTTAAATGGGTCACTGGGTATTCTCTTCTGAGAACATAAGTACTTAACAGTAAGAAAAAAACAGTTTACAGCCAGGTGGTTTGAGGGGATATTTTGTTGTACACTGATTAAAAATAATTTCTTCTAAATGAGACCTGACCACAAAATGGGACCATTAACAAGCAGGGACATTCTCACCAGAAAGGAAACTATGCTTGATCAATTCCTGCACCACCCACAAACCCCAGGTCTTTTTCTCTCTTCTATCTCACTCACAGGTTTTTTTTTTTATTATTATTTTGGGGTTTTTTATTATTTTGTTTTATTCTTCCCCTTTTTCTTCTCTCCCTGTTCCTTGTTCTTAATAGCAGAGTAAATAAGCAGCAAGTGATGCTGAAATGTTTTCGGCCAAAAACAGAGGCCAAACTCCTCTGAGAAAACATTTGGCCTCTGTGGTTTTGTAATATGTTCCAGAACACTGAGTTCACTGAAGAACATTGTGAAAAACTCCCATCCACTGGAGTGATGCTGGGGAATGTTACTGTATCCCAAACTCCAATTGATCCATTTCCTGCAGGCCTTGTTAAAAAAAAAAATAAATAAAAGAGAGAGAGAGAAAGAAAAAAAAAAGAAAGAAAAAAAATAGAGCTATGTGGGAGTTAAAAAAGTTCTCATGGGAAAAATGAATGGCAAGAAATTCTAGCTTTAAAAGAAACAGCTAATCTGCTAGTTTGATTGTTCTTCAAAACTTACAATGAACCAATAATCCTAATTAAAAACACTTGGCCTAGTTCTCTAAAGCATCATAGCTTTTTCTATGCTTCGTTTGTACACACCATAGACTATTAGTTTTTTTCTAGTGCTCACTAACAAAGTGCTGACTTTGTTGGGATGGCTGAGCTAATTTCATGAACTCAGTGTGAAACCTTAGCTAAACAAAATTGTGGTAATTTTCCTTAATTTGTAAAAGTGATTGGAGTGCAAACAAAATTTTCCTCTTGGGTCAATCCTATAATTTTCAATTAACTAAAACTAATCGGGAGGCGTGCACTGAACCTGCATTTTGTTTAAAGGGCTGGAAGGCACTTCTGAAGGTCAGAATGCATTAATTGTTTTTATTTTAGTTTCATTTAGTCTTCTTTAAAAAGCCACATTTAAGTTCAGGCTGCCTATAAAAGGAAAATGCAAATTGTGCAAAGTACAATTTCAGTCACAATAGCTTTGCAGTATCTACCCTACCTACACAAAAGCTGCATTAAGTGAGAGAATTGTCCAAGACTGGACTACCTTTGATTTTATCATTGTTAAATATTTCATATCTTTCATTTATTGAATAAAAATTATGTGTTTTTAACACCAACCTAAAAATGCATATGTGGAAACTCTCCCTAGTAGGACTAAGTCACTAGTTACTAAGTTATTTGCAGTTAAAGGGGAAAAAAGGGCTTAAATGGGTCACTAGGTATTCTCTTCTGAGAACATAAGTAGTTAACAGTAAGAAAAAAAATAGGACATTTGAAAAAGACAACAAAGCTTTATAAGGCACCTTTGTTCAATATGCTGAGAGTTAAGAAAAATCAAATTAGAGCTTTGCTGACCAGCTGGAGCACAGGAGTTTCTCCTCTGCTTTGAGCTCCTGAGTGTACATTGACAGCTAGAGCAATACAAGCACCCAGTGAATGCCCCATAGCCATAAGTATTTATGATACATCCTACACATGAAGTTTCTGGGGCCATAAAGAATGGGAAGAGCAATTACACCGGATTGTAATGAACCACAGCTCAGACTAATAGTTACAGTAGTTCCTGTCTGTGTATGTTAAATAACAAGACCATGAAATGACAAGCAGATCAAATCCTGAACCAAGCCATTAATTCTTGTAGCATGGATACATTCCAAGGAATCAACAACACACATCTTTTTAAAAAAGTTTGGCTCTAACTGTTGGTTTATTTCCCAGGCCATGTTTATCCCTATACAGAGAATGGCTTAATATTGACAGCACCTCCAGTGCCCTAGAGTGGGTTTTATTGTTAACAATTCTTCAGCCCAAACCACTCAACTTAGTGATCTCAGTCTGGGATGCCTCCCCAAAAGACACTGCAGTAAATTTGCAGCATCAGCTGGGTTAAAACCTGTTTAGTCTCTCTGGAAGTCAGAGACAAGTATGTTACAGGGAGATGGGCAGACAACCAGGCTGCTGCTTTGAACATTTGCAGCACTTGTCAGACAACACGAGCCGGGGGTAGTTAGGAAGATGCTTCTTGAAAGGCAGGTTTGTGATTGCACTAGTAGGGCTGGCTTTTTATGCTTGTGTTCTTCCTCTGTTTGTTTAAGTACTGGAATATGTTTCCTTCCTCCCCCCTCCTGGTTAAAAAGATATCCCACTGCAAGGACAAACAAGCAAACGAAAATCCCACACTAGTATGTTTTCAGATTCATCTCTACAGTCATCCATGTCTGCAGTCCAAATTTAAACTGGTTACCTTCAGTGAGTAACCATTCAGTAACCATACAGCCAAAACAATAAAATACAATACAGTGTCTAATGACAAAACTCGAGCACAGACCCTATGAGGAGAGGCTGAGGGAGCTGGGGCTGTTCAGCCTGGAGAAGAGGAGGCTCAGGGGAGACCTCATCGCTCTCTACAGCTCCCTGAAAGGAGGGTGTAGCCAGGTAGGGGTTGGTCTCTTGCCAGATGACTTTCAACAAGACAAGAGGGCATGGTCTTAAGTTGTGCCAGGCGAAGTTTAGGTTAGATATTAGAAAGAATTTCTTTACGGAGAGGGTGATCAAGCATTGGAATGGGCTGCCCAGGGAAGTAGTGGATTCTCCATCCCTGGAGATATTTAAAAAGAGACTGGATGTGGCACTCAGTGCCATGGTCTAGCAACCGCAACGGTGGTTCAAGGGTTGGACTCGATGATCTCTGAGGTCCCTTCCAACCCAGCCAATTCTATGATTCTATGAAAACAAGTCCTAACAAGTGTGATCTATTGCCTGTCCTATTTCCCACATTATGTCTACTACTAAAGCATCCTTACCTGTGTAAATGAATCTTCCAGGCGTTCCCTTGCAAAACTGCTTAGACTTGTAGGACAATGTGACTTCTACAACCCCAGGGATATGTCGGGGAGGCGTCTGTACACGGATGGCATGAGGAGTAATCAGCTAGAGAAGAACATTAAGGGAGGAGAAAGAAAAAAAAAAGCACTGTTAGATGCTGAACACTTCTTTAATAACACTTTTTTTTCTCAGATCATAGTAAACAAGCTTTGAAACATATAATTAACCTGTCAATGTTTGAATACAATCTTGATGTAACCCACACAAAAGCCAGTGACTACAATATTTACAAGCATTCTCTGTCTCAGTCATAACAACATTATTTCTGTTTTCATACACGGCAGGCACTTGTTTCCTAGTACAAGCATTAGCCCTGGTTTAATGCAATAACTTTAGCTTACAGCAGCAGGATGCCTGTGTTTGCTCAGGTGAACACTGGGGTCATGACAATGTCTAACAAATCTGATGGATAAATGATACCCAGTTCTGTGTGAGAACACAGCACAGCTCAAGCCTAGGCTGAGATTCACTGAACACCCAAGCTCAGGCAAGATTTTAAAGGCACTGGTCCTCACCTGACACCTGTACACCTCAAAAGCACCATGTGCTGCTGTTTTAATCTGCTATTTGTCTCGTGGTGGTTTAACTGATCACTGCAGAAATGCAAAGTGTGGCAACCAAAGGAGGGAATCTTTCCTTGCAAACGATCAGAGCACTCAAAAGAGATATACCAAGTATATCCAGCTTTTCCAGTCTGCCCTCACTGCAATGACTTCAAGGGCTCACACAGATGTGGATTTAAATAAAAAGCTAACTTTATTCTTATTTTTTCTAGGAATCAAATATTTCAGAATTGTAGAAGGTCCTACCAAAAAAAATCAGACTTTTAACTAGTTCTTTGTTTAGGGCACAGGACTAAAAAAGCACAGAAGCAGAGTAATGTCTGTCTGAGAGCCATCTGTATTACTGAGGGAAATGCCATAGACTGCAGGAAGTTCTCCATATTTAAAATGAGAAAATTAATATTAATAGCAGTTGAAGATTAAAACCAAAACTACCAGCACCAAATGCTCCAAAAGTTATTCAGGTCCATAGAAGCCATAAGTCATATGGCATTTAGAAACTGACATGTAGGAATTGACGTCTTCTTTTCTTGTGAGCTCTAAAGAACGCATTTTCAGGCTCTGCTTTGAAATCATCTGATTTACAAACTTACTTATTTTTAAAAGAAAACTGCCCTTTTTCTAAACTGCACTCTCTGTATCAACTGGGTAAAAACAACACCCCAAAACCCAAATTTCCACAGATTACTTTTACTTAAACTGAGTTGTTTTGCAGTCGGCCTGACCAAAGCCTGAAAATCCAGGTCAGTTCTGCACGTGCCCTCAATAGTCAGCAGAGGCAGAAAGCACGGCCAAATAGCAATTTATTTCCAGTGTTTTAGACACCTCTTTACTTCGGGATAAGCTTCTCTCTGGAAGCATCTACCTTTCACAAATGAACTGGGACGAGGGTTTAGACCAGATGCTTAAAGGTAGGCAGCTAAAGACAGCTGGGATAAACCCCATCCTCTCAAGTGGTTCTAGTTAACTGGGTGAACTAGCAAGATGAAGAAAGTTTCATGACATTTTTGGGGGGGGAAATATTTGTAAAAAGAGGATTGTAATAGTAAAGGTTAACATGCTAGTCTTATTACATCAGCATGTGCCCTACACCCCTCACTCCCATTCTGTCATGAGTTATACAGGCAGCTTCTGGTTGTATCTTAGAATTCCCCAGCATTTACGGGTCTGTCACCACTTTAATGTTCTTTAAACATAATTTGTGGCATTTTCCAATACTCATCTTCTTTGGTTCCCAAGAAATGTCTGACCTATTTATGGTCCATTGTTACAGAGAGCTGGGGAGAGTTAAGCAAGTTTCCTGGTTTGTCCTCCACAAACAGTTTGGTTTTCCTTTGTGCTCTGAAGTAAATAAGTTTAACTGTGTTTAAAACCACAAATATACAATAATGTTGCCCACACATTCCCAAAGGATGAGGATTATGTCTGAAGTCCTACGGTTTATGATACTCAGGGTATATTTTACTCCCATTTTCTCCAGAACTAAAGCTTGGGAGGTATACCAGAAGAATACACATGCCTTTTGCTTTTTCTCTATAGTATCTGCTACTAACCACTGTCAGGGATCTAGTGCTGAGCTAGAAGGACCTTTGTTTTGGGTCATATTTTAGTTCTCACAGAAAGGAACCAGTTAGCCTACTTAAATACCAGTAGTCCCCTATATTGTGGTAATACCAAGAAATTGTCTTTAAGAGACAAACAATGACACTGTACTTCAAAACCTGCCCTTTGAACCTCACCTCATCTCTCCCTGACTTCAATTACTCCAGGATTATGGGATGTTTTCCTCTCTATGCTGCCAACCTGTGGCCTGATCTTGGGAATCCACTCCATCTTCTCCTAGCATGTTTTAGCTTGTGTGATTTCAAGGCACGGTTTATCTCATACTTGTACATACAGCATTTGGAAAAGGTGAGCTATTAGCAACAGAGAATATTAAAAGACACCACTTGTGGAAGCCTCTGAGGCCAAAACTGTTGAAGGCTGTTAGGGTGTCCTAGCAAAGCACCACTACATCCTCCCCTTGCTATTTTTGAAGACACCTGGCAACGCCCAGCACCAAACACAAGATACTGAGCTAGATTAACCCCCATGTCTAACCCTATATGGCCATTTCTGTGCTTTGACCTCAGATGGGAACTCTTGGTGTGTTAAGAGACATCGTAACAACTACAGCAATGACATGCCAAGAACTAAGAATTTGTAAATATGGGTCATATATATCTCTGAAAAAAAAATTTTAAATGTAAATCTTGAGCAAGGCATTAACCTGTGATGTGGAGATGAATGCACCAGCTAAAATCCTGGATTCAGCTTCCCCTTCCATCACAGCATTTGGCTAATTGGGATCCAGAGATGGACAAACAACTAGTAACTAGATGCTTTCTCCCCAGTAATTATGAAGTGAATTGGTCTGATTCTTGGTAAATGCACTATCTGTTAATTAACTCTTACATGTCAGTCAGGACATGCTGTGGATTGCATTAAAACCTGAGTTAAGAGACCTTCAGGATGGAGGGAGGTTCATGTCCTTCAAAATCCAAAACACATTTGGTTTGAGTGTGTAAAGCAAGGCTCGTTCTGTGGTTTGCTAATATATTCTAGACATTCTTGTGTGATACAGCATCATTTCACACTGCCAGGTTACTTTCTTTTTTTAAAAGTGACATTTTATAAGGACATGTCAATAATCTGAGTCATTAGTTTATTTTTGCATGCTTGAGTTCTGGGTTTGGGTTAGGGAAATGGTGACAATCAGTCATAAATTTAACTTGGACTTTTTGTGAAGAGGACCATAAGGACTGGAATGAACAAAAATCCCACCAAGTGAAAGTAGTGACAACTTTCACTGAGAACAAGACACTTGAGTTACCTATTTTTTAAAAAATTACCAGTGACTTTGCATGCCTCCGGTTCTGGGCACTGAGATGATGCTTAATAGGGCCTCCGTTTTCAAAAAGAGGGTGCCTACTCATTTTTAAAAAATGAGTCAGACCTCCAAAATAAGCACTCAGAAATGGAGACTTCCAGAAGGAATGGTAAACACAAAAAGCAAAATAAAAACTGTCTCACAGAATTTGATTTAGCAGCATTAAAAACAAAACAAACAACACTAAAAAAAAAAAAATGCCCAACCAAAAAATGATCCTGTTTTTTTGCTGTATTGATGATTCAGTGCTTCATCTTTTCTTAATATAAAAGAAAAAGAAGTTGTTTCCAGCTGACTGTACAGCTGGAGGAATGTTCTTGGCAGGAAAAAGTTTGAAAAAATAGTTTATTCTAAGCAAATATTGTGGAATATTTAAAAGAAACTAATTTTGCCTTCACAATCATATATTTACCCTGAAACTTGATTCCTAAAACTTCAGCTCCCCCCCACCCCAATAAGAGAGAGAAACTTCAGGGGAATTCTATCAGCAGCTCAAACATGGAATATTTGCAACAACACACAACCCCAAAATGCTGGGTAAAAACCTGCAAATAACAACTCCATCTGTTTGTGGACTGGACAAACAGAAAGGCAGAGATTCTGTCTGGAAAACAGACTATTTGCTGTGGGTTGTCAATCCAGATCCAGCATGTGCACACAATACACCAACGCCATTTGTTTGTAGCTTATGAAATTCACTTGAAAAAAAAGGCATCAGATGGCCCATTTTGCTGTATTCTAAAAATATCAAGGGGCTTTTAAAGTCATTTTTATGAAGTAATATGGGAGTTAAGGATTAATTGAACCTACTGGCTTAAGGTATCTGCATTTCTGCACAAAATTAATGTGACAAATTAAGTTTTTATTTAGTTCTCCCTGGCTGAGAAAGGATGTAATTATGTTAGAATGTTTACAGCTAAAATATATGTTTAAATAATAAATATGTGTTTCAGAAACCATTTTAAAACTCCTTTTTTTAACTCAGTCAACTCCTTTTCAAACATATAAATATTTCAATTACGAAACTTGAATACATGTAAAATAAATTAAAAATATATTATTTACTTTTCAAATTATTTATAACGTGTACTGCTTGACAGCAACAAATTAACCCTTAAAATGAACTTTTTTTCTTTATTTTTGGCTTTTAACTTTGCTTCTGAATTGCATATTTTAAATATCCATGCATCTCAGATACTTGTATAGCTTTATAGTAAAATTTGGTAATATAGGACCTTTACAACAATTTTCTTCACAGCAGAGCTCCAAAGAAGGTGACTAATCTTATTACTGTTAGAGAAAGGGAATTGAACTTTAAGCAGATTATGTGATTTGCTCAAGGTCCCACACAAAGTCTGTAGTAAAATGATGCTAATTCAAATACGAGACTTCATCCTCCAAACTACAGCAATTACAGCTGAACGTGAAGCTGAAAGATCCATATGAAAATGCTCTGCAAGACTCTCTCTTATTCGTTAGTTTCCATCAATCTAGTTTTGTTTTGAATCTTCTATAGCTCAGTTAAAATCAAGAGGGTGAACTTGAGAATTCTTCTTGAATTCAATGTGAAAATAACCTGGCCAGAGTTGTTCAAACCTGGCCCTGACTTGCAACTCAGGATGAATACGCTCCAGGTTTGAAGACTGGCAGTTTGATTCTACACTCTATTATAGTAAAAAAAATTACTCTTCCTGGGAACTGAAAATGCAGTAGACATTTTTAGAAATGGGAAGACAAATGAAAGAACTTATTTTGTACTTCATATGTGGCTAGTATGTGGAATCTGAATTATTTATACATCACTATTATTTAGGGATCATTCAGACAGCTCATGCATTTCTGCACTTGTTTATCACATCTGTCTGCTGCTTTTAGAAATAATTTCTTTTCCCCTATAGGATTTTATATTGCTCTCATAGGTTATGAAACTGAGAAGCAATTCTGTAAGGGAGGGGCAGTGAATCACTTTTCACTCAAAGCCAACTTGCAGCCCCTTCTAGCATTCACAACACACTGACTTTTATCTGGACCCCTTTTAACATTATTAATTTTCTGACAAGGTGTTGCAACCATCAGCAACACTGCTTTGACCAGAACTCACTCTCCTGAGATCAGAAATTGCCAAATAATGCCTTGCACTAATGAAGAGAATTAAGTTTTATAATGACAGATCCAATTCTGTATTACCAAAATCAGAGCACTTTCCTCCCAGCCTCTTCACCTTTCCCTATTAAATGTCAGCAGCCATCAAGGCTTCGATCCTAAGACACAAAATGCTTATTCTGGACCCAGGGAGCACTTCCATGACCACATAAGGGCTTCAGAATAGGGCTCATTTAATATATCTCCTTTTCTGAAATGCCCTTTCATCCACACTTGTCCTCAAGTGGAAGGATGAGAGAGAGAGAGCAAAAATAGGGAAGCCCATGAATTACATTAGAGGATACTCTTCATATGAAAAAATGCTGCCATATGTGCAGTGGAATCAGTAGGGGGAATGGGTTGGATTTGAATTAAGCTAAAATGTTGGTTTAATCTTTATAGGATATAAAGCAGAGCATCAGGTGATCTTTACATCGCTGGGTAAGCATTGTATAGCTATTTTGGAGATGTCAGTTTAGCATGTTTATTTCAGTATTAAATAATGAAAATAATAGTTTCTTATAAAATCTCCAAAATGCTTTTGAAATGTCATAAATGCAAAATGTGAACTTTTCCTGGGAGCTGCCTTTTCATGCCAGTGAAGCCAATGGGAACTCTGCCCTGACTTCTGTGGCCCTGCTCACTGGAAGTTCAGGTGATATTGCCTGGATTTTAACATGTCCATGGGCTTTTGGGGAATATCAGACTATGCTTAATTATGTGTCAGGAGAAGAGAGGATTTAAGAGACTGAGAGGAACAGCAACAGCAAAAGATGAGGAACAAAAAAAGGTTTACTTTGAAACTACAGAGGCCTCCACTGGATATGACGAGTCTGTATTTTCCACTGTGGATACAATACTGTGTATTTGGTTGCTATTATGCAAATGATACTTACACCAAGGACCCACACTTTAAGGATGTGCTGTTCAGAGGCACTGAATTTCTGCAATCTCTACCTCACTAAGCTGCAGCTAGAAGCAGTCAGTTTCCCAGGAAAGCAGAATTACCTAAACATTTGTTTCCTGTGGGCCCTTAGCAACTGTAGTGCTAAATGCAGAATTACTCAGAGAAGCATTTATCCTTCCTTTTTCTCAGAATAAAAGGCATTGAGCTAAATTCTGGGCCAGTAAGAGGAGATGCACATCCCCTGGCTGTAATGGATTTCTGCCACAGGTAAATTTGACTTATTATTTTCATAAAACTGAATGAGGAAAGGATTCACAATTCAACATTTGTTGCTGATTTAGCATGTGGCACAGAAAAAGGCAGGCTAGCTATAAGCTAGACAAAGCTATTAGACATTACCGTTCAGACAACACCTACCTCACTCCAAACCAGCATGGTGCCGAATATGACCTGTAACCCATCAAAGAAATTGTCTCCTATGATGATGACAGTGGCACCTCCTGTAGTCCATCCTTCACTTGGACTGATGGCTTTGATACATGGTGTAGCTGCTTTTCAACACACATGAAAAAGAGAAGTATTCTGCTGTTAGAACCAGATTTTAATGATAGAAGACTTGAGAAAAATGAAATAAAAGAAGCTTTCATTTTTCCCCCTTACTAACACAAAGATTTCAGCAATCACTTTCTTCCAGTGCATGTGCATGACCTGATACTGTATTTTTGGAAGTAATTTTTATCAATTAATTTCTGTTTTGTTTTGTTCTTTGCATTGAAAAAATTAAATTTTTAAGTCTACTTTACCTAATATATCACAGCATGATGGGCAGAGACCAACTGGAAATAATGAGAAATTACTATCTTATTACTTATATATTACTCTTATTCTATAGTTATTCTTATAATGTTCTTATAATAAATTCTATTCTATATATTTATTCTATAAGAAATGCACAATACCTGAGTTAATAAAACAATCTCCATTGAATTTGCTTTATTATCCATCATAATCTATTTTCATGAAGGAAACTCCTATAAATACTACGGAAAATATTGACAAGGTTACAAAAAAGGGTGTAACCCTCAGTATTTCTTTAACTATTCTGCAATCAGACTTTTCTATTTTGAAACCACCCTGCCCTGATTAATGCTTTGGCTACTACTACAAAAAAACCAAAAACCACCAACATAAAACTGAAACCTACAGCCCTGCCATTTAGTCATTCCAGTTACGTTGCATTTACAGGATAATTAAGAAACTTGTATAATGCATTCTGCTGTATTCATAGAGCCTCTCCCCACTTCCACTACCCATTTTCTTGGCATCACATGTAGTAGGAGCCTCCTGAGAGGATGCTGAAAACTCAAGCACTGCCAAAAGTAGTAAGCTCAGATCTGGGAATAAGGTCCTCTGGCTTAAGACCATTTAAGTAGAAACTTGCTCAACTCTATACAGTGGTGGGACAGGGCAATAGAAACATCCACACACTGGTTCTCATCCTCTGCAGTACCAGAGTACATCAGAATTTAACTGTGCAGAAGCAACAGCAATAATATTACTGTAAAATCAACCTTAATAAGACAAAAAGCCCAGGGTAACTCCCAGCTGTGGAGTCTCAGAGTGGCCATGTATGTTGATGAAAGAAGCAACCAAATACAGCTAATACAGCACAAGGTGAAAGTTTGACACCATACGATTAGATAACATTTTCAATAAAGTGGGTAGCTCAAGAACTTCATTAGCCATGAAAAACAGAGTTCCTAAGGAGCAGCAAAACTCCATCAATCAACCTCAGTGTTAAAAAGATTCTTTCCTCTAGTTATGAATCCAGTCCTCAGCAGAAAGAAGAGGCTTACTACTGAAAATACATGGATGGTTGCCAATCATCAGGACTTTGTTAGCAGTGTGTATATATATATATATATGTGCACATACATATCATCTTTTAGGGTTGCTGGCATTTGGCTGTGAATTGCTACTTGTTTGAAAGTCTGGCTGAGCTGTTAACCTGGTTTGTCACTGTGAGTATTTGATGACTTATTCAGGGGGAAGCACTAAAACACTGCACGAGGTAAGGATTTATTAGGGGTGTGAAACCCAGCCACATGTTAGTACTATCCAGGACAATAGCCTTGCACTCACGAATCATTTAATGTGACTGCATAGTGACACAGCCCCTGCCCTATATTCTTCTATTTGTAAAGACAGCAATTAATCCTTTCACAGAAGTCTACTTTAAAATGCTCCAGACATAAAGCACTAAAGAGACTCTGCATCTTTATGATTATTTACTGAAGCTCTGGTGAGTTCGAGCTAATTACAAGGGGTTGGGGTGGAGGGCGGGGGGAGGCTAGAGAGAAGCTCCTTCTTCACAGCCCCTGGGTAGGGCAGGTGTGAAGCTGGGAAAGGAGCTGTTGAGTCACTCCTAGCACTGAGTGTTTCTGTGGGCACTACTGCAGACTCACACCACCAGCGATGGAACACATGCACAGGGAGCAAACAGACCCTGTTCCTACCTACAAAGGTTGGAAGTGTCAAGCACAAACTTTTCCACTACTTAAGCTGATGGGGATGCCAGCTTCAGGGAAAAACACAAACACATAGGCAGAAAAAATCATTACCCTACTCCAAACTTGGCAGAGCACAGCCAGTAACTTCTTCATGAGCTAACAAAAGAAACATCCTAACATCACCATCATGAAACTGCAGCGCGTGTGCGCGCACAGGAGTAACTTCAATATGTTTAATTTGGACTCAACTTACTTGCATAAAACTGTGCTTAAAAACCATTGCAATGTCCCAGACCAAATGCTTTCCTTTCAGCCAAGCTCACAGCACTGTGTTTACAGTGAAAGCAGCTTTTCAAAATGCCATCTAGCCTGTTCATAGACTTGAGCTTTTTCATAAATAAAAATTAAAATCACTTCCAAATTACAACCTTTCCAGTACTTCTAGCTGATTGTAGACATATACACCCCTCAAAACCCCTCAAAGATAATCAGTTTACCATGGGTCAGAGAACGAGCTACTTTTTTTATAGCCTAGATGCAACATTTTTTCCTAAATACCAGTGAATAAAAACTGTTTGAGACCATAAGTCATTAACAGAAAACACATGCAGTCTTCAAAATTACAGACTCAATTCATCTTTAAAATGAATGCAAGACACTGTTGTGCAGTTACAGGTCCCCACTAAAGGTCTTGTTATTTATCCAGGGATGTTCTTTGACTACTTTGCACTCAGAGGTGCAAGGTGCTACACTGTCTGTGGTGTCTGATGCATTCCATTCAGCTTCTTTATACCTGTATGTACTTAATATCAAAAACATGCCAAGTTCCATGGCAGGTAAGGTGACTTTGAGAAGACACTCAGGTCTTTGTGCTGAACTGGGGCTGTGGCTTGTTCAGTGGGACATTCTTGCCCTCAAAGTCAATGTGGCTATTTGCACATGTAATTCTATTAAAATCTGTAGCAACTGTGCTGGATCAGTGTCTCCCTGTAACTTCTGGCAATAGCCCAGGACATCTCCTCCGAGGACAAAAAGTCAGGACTTGAAGGTTTAATAAGAACACTGGTGCCCTTTGCAGGCATTACCTGAGATGCAGTGAGAGACCTGTACATTTCTGAAAGATTTCATGCCATTATTTTCCCTTGGGACCGGTCACAAAACCCAGTTGGGATTTCCCAACACATCTTCTCTTGTCTTAAAACACAAGCATCTGTGAAGACCTAAAGGACTGCACAAAGGTGCTGCCCCACAAGGGAAGCTGCCCTGAGGCTCCCAAGGAAGACTGAGATGTGCTGAGGGAGGAATCCAGACTGCTACCTTTTTTTGAAGGCACAAAACATGATTTCACAATGACATATTTGCAACAGGCAGTGTTATTTGGGACACTGGTGCTACTAAAATTTTGCCCTATCCGGCCCTTGCCTTGGAGGACCAGGAAGGAGGATACAAGAATCAGGTCCCATTTGCTATCATCACCACAGGTAACACTGGGAGGGAGGCAAGGCAATGACTTCAGCTTTATTTATGCCCCTGGTACAAATGTCTGGCCAGCTCAGGCTCTCAGCTCCTCATACTTCTTCTGTTAATCATTTGGCAGCTTTCAAAGAGCTGTCTGGAAGGTGTTTACTTCTGTGCAACTCTAGAAAAACAGAGCTAGGCAGAATAATCTTTCCACTGGAGACCTTGATTTTTCTACATTTTGTTTTGGTCACAAAAGAAACCAAAGTACAGAACATTATTTTCAGAATGCAACCTTCCAGAATCTTTATCTGGAATTAACTTTAACACTTCTTAAAATTTCCAAGAAAAACACCAAAGAGTGATTTCTAAAATGATGTTTTTAAAGCAAACATTAAAAGTTACATAAGATTTACATTTTTCTGTAGAAAAAGAGATTTTACTTGAAGTCTGAAACTTCACTGATAAAAAACGCAGTGAAGGACTTTAGCCCAGTTCTAATAGAGAAAATGAATTGCACGTGATAGATAACATGAATGGACTTTAAGTCCAATGAAAAATTATCATTAAAAAGAATAATTATATTTTATTTATTTAAGTGAAAATGAACAGTTGGCAGCCAACTACAACCAGAGTTTGGTAACCTGTCAGGTAAGATTTTAAGACTCTTTGGAAAGAGTGTATTACATTCACTGCATGTTTTCAGAACAGCGACTGGACTGAGGAAAACCTAACAATTAACTCCTCTACTGCAGGTACAGACCTTGCAGCTCCTTGCTGAAGGTGATGTGGCCCTATCCTCCACCTCCTGAAATGGCCTAATGGTTATGAGTCTTAAGGAGCCCCCCTTCTTTTCCTGAATATCCAGGCAAATCAGTGTTAACATCTGACATGTTTCATTGTGCTGCTCCTGGAATAATGGAATCAGATGTTAGAGAGAGGGACTGCAATCCCAAACTTATTGGAGCCAATGAGTATTTTGCCATGGACTTCAAAGCTATGGTCCATACTGATAAATTTTAAGGACTTACAGAGTAAAAACATCAATGACTTCCAAGAGAAACAGTGTTCTCTTGAAATCCTTACCTTCTCTCAGACCACACATTATCACCTCTCATACTAAGGATTGAAGGTACCAAGTTCAGTTTCCAGGTAGTAAAAAGGAAGTTTTTCCTTGCATGCTCTGCGTGTGTCTGTGTATTCCTATGTTCTGGTGCTCCCCAGAACACATATCTGGTGATATACAGGGGATTTTTCTGCCTTCAAACTGTGACAATAAAATGATTATCCTGCCACAGTTTAGCATAATGGTTCAGAAATGCTCGTGGCATATTGCAGAGTTAAAGTGGAAATTATTAGGTAGCTCTTCTTTGTTATAGTAATGATCACTCCACAAATAAAAGCTCTTCTCCCAAAGGTACTGCAAGGCACAAAATGCTAATTCTGAAGATTATATGTGCGCTTTTATTAAATATTACTGTGCCCTGCCTGTTTGAGGGCTTCACTGCTCTGATTGTTTTATGAGTGCCATGTTAATGTCAGCCCCATCTTGCTAGCAGCAGGCACACATTTTAGCTTTTGTATGAGAGTTGATCAAAGGCCTCTTGCTGAGGGAATTGCTGAGAAAACAGGGACAAGTGATAAAAATCTCACAGATTAATTGGTTCAAATTTCATTTCAGGGCATTGAACTTTGGCTCAGGACACTAATACTACTAATTACCAAATTTCTAGTTTGTCTCTGAAGACTGGTTGGAGGGGGGAATTATAACATCACTAATAATACTAATAACAATAACAACAAAACAACATCAGTAATACCTCCTCATCTTTCCTTCTAAATGTTTAACAATTAACTTTGTTCGCAAGCATCTTCATTAGGAAATCCCTCTCCCTCCTATCATTATCCATCTGCCTCCTGAGCATTTCTGTCCACTTCAAGTAACACCTGAAGAACAAAGACATAGCAGAAGCCCTCAGGAGCATCAATTTTGTGAATTTACAGAATCAATGAGTTACCAATTCAAGTCCTCCACCAACACACTCTGGGCATTTCATATTCTTAATCAAGGTTCTGAATTTATAAACAGATAACATTTTATCCTCCAACAGAAATTATCTATTCTACTGATAGAAAACAGAGGCTAGAGGGGAAAAAACATATTTACCACAAAGTTTATGGGTGGCCTTGGAATAAGGGTTAATTGAGCTTAGAGGTAAATGTTCACTGAGGTGAATTAGTGGGATGCAGAGTTATCAGCAGGGCTCTGGGACTGCTCTTATTTAGCTTCTGAAATGTATTTGCACTATGATTAATATCCAGTTTGTGGTAGTGACTATAAGAATGACCTCGCTTGCAGTTTTTATCATGAAGTGTCATTTCATCCGCCATTATTCCACAGATAAGGATCTTACAACAGTTGCTGCATCACAACTGGAGTTGAAATGATGGGGTATGTGCTTTTATTTTTCTTCTTTTTAAGAGTATTATGACACGCAAAGAGAGTTGCATAAAAGCAGTTAGAACTGGGAATTCAGAGGAATAGGGAGTTTATGTCTCATCTCAGATGAACTACTGAAAATATCTGGAGTTTAATTTAATTTTCCTTTTTTTTATGGTAAAACCTAATTCCAGGCTAAATATATAAATGAGTCACAGTTTATGAACCTGTTCTTACAACCTGCTCCACGTTTTATCGAATGACTGACTTTTAGAACATCAAAACAAATGAAGTTATTCCATTCATCCTTGTTTATTGTGAGCTTTCCACATTAAGCACATTAACAAATCAATTTTACCATGGTGATAGTGGGTATTTTTTAGAGGTTAAAATTACAGTTTCTCAAAATTCATCAGCTTAAGAGAACACACCAAATTTGGGGAGGAAGGAGAGTGTTGAGTGTGAGTAGTTTGCTGGGGTTTTTTCCCATTATTTCAAAATATTTGAAATAATATTTCAAAATAATTTTCTCATTCCTGAGAAGCAGGAGCTGTCACCGCCTGCTCACCCTCTTCAAGTGTGCCTGAAGGGTGGAAAGAAATTTGTGTACCCACACCATGGTACCATTCCAGACCATGTGCAGAGACATTGCCTGTGTTGTGTCCAGTACATGCAACCAAAAGCAGCTGAAGTTTACCAAAACAGCCTGGAGGGGAGAAGTCCACAGGACCATCCCAAAAGGTTAGTAATAGACACTTCAGGGAAAGAGAACGCAGCAGAGTTGTTACATATTGTACGGCAGCATTAAATCTTCACCCTTAAGCTAAACAATGCCTTTGCTGTTTATCTTAGTAAAGTGATGATCTTCCTGCTTTCCTTTTTCATATCACAGCCTGTTCTCTCTCCTATTCTCTCCTGACAATAAGCAGCTGCTGTACAGGAAGCAGAGTAACAGAGGTTTCCCTCTTGAGGAGATAGTTTCAACATATATGCAACATATAGATATGCAACACAGGCACGAGGATGTGATGCCCTGTTCCCCTTTCCCAGGTCTCTTCTCTACAGCATCTTGATATTTGGGACACCCCATATGCAAGCTTTAAAGGTTACAATACCCTGCCAAAAATGGCAACCTTCCCCTGGTTCTTCACGATGCCTGTAGTGGGTGAAATCACTACACCACAATTACAACCAACGTGAATTCCCTTCAGGCTGGGGGAAGGGAGGGAATGTTGCCTTTGCTTCTGTTTTCAAGTAGTGAAATTAAAGAGATATTGGCTGCGATTTTTTTCCTGACACTTCAAATGCTCAGTTCCCATTAATGGGAATTGAAAATGCAAATTATCTGGGATAATATTCCACCTACATACAATCAATACTTAAGCCTATGTTCCTCTTTTATCCTTTCTGATGCTTCAGCTAGCAAGTTACATTTCATGGAGTCCTCTGTGTTTCTCTTCCCTTAATGATTTCCAAAGCTCCCAGTTGTTGATCTCTGCCTGAAAAATGATTGCATGGAAAAAGTAGGCAATCCTGAATAGTGAGAGATGTGTTACCAAAAAAATCCACTTTGTATTTTACCTAAAACATTTCCATAAAAATAATAATTTACTAATCTCTAAATAGCAAGAGTTATCACTAAATAACAGGTTAGTTATCTGTAATTAGCAGTCTCTTTGATTGCAAGAGACACATTTTCATTTTCTTTTAAAACCTTTTGCATCACAGAGGGAGTTTTCGGTTTGAGGTTTTTTGGGGTTTTTTTCTTTCCTGCTTTTTTTTTGTTGTTGGCTGGTTGGTTCTTACTTTAGGAAGTACCTACTGCTTTCTAAAACCAGTAAGAGTCCTCAGCACTTCACAGCAAGTCAGTAAATCTTGACCTAAAAAAGAGAGCTCTCTCATGTTTGTTTGGCAAATAACAAATTCCCCAAGAAAAATGCATTGTTGCAAAAAAAGACTTGAAAATTTGGTTAAATTCAATACATGGCTTCAGACAAAACATGAACATACATATATATAAATAAAAATAATACCTATATTATTATTCTTGAAAAAATATATGTGCTACATAGAAATATTTCTTAAGAAGCCTAACAACGTTATTGTGAAAAGTTTTGATGATTATTTTTTCAATTTAAAGGAAATTTCAAGCAGGCTTTAAACTCTAATGTCTACATTCATTATTTTTCCCCCAAAGCTGAAAGATTTTCACTTTGAGTCAGCCATGAAGTAGCTGTTGTGGGTGGCCTCAGCTAAACATAGCACTGTCTAACCCAGTGCAGCTGCTCAGCTCCAGAGCTGACACAGCCTCTGTTCTCTTGAGCAGCTCATTTGCACCAGGGATATGCACACACTGGATCAGGAGGAGAAACAGCACATCCAAGACTATCACAAAGGGCCTACTAAACATTGGCAGGGCATCCACCTCCACAACTGGGGACAAGTTTGCCTAGACCCAGGTACCAAACCTGTGGCTGCTGCAGTGCTGCATTCATGCTCCCTCATGAATGCACTGGAATATTTTGACTCCAAGCAAGATAAATACTTTTCTATGAGTACCCATGGCATCTCAATTTCTTCACTCCTCTCTCCATCCCATTGGATCATTTGGAAAGATGCAGGGGCAGGATTCCCAAAAGATGGGAAGCCAGAGGCAAGAGGGAACACAAAGATGTGATATACACATGGGATTGCATGGTTTCACCTGAATGTGAATTTTAAAAAGTTTGTTAGTTAAACAGTGAAAAAATCCTACATACCTTTCCTGTTCCAATTTCAGTGGATTTATTGGTTTGAATTCCACTGATAAAGATATAGAGATCAGCTAAGCCAATATGATTATTTCTCAAACAATAAGCATGTTCAGAAAGGAGACACATCTGTTTAAGTGCACTTAAGTTTAAAAATAGTTGCAATGATGCAACCTCAGACTGAGGATGAAGGCAACCTGAGAATGGAAGCCCAAAATGTGTAAAATAAATCAACCGTAAATTCATCAAAACAAACATTACTGCATAGCTCACACTCCCCAAACCCTACTAATTTAACTGACCCATCTTCCAGTGCTTCTAACTAAGGTCTTGAACCAGCAAAGGATTTCATGTTAAACCTGTGGTTTACTGTTTTGCTGACTCCCAACCTAACAGAGGACAGGTGGATGCTATTTCTAAATTCATGCTTTGTTTCACCATTATCCTGGTCTCATTTTCTCTCTTTTATCTTCCATTGGTACCTTAACAAAATTAAATCTCTCACAGCAAAACTCTAGAGAGTCTGAACACAGAACTGGATAAAAGCTCCTGAGCCACAGCATCCCATCCTTGTGAGGTGGAAAAATCTCAGCATCCCAAGCATAACAGCAGTGAATCTTGATGTTCAGATGTACACTGAAACGTTATGGCCACATTGACAAGGTTTATTTGATGATTCACAGAAACAGTTCTTAATGAAATAGCATTATTAATGCTATTATTAATGCTTAATGAAATCCTCAATCTAAATATAAATTCTCACTCCCCTGAATTAAGTATCAATATCAATATCAATTAAACTTTTGTGGAATCTTTCATTATCACAAAGAAAAAAACCAGAACTCCACTGCCCCAAATTCAGTTAAACACCCCACTATATTACATAGTACAACGATCAGAAGTCCACCTGACATGGATTCTACAGCAAACAAAGAATTTGTTTCATCCTGAAAAAGAAAAAGGAGCCTCCACTAAAATTAATTTTTAGCTGAAGTCTTTTTGTTACTCAGAACTGAAAAAGTCTGCCCACAACAGAGAGCTTGCAGTAATCAGCTTTCAGAAACAGAACAATCCGCATAGAAACACAAAGCAGTTGTGGCAGGGACAGAGAGTGCCTGTAATCCAGTTTCTTCAAGGGAAATTCAAGTATCCTAAGAGTTCTTATCCCTCCTCTGATTTCTCTCACAAATCATAGGCTGCTCTCTAATGCAATTTTCTGGAGTCTGAAAATCATAAAGTCAAATATGAGCAAGTCTAGTGGAAAATCCGCGATGCTAATCTTGGCCTACGTTGTATTTTTAACAGACACTGAATTTGTGTGCCGGATTATCCAGATGGCCATACAGAAATCATCCTGATAGGATTAAACCTTTGTGCTGAACTCTGCTCCATCTGTTCCCGGAGGTTTGCCTATTGCTATCAGAATACGAATGCTCATTCTATGTCTAGCACTGTGGCTGAAAGTGCCTGTTTACCACACACACACACACACATATGTATATGGGCACACACATATCCTTGAGTACTTGATTAGTAATGTGAGATGAAGTTATCCTGAAGTTTACTACCAAAGAAACATATTGGTTTTATTATTCTTTTGAAGAACAAAGTATGCAATATCTAAATTCAAACAGAAAAGCATTTTTGTTGTTGTTCTGGGACTTGTTCCATTCATTAAAGCATAATACTGCCATAAATTTACAGATGAAGGCATGACTAAACATAAAGCAGCAAGGCTCTTCATCTTTGAAATCTATTAGTGTATGAGAATGTACGATACAATCGCACTTTGAAGATATCATGGTTAAATACCCCAGATTAAAAAGCAGCCAACAACAAAACACATGCATGCACACAGGGTTAGTAGCTGTTATTTTCATCTCGATCTAGTCACAGGCCAAGAACAAAAAAGTAATAATCAGTCTCAGTAAAAGAAAAGCTTATTCCCATTAGTATAGGTTTCTTCTTTTATTATCTATTAATGACAGTCTTCTGCATTCATTGTTGCAGCCTGCCAGATGCAGCAAAGATCCATATTCATCATGTGCAAAAATTGTGCTCAGGCTGTCTCTGTGACAGGTTACGTGGAGCTGCCAATGGAGAGAGCCACGTCCGATGAGCAGCCTCAGATTTCCAGGCCCTAGGCCAAAGGAAAAGGTAGAGAATCTGTCTCTTCTCTAAGAAAAGCATCCCAGTTATCAGACAGCTTAACAAAATTCCTGTCCTGGCCAGAAATATATTCCAAACTAATGACTACCTGGGATGGTAAGGGTAGAAAAGAAAAATAAACAAAATAATTCAGTTGATACTACTACTACTATTATTATTATTATTATTATTATTATTATTATTATTATTATTATTATTATCTTGTTGTTGTTGTTGTTATTATTATGGAAGTTTGATTCAGGAATGCAATGTAATACTCTGGCCATGTTTCTGATGGCAGTGGGACAGCAATGAAGGCAACATAACCAGAATATCAGTTCAAGCAGGAGCCCTGATTGCACTGCAAACACTGAGACCCCCTTGTCTCTTCTGTGCAGTGTCTTTCATACTGTTTCCTCCTTTGTTCTTTGTGCTGCACTGAATGCAGGTCAAACACCACCTCCCAGCCATTTAGTCTTTACTTGCAAAAAAACAAGCATAAAAACATATTTGCAGTTCCTACTATCTGTCCAGCAATGACACCACATAAAAACAGCATGCTGAAAATATGAGGAGTGAATACTTTGGACTCAAGCCTACAAACACTTATTGAAGTTGTTCTTTCAATGTGTATGATAAAGTCATGCTAAGTTTTTATTTTAATTCAGGCCCATATTAAGACCACCTACCTAAGGCATTGCAGCATGTAAAAAGTCAGAATCCAGCTCTGACTGTGTGAGTCAAACTGCCTAAATTAGGATCCTTTTTCCACTATACAATGAGTAGAGATGGGCAGACATCTCTGGAAACCAGCAGACTCAGGAGCTCTGTGTTGGCTCCCAAAAGTACCAAGGGACCTCAGCAAGACAGTATCATAAGTAGGAAGCAGCCAGAAGCAACCCCAGAAGAAGTACTTGGCAGGGGATACTGAACACGGACCTGGCTTTGGGTTTTCCAGCAGACACCTCTGCTTAGACTCAGGTCTGAAAGGAGGGGCAGCATTTGCCATTGCCTTCAAGGTCAGGATCCCAGCAAGGAGATAATTTTACCCAAAGGGCTCCTAATCAGAGTTGCTTTACCTCTCAGTTCTACGGAGGGCCAAATCTGCTCAGAAATATTTCCCCTGCCTCTCTTCATCTCCTCAAAGAGCCAAGGAAGTTAAGCAATGCTCTCACCTGAAGAGGCAAAGTGCTGTGACCTCAAACACCAATTCACAAACTAAAGCTGCAGCTGGAAAGATGACCCGTGTAGCCCTCTATTTACCTCTGAGTGTTGACCTTCCCTCTCAGCACAGAGCAGTTAATACAAGAATTATTTCCATGCACAAACCTGGGTTTTCAGCAAAGAGCAATGCGAGCATCTGTTCAGACTCTGACAGCAGGGCAGATGTAGATGTAGCTCTTCTGCTGCCATTTCACAACCCAAACAGGGACCTTGGTGAAAATTTTGCTTTGCTTTCTTGTGGGATAGATACAGAACCTCTAGGAGAGTTGCTACAAAACCATGAATAAAAGGTATTAACCAATCATAATTTATTTTGAATTTTCTTCTGCTCCCATTGCTAACAGACACTCAGTGGTAGTACAGTAAGAAGAACAGTAAAAAGAACACAGGTTCCTGCAGGGTTTGGGCCCAACGTTTTGGAAACACCCAGCAATCAAGAGGTTGCAGTAAGTTTCTAATGAGATTTACAAATACATGGCAGACAGGAATAGAAATTCTATAGCAAGAGCTTTCATAATACCACTAAACATGAAGCTCTAGGCAGCTCGGTGCTTAAAAAATTTGGCTTTATGTCCAAGAATTTTTCAGAAGATTGTTTTGGGGTACACCAACACTTTTGGATGGCCACAAAAATGGATCAGAAGTTTAGAAATTCCTGAGCAATCCATGAAGGACAAGACCTTGTTGTGCTTCTTAAAGTGGCCCTTGTACCTTAACTTGAAGATCCATATGTTATAATTACTTTTGAAAAATAAATTTAAACTGCTACATTTCAGACAAGTTTGTCATAAATCTTTATTCTTGATCTTTTTTAATGAACTTCCTAACCCAACTCACTTCACTCAATGAGGTCATAAACCACCATGGCTTATATTACAGTCACTTTCACACTGCAGATTTGTTTTGTCACAGAGAGAGCTATAAATTCATTGAATAAAGATGGGAAGCAGAAAAGGCTAATTGTGATATACAAAGCTTTCTGGTTATGCTCAGCAAACAGTTTGGGTTGAGATTTGAAGTTGTACCAATTGCTTTAATAAAAGTACACTTTTCCCAAAGTCATGCACTCCTGAATAACTTGTATTTTGGATCTGGGCCAAACACAAAGCTTGTCTCCATTCCAGTATTAATTATTAGCAGTTTACTTATATTTTTTTACTACTAACATTAATAATTTTCAGATGACAACACAGAATAGAATAACCACTCCTAACATGCCACCCTGGTGGGTTTCATTTTCTGTATCAGTTTCCTGATTTATGCTATTATCTCATTTCCTTGGATGTGGAGGAGTTTTGTTAAATCCTCATTTTGCTGGGGAAACACTTGGCAGGACCCCCACAGTGGACAGCAAGAGAGAGACTTGAATGCTCACACTGATCTCCCAGTTCAGTGCAAAGAGGTACAGCCCAAGTTACAAATGTACTGACTGACTTCACTATTTGTGAAGTTTTCTAATAGAAAATCTAAACAAAATTTTAATCCTGAGATTCTTAGCACTCAGATGATTCACAGCTTTGGGCTTAAGTTCCATATGAAGAGAGACCTTTCATTATCATCATTACTTTTGGGTATTCAAATACTGGGGTGCCTACCATGAAACATTTGGAAGTGTCCAGATACCTGGGAAGTGCTGTGAACACCATTTTTTTCTAATCATGAACTTTTACAACATCTAGATAATTTTTTTTAAAAAATCATTAGTTATTTGTCTTAATATAGAAACCACAATTCACAAAATAATTTTGTTTGTACTCTGCCCAAATCAGCAGGGGAATGGAGTAAGAAAATGTATTTTCCCAACATAATAACAACAAAGGTATCTTATAATTAAAAAATTAAGTTAGAAGAATTTTTTCAGAAATTACATTAAACATACTACAATACTATTATGTTTTGTCATTTGCTCATGTGCACATTTTGGAAGTTTGGAAAAACATCTGGCAAACACTTCACTGCCATACAGTGCAGGATCTCCCAACACTTCTCTAAACCTAATGCCATTCTTCACCCCTATGATGCCGTTGTATTGGTGACATGGTGGCCAGCAAAGCAAATTAAAATGTAATGAATACTCATTATCTATGAATATTCATTACCTATTTGAGTGCTACTGTACTGCTATCTGTGAAGTTTCTGCCAACAGAGTAGCTAAGGTTTTTCTACTTGCATAACTGTACTTTTATTTCTCTGAGGTCTGAAGAGAAACCTCAGACTTTCAAAAAGTGGTTGGTTTAACTCTCCAAATAAGAGTCAGCTCTCCTGGTGGTTGGAGAATTTCCATCTGAACTTTTCTCCCTTATCTACTGTGACAAAACAGTTTTTTTCACACAAATCTCTATCAAATTTTAATGATAGTTTTCTCCATGCTTTCTTTTTTTGCAATTTTGGGAGCACAGTTCTGAAAGCTCTTCTGGAAAATCCACAAAATGCACTGTATCTTCATCTACGTACTATTTTTCCATGATTTCATTACAATCTTGTACCAATAGAGGGTAACAACTCATCACAACTTGACATCATTGAGATATTCTTGAGGAAGAGCTATTTAATGTTTCATTTTTTGAACAACATAAAGGGCAGCTGGTCATGGGTAGAAACTGCCACATCTTATCTTTTTAAAATCAAGATGTCTCCAGCCTTCCACTGTATCATTTCTTCCTTTTTCCATTAGATGTGACACTAGATCCCTGATAAGTGACTGGCAAGCAGGAATCCTTTCCATCTGTCATAATGGGAGTACCCAAATTTGACTTTTCAGGAGGTATTTCCATGGGCATTATGAAACAGCAACTCTTTTTACTAAAGACTGGAACACTTCAGATTGTATCTTTTACATATACTGTGACATGGTGGCAGCAGTGCTGCTTTGGACATAATGTTTAAATTATGAAAAGAACCACAAACTCAAACCTCCAACTTCACAAAATCTCTACAAGCCTAATGGCAGAACTGAAATTCTGGGATCTCATAGCCCAAGTCAACAATTAAAATTCACCTCCTAGAAAATTAAATCTTGTTTTCATTTAACTTCAAATTAAAAATAAATTTTGTACAATTAAAATTGCTGCACGGGCAGATATCCTAGCTCTTCACAATGGCTGATTTATGATCCAGACAAATAGAAACAGATTTTTTGCTCTCTGTTTGGTGTGATAAGCTGTGAGAAGGGCAGCTCCACCTACCCACCTATCCTGTTCTTGTGAAATTCTCAGTAATATCCAAAGACGAAGCAGGGGCTGGGCCTGCAGACAGCTACTTTGCTCTGATGGAGCTTAAAAAAAAAAAAAAAAAAGACATCAGCATAATTCAGAGGTCCATAATTTAATTAACATAGATTTGGGTGCCTAACGTGGAACTGTACAAATCTGAGTTCTGCTGTGGTTTGCTAACATGCTGGATCCCAAGATTTTAATCCTGAAGGGACCATTTCAAACAACCTGACATCCTGCCTAATGTCCTTCAGAGAACCTCACCCAGCAATTCCAAGGTGAGAAATTACTCAACCTCTCAACCTCTCCCTGACCTGCCAAATACTTTTTAGAAAGATACCATGTCCTGACAACGTTTGCAGCCTGCAGAGAACCTGTCACTTCAGTGGTCCCTAGAGTTAAAAATTTGCTGAGATCTTTATCTACAAAGTCTCTGAAGTGAAGCACTTCACTTTCTGGCCATATTTTGTCTCTTCAGAAGGACAAATGCTACAGCTCCATCTGAGTACACACAACTGGACTAATCCAATCCTAGTGTGCTCACTTATATTAGAAACAGACAGCAAGTCCACAGGGCGGGGAAAAGGTTAATATCACACACTTGGTGAGGTCAAACTCTGAGAACACATAACAAACCATTATGTAAAAAATTGCCTGCATTTATGAGTCACTGCATTTATGAAGGAACTGATATGAAAAAGACAACTTGGCAAAAGTAAAGAAAATTATTTCCAGCTTGAAGTTTTGCAATCCTTCAGTATATCAAGGCTCACTTACTGTTATTACTATCCATGTTGTGCAATGTTCTGAAAGTCACATTGCTTTCCCTTGTGTATGCATAGAGATGTCCAACAACTCTAGGTATTCTTCTCTCATAGAAAATAAATGAGAAAGCAGGAATAACTCAGAATATCATACAAGATCCCCTCAAGTAGAGTGGTAGAATCCTAATTTTTTTTTTTTAATATTTCCCTTCTAAATAATAAATCAAGCCCACTGCATTTCTCTATCTGGAATGATATGGTGGAGAAAAAGCTTGTGAATTTATATTTTTCACATAATCATGAAACCATTCTTATGTGAAGCACTGAGATACAGCAGGTGCTTCCACCCACAGGTGAAACAAGTAAAATATTTTTCTATTTAAATCCAGGCATTTTTAAAATGCAGTAGCCCCAAACTTTGACTAACAACCTGAACATACATCACATAAGGGTAAAACACATCAGGTTTTAAGAGCTACCTTTTTCAACTTGCTAACAGTTTTCATTTCAGTCAGTATTTGGTTTTGTATTTAACAACTTCATTCACTAGCATGGACACATGCAACACCAAGGGAGCTAGGGTTGAAATGGTTAAAATGGAGCTGATAGGGGCATCCTCTTCAGGACTCTCCACACTTCCAAAAATGTAGTGGTTAATGAACCACTTACAGCACAAGAACCAGGTCACTAACCGAGGTTTCTGAGCATCTTTCAGGAATCATTAATTGGTGTGCTGAGTGCTTGCAGCTAAATTCAAAGTATACAGTCACTGATACAGTCAGACAAGATATCACAAAACTTAAAAGGCACCTGGGCAAAAAGCTTTATGTTAAAGATTATCCTCTCAAAATAAGACTATAAGGTGGGGAAAAACTTTCCTTTTTTAATTAAGATAAATAGGAAAATATCTAATCAACTAAGACAAAGTCTAGCAATAATTTTCACATTCAAAACTGAAGATTTAGTGGGAAATCTGTGCATGTGCCTTCTATGGTGACTGTTGCCTCTCAGATTGCCCAGAATGGGCAAGATTAGCAAGGAAAGCTCTTTAAATGCCCCACTGCTGATTAAAGGATCTGCCTGACATAGCCACCTGAGGCACAGAAACTGCTCCAATTATTGCAGGAAGTTTTGCACCTGCAGATATCAAATGGTCTGAACCATTAAGACATAGAACAGTTAAGATTGGAAGGGACCTTAAAGATTATTTATTTCAAATCACTCATTACTATCACAAAACACTCATTGTTATTAGGAACTGAAACAACAGTAAAAGCTTGACTGTCTCACATACCATAACAGAGGGACTGAATAATCAGTCCTGGAGACAGTATAAGGCAGACACTACGAATGGTTTTGTTATATAACAACCTATTTCAGATGCACACAAAGATTTAGATATATTTCATACTAAAATAACAGCAGGACATTGCTTTAGAACCCACAGTTGTTCCTGCTTCCATCTGCAAATTCTGACATCACAACTTAGGCAGACATGCCCCTGTTCCTACCCCTCATCTTTCCTCTATTGCTGCCATTGAGCTGACTCAGAATGAAATCAGCAGCAAACTTCACAGTCATCTAAATCTTCAGTGCTTTCCTATGGAGGAGGAGGCAAGGAAAAGAAAAAGAAACAAAACTGTCCCTTTAAAAACCCAAGCATTTAAGCTGCTTGTCAGTTGTCTTCCTGAAAAGGCCACTTGAATGTATTCAGGAATATTTGCATAAATGCTTACAGTGAGTTCACCGTGGCAGATAGCACTAATGGTACATAAAGTAATTTAGTCACTTCTCTTAGGCATCCTGTCAGGGTGATAAGCACCCCCTCTTTGCCTTGTTACATATTAGATCATTAGATAATAAAGTGTTAGAGCATGCAAACTGACGGGGTCTAAGGGACTATCATTTTTTGAGGGCACTGAATTCTGCCTGTAGGGAAAAATAACAGAGAAACTGATGCTGCAGTTGGCTTTACATTCTGGTGAGGCCTTCTATGGTTTTAGGCAAAGAAAAAAATATACTTTGCAGCCATATCAGAGTATTTATTGGAAATTTTGCAGACATCTGCAGCAGTGGACTTTATGCTGGTAAATTTGAAAAGGGTTGTTGCAAAGCCTGTCAGAATTCCCCTCTTCCATAAGCTAGTCATTTAAATTGCATTGGAAAGATTTTGCTTTTAAAATTGACACCGTAGGATGAACTACAAGCTGAAATATAGTCTACTTATTGGGGCCCATAGGATCTCCACTTTACATCTTGCTATATATGTACAATTTACAAAGGTCAGCCACACCAGCTTTCTGGTTTACCATAAATATAAAATGAAAATCCCTCTATTTGCAAATGAAAAAGTGATAATTATTGAAAGCCACAGATTACTGTGGCTTACCCTATTTATTCCACACAGAGATGTATGAAATTATTTGCCTCTGCCAGCTATTACTTTTGAAAGGTAGATATACTTATTTAAAATACAAATTTCTTAACCCACTGGTTTCAAGGAGGACTGTGTGTGGATATGAAACCATGAGCTAAGTTCCTAGTTATATTCAGAGAGACAAGCTACAAAAAGGAACTTTCATTTCACTGTCTGTCAAGCAATATATAAATAAAGATGTGTTCGATGTCCCAAAAATAATCCAAGCTAACTGCTAATGAGATGGTGAAACCTGAATGTGGAGACACCAGGCTCCTGAGTGGCTTGGGAAGTAAAGATTTCTCTCCAGCTTTTGGCACCCAAAGTCTTTTAGGTGTCACATAAACTGCAACTCCATGTTTAAGAGCAGCAAGCCCTAACACAGCTTGGTAAGGAAAAATAAACTGGATATTGTCTAACTAAATTAGGCAACCAGCAAACCTTCTTGCTCCATCCCCCCTCCACCTTCCCCAGTCTTCATACATTCAGCCATTCATTTCTATTGCAATGGGGTTATTTTTGTTAATGTTAAACATCTAGGAAAGTACACAGAACACATTTTCTCATTGGCATATTACAGTTAGATCCCAGCATTTAAAAAACCATGATCAGAAGTTGCTCAGAGCAATAAACCAGAGACAAATAAGTCATGACCACATCAGCTTCCCATTTCACCATTACCAGATACCATCCAGGTGAATCTGCCCTCCCCCAGATGGAGGCAAAAAGGCTGAAGGGAGGAAAAGCAGAGTGTCTCTACTATACTTAAAGATATTATCCAAGATAAAGAAATCTAAAAACTGAAGAAAAATAATATATTTGGGAAACAAATGGAAAGTAAAAATTAAAATTAGTGCAGGGAATCTGTCACCCATTCCAAGGGGTCTAAGGTTCATGGTAGCTGCCCAAATTTCAGTATCATTAAGCCAAACTGAGACTTTTCCTGTTCTTTTCATCCGGTTAAGTGCTTTAGACACCTAATAACAACATTTAAAACAGTTAGAGGATTTTTTTTTCTTTTAATTATATTTTCTCTGTCTCTTGGATTCAAATGTGCACAGAATTCCTGGAGAGATGGATTTAAGGATTTAGATTAGAAAGATTTAGATTAGATTTCCCAAAACTTTGGGAAGAGTGCAATTTTGTAGTGGAGGTCCATATTGCTAGCAGTTGCTTTATGAGGTTGCTTGAGAAATGCCTGAGGAAGTACATTAGAAAAATCACCTTTCCCACAAAATGTACACATGGAAATACTTTGCAGATGTTGAATTTCAATTTTAGCACAGTAACAAAACATTACAAAATTTAACACAGAGAAGTTTCCTTTTGTAACGTTCTGCCTTCTGCTAATTAATAAAGACAGAATTCACACATTCTTTTAAAAAAATAAGCAAAAATTATGACAGTGGTTTGTTTATTAAGTTAGGTTGTTGGCAGGATGAAAAAAAATCTATAACATGAATTATGACTGAAAATGGCTCATAGCCTACATAAAAAGTCAGAACTAAATAAATACAGATGTAAGTTATGTTTATATAATGAGAAATGCTGCTGAGCTAAGAATTTTAGGTTAGTAAGTGTGAACTACAGACCCGATTCTGCAAACACTTATCAATACCCTCAACTTTACAGACACAAGAAGTCTCATTGATACCAACAGGACCATATGTGCACATAATCTTAAATATATGCATAAATGCTTGCAGGACTGATGCCTGAAAGCATAAACAGAATAGAAAGCTATTTCCACAGGAATCCGATGAGTAGCTGAAACTCACACATTTGTCCATTTCTCAGTATTAATAGGTTCTTTTAACAGATCTAGTTAACATTTTTCTGAGCATTCACTTTCCCAGAAAAATTCTATCTGGTTTCTTCAAGTTTTTGGGAAAATCCATTTAACTATTCTCCAGATCTTTGGCTAATATTTGTGAAACAAACCAGCATAAAGGACTGGTGCCTTCTACACTCAACTACTCCTCTTAAAGGGAGCAAACACCTATTGAATTCAGGATTACAAACACCTTTGAATACAAAGAGCTATTCTACCAAGCTCGAAAAGGGAGAAGGGAGCAAAATGCCCCGGTTTTGTTTTGTTTTTCAGTACTAGTCATCAACTTTGAGGACAAAGAGCAAAACAAAACATTAATCAAATCCAGATTTTTGCAAGTACATTTGCACTCAAGAACTCTCATTTTAAACACCTACAGTCACCAGCAGATGCTCTCTTCCAGGACCAGCTGATCTTATGGAAAATATTACTGTCCCCAGGCTGCTTTTAGCCACATGTCCCTATCACACCCTTTTGAAAAGTTTTCCTTTCAGATAAGCTAGCAAAGTTGCCTTGCACCATTTCTCCTTCAATCACTTCAGCAAAATAAGGTAGATTGGCAAAGTGTTATTGTTTAAACAGTTTGACTCAAGTGAACTTCTTTGGAGTGAAGGAGACCAGGGAGCAATCAGACAACCATATTAGCTGGCATGTCCTTGGTGTAGAGTAGCCTGCAACAGGGAGCAGATACAGGAAACTGTGATAAGCAGGGAAGAGCAACTTCCTCAGCTGGCACAGCTGAATCCAGAAGATACCATTCCTATATGGCTTGAGTAAGCAGATGTATTTCAAAAAGGGCTCTGCTTTTATTTAGGGCAATTTGAAGTAACAGCTGGATCTCCTGGAGAGCTCAGCACTCTGCAGATAAAAAAAAATCCAATCCCAAATTTGGGTGCTGAGCACTTCAGAAAATATGCAACATTCTTTAGATGCACAGTAAAAAATCAAGGCAATCTGGAAAAGATCAGACTCCAATTTTAGGTGCTGAACAGATGCAACCAGAAAAAAAAAAAAAAAAAATCACCACATTTCACTGACACACAGGACAGACTCTGCACCCATGTTTGCTTACTGGATTGTAATTTACTAAAGTTAGTGCTGACCTACTTCAAATATTTCCCCTTTGGTCTGGAAGCCAGTCCCTTTAAAATACCCAGTCCCAAAGGTATGAACTGTTACAGGACAAGTTGAAACCAGCAGCCTGAGACACAAACCAAAAAAGTCCACATTTAAAGTAGCAATGCCAACCAATGAAAATGATATGCCTACCATGTTCCAGATAAGAAGGCGTACCTTCCGAGGGATCGAGTCTTCGAGCTCTCCGCCCATGCTTGGAATTGTTGTGTACAAACATATTGTCCGACACTGCCAACACATGGCCATCAACATTGACTGTTGTAGACACCACAACCTGAAAGCCCAAGAGCAAAGTGGAAGAAAATTTAGGTATATATGCATGCTTTTTGAGAAGCACGGAGTGTCATAAAGTTGGTTAAATAAATGACAGCTCGGAGACACAGAAAATTGCGTGGTTATTTCACATAATAACTGGTGTGTATGCTGTACAAACCTAACAAGGGATATTATTGATGAATGAGTCTTTGGCATCAAAAGTTTTTGATGCAGTTCAGTTAAACTGAAGAGTTTGTAGCTCCGTGGCAGCCAGCATACTGTTAAATATCATTTTAACAAGAGGACCTTTATTAAACATTTTTTCCTTTATACAAGAGCAGCTGTATTGCACCATAAATTATCCCTCAGTTTCCATGCTAAAATTGATAGAGCTGTTGACACTGCAACTGAGAATTGAATCAGAATAAAGGAAAACAAAAATTTAGTGAAGTCACAATGACATTTGTTGCATGTCTCCCTCCACCCTTTTCTGATGCTCTCCCCCCAGTGCAGTCACTACAGGGTGTTGAACTTGCCCAAATTTCTCCTGAGCTCTGTCTCAGAGAGTACATATAGGCATGTTTGTTTACACATACATGCTTGACAGTGGGAGTTTTGATCTGGAGAACATAAGCCTATTCATCCAGCATTAGAATTATTTGTATTTCTCAAATTATCTCAATGCCAACACCTGGGATTTGGTTTGAGGTGAGGGCAGTGAGACAGAAGCACTGCCCTGTAGGCAATTTCCAACACTTCTGCTCCCCTGAGCAGTCTTTTCTGCGAGACAGCCCAACTCAGTGAGGGCAAACAGTTAAATGTTGGGTACAGAGTAGAAGATCCAACTGCTTAGAGGTGGCCAGAGGGACCTTTCAAGCTTCAGAGTCAGCATGCACTATGGGAAATCCTTGGTCAGGCCTAGGGCACCCAAGCCACAAACCATCATGGAAGAAAGGAGGGAATGTACTGGGCACGTCCCTGGCAGAGCTGTGAGCTCATCACATCGAGTGTCCACCCACTCAGAAGGGTCAATTGACCTCACAACCTCCCTGGTTTTCATTCAGTCTTCCCCTTCCACAGCCTCTTCCCAACAAAGTATGGCATTCCCAGGGTTTTACGCCAGGCAAAGACTTGGCCTCTAGCTGGCTGCTAGCTTGCTAGGAGCACACATTGCCTTCAAGAACTTTGACTAAAACAATAAGAAGCAATGACCTACACTTCTCCTTACATTAAACAGGGAAAGGGATTAAAAACTGAAACCCACAGAGATATGTTTATTCATGTGACCTCTTACAACCAAATATAATAATTGTCTGTTAATTGCAGTTTCAGCTCCCACCTCATGGTTCGACATGTGAAACAGCAATCAGCAGCTCCTGTTTAATCCACCTATTATGTTGACTAATTAACTTTGCTCGACAGTTTATTTCTTCCTCCATTATCAGCCCCTGTCAGCCGCAAGCACACTGCCGCAAAGGGGGACCTCAGCCCTTTTGATTGATCACCGATAGATTGACATGCAGATTAATTTAATTAGAATCACCTCACTTGAGAAATGAAAGACAATGGCAAGGGGGCTAATAGATCTGCTCTTATAATGAGGCAAGCCTCCAGAGCCATGGCAGAGGCTTTCTGATTTATTTTGCTGAATTCCCCAGTTGCTCTGAAAGGCTCTCGCTTTAATTGTTCTTGGTTTTGAGAGGCTTTAGCCTCTGAAGAGGTGAAATGCTTTACAAGGATTGGCAAACATTGCTTCAACTCTCTCAGGAGGCTGCTGCCTCTCAAAGTTGGTCAAATGGGGACACTTAAAGGATGGCTTACAACAATTCAATTTCATCATTTGAACTGGATCTTGGGGGAAAAAAAAAAATAAATTTAAAGCAAAAATTTTCCACCTATTTCTGCTCACAGATTAAAATGCTCAAAAATCTGAAGCAAGCAAAACTGTTAAACTGCCCGTTGCTAATCCTGAAGTCTTTGTCTTTAAAAAGAGGAATACAAGAGCAAACTGTTTTCATCTAGAGGATCCTAAAAACCATCCCTCAGAATGGCATTCCAGATAATAGATTTTTGAGTGAGTTTTAAGAGAAAAATATTAAAATACAGAATAAATGATTCAAGAGCTCTTACAGATGGAAATTTGGGAAAAAGAAAGCACCAAACACTGTAGGTAAATTTTTCTGAAATCAAACTAAATGGAAAAAACCCCCAAGCCCTATATATAAAATTCCAAAAGGGATTTCAAAAGTAATTTATCCATTGCATTCCTAAGGGATAGAATAAAGTTTATGATATTTTCAATAACATATGATCTTATAGTAAATGGCTCAGGGTTTGCAATCTTATTTGTGCACTTGCAACCATTGTAAATTCTTTGCAACTGGTATTATGAGCCAAATCTTTAGCTGACGTTGCCTGTCACAGCTCTGTAATTTATGCCAGTTCCTTATCTTCTACTATGGGTTTGCCTAGATGCATATGAAAATCAAGATTATTACAATTAATAGCAATGTCTACAATTACTTTCCCCAATACTAATACTATATAGGCACACACAAGTTTCTGATCAGTCTTGTGATGAAACCCAAACTTTGAATGTTCTAGAAAAATAATTCCAGAAGAAGAGCAGGCCAAGAGCAGTAATAGCAAGGTCCCAAACCTGTGAAAATCATATATATAAGTAAATAGCTGTCACTATGCATGCACTGCTCTAGAGAAGAACTCAAGAAAACAGCCCTATTGAAGACAGTTTTATGTTAGTATATCTACATTTAATTTGCTCCCTTCATTTTTCTGAAACTCCTGATGCAACATATTTTGCATTACTTAACAGTGTCTTCCTACCTACCTCCTGACCAGAGGGTTAATTTACTACAAAGAGACCACATTGGTGTGGTTCTTCTGTTACCAGCAGAAGAAACTACAACAATAAGCCCCAAGAGAAACTGTTTCCAGTCTCAGGAAATATTGGTGGGTGGAGGAGGGGAAGTGGTTACTCTCGTATATCTGTCTGAAAAAAAATTATTATTCATAGTGCACCTGTGAGAAGCAGCACATGCTTACTCATTGCAGTTCTTTAAATACAAAATCTCATTAATACAGGAATACTGAACATACAATACACTAACAAAATATTAATACCCCTCGTTATTAACAGTGAACAAAATATATCTTGAATATTGTGTGTAACAGTTACATACTTGCATTGCTATAGATCACTTACATACTTACAAGTTCCACTCACATTTTTAATTAAAGAGAATACTCCACTCTCCTCATTTTGATTTTGAGATCACTGGGATAAGTTCAAGTTAAAGCACAGGCTAAAAGTAATTTGTGGAGAAATCATAAAATTAGGGGGAGGGGAGAGCCAAAGTATATGTAGAATGGGCACTGAGGCATCCTAAAACCCAGACCATAGCAAGAGGGAAAAGCACACTACAGTTTAATAGATGATTAATGAGGTGCTGACACATTAATGTAAGCACAGGGACAACCAGGCCTGCCAAATCTCAAACCTTTCCAAATTTTGTCAACAAAACACAGTTTTAATTTGGGACAGGCAAACATGAAAAATTATTTGAGTTCTAGCTCTTCACAGATTTTGAATTTAAATCCTGTATCAACACAAGGGCAGACAGAAGAGCTATGAAGGAAACACATTGGTTTACAACTTTCTTCAATGAAGTTGGCACTATCAGCTGCATTAATGTATCACAGCTCTGTGAATTATTCTGCCTGCCATTAGATGAGTTTGTGAATACTCTGGAATTTAGTTTGAAAAAAATATTCAGAGACCAGGAGTCTGAAGATCAAGCCATTTATCCACGTTTAGAACTTGGCCTGTTTATTTGTTATAGTACCTCACCTAATATATCAAAATTAAGCATTGCATGACTCCTCATTTTTAACCACAGTCCATTAAGTTTTTCTAACTGATTAAAAAATAGCATGTTTCTTGTGCTTTTAATTTTCTCTGATGTATGGTGAGGGATCTGAAAGTTTTGGAGTGTCCCCAGCATCCAGTTCTCTGCAAAGGCAGAGAAAATCTGATTAAGATGATTTCCAGATTTGAAATGTGTTATTAGTGTTAAATCTGTAACTCTGGTGCTTGTTGTTTTTCTGAAAGCTATGCAGAAATGGCTTGAATAACATCTTTGTTTTCATCATCACTTAGTGGCCTCTTCCTACAATGTGTTGACTTCCTTATTCTGGTAACTGAAAATAAGTTGCAGTTTAACAAAACTTAAAAAGGTGCTTAACTTAAAGCACTTAAGTGCAATAAATTCAGTAATTTTGCTCATGCTTAATCACCTTGTTGAACTGGGCCACAGTTCTCCCTGCTGTTTTTCAGCTTTTTTTTTTTTTTTTCTTTCCTCCCCTTGTGGGGATGGGTCCTTTCCTGTCCAAATTCATTATCTGGGATTCATGAAGCACCACCTCTGTCTCTTATGCACATCTGCAATAAGACACAAGTAGCTTCAATTTAGACATGAGTGGTAGAGTCCCATGGAAGCAAATTAGTGGACTAGAAGGCTAGGCTGAGGAAGAGGCTGTGGTAAAACAATCAAACAATGTGGCAATTTCTAAGTGACTTTCAAGGTTTAAATATTATATGAATGTTTGAGACTTTATGCAGTGACTCAGTCTGAAATTTCCTCTAAATTAAAATTTGACGTGTGAGTTTGCAAGCAGTTGTGCTAAACCAAGAATAACGAGATAACTGGGGCACCTGGGTTTCATTAATTACATTAATTACAATAATATACAAAACTGTTAAGTTGTATGAATGAGTTTTTAGTGTTGAAAAATATGGATGGAGTTTGCCCACATTACTATCTACTTAGTTTTATTATCTTTACAGACTACAACCCATCCTACCAAGACTGGTGACTTATTGTGGTGAAGAATGCAAAATCAGACTGAGCATCTGCTCCATGGGATTTCTGCAATAAAAAGGCAAGGTTGGACAAAAATGACAACACATGGTATCACCAAATGCTTTGTGTGATTGGGATGATGAAACACAGAGATGGAATAATTTTCTCAAGGACAGGTAGGGAGTCTGCAGCACAGCTGAACATTCAAATGTCTCAAGTCTCTGCATGGTACTTGATTTCTTCTCTTTGAGTGTCTCCTTCTGCAGAGCCCCAACTCTCACAGCCAGGGCCAGCACTGCTCCAGTGCACAATTTGCTGGCACTTGACGCTGCTCCAGTTGTCACATTCATGGACATCTCAGACATGCAGAGAAATTATTTCCTTCCAGGCCCACAAATGCTTTTGTATTAGGCTTATCACACTACTAAATATGCATGCAAAGTTCAGGATAAAACTTCCTAATTCATTTCTATCTGTGAGTCTGAATGACACTTCACACACAGGTCACTTGCACCAACACCTACTTTGCATCTTCCCTGTGCCATCTTAACCTCTTTTATACCATCTGATAATCAGACAATCCCTTGCTGCAGGGGAAAAAAACAACCAACCAGAAATAAAACCACCACAAAAAACCACTAAGAGAAGAAAACTTCTGCAGGGCTGGTCCTTACATAGTGGAAGAATTGTGTCTTTGGCCCCTCACTGTTTCTCCCAGTAAAACTATGAACTGCATTCTAATAATTCCCAGCAATTTCTGCAGCCTGATGCATAAGAGACCATGGCCAAAAGACAGAAAAATCTTAAACTTAAGCTTAACAGTCCAGCACAGACAGGGAATCCAATTAAAGGAATGGAATATTCCTTTGTGTATGTGTGTGTTTATATATATAAAAAGAGTGTGCTACGATTAAAAAAGTATCTGGAAATACTTTACCATCATCATTTTTAACCTGAACTTTGACATACCTATTAGAGAACTTGTAAATCACTAGTAATATTTCAAAGGTAGCTGACAGACAACAATCCACTGACTTCAGAGAGGCCTAGATTTTACTTTGTTCTTATGCAACATTGTCTCAAACATTTAGGTGCATGATATCATTGAGATACTGTATGTATGCTTGGTCCTTTTCACCATAAATGAAGCCTGGACTCTGATGGCTTTATTTTAGAATTCTATTGCTAAAAGAGCAACAAGTTCAAAATAAAAAAATAATAAATAAGTAAATAAATTATATACATATTTAAAAAAAAAAAAAAAAAAAAAAGGGGGAAAGAAAATAAAAGAAACAAAAGCAGCTATTGTAACAAGCCTGGACAAGCTTCAATACCACCCTGTATTATAGTATGAGTGGTTTGCTTGGCTGAAAGTGATTAATTTCTTGAAAATGCTAAGGTCACACTAATTGACATGACCTGTGTAATTAAGCAGTCTCTGTTTACACACAGGAAGCTCAACTGCTGTGAAGCTGGGTTTGTATGACAGAATGTCTTTACAAGTCCAGAGATCAACAACCTTTCCTATGTCCTACCTACTTGCCGACACAGGCTCCTGATTGCTGTTCTGAGAGAACATGCAAAGACATTACCATATGAAAATCAGCCTTGAGCCTGTACAAGTGCAAACCCAGCAGAGTGTACATGTTGTGAAGCAAGCTCTGACAGGCCCCAGGGGTGACTGCTTGGCCTAAATCCCTGTGCTGGTGAGTCCTTTTTCCACTTTCTCCTTCAGTGATAATGCCCTCTTGAATCACAGGAGAAATGTGATGAAGGGAGGAGAGTGGGGTGAGAAGCTGAGGGCTCTGCCATGCTAATGCTACCTCTTATACTGATTAGTTTAATCCCTGTGGCCACATATCCTCACTTCTGCACTTCTATGCTCAGAGAGGCACATAACACCTTCCTGCCTTTCAGCATTACTGCAATTAAGCAGTTCAACAAAAGTTATGTGTTCCACATATAAATAATATTGGCATTTACACAGCATTTAGCACTTTTATTTACCCCCAAAAATGCTGGAAAAGAAGAAAGCAAGGTTCTGAGCTACTGCAGAAAACTGTACTCTTCTGGATTTGTCTTTCTCCAGCGACCCATGTCATCTATGGGACAAATTTCCTATTTCTTAGAAGCCTGAGGCAAATTTCCACTAACAGACTCCATCATGTTCTCTCCCTGGGCCATATACAGTCCACCCTTTAAAAGAGAAGGCTCTTTGACTCCCTACCCCATATTTTTATTCAGCACATACTCAGGTAAAGCATTATTGGCACATTCAAAGACTGTGTCTTGAATAAAGGGGTTAGAGCAACTATTTCTCAGCATTGCCACCACACCACTCTGCTGACATACTGAGGGAAGCAAGTGCAGACTGTCTTCCCAAGAACTGCTCTGTACTTGGTCCCAGAAAGAGCCATGGACATAGGTGTAGCTTAAAAAAATGTCCTTGGCCATCTGAAGCTGTCTTGATACTACAGTTCCCAAACCTTGCTGCCACATGCTAAAGCAGTAGGGAACCAGACCAAAACATGCCAAGAAAGATTTTTCCAAATGCTGACTACTGGGATGGACCCTCACCCCATTTCTGCATTTTGATGCACATTTATGAATCTTTAACGCTGCTGAAGAATAACTGCTCAAGTGTAGTCATGAGTCTGATTTTATTAATTGGTCTCACAATCTCCTCTGCCCCTTCTAATAAACATTGAGCTCACTTAGTGTTACATAAAGGCAAATAGCAGGGTAGCTCCATAACATAAAACAACAGTGAGGTCATTTTGATTTTTCCTTTTCATGCTTTCACTTCCTGTGGAGATGACATTATCTTCAAGGGTTTTGTTGTCCAGAAAACCCAACTACTTCCTGCCAATTCTGCTGTGATAAGAAGTCCTCAGACAATATTCTGTGACCTTATGTTTTTAGAATGTTCCAATGAATTACTAGATTAGTTTGGGTCAGAGTACTTCTGCCCCTAACAGCTGCTGATTTAATAAGGAGGAAGAGTGTTCAACTGACCTGGAATCGACGCATGTCTCGAGGGTTTCCTGCATTTTTTAGGCAATTTTGGTTACATTTGAGGAAAAATTTCAAGAAGAACCTGCAGAGAAAGAGGAATGGAAATTAATGTCTTATAAACAGTGCATACCAGCACAATGTAACATATGCATATCTCATTCAACAAAGCCTTATTTACATTAGTATTCCTAATTTAGACATACCATCTCACTGACCATCCAAAGAGAGAGCTGAGCTTTCAAGGGCCTCAATCCAGCAAAATATGTAAGCACATCCTAAACATTTAAGCATTAAATTAATAGATCTGCTGTGCCAGAGCTATTGAAGTTTGCAGTCTGTCCCTCTGTCACTGCTGAGCCATCCATAGCAGCAAGGAAGGGACACATATTTCAGTGCAGCAAAAGAGGACAGAAAAATCCTAGCCAAGAAAATTCCCTCGTGTCTAAGTGGGGTTTTGCTTTACAAGCTCACTCTTGTGCAAATTTTAATTTAAGACAAAAATACTGAAAATGTTCCATACAGTTGAAATCTCCCTTCCACACCCAGTTTGTGTTTAAAATTAATGCTCAAATATTAGTGAGGGAAACCAAAACCCTGAGAGGAGAAGTGGGGAAGTCTTGGCTAAAAGACTGACTTCACAGAAAAATTAAATATTTTCAATGCAGTCAATTTCCTGACCATACACAGTTCACTGAAGTAGCTATATGACCCTTACATATATCTCTAAGAAAAGACACTGCATTTTACAAAGCCCAAGAAAAAAGCAAACACTTCACTGAAAATATTTCCTTCAGTCTCATGCGCCAGTGGACTGTAAACTCATAAAGACAGTCAATGAATAATGGTGGGTCTCAGATTCCAGGCTTCCTCCCTGAGATCCAGAGTTTATCAACCTTTCGTCCAAAGTAAACTACAGACTAAGGTCTACTAAAGCTCAGCTGTGCAAAATTTAATCCTACAGCAAGTTTAAAACCTAGCACAACTAGATAGAGCAGCATTACACTTGCAATAACCATCAGTTGACTAAGCAGAAACTAATCTGACCTGTTTCCATATACAAAATCTGTGTGTCTTTGTTTGATCCTGTTTTACTTTAAATTATAAAGTTAACTTTTGCAAGCATTCATCTTTCAGCACCCAAACTGACTACTAGGTCAGCAGAATTTGCACACACTGCCATCGGGAGAGATAAAACTGCAAGGTAAACATCTTCAGAAAATCTTTTTATGATGAGCTGAATTCTTCACCCTGCACTAGTTGTGGTGCTACCCCTCAACCAGGCAAGTTTTGTGGCTTCTTCCTCCATGCCAAGAAAATCATATTAGGCAAATGACTGCAAGGACAAATTAAAACTGCAAGGGACATTTTTCATTAAAGAAAAGTAAGGTAAGCAGAAAGATTATAAAACACAATGCTTGGGATTATCAAGGACTGCATCTCCTGAATAGGAAGCCCCTTCTAGACCTGTGCTACTAAATAAGAGAAAGCAATCAATATAAAATAAACAGCTGCCACACTTCTTCTAGGATTTGGAAACACTGTGTTTGTTTACACTAAAATAAAGAGCAGTGTAAGGCATTACTTTTTCTCCTCAAGCAGATTCTGATATTCAATATGGTAAAGTTGGTGCTATTTGTTGCACGTGTGTCTTTTTAAGCCTCTAATAGCCAGCTGTGACAGCCTGACTCAGATTGTGTAGAAGGAGCTGTCAGCACAAATCTTGGCAACTCAGATCCAGACAACTGCTTGCCACCAGGCACGGGTTTGTACTCTTGCCAGAATGGATTTTGAGAGACAAGCAAATAGGGCATTAATTCCACCAAAGAAAAACGAAAAGCAGGGAGAGTTCAGGATCTTACACTTCAGATGATGGCTTTCCTGTCAACAGCTCATCATTTAGCTCATGAGCTATGAAGGGCACAGACATCAGATCCCTCTTGCCCTAAGCTGGCCCTGTCATGCGAAATGCTGGCAGGATCTGGAGACCGCCCCTCCACGCAAGATTGCTTGCTGAAATAAAAAGCCTGGCCATCTGTTGGGAGGCAAAGACATCCCTGTCAGCTGGTGCCTCCAGCTTCAAACAGGCCCTTATGTGACAAAACCTCTCAGAGCCACTTATAGTTTGGGGAGAAGCTGGCACTGCCCTGGGTTTGCCAGGGGATTCGTGGCGGCTTTGCCAAGTGCTGAGTCCAGCAGCCCTCTGCCCAGTCTGCCACAGCCCTGGAGCAACACCTTGGTCCCAAGCAGAGCTGTGACACAGGGTAGTTAAAAATATCTGCACCGAAAGGCAACGTCAGCCATGCAAACATGGAAAGAGAGTTTCTGGTCTGGCTTTGCACAACATGCATAAGCACAGGGGTTGACAAGTTGACTAAATGACCCCAACAGAGGTAAAAAGATCTTTGTGAAGCTCTCCAGAGAAACACAGGGCCTTCCCTCACGAAGTCTGAGTTCATGTAAGCTAGAAGGCTTGGAAAACACCTATGAAATACAAGAGTTGGCTTTTGGAGTCTGTAAATTCCAACTCAAAGTTATAAAAAAGTCAAACTCCACCTGCACTGTGCTACCTCCCCCAAATTCTACATAAATTTCACCAAAATAAACTGCAGAAGAAATGAAGCTCATCTATTTAAACTTACAAAAAAACCACAAACAAACAAAAAAGCCAACAGAAAACCTTCATGCAAGCAAGCAGGCAAACAAAAGTTCTTTTGAATTAAATCAACTCCAGAAAAAAAAAACAAACTTAAAAGAATTACAGTGTTTTTCAGAAGAACAAGACCCCAAGCTTATAAAGCCAAGTATACTCACTGCATTTTACATTAAAAAAAAATGCCAGTTTACACAACACATTCTGCCAAGAGCAGCATTTTTATTTTGCTGAAAGACAAAACAAACCATAGGTTGCACTTTGGTTTGGAACATGCCAGAGTCTCCCTAGCTATCCAAAAGCATCCCATGCTCATCTAGGCAGAGGAGCAGCTCCCTGGCATGGCACATGCTGGCTGATGGTCTCCCCTTGCTTTGGCAGGGAGATGGATGCAAACAGATTAATACAAGGGTAGAGTGGAGCAGGTTGGTTCCTGAGGTTCAGCTTGGTCCCTCGGTTCCTGCTTTAAACTGCTTGCTCAGGTGCTCTCTTCACCTCAAGTCCAGTCCTGCCAGTCTTGCTCACTACCAACACTTCAACACTTCACTCTGCAAATATTTCATATTTAGATTGACAGGACTGGTCCAAGAGAAGTGCCAACAGAGATGAGCTCTTTGTAAGCATAAGCCTCCATCTCTATTTGTTTGCATGTAACTTCTTCACAGTGGGTTATTTTTTTCCATTCTAATTTTCTCCACATTTGGCAAGGCTGTATAGCATTAATACCAACCACAGAGGATTTATAGCATTAATTCTAACCACTGAGGTCTGAAATTCATTCCCAAGATGAAAAAAATGTGCAAAACACAGAAGTGTCAATAAAATCTTCAACTTTAACTCTCTTTCCAAACTTGTGATTGCTGAACACTATCTCTTCTGCCACATAAGGCTCAGTCGTCAATTATACATGCATCCATTGAAGGTTTATTTTTTTGCATGAATCAAACAAAACATGTTTTCTGACTCCCTTCCTGACTACTAACATCCCTGGTGTGAAGTGCATTTTTGCATATGGAGTAGAGAAACACAAGCCAGATCCATGTGAGTCATCTCAGGTCCAGAAATATGCAAACTTTCACAAAGCATTTGGATTTACTGACTTACTTTGCTATTAATTCAAAGGCATCTGTGCTTCACCTCTTATCCCACACAGATATGATTGGAGGATTTGGGAGTACAGTTTTAGAGAAAACCAGGTACTTTTATATTACATTTAAGTATGATAAGGTGCAGCTCAGTTCAGGCTGCAAACACTAGTCAAGGAGCAAAGTTGCTGAATAGTTACTCTATGCCATGGCACTGTACTGCTACAAACCTCTAAGTAACTGCAATGACCAATGCAGAAATAAAACCCTCTGTTAAACACAAACCTGCAGCATGAATCAGGCCCCAAGTTAATTCGAACTTCTGCCTGCTAGGCAAAGCTCTACCAAATGGGTTATTGGCTCTTCTGGGAGTGCTCTCTCCTTTTCTCACAACTTGATAGAAAATTCCTTGTTGGAGATGATTGTTTTTCTAATGCTACATTACCCAATAGATCCTGGTGTCACAGCAGGACTGTTCTCTCACCATTAGACTCTACTGTCTGCTAGAGGGACTCCTACCTCAGCCCAATCTGAGCTCCCTGGTTCCCCTTGCTGCCTTCCCATGCTGCTACTTCAAACTCCTGTCACTGACTCCCTCCTCATTACTGATCCATCCATCCTCGGATTCCACATGCTCAGCTGAAGGATCTCCCAGTCATGCTGGAGGTCTCTCCACTTGTATAAAACACCCCCTGACATTCATTGCTGGCCATCTTGTCCCTCACACTGCAAAGCCCTTGTGTTTGTGCAATATCTTCCTCAGCAGCATCCTGCTCTTTGGCACTGCTAACTACCACACTGATTTAAATTAAATAAATACAGCAGAAGTGGAAATACTAGCAATGAAGGTGTAGAAGGATTTTGCCCTCTTAGTTTCTTGCCACTATAAATTAATATCCATGTTTATTAAAAATAAACTAAGAGTTAAATTAAAGAATGGAAGCTCTGACATGATCTAGTTTGGCTTTTCTGTCACCCCCCTGAAGAAAATTTAAATGAGCTCAAACACGAAGGCTTAGCAGTAGGATTTTCTTGCTATTGCCACGATAAATATGTCTGTGGAAGGAGAAAAAAAATAGTTGGAAAGAAGACCTGCTGCATTCCTGATGCTGAAGAAAAGCTTGTTTGTTCCTGATACATTGGAGAAGTTGTTCAAGAACAGTTCAGCCATGTGAAAATACAACAGCTGTCATGCTGCCAAGGTCAGCCAGACCAGTAGCTACCCAGAAAGTGAGTGCTGGTTATACAACTTAAACCTGGCTAGGACAAACAAAATGGACAAAACACACCTTTTCTGAGGTTTAAATTTGACAGAAGAGGGCAAGTTTAGAGGCCTGGATAAGATGCAGCAGTAAGTAGACGAGTTTGTAAAATTAGTAAAACCCAAATACAGGCACCAGTGCAACAATTAGCAACCATCCATCAGCTAAAAGGATTGTAAGCCCATTCAGTTCAGCAGAGTGCTAAATATGTGCATAGATTTAACTACACAAGCAGTAATGGTGGAGACAAAGGTACAACTCACATACTTCAGCATCTTGCAGAACCAGCTCTGCTGTCAGCCTATCTTTGGATGTTCCCCCAGCAAAAGAGAATGCTAGGGATGTGAAACTGCACATACAGATCTGTCAAACAATGTCTGATGGAAATTTTATTTCTGGTGAAAACCTGGCATATCAAGAAGTACTGAAGACAATACAGGGGTGAGTCCACAGGTCACTGAGAGGCAGGCAGTGCACAGACTTCAAACATTTCATTAGCTTCTTCTGGGTTTTCTGTGCACTTTCCACACATTTCTCTCTGTCAATCAGTAACTTCTGCTGCAGATACTGGTAACTAGACCTACTTAGAAATTTCCCACTAAAATAAAAATATATAGAGAAAAAACATTCTTCATTGCCATTTCATTTGGAAAAGTAAATGATCAAAATGTATAAATGTCTCTCTAGAAACTGCAGGACAAAGCTCCTATTCCCATATGACTTTTACAAACAAAACCCCTATTTTGCCATTAAGATTTCCCAGCTTTGTAAAGATCAAGCTAAAATAAAACTTTTTTTTTTTTTCTTTAGTAATTATCTCTTGAATTTTCCAACATTTTTAAACTTTACTTAAAGGGGCACTTTTTTATTCCACTTTGCTGAAGAAAAACTTTCAAAATAATGGAATTTCCTATGCTATAAAAATCAGAGTTTAGCCTAGCTCTATTAATAGGTGTATAAAAAGGAGGGGAAAAAATTCCTTAGTGTTCAAAGTAGGAAGATTCCCGTTTATTAACAAGACTATTGTTGCAATGTTTTATTTTTGTTTTGGTTCTTTTTTTTCCCTCACAGACTTTTTCACACACAGCTAACTGGTCATGTCAGGTACCCTATTCACAAAAGAAAAATTGAGTTTTACACTGATATTTACCAGCATGAAGCTGTGCATGGAAATCAAGTATAGGCACAAGAAAAACCTCCTTTTATCAACATGTTCACAGCTGGATTTTACTTGGCTCTTTAGTCAACAAACAGCAGTATCTACCTTTTGTGCCATTTTTACAATAGGAAAATTATTCTGCAGAAGAGAAATTACACACCAGATACAGCCAGCTCACTCTCTTCTAAACATACCCTTCTTGAGTTGTCAAACATCCTAATTAAGACTGAAAAAAACCCCCAAGTCTGCTCTGCCTGAATTCAGTGTTCTCACTGATTTAAAATGGAAGCAGAAACAGTCCTGTATTTTACCCTTATGGAAAGCTAAGTAACTCACTGGGTTAAAAAACAAAACCAAATGAATAATTAAAAAAAAAAAAAAAAAAGCCTGGAAAATTTATTTATTTTACTAGAAAATATATACCTCCTCCTGAGCTGAAGAAAAGGTCCAAGAAAGGCAACATGATACAGAGAATAAACCTCATGCAGTCAGTCTATTGACTGAGATTCTCCAGGCAATGCCATAATAATAGAAAGAGAATAGTCTACATTATTTTTGTGAACTTGCTCTGACTCCTGGAGTTAGCATTGCCAAGATTTGCTGCTATCAAGACAGTAAATATTCAGCTCAGCACAGAAAACAGCTGAGCAGGCACCCACATAATCACCAAATCAGAAGGTAGGACTGCCCCAAACAGCCTTAAATTACTCATTGCTTGCTTCACCAAGTGTTCCCAGTCACTTTTCCTCAGCTCTGTGTGTTCTGCACAGTGAAGCACAGCATATCAATTTTTCATCTTGCATTTTTAGACTTCTCTAGCTCTCTGATACTGACTTATAATGCACCAGAGAAATTTAGAGCAGTTTGGGAAAGTGTGTTTGGCATCTTCTCTCATGAGTGAGTTAAAACCCCAGAGAGTCTTGTTTGGTTTCTTCTCCCAGACTTTTAATAAGACAACACTATCAAAAACCATCACAAAACAGATTTAAAAATAGTCCAGAGGCAGATTTGGGTGCTTAGTTTTTTGCTGTTTAATTTTTCCCCAGGTCAGAAAATCTGAATTTTCTTACATCTCCTTACTTTTGCTCAGCTGCATTATCTGAAGTTTTTATGACATTTGAACTACAGGTAGGTAAACCCCTCTCCCAGGAAAAAAAAAAATAAATATTGAAGTAACTTTTGTCATCTGTGTACAAAATGTAGACACTGTATTTAGTCTATAACAGCTCGATGCAAGATCACCAAACATACACACATCCTTTACCTTTTACTGACACAAACATCCTGAGACAAGCAGTGCTGTGCCTGCCTATTGCCTATGCACAGCTCCAGTTGGCTTGCAGAGCACAGAAGCCCCCCAACCTCTGACACTGCACGCTTCAAATCAGAGACTGTTGTAGCTGATGGGCTTTAAATGAAACTCTGACAAAATATCCAGCACTAATGTGCTTTATTATCAGGTGAACAGAGTCACATAACAGTTTGTCTTTATTTAGTAAAAGAACCGTTTCAGTTTAATTACTTTTCCCTTTACTCTTTCCCCATTTCATTTGTTTCATGACTCAAATACTAGAGTATGAAAGTGGGTTAACTACTTCTAATTTTTACTGAAGATGCTAGACTGTAGTCATTAGCAAAAAATATAAACCATATCTACTGTCTGCCATAGTTCACACAATGTTATTGAATTAGCAGCCCTTCCAGCACCATACTTTTGCTAAAAGGACCTCCGTTCCTTGTAAGTGATGAGAGGTAACAGCATTACTGTTATTGTAATATGATGCCAGTATTTGGTTGCCAGCTATCTCAAGGTAAACTACTGTAACTTTAGTATGGTTACCAAAAAACATCAGCAGTAACAAAGTCATATTATACCAGAAAGCAGTGTTATTCCAGTCATCTGAAGCTGTTTTTCTCACAGCCAGCATGGGGATCCTAAAACTTGTGTGGTGATGAGACATTTGTTTAATCAACTAAGAATGATATAACAATTCACATGGTAAATATTTAATGTGTGGGAAAAAAACATTTCCCACCTTTCCCTGTATCAGGTCCATGTAAATCACCTTTATGTAAACCATGCACAATCAGTCTGACTGTACAATAATTAATAATTTCTCAAATAACCCAACACCAATAATATCCTTAAATAGCATTGACACAGCAGTGCTATCACCCCAACTTGCAAAACCCAGAGGGTCAGGCTAATTAAAGGACATCTGTGTGTGTGTGTGTGTGTGTGTGTGTGTGTTACCTTCTGGCCAAAGACTGAGCCCCTAAATCACTGAGAAAGGTTTCTGCACAAATTGAGGTACAGTGCTACTCAAAACTTATCTGAACACCTGTATCCTGGAACAGTTACACTAGGTGTAGACATCAGGTTACAACACTGTTCCCTCCAAAGGCCTGGCTCAGAACCAGATATTCCAAGATTATTACTTTATCCTTTTAAATGGAAGATGCTTAATGTTAAAAAACCCCAGAAGGTCTGCTTAGACTGACGTGGAAGTTACTTTTGACCAGATTTATGTGCAAGACTGGTAGATTGAAGAGAGAGAAATGACCAAGAAAGATGCTGTTGAATCTCTCACCTACAATAACCTGTAATAGTATGCCAATAATGAATCAGGAGCATATAAGAAATCAAGGAAATTATTATTGAGTTCATTTATGTCTCAAAATCATTAAAAACACATAATCCGAGGAATTTTGAGCCACAGAGAAATGTAACTGAGACTTAGCACACAATGACTTAAAGTTATTAAAAGCTAACTTTTAAAAACTTAAAACCAAAATTAAACTGGGAACCCAGTCAGAACAACAGAGAACAATCTGAGAGATTCTGTTGGGATCTGTAACTTTATTTTTTGTAATAAACTTTTTTTTGTTTCTCCTGAATAAAGCAAACAGCAACAATTAAAAGGAGTCTTTTAAAGAAACTGTGAGTCTATAATTAGCTGCCAAGGAAATAATATATAGGCAAATATATATTTGTATTTATACAAGAAAAGATCAAGCACAAAAATGCTGTGGAAGAAAGTTAAGCACTGCCCTCAGCTCCTGCCCACAAGCTGGACATTCCATCAGGGGTTCCCATTGTTTCATGATATTAAAGAAAATAAAGCCCTCACTTCCTCTGCAGCAGGGAGCTATGCCAGTGAGGAAGGGAGCTGAGGCATAGTTACTATTTTGAGTTGTGGAAGGAAGCAAAGAGCTGCTCTGTGGAAAGGCTGAGGCACTTTGTTTGAGATGTGCATGTGGTAATTCAACAAGAGATAAGATTCCAGGGGTGTTAGAAGGGCTGAATTGCCTCTAGGTAGAAAATGCTGCAGAATTTTTGTGTGTTTGTGTGCATGGGCAAGCAACTGAGATACTATAAAATTTAAGTCCCCGCTGAAGGGGAAGACTGAAAGAGAAAAAGAGTGGTTTTGATGTGATGGTGAATAGGACCATGCTATATGTAATGCTGGAGATGTACTCAATAAATATTGCATGCGTGTGCTACCTGGAATATCATATTAAATAACTTAATTCATCTTAGGAAAAATTTCTTCTGCAGCAGACATGTAAAGTCAAATAATATCTGCTTCTATCATAAGTTTTGGTTTAAATACTTCAGAGCTTTTCTTAAAGCAATAAGTCTTAAATACGTAAGAAAATACTTTTTCTGATGTCCTCTTCTATGTGAAGCAGATGTGGAAAAGGCATTCAAATCCATAACTACACAGTTACCTTTTGCATCTACCTGAAAAGGTGTTGCAGCTAACAAGAATAGTTTCATGGGCTTCTGCCCTTGAAGTCAACCATTCAGTGAAGGCAGGCAAGCTGAAGGACAAAACCAAATGTCCCAAAACTGGAACTGAATAAAGATCAAGATGCTGATGAGAAGTTACAGCTGGAGGAAGGTAAGGACACGAGTTGGCTGTAATGAAATATATTACGTTTATGCCACTGTGTACTTCACTGGTTGGAATTATGAGAATTTAATGCTAAATTTACATTATCTAAACAAGTTGTTTCTGTGACCTTGCTGCCTATTAAATGAAATAACATTACTCGAAGTTCGTGAGTATGGATAATTCCAATTACAACTTAAAGACAATGTTTCCACCCTCAAATTTGTTTCCACCATGCAGAATGTTAGCATGGCTTCTATACCTTCAATGAAGATCTTTTGCAATCCTAGAGCTGCCGTGTTACCTCTCTACAGCCAGATTCAGCTTCAACACCTTCTGAGTCCTCCACCAGTTATTGGCACAGAGTAAGTTCATGGATAAAAAGAGGCAGGTGTTGCTCACTGTATTTATGAGACCATGAATATCCCTTCATCAAAAAGATTCCTGGCACTCAGTACAAGCAGCTAACTGGAACTAGCAAGGACACTGAGAAGAAAACTTTCATCCTTGCAGGAAGTGTCTTGGGACTTGTTATGACTACAGGTGGCCAGACACTTGACTTTGTGTCTCTCCTGAAAGACAGCACCTCAAGCAATGCAGTACTCCCTAGCGTGACACATCTTCAGTAGCATCTAAGAGGGAAGTGTACCTCCTACTGAGTCACCAAACACTGCTTCCCACTGTAGTGAGGCTTTGCCTTAGAGTGCTCTTCTTTTAAAATAAAAATTCTCAGTCTAGTGATGCTGTGCCAATAACTCCATATGCTTTTGCTTTTCTATATTCTGAAGGATGCTTTAAAAAAATGGTTTTCATTACAAGACAGGTTCCAGCTAAGTCACATGTTGCAAGTTTTGAGCTGATATTATTTTTTTGCAACTGGATGTGGTCTTTTTGAGCTCTACTCAGTCATTTAGAAGGCACATTCCAGTGTCACCTGTATCTGTCTTTTAAAGCAAGAAATTAATACAATATGCATTTCCTGGTACCAGTTGTAGATTATTTTTTTAAATTTCACTTCTAAAGATCAAAACATTTTTTTTAATTTTTTTTCCTTAATCAGAGGAATTTTTGTATCAGCTTATACGTAATAATGTATTTGAGATATGGAAAACCAAGAATGAAAGTGGAGTTGGTGTCTGAAATATTTTGCCTTCATCCCATACAGAATCATGCTTTTGAGACATTCAGGCAGAAAATTTTCTGGAATTCAAAAAATACTGTATGGTATTACTAGATACCATACAGTAGTACAGAAATGTATGTACAAATCTTCAGCAATATGTTAATAGTTCAAAGTACTGATGAGTTCAAGCCAAAGCCCTAAACCGGGAAGATCCTGAGCTCTGGGCAACTTTCAGTCTTCAGCTGTAGAAGCCTGAAACACAAATACAGATGGAAACATGCAGCCCTTTGGTGAAGTTCTGTTTGGGGTTGACATCTGACTGGAAATAATCAGCTTAGACCCCATCTTGGGGACCTGACCTCAGGACCAAGAAGTCTCTAGAATAAAACAGAAACATCTTCCTGATTCTGAGAGAGGCTGCTATCTCTCTCCTGTTGCACTGTCTTTTTCCAAATTATCTCCACCCATTACTTCTTAAAGGACATTGGCAAATGGCACCCCTTAGGCTGTATAAATCTCTGCAGAAGGAACAGCATAATTTTTCTCCCATCACAAACCTCCCAGTCTAATATTTGACAGCCTAGATCAGGTGCTGTCCAAACATTTATTAAAACATTTTAAATGATGAATATATCCAATTATTACTATTAATGCAGCTAATACTGACTAATGAGGGGGAAACATACTAGCTTGTGTCCTGCAATTCATTACCCCTGCCTTGTCAACAATTCAAAGCCCAAAACCTAATCATCCATACCGGGCCCTGTTATATTTCACACGTCACATTTAATAAGTCACTCAGTGCCTATAAATTAATGTAACATGTCGGCGTTTATGAGTACGGCTTTGTCGCTGTTAACAAATGATGTGCTGGCCTGGGCTGCTGCAGCTCGGCAGTGATGAATGATGGAAGATGATTTCTCTCCAAACTATAAACTATATGCTGGGACCACAGCACACAGACACCCCTATACACCTGGGTACATGTGTGCACACACATACTCTATATGGAAATGCTGTAATGCAAAGAATGAAGACCTGCATATTGCATACATTTTGATGCAGGATATTTTTTCAGTCTGGTCGTTACATTTTATAAACACATATCATACCTATTCATACAGGCATTAAATGCATACTAGATAGTACACGGTATTACAGAAATGTATATACAAATATTCAGCAAATTTACAAAACCCACATACACTGCATTTATCATGTTACAACTTCACTTGCACTAATTTAAGACAGGTAAAGTTTATAAAACTATACTACATACAGGTGGAGTTAAGCCAGATTTACAATTCATCTGAACACCTGTAGTATTTCCATGCTTAGTGCCTTCATTGCCAACCACAGCCTGAAACAGAAATGAAACACCATAGAACTGTATTGCAAAATGGGATGCTAAACTGCAGGTGACTGGCATAGCACCAATAGTTGCTTTTATTTTTATTGATCAAAACTGACTTCTTTTTTTTTTTTTTTTAAAGAAGTTAGAATAATACATAACTTAGGATCTTAAAGGCAAGCAATATATGAAGAAAAAAGTACATGTGAAATACATGTGTATTTTAACATGTCTTCCTTTTTGTCGTGTAGAAAGTGTAAGCATTGGAAAGTAACAGGAAAAGTGTTGGCATCTTTTTGGTTACTCTGTTTACAGCTGTGGCAAGTTCAGAATTGATGAAAGACATCTGGATCTACATACGGCTGCATTAAGTACTATATGCAGTAATATAACCTCATGTTGCAAATGCACACTATGGCCAGGAGGGAAGTTGTCAGTGGAAGCAGCTTTTATAGATCTCAACTAGTTTGTCAGCAGCAGAGGAAGAAGACATAAGGAAAATACCTCTGAGAGCTGAGCCGCTAGGAAAGCTGAATTTTACAGCATCACAGACCAGGATCCCACTTCACTTTGTACCAAAGCTTTCCCTGTGGTAATGCCAGTTTTATCCTTCTGTTCTCTCTTACATCAATGATGTATCTTGTGTTAGAGAAAGAGAGTTCTTATGAAATAAAACATTTGAATACATGCCATAATTTGAAAAGTTTAACTGAGATGTGAATGCATCAGTGATGAATCCACATCCAGTCAGTGATAGATCTGACTGTGTATTTTCTGGGTACCTTTTTGTCTCTTTTGGGAAACAGAAACTTGTGCAAGAGTCATGTCTGAAGGTCTGCCAGTAGGAAAAAATAGTCAGAGAAAAAACACCAGTGTGTAAAGACATCATCTGCAGCTATTTATAAATGAAAAGCATTCTTCCCTGGTGAAAAAACAAATCTTGCTTGCAAATTTTAACTGAAGTAAAAATAAAGTTCGAGGTACATTGAAAAGGTTGACATGGAAGTGATAGCATTTTTACTCACAAATTTTCCTTTTGTATTAGACCACTGGACTCACAAACAGCACAGTGATTGTCATCACAGGTTGTTTTTGTTGATTTTTAAAAATCTTGCTTTCAATTCAGAAAACTCTTGAAGGGCCCCTGGACCTGGAGAAAGTTTTCCAGCACAGGTCTAGCAAAAACACAAAACTTCTGACCTATAACCCTCTGGACCTCAAGTGATGGAAGCTTAGCACATCCCTGAGGGTTGCATAACACTTCTAGCAACACTGAGACGTGGGAATCCCTGCTCAGTTATGATGAAGCAGATTTGGGACCAGCTACAGGTATTGAGAATTAAACTGGCCTCTTAGGAACAAGCAGCAAAGAACACACACAATAGTGCTGACACCACTAAGATCCCCTCTGCCAGCCACGGGGACTTGGAAGACCTTCCCAAGCTTTTCTCTCAGGCAGCAGAGACAGGGATGGGCTACTCCAGAGGCCAGTTCTGGGCAGAAGTCCAGCCCAAATGCCCTGAATTGTCTTTGGGAAAAGTTTGTCTTTCCATACACTCTGTGGAATGTGACCAACTGCCTGATTTGGGCTTTTCCACTGTGCTCCAGGGCTAAGTTGTGCAAATACCTGCTTGAAAGATTTGAAAAAATTTCAAGAGACTTCAAAGTTTCAACCTTTCTACAGATGCTGTCTAAACTTTAGATTTCAACTGACAAAGTTTGTCCTTAATGTCAGCAACCATGACTTTGTGTGTCCATGTTGTATTGAAGCAGCAATAGTGATCAGTGGTGCAGAAAAAAGTCATAATCATTTTCCAAATCAATCCACCCTGAAAGGACCACCCAACAGTTAAGCTACTAGAGTAGAGCCTTTGCTTTGTATACTTTATAAGCTCCTAAGTCACTTTTAGGCTGCTAAAGATGCAATTAAGTCCTTTTGAAAGTCCTATTGCAGATTTTACTGCATCTTTAGAAGTCAAAACACCTTTAAAAATATAGCTCTAAATATCTCTGTGTCTTCTTTTCCCATTTTTAAAATACAGATGATGACACTTTTCTACCACACAGGTGCTATAAGGATAGATAAAGACAAAGACACTTTTGAAAAGGTGTCACATATATCCAGGATTCTCTCATGCATTGTTAGCAAAAAAAAATAATCCTAGATATTTTTAAGACTTCTGATATATAAAGGGGGAAACTATGTAGGATTTAATTGACCTTTTTTTTTTTTTTTAAATCTCTCTAAGTAAATTATTCAGTACAGACACTACAGGTGAAAGAAGCACACTTACCAATTTGTTTTTCTAGGTCATGGATGGGGGTTTTTGGCACTTCATATGTTTAGACTAATAGATACAACAAATTTTTGAAGAAAGGTTTGAGCATTGCTGCTCCAACACTCTACGTGTTTGGGCATTACCCTGTGCTGAAGGAAACTGTTCCAGAGTACAATCTGAGGTCAGCCACAGAGAGGCAGCATGCAGGGCACAGCAGCAAAGGCTGGGTGACCAACTAAAGCTGAGTGGTACCTTGGTGTCCCAGCAGTCATAGAATCATAGAATCATAGAATCGGCTGGGTTGGAAGGGACCTCAGAGATCAAGTCCAACCCTTGAGCCACTACTGCTGCAGTCTGCCATTCACACGAGGTTAAAGATAATAAAGAGCCTGAAAACCCAGGACCATGTTCCAGACAAGCAATAGAGAGAACTCTTATCAGGTAAAACAGAATGGGGAAAAATAAAACCTCCAACTATTTTACCAATTTCAGACAAACAGACACACACACACACACACACACACACACACAAATTTGCTAGTTATCTATTAAAATGTGTGGTTGTTTCCCTAAAAGCAATATTGTATTTCCATCATCTAAATCAGAAATTACTTGCTGCAAACCCTCCTCCCAAAGAACTCTGACAACACCTAGGAAAGCAGAAGTTGATACAATTACTCCTGACCAAAACCAAATTATTTGAGCAGCTCAGCTGCTTGGCATCCCCATCACACTTCTTTAAAAATCCCATTCTTCTCAGTGTCATGTCATTCTTTTATCATCTTTACTTCTTTCAGTCATACATTTTCTGGGGCAATACCATACTGTTTGTATGGAAATCTGACCTACCAGAGGCCTCCAGGTACTTCTCTATAAAATAGATGATATATAAGAACCACCTTTATTTTTTCCTTTTCATTCACATTAAATGGGCAGGAAGAAAAGCCAGAAGTGAGCTGAGTGGTAACAGAAAACCTTAGCAATGTATGCATGCCACAGCAGTCAGCTTAGCTCTGAAAACTTAGAAAACTCCATGAGAAAGGTGGAGATTTTGCTATCAAGCTAACACACCAGCACTGCTGGAGAAAGCTTAGGAAAAAAAGAAAAAGAAAAAAAAAGGTAGAATTACCCTGTTGCAAGGGATTCATGGAATCTCTGAAATTCTGAAGAAAAGCAGAGAAATCTGCATGACAATGATATTGTTTCCTTCTCCGAGGGACCCACAGGGCTCACAAAACCATACAGAAAAGAACACAGCTCTTTTTTCAGTTCAGTCCATTGTATAGAACAGTGGATGCCACAAGGTTTATTTTATAATGATTTATTATCAAGAAAAATAAGGGCTCAGGCAGAGACATATTTTCTCAAGAATTTATTGTTCACCAAAATGGTTTGTTTTGCAGAAATATTTCTTTTGCTCTATTTTTCCCTGGCATTTCCTTTTGGCTTCATCCTTCAGCTGCCTTCATCCATACTTAGCTTTGTGAGATGTAAATTTTAAACCTTTACCCCTTCTGCTACCCCCCTGCTCTCAGACTTCCCCTGAACAAGGGCACTGGCTCCATAGCTAAGGTACCACCTGTTCTTCTTTGCACCACAACTTCCTGGGTCCTCCCTTCTGACACCTCAAATCACTCAGACCTCTGGAGAGCCAAGAAGGCAGAAAAGCATCAGCATCCACTACCAATACAAGACTCAGTCCACTGAGACAATGGCACATGCCTGAATCCCACAGTGAATCCAAAACCACTGCTGAAGAACAGCCAGGAGGGCAGGAGCAGACCAAGCCCGTGAGCTGGAGGAGCAGATGCTGGTGCTGATGTTTGGGAATTGCCTCCCTTGGGCCAAACAGTAGAGGAGAAACTCGGCTGGAGGAACATCCTTCCTAATTCCTGTGCAAGCAATGAAAGAAACTGCACTGAAAAGAGGGGCTTTAACCAGCTCTCCTTTCCATCTGCCTGTGTAAAGCAGCACCTCTACAAAACTCCAGCTAGATCAGTTTTGTATGATCCCATGCTCTTTCAGTACCAACAAAGACTTCAGCAGTCTCCCTTTCCTGTGTGTTCCTCTTGCTCATCCTCATATGGCAAAGGGACAGACAACTTTTTATTTTTTTATGTACTTAGTTCCTAAAGTCATCATGCCAGTTAGGGGAATGCCAATACTCCCTCCTTTTCATAGGGGAGAAAAATAAGTGATTTCTCAAGGCCACGCAAAACGTTTTGGGGGAAAATGGGGAAAGTATCCTTTTAATTAGAAAAGCAGAAGGATTAAAAAAAATAAAGTCTATCTCAGCTGCACTTTCCACCCACAAGTTGCATTTGGTTCAGAAAGTAGATAAACCAAAATTGGAGCAGTGAAGAAAATTCAAAAGTACATTATATGTCCAAGCTAAACTGATGCAATGCCACATATACAGTAGAGAAATAAAGCCAAAAAGTAGGTCAGAAAAGTTGACAGAATTAATAACAGAAAAGATGAATAAGATGTTTTATGGAAATGAGATCACTTTTCATGATGAATTCATAGTCAGTGTTTAATTGAGTACAATGAACCTGAAAATACACTTGGTGAATGTCTGCATTAGCTGAACTGCTGAATGTTTGTTAGCTGTTAAGAAACACAAACTGATCAATAGTGTAAAACTAAGGAGCTCAGGTATGCATGTGTACTCACACATCACTTCAACAAATTATCCTGCATGCTACAACTAGGGAAAGGGGGGGAGGTGGATTTAGAACAATCATTTTGGGATCAAGAGCTAAAGCATTTCAGCTACAACTTGATTTCTGCAAAACTCGGCAGGAATTATGAGGCTTAACAGCATCTCAACAATCAGCATATTATAAATACAAAAATGATAAATTAAAGCAAGAGGAGAAAAAGGCCAGCTTTTTACACCTACAGTAATATAATTCCACTACTTAATGCAAAGTAACAGGCATTAGAGTGTTTGGGATCCTCTTGTATAGTGTTATCTGCTCTATCAGTAAATGAGACTATGTGAACAGTACAACCTATAAATAATTCAAGGCCTGAGATGGCAATTATAGAACCATGCACAACCAGCATGAATATTTTATGAAGGCTAAAACAGCCCTCAGAATGAATCATGGATAGATGAACACGCACACATACACACACATTCAGCTGTTGGCCAAGTATTGCTTCCAGACATGGCTTATATCTGATCCTTAGTACATCTAAAAAGAAATTTCTTGAACACAGAAGTCAGAAGTTACATCTGTACTCCTTTATATTAAAAGATATTAAAAAAATAAATAAAGTTACTGTAAAAAAAAAAGTTATATTGGTGAGAAAAATGTTTGTTTCTTTCCAAAGACTCTGGTAGGGATTCTAAACAACTTCTTCCTGTGCACAAAATGTAGTTGACAAAAGCAAAGTATGATGTAAAAAATAGGGCCTGCAAGAGCTGTGCTGGACATTGGTCTGCAAAATCTGCCCGTAAAGAAGGACTTGTCTACATGGAGACACTGACTAGTAGAGATCTACTGGTATAACTTCCCATATGGGCATTATTATTGCAGCACAAGAGTGCACACATGGGAGTTACAGCAGTATAACTACTCCAGCATAATTATGCCAGTAAATTTCCCTGTATTAGCAAACCCAGAGAAAACCTCCCTGTGAAAAGCGTGGCACTGCTGCATCCTGCCCCAGTGGAAAACCAATGGGCCAGCAGTGATTTACAGCTCATAGCAGAGATCCCCAAATCCTGCTCCAAAGCCAAGATGCTCTGCAGAACGTAAGTAAATCAATAACACACTAGCAAAAGAAAAAAATATTTTACATGTACATCATGTACACAGACACAAAAATACATATGTGCACATATACACACATAGATACATTCATACTATACATAAATATAGTATATATAAATATAATAAAAATTATTTATATGACTTTATGTTTTAGAACATAAGTGTTATAAGCATGGTCTGATTAGTCTGAAGATCACCTCTTTGAAATAACAAAATATAATTTCTCCCATTCTCTGACTGGTAAAACTAAAATACACAGTTAAAAACAACACCAGCTATCGTGGAACCTGAGTGACCACCAGATAACTCTTCTATGACAAATGTAAACAGATCTTCGATAGCTTGAAGATTTCATGAGTGCAAATACAATCAACAAGACTGCTCCTGGCTGTACAGCAGTCTGCACACATGCTTGAGAAATAAAGATTAAGACTGAAACCAAAAATGATAGGGCTAAGGAGGCATCAGATGTTTCTTACTAATTTTAATACATTTTTGCCATGGTTTTTTTGTTTTGTTTTTTTAAACAAAACAAAACAAAACAACGCTAATTGGGTATTATATTTGCATCTAAAAAAGGATCTTTTAAGGCTACAATTTAAAACAATGCACTGCAGACAGGCTGCCGAGTCCTGCAAGGATGTGCCCATGAATAGGGTCACAGTGTCACAGACACAGAGAGAACCAAGTCACCCATCTCACTGCTTTTTCCTGCACGACCCCTATAATTTTGTGGGTTTGGCAAACACAAGGGGCAATTGTGTCAGCCAGGGTCAAGCTGCCATTGTGGGGGGTTTGCGGGCAGCTTTGGTATCTGAGGGAGAGAGGTTGTGTCATGCTGGGTCAAGACTCTGCAATTGTGGGTGCCAATCTGGCAGCTACGAGGCGGGTTGGAGTTGTTTTCCAGGGAGGGAAGAGAGGAGCATACAGGCAGCTCTGGAAGACACAGTTTGAACTGAAGCTGTTTCTAGAAAGTTTGGCATGGAGAAGAAAGTGAAAATTAGTTCAAGAAAGCGGTGACATTGCAGAGGCACAAAGCATCTGGGAGCTGGAATGTTTTAGGGTATCTGTAGGGGGAGATGGAGCTTCTTAAGAGATCAGTGCCTTCAGCATCCGTATTGACATGAGTACAACATCTTATTCAGCAAATACATGCATTTTCTCCAGCAGAAGAACCTGGAAACCAACACATCCCTCAGAGAAACTGGTGTTCTGGGGAAGAGGCTTCACAGGTGGGTTTTACAGCCTAATTCTACTTTGTTTGCAACCACCTCCTAACTCAGCCTTTTTTCTCTCACCTGCCAATGCATATGGAGATGCCGAATTGTGAATCAAACTAACTTGAACATGATAAAACTCCTGGTATATATGGATCCAGCAACAGAAAACTATAGAGGGGTTTTTTTTTTCTCATCTAAAGGCAGCAAATAAAAAAAGTCATGAACAGAAATGCATACCTTGAGACCACAAGTCCAAAGGAAATACTCTGCTAATTGCAAGGGTATATTAAAGTCATGAACTAAGTAAACTAATTTGCTCTTGGCATACTTTCTATACCTCCCAGGTTTCTGTTTAGAACCTCTGTTTAGACATTTCACGATCTAAATCTGGTGAAGTCTGAAAAAAGCCTTTAGAAAAAGGAGGAAAAATAAAACAGGCAACTGGGGTAATAAGCAGCTTTTGGAACTTGATCTGGCTTTCTATTAATTTACAACACAGATTTTCTTTCTAACTCAAAAAAAAAAATCTGAATGGTTAATCTTTTATTTTCATTATTTTGACATTTCTGTTTACCTTTTAGAAATGCTATCAGAGGCACAATGTGGCATTGGAAAGCTAAATGCAAACACATGGAGTGCTCTATAACTGCAAAAATTTCTCTCATACTTTTGCAAATACCACAGCCAAAATCAACAGTCCAAGTTTGATTTTCTTCATCATAAATTGACAGCTTATTTATCTCTAAGGAAGAACTTTCTAAACCCCTTAAGCTTACAAACAACCGAGGAAAGATTCTGCTGACTTTTAAAAAGTATTGGTGCCTCATAATATTATAAGCTAAACTATTCAATTCTTTGAGTGTTTCTTCCAAAAGAAAAGAAATACACACTATGAATTGCAGCAGACTTAAGTAAAACAAAGTCAAAAGACTATCTGCCAAAAAACCTTTCATATTACAGGTCATCTTTCATCTGATAGTAACCTTCATTTATCCATACTGTGCATAAAGTTCAGATAAACAGTCTACATGGTATCAGCTCATCTTAAATACATATAGACCTCCAAACTCTTGGTCAAGTCTCATTAAAGTCAAAGTTTAACACATGCTGCAGTATGTGCAGAACAATGATGGATTTACATTAAATGCTCAATTGCTCTCTTGACTGACAGCCTTAACCACTTCATACTCCAGTGAAGGTAAACACCACCCTCCTCATCATGCTGGATAATACCAGTGCTTTAATAAATTAACAAGAGCACAGGCACTGCCAAATTGCCATTGCCTGCAGCAGAAATAAAGGTTTCTGGTGAGTGTTAGGCAGAGTGGGATGGGATGTAAACACTGTCCCAAGAGCTGTACAGGAGAGACCATAACCCTGCCACTACAGTACCCAGATAAAGCAGACCCAGATTCAGCTGCCAGCTATGGGCAGATGCTGACGTGCTAAATGCTGATGCATCTCCCCCAGATGCTGCCTTGCAGTGGGCCACGCTGCTTGTTTGCAGTGGAGACTTTAAATCAATACACAAGACCTAAAGTATCCAGCAATGCTAACAGATCAACTATTCAAATGTGGAATCCAAGTAACATTTCGTTTGCCAGTAAAACACCCAGTGTAACTCATTCACCCATGAAAAGAGCTGTGTCTGAAGTCATCTGTATTTACAATCTGTTTGTGCCATTTGTTTGTCTGGGAAGGGGAGGAGGAGCTGGAGTAGGTGGCATCTCTCATAGTTTCCTTTTCATATGCTCCAAATTCAGGCTCCAAAGGTCTGCACCTCACAAGGCAGTTTCTGGGGAGCAGAGCAAGGCACACTTTTGTGTGGTTTTGCACCAGAACTACAGAATATATTTGCCATGGAAGTGGTCTGTTAGCCTAAGCTTGTAAATCAGGAATTCACAATGCAAAATACGGAGTTACTCTACTCTAAAACTCATGTGACAAATAAATCAGACCATGTGTTGCTTCACCTCGACTGCCCAAACTGCAAAGTGTGTATAAAAATTACCAATCAAGCAAGAACATGCCAACAGGCTATGTTTCTTTCTGAACATCAAACTGGTCAAAATTCAGAATTTTTTACTTGGAAGACTGATATTCTGAAATTAATTTTCATCTGAAACCATAAAAAACAACAACACTCTGTAAAAACCTAGGAATTGCAGCTGGATACCAAAATCACCTTATGTAAGCCACGATAGAAGTACTCAGTAGGGTGGGAAATATGTAATTTCCTCAGACCTGCAGCTGGGCACTGGGATGTATACCACAGTCAAGTGAAATATGGCAACAGGCTTGCTTCGTTTTGCTTTTTAAAAAAACAAAAACACCCAAACACTCCCCTTCCCCCCAACCCCCCCCCCCCCCAAAAAAAAACAAAAACACGAACAAAAACAACAAAAGAAGCCAAACCCAGAATTCAGGTTTTCCTGTTCCAAGGCCTCAGACCAACCAATCCTTGGTGCTAATGGAAAAATCTCAGCAGGAAAAAACCCATGAGGGAAACATGAAACCACCAAGAGCAGGAGGTGTCTCCAGCTATATTATACAAAGTCTCATATAGCATTTTCATCTTCTTCTTCTATTTTACCTCTAAAATAAAAGCTTTCTTTTCCACCACAAATTTGTAACTATAGTGTTACTCCATAAATTCAAATATATGTTAAAGCAATGTTTGAATGTATTCAATAAAAAATAAATTATTAAAAGCACTGTTCCATCCTAAAACTGGTATTCTTGTAAGCAATTTCATCCAAAAGGGACAGCTGGTTTCTAGGTTACTCTTCAGAGTGGCTGTCTCAAGAGAGATGAAAGAGCAAAGGTAGGTCTTTCCTGTATATCCCTATCAGGATATTAATGGATGTGATGGAAAAAAGCCTGAAATGATGTCACTAGAGGCAGAGTGCACAGTGTTACATGGATTCCACAATGGAGCAGGAGAGAGAAGCCACAAACATGGGAGAGGGGAAAATGCTGATAAAAATCAAGTAAACAATTGCAAAATGGAAATTCAGTTGGAATAGAAGCTTTTGTGAAATGGAACACAAGGACACAGTTCAGTCCTCACTAAGGGGGTGTGGACTGTATGAAGGAGCAGAAAATAAGCACAGCAGAACCTGATACTACAAAACAAGTCTCCAAAAGAGACTTCACCTTTCAGAGGGGCCTGAAACCCACGTGTCCCACTTTGGAAGCCTACTCAAAAACCCATCTTATTAGGGTCTTTCTAACCCATCAAAATGCATTTTTATAAGTCAGCAAAGCAACTAATTTTTGAAGATTGTCACAAAGCAACAAGAAATGCATCTTGTATCATAAATGGTCATCCATCACAGAAAGGAGATTTTGTGTTAAAGTTATATGTGCATACACATAAAACCAGTTCCCTGGGGTAAGGGACTTTTCATAACATCCCCACTAAATGTAATTTCTGTTTTAGTGAAATAAATGAAGACAGGTAACTGCAGAATCATAATAATGCAGCCAACAGATGGCAGCTGAACCATATCACCTGATTTAAATAAGATCTGTATTCTCTTCAAGTGGGGAACTTTTACAAACAGATTTAAGTCAACTGCCAGATAAAAATCAAGCAGTTTCAGAGTCATGCTTGCTTGTAATGGATTATAACTTTATTATGAATTACATCTCTGAACCTGCATGTTGACAAAACCAAACAGTACTACTGTGGTAACTGAAGGGTGGGTGGTGTAATATTGCTGTATTCAATTTTGTTCACCAATGATATCATTAATACAACGAAACCAATGTGGTGTGCATGAATCTGGCTTCTGACAACAGCACTTTGGTGAGAGACTGAGAAAATACAAAGCAGAAACACAGTCCTCAGGCAGTCAGTGAATATGAATAAAAAAAACACAAGAGAGCTTTCTGGCCTGAGGTTAGAGGCAGAGGTTGGCATTATTTTACATTAGAAACAATTCACATTCAAAACTGTAATTGATAGCAGTGAAGTGTTAGGGAAAAGAGACTGTGGTGTTCGGGCAGGCTGACCTGCCAATCAAACTCAACCTTTCTTTGAATGAATAAAAGCTTCATTGCCCTATTATGTGGATCTGGGCAGGCAGCACTAAAGTACCCTGTTTGTCAAGTTTATGTGCACTGCCCCGAGCTACTCAGACACCCATGCTCAATAATAACTTGAAATCATCAGTGATTTTTGATAGCATTTCTTTTAAAACATTTAGTGTTAATTTTACTAAGTCCCTGGGACTTAAAGAAACAGGAGAGCAATATTTCCACTCTGCTTTGTACAAAGACTGACAGACAATTGTTCTGCTGCTATAGTTAAGGTAGAGAGAGGCTGTCGGCTGGGGTTTTTTTTTAAACATCTGTGAAACTGTGTAGTCTGAGCGCTGCAGGCAACAGCTCCTTATCATTACAGGGAGGAAATGCTTGTCTTGATGCCTTTTTTTTTTATTTTTTTTTTTTCCCCTCTCCTCCAGGCAGGAGAGCTCTTGTAAATAGAACAATTGGCCCTTTGCTAACCATTTGATGGGAGATTTTGGTTTTTCACAATTCCTTTCCTCTCCCAGTTGCTGCTGGTCCATTATGCCCCTTACAGTACCAGATCCACTGCTGCCTGCACTCTCATACTGATGCACTTATGAGCACTAGGGACAACAATATTATTTGCTGCAGTCACATTGGCCTTTTGGTTTGTAATTGGACCACCACAGACAAGTGTTAGATCTCTACAACGTCAGGGGTCAGAGGTTTTCAGGGCTGATTCTGACACCTCTGTTCACCGAGAGAAGTGCTGAGAGCTCCTCACTGTTAATATGAACATAGAGAAATACTCTTGGCAGAGAATCTGCTGCTGCCTGCACAGCTCGCTCCCCATTTCTCTTGATCAGCTTGTGTGAGAACTGCTTGTTCACACAGCCTCCAGTTTCTTTCTACCACCTATATATCCCTATTAGCAAGTATACAAAGCTGATTTTAATTCATATGTGTCCATATTTGAACTTCCCTGTAAATCTGCATCAAAAACTCCTGCTGGGAAATTAGTTCACTCTGTCCAGTTATTCTTTTTGATATACAAATATGATAAACTACATGTAAATAGAAATAAGAGCTCCTCCCAGAGTACAAGCACAAAACCGGTGTCACCATGAGAAAGCCACCCTCTAAAGACAGCTCAATTTTGAAACCTGATTTAGCAAACAAAGTTTCTGATTACATTCAGCCACTGCTTTTTCAGTTCTCTTCACAAGCAATGGAGGGGAAATGCTACTTTAGAAAGTGATAACTGAATGTTGCAGCAAACACACTGGGTAACCTGTCTAGAAAAAGTAGCAAGGCAACATCTCTTAAAATGTTTGCACAGCTATTAAGGGAGACACAGAGAAGAAAGTGAAGCGGAAAAGAGGAGTATCACCCAACTTCTGCATTTTAAACTACTGTCCCTCTCCCTCATCCTATTGTACCCCAGGCTTTCAGTATTTTTTTAAACTGTATTTTCAAAGAGGAAGCCTGGTATACCAGGAAACAGACAAGTCAGTTGAAAATAGATTCATCATGCTTCAAAGGATTATTGTTTGCAAAGAGACAGTACAAACATTACTATTTCACAGTACAGCTATGACATTATTAACCTACTGTGCAAGAATTTTATTGCCAGATTGGTTCATTTATCAAATATAAGGGAAATTCAAAGCATCATAAGGAAGCTAACATTTCATCAGGCTTGGCTTTCACTTAATGTCATTAATCTATCTATTTACACAAGAGGCAAAAGTGTTCGTTTAGTGGTGTCTCTCAGTTCAGCCTAAGAGCCTTGATTCAGTTTCTGAGCATCAGAACATCAATACTGCACTTGGCAGCAGAGGAAATATTATTTTTGCTATGAAGTGAATTTTTTTTTACTTGCAGCCTCCCTTCCCTAGCTAAGTGCTGGGAAGGGGATGACAGTTGCCATACGTGAAAAGTGTGTATGTGTACCAATACAGCTAACACTGGAGAGAAGAAAAAGATATTAAAATAATGCTACGTATGCATCATTAAAGGAATGAAAACTTTTATGTGTACAAATTTATGTCTTCGTGTCATGATATCATAAAGAAAAAGAAAAAAGTGTGCTAGGGAGGATACATTGAACAATGACTTTTTTTGTCTTTTTTTTTTTTTTTTTTTTTTTTTTAAGAAACTGATGGCAAACATCTCAATAATTCATGAAGAAGCAATTGATTTTTTTGGCTGGAAGGACTGGCTCCTTTTGACTTGTCCTCTCCAGAGGAAAAGCTCATTAACACAGAGGTGTTGGGGGTGGGGTGTGTACGTGTATATTCTTGTGTTCTTGCACACAGTATTTATGTGCATATTTTATCTAACTTTCAGACATCTCACATAAGTGTGATATTATGTTTTTTATCTAAGCAAAGATAGAGATACAAATGAACTAATACATATAGACACACTGAAAATATTTTTGTAGATAATCATTACCATATTCTGACTTCCTTATTCCCAAAGACTTTCATGGAGAGCCTAAATTATAGCCTTTTAATTGACCCACCTCAAAAGCATGCAGAGTGCTGAGATCCCAAGATGCACACAGTATATTTTGCAATACATTATGGGTCAAATTCATTTCAGGTACAACCCCTTTGCAGTGAGTAGTTATAGCTGTTGAGAATGTAAGCCCCCAGAGTACAGTGACAGCAATTACCCCTATTTTCCTGCAGGAAACATTACAGTATATTTGAACACTACTGAAAGCCCAGGAAAATGTGCTTATAGTCATGGCTCCCTCATATGCCTAATAACAGAAATTATAATGTCTCCAGTTCAGGCTGCAGTGCAGCCACTGCAACGGTCAAGATGTAAGAGCAAGGGTTTGTTGTTTTGTTTTTTTTTTTAACCCTCTGCTTTTATGATTTTCAGCTAGCTGGAAATGTAGCATCCAGCACTCAGTACTTCCTGACTGGCTTTACTTAATCCCACACGGCCAAGGCATACAGAAACTGAAGTAAAACTGTGACTTCAGCCTCATGCCTGGATCCTGCAAGTTCGCGCCCATGTATATCATGCATAGCATACATAGCAATAGGTTGGTAGAAGTGGAGAGATAAAGCAAAGTTACTGGCCTTAGACTTGAAGGACATGCTTACTGTCTGCATGGTGTGCAGGGTTTAGGTTGTTATTCTCAATAAACAACACGCAATCCACCTCCTCCAGTGGTCTAAATTTCAGCTGCCAGCTCACATGGTTAGAAGATTCTAGCACCCTGTGATGCCCTAACTCTGCAAACCAGTGAAATTACTCCTCTGCCACCTAACACTGTGCAGTTTCCTTACCAACTTCCCATCTCCTTCCCTTGTTCTCATTTTACCTTCACAGACAGAAAAACCTCTCTGATCAGAGCACAGCAGTGAATTGGGTGGGTGCAATGTGACTGCACAGTCCGGGTTTTCCATTCCTCTGGAAACAGGATTGTGCTGTACCTACCCATACTTCAAAAAAAAAAATGTTGACAGCTGCCCACAGGGTGAGGGCCATGGGCTATTCAGTACTCATCTGTTCCAAAGGTCCACATACCCAAGATGTATTTCTGGACCAAGAAACCTCAGTTCCCAGCTCTTTCTCCACCCACAGTGAACTCACTCATACTGGGATATACTTCCTATATGGAGAAGCTGGTATGTCAGGGCAAAGGAAGGGAAGCTTCATGATATTTAATGCACACTCTCCTGGGCATATACTATTATCTACAACTACTTACTTTTAAATAATACCAGAGACCAAACAACACTGTCTTTTAAAGCTTAAAGTTCAGCAGCATGTTTTAAAACTCAGAAGATGGGGAATTATTTTGGTTTTTGCTGACTATGAATTGCAAACCCAAATGATTAACCTTTCCACTGGGCTCCCTGTTTCCTGGGGAAACAGCAGAAAAGATGATTTCTATGCTTAAATCTCTAAATCAGATTGCAAAGAGTAGTGCAGGCAGGTGATAGCTGAGCAGAGACTACATTCTTTTGTCATCAAAGCCTTACAAATTATTTATTTGATCAGGAAAGAGAGCTGCAAAAGGCATCATATATTGATAGTTACTATTTCAGGTCAGGTTGCTGTCCTTTCCAGTTGTTGTAAGAATAAAGGAACAAGTCTTAAAATACACTCAGATCTCCATACATTACATTTTTGGTGTGGATGAACACTGAACTTACAGCTCAGACCACAAAGCTACTACATCTCTCTGTAATGGATTTGTGCAGCATATGATCCCATCAGTTGTGCCCCAGAAACCCTGAGCTTGTTGTTTGGCTTTGCTACTGATGTATTGTGTGAGTTTGGGCTAATCACTTTATCCGGTTGTGCCTCTTCTCTGTTCTCTTTTTCCCTGCTGTTGCCTGTCTTTGACTACTTACATACAGTAAGGATGTATGAGGACAGAGACTGGTTTCTACTGTATATAGAAAAAGTTATTTAGCATTCTGATTTTTGTGTAAGCCACTATATGCTACTCCAAAAATAAGTAATAACAATATACCTATCAATATATCTATTCTGTTTACATACCCCTATTCAATCCCAGCTGGCATACTGTGCATTTTTGGGCCCATTTCCATGAGGGAACAGTTCACAGACACTGAACAGTTTTCATTAGCTGACTTAAGAGGAGCAATATTTGCCTGTCCAAGGTCCTCATTTGTTCTCCAACACCCATTCAAAAAATTGCTTCTAATGCTGACTCGTATTACTGAACTTCTCACAATAATATCTATTTTACCTGTTACCCCCTGATTTCTGCGAGGATTTCATCACATCATTTTTTAAAGGAGACTGATTTCTGGATTTCATATGGGGTTGGGAAAACCAGAAAATATGTAAATTGTAAAGTGAAGCCTTTATTCACCATCACACAAATAGAGACTAACCAGTATTGCTGTATTTAGAAATCTGATTTTACATTTCATCTCTTTATTCTCAAGGGAGCTGGTACTTGAGTACCCTGGGTTCTCACACTCCCAACCTAACAGATTAAAGGTTCCTAGGAGACAAAAGGGATTACAAATCCCTAAAAAAACTCCCTCCAAAAGCAGGGCATTTCTTGAAGTCTTGCAAAATATAACATCTACAACCATAAGGTCTCTCATGAAGCAGAAACTGAGCCAAGTACATGTCTCAGCAGTTGCAAATACTAGTTATGTAAAAAGAGAAAATGGGAACATGGAAAGTGTATCTGACTGTACTCTTCCAGCTTCCAGCAATTAAAGTTTCAGGGCTCTCAGAACCCAGAGATTGTATCTAAGCCCTCATATTTAATAGGCTTTGTCAGATCTATCCTCCTTGAACTTGTCTCTCTTTGAACTCATTTACAGTGTTGACCCCCACAATATCTTGTTGCAATGGGTTTCACAATTTAATTATGCATTGTGTGAAAAAGTACTTCTTCTGTTTGTGTTAAACCTGCTATCTGATCATTTAACAGGGAAATTTTTATCCCTTGTATTAGGAATTGTGAATATTCATTCAATATTCCCTTTGATAATTTCACAGTCTTGATCCTATCTTCCTTCACTCACCTCCTTTCTATCCTAAAGATTCCTCATCTCTACAATCTTTTCTCATATGTGAATCATTCCACAACCCTGAATCCTTCTTCCAAACTACTGCCCACCCCACCCCCACACTGCCAAAGTTCTTCTTTACTTCTTTGTGTTCTTCTGATTGGAATGCTGGGAAGTGAAAAAGTATTTAGCTTTATTTAATACTTTTAATTTTTTTCTGTAAGAGTTCATTTTCTAAGAACAGAAAAATAAAATATATAGTTTTCTTAAGATGTGGTCCCTTCTCTCAAACTTGATTTTAACTTCTTGACATTATAAAAAAAAGAAACCTAAAGAAAATACTTTAAAAATTAAATTATGGCCATTACAAAACTGCCAGTGAACAGAAAGATCCCAGGTGAAGGGTAGGTGCATAGAAGACAAGTTCTTGTACAATGTGATTTCATAGCCCATGGAGTTCAAATTTTATCAAGGAAGGGATTTTACTAATTTTGGTTACTTTCCATTTCCCTCCTGTACTAAAGTAAGAGATGTTCCTTTATTTACTTGTGCTACTTGAATTTGATCCCCTTGATCCCCACCATCTTGACAGTCTGGCACTTACTCTCATTTTTTCACCACAAATAAATATTATGAGGCTTGTGTGTTACCATGAGCTATTCCAATCTGTCCTGAGCTGGTCGTACTAGGAAGAGTTTGCTATTTGTTCCTGACCATGTTGTCAATAGCTATCCCATTCACAAACCTGTAGATTAGTTTCTTAAACAAAGAGCTAATTAAAGTTATTCTGTAAACATGAAGTTATTGGCTAATCTTATTTTTTAATTGCTACTTTGTACATAATCTTGACCATTTTGTCTGTTCACACAGAGGTTCAAATCCATCACCTTTAGGCTTCTATCTTACATTTAATAACACAGCAAGTAAGGGGATGCACAATGCCTACATGAGTGACCTGCACAGTCTACAGCCCATCTGGGGGGGGGACAACAATTTCCACAGAGATGCTACCCAGACTGGGCCAAGATATCACCAGCCCCTTCCAAGCAGCACAAAGTAGAAAGGAAAGGCTAAATTTGGCACTGGAATGGGCTGCCCAGGGAGGTGGTGGATTCTCCATCTCTGGAGGTTTTTAAGATGAGACTGGATGTGGCACTCAGTGCCATGATCTGGTAACCATGGCAGTAGTGGATTAAGGGTTGGACTTGATGATCTCAGAGATCCTTTCAAACCCAGTTGATTCTATGAAATTTGCCTAAGCATAAATTTGGCACTGACAACATCACACACATATCAGATAAACAATAATATTAGAGGGGTTGGACCAGATGATCCTTGAGGTCCCTTCCAACCTGACATTCTATGATTCTATCATCTCACCTGGAACAAATGGTGAACAGCATCCAAACACTGGCTCAGAGTTACAGGTCTTTGGCCTACTCTGGAGGTTTGTAGTAAGACTTGTATCTGTCCCCTGACACCTCCCCCTGGCTTCTTTCTCCAGACTTCAACTTAGTTTTCCTTTTTCTCCTAGGAAGGCTGTTGTAATAATAATTTCCCCGAGGATTTTAGCGTTTTCAAAGAACCCTGCTTTCTCCTTAATTTTTTTTCTCATGGATGCAAAATATTTCTGACTGTGAGGGCTTTGGGGGCTCTAGAAGCTTCTCTAACTAAAAATTTCATTTACCATTTACCAGATGTGCTTTTACAATTTCAAAACTTTCCTCTAGTTCATTCTGCACTCTCAGCTGCCACTTTGCAGCTTTGAAGTTTCCTTACTAGTTTTTCAACTCCCTTGCTTATTCCTATTGCCCTCTTTTATGCCCTTTAGTATATTGATTACATGAGAGCATGCCCAACTAATTCTGCTTTGGCTGACCAAAGGGCTTGGAGATAGGCACTTTAGAACTAACAATGGGACCTTCAGTAGCTTGAGTCAAAAGATTAAGACTTACAAATGCCTTATCTGGACAGCCACAAGATGGGGACAAAACCCACAGTACCTTTCCTGAATGGGCCATACACTTTTGCAGGCTTTAAACTACAGTGTCCCAACTCCTGTCACACAATTGCCTCTTTATATTGCAACTCCAAAAATTATAATTTATTCCAAAATATATACATGTTCAATGCAGCATTATGGATGCTCTACTCAGTCTTCAGACAACACAAGTGCCCAAATAGCCTTCACTTCAAATTCTCTGCATAATGTCAACATTCAGAAATTATTCTAATTTCCTCTCACACCAGGCAATAGTGTGATGTAACAAAGTAGGAAGAGGGCAGGGGAATCTGTGCACCCACAAAAACCCCAAAACAGAACAAAAAAATTACAGATAAAACTGTAAGCATAGCATGGATTTAAATACTTGAAACACAAAAGGTCTTCTGTCATCTGTTTTGTGATTGACATTCCACCCAAAAATTTTCCATTCCTGATATTCCAGGTGGTTTGGCACAGGAGGAAAGTGCTTGTACCAGGAGAAGATGCAGCAAATCTGCCCACAAATCAGAAACAGAGGAGGTAGCTTGAAGCTGTATAAAATGAAATCTTAAGCCTCTTCTCAAACAAGAAGCAGTGAAACACAACACTGCCAGCCATGATGTCCTTTTTAGGTTCTTAGGTGTTAACAAGCACACTATACACTTCCACAAAGTTTTGTTTCAAACTTCTGGAAAACTCAAGTGAAACGTTCTACATCATTTTCCACTCAGTGATGTAAGATTTGTCCCTATCAATTTGGGAACCTCTACTACTTCACCAAGTGATTGAGGAAAATTTGCCTTAATGTGAAAGGAAGGCATTCTGCAGCCTGGGAAACACAATCATAAGGGACACAGCAGGCAGAATTTTTAGCACGAGGAAGAAGAAAAGACTGAAATAATAGATTTGTTTTCTCTTGGCAAAGCCAAAGCAGGTGAAAATGCTAACTTAAGTAAGCAATCCAAAGTAGAGTGGAGAACAAGAAGCAGCAAGGAAAGGAAAGACAATTAACTCCAAAAAGAAAACATTTCTCCAGTTTCCAGCAGATCTTCGAAGAGGTATTACCACATCAGAAGATAAAAGACTGATCAGACACCCAGAGCAGGAACCAGCAGCTGGGGGAAAATGAACAGATCAGAAAGAAGTATGTCTGATTATTTTGAATATGGTTAATGGGGGAGAAGAGGTCCTTGAACTTGTCTAGGGTGAGGTCACTATCAGTGACATTAGCCCTGCAGAGTAGTACCATTGTCCTCCCTGAAGTCTTCCCCTTTGTACGGTTAAAAGAAAATAAGTGTTTTCACAATCTTTTCTTTTAGTTTCAAGACACGGTGATTCGGCTCCAGCTGTTTCCACACCCTGCTTTACATCTACAGTCCATGTGACCTTTTCTCCCTCTCCCACCCCCAGCCATTTCCTCTCTGAGCTCTTCAGAACAGCTTATACCAAACAATATTTAGCCCTAACTCATCCTTGCTCCATTTGGTTATTTGTCTCAGCTACAAAACACAGAACAGTTGCACTTGCCAAAGACAAACACAAAAAAACCTAACAGAAATACTGGCACTGTTAAATTCTAACATCAAAAGTCAATGCTGCCCAGAGCCCTCTCCCTCCTTTTCAATCTCCACCATATATATTATTAACCACTTTTTTTACTTTGCTGCTTATGAAAGAATACATGGTCGATGTGATCTTGTGTCCCTGGGATTAGGAGTTAAGACATCTCCTATAAATCAGTGTAATCTTTGTAACAGGACATTGTTGCATTGAGCATTCCTGTCTGTATGATGCATTTTCAATTACTCTACATGTTTTCTACTTAGTAAGCCAGCTTAATTCTTTACTATGTCACAATATTAGAACATGTCCCAGGTTAGAAAAAAGGAGCAATCTTAGAGCTCTCGTAAGTTGTTTAGCCTCTAGCACTTATAAATCCAAAAACACAAGGGAAATCCCTTTTCCTTGCTTGTAATATGCCTTTAGATTTATTACTTAAAGAATCTGTTCACTTAATCCTTGGCTGAGGTCAGGGTTCATCTGCATTCTAATAAAGGGTTTAGTAAGAGTAAGACAACATTAAAAAATCAAGAAGCTGTATATGCCTGTATAAGCAAGCAATGCTGCAGATAAAATATATTCCTAAGTAAATTCTCCACCAGGGAAGGAAACAAAGAGAAGAGGGGAAAAAAAAAAAAAAAAAAAAAAAGAAGCAGGATGCTTTAAATTACTCTAAGAAATCCAGACCATCTACCTTGGGCTGCTCTCTTCGACAGCTTGGCCAGGGTGGGCAGGCAAGGCAGAGGCTAAAGAGCTCTTTAGGGACCAAATTACTGTTTCAAAATGGGCCTGCTGCTCCAAGTATATGACAATATTATCTGAGAAATGTTACAGACATTGTGTGTCCTTCAGAGTTCTGCTAACACATCTCCTGTGATTGGAGGCATGTGTCACTACAAAACAAAACCAAAAAAACCCCAACCCAAAACAAACAAAAAAACCAAAAACAAAACCCATAACCCTAAAGAACAAGCAAATATGTTAATTATAAATAGTCTCAAGGATATCTGGATGTAGAATTAGGAAAATGACCAAAATAAGGCTTTGAAAATTATTAGCATTTTATGTTGGTGATCATGTTTGGTTTTCCAGCAAACTAGTGCACAGATGTTTTATGTCTGTCTTTTCAGGGGAAGCTTGTTTAATTTATTGTGTTTTGTTCTGGAAAAAAACAGTGCTACAAATTCCCTGTGAGATACAACAAGAAAGAGGCAAGATGATGCAGTACAGTTATCCTAGCCTGGATTTCTAAGAATCTGTGTGTGAATGAATATATCTGTATACATCTGCTGAGTGTACAATAAAAAGTATTTTTTCAATATTGCAAATGAAAGAGACTTTTTTTTTTTTTTTGAAGGAAGAGCTCAGAAAAAATCTATATATACCCTGGGTTCTAGCCAATTCTACTAAAATTCAGGCAAATCCAAGCCCACTGAAATCATGGTCATTTCTGTGTTCACTGGACAGTATTCCTGTAGCCACAGTACGCATTCTGCACCTCAACTACCTGAGTCAGGGGAACAGCTCTGCCTCACACACCTCCCCACAACCACCCTTCTGCAAAAATCTTCAGTGATGTCCTCGGGGTAGCAGTTCATGACCCTTTCCAGCAGCCAGGGACAGAGATCTGCTCATCTCCCTGCATCCCATGAGAAGCCATCTACATGTACTCATCTTTAGTAACCAGCTCACACCACTCTGAGTCAACAAGAACCAAAGATGACAAATTTTGTTGTCAGATCTGAGATACCAGCCTCAAAACACAATGCACTGAGTAGGGTTTGTTTCCAGTAACACAAGCAAATACTCTGCATCCACGAAATATTTTAAGACAAGCAAATAATCCACATCCCACAAGTATTTAACAGATCACTTGTGCACATTGCCAATAAAAAATTCCCTGAATTTTCTAATTTACTGTGAGGTCCTAATCCCTGCCCTGCAGATAAATGCACCTGCATCTGTGTAGCACTTAAAGGACTTCTATTTATCAATCCAGAACTAGAACAGAACCTACTAGCCTTGGTGTTACAGATAATTCAGGACCGAAGAAAATCCAACTGCAACTATTAACACTGATTGAAATAATGTTTCTATACAGAATGCTGAAGGTACAAATCCAGCTGCATGCAGTTAGCCTTTTTTTTTCTTTCCAAGTTGGAACATCCCTCATCCTTTTTATTGTGACATGGCTTCTGAAGTGCAAGAGAGGAAATACTGCATTGCTTCACTTTTCCTAGAGCACCTTCCTCCAGACTAAGTTTCTACGGAAAGGTGAGAACAAAATGTTGGGGGAAAAAGAGAATTCTCTTTTCACTGGGTCCTCCACCTAGCCTTGCCTTGCAGGTCCCAGACCCTGATCTGTCAGGCATTCAAACTGGAAGACTTCTGCAGCAGTATAAGGAAAACAGCATAGGAACAGGGAGCCAAGTTACAAGCTTTCCAGGAAAAGAACTACATTTAATCATGTTTTCTCCAGCACAGGCCCATTATCCATAATAACAAACAAAACTTACATTCTTGAATCATACCAGGTGGAACAGTCATTTATTCATTACATTAGGAAAATTGCTAAGTTGTCAGAGGGCACCTACTGTGAAACATTTGCACAAAGCTATGTTCAGCCCTGTTTACAGATGATAGGAGGATTCAGAGGGAAATTTCCATACTAGAAACATCTATTAAGAGCACTGTTCTGTTTGCATACCGCGAGTTCTTATTTTCATTTACTTCAGTCTACAGAAAATTATTAATAAATAAATAAATAACAATTCACAAGAGAGTTTCTCGGAAATCAGATACCAAGCTGAGAGCATTATTCTCCTCACAGCAGCACTGAGCCCTCAGTTCAGCACATGTTGATATTGTCTTTCCTCCCTTTCCAAAAGTCAGAAATAGAACCTATTTAAGATAAGCCATCCCCAAATTCAGTTACTTTTTTAGTTATGAGTACTGAAGGACTGCTGTTTTGTCTTGGTTTTTTCTTGATCTGTAACATATGGCTAAGATTTTGGTTCTTATACGGATTTATACCACCATAGCACCCCTGACATCCGTAGTTCTTCTGTTCATTTACACCACAAGATATTGGGAGCAAGCAAATCTTTTTCTTGCTCATGTGTGTGGTCCTCACTGGCATACATGCAGATTGAGAGCCATTATATTACCACTAAATCACCTTTTGTGAACTAAGTTCTCTTTGTTAGCTGATACTGGGCCCCTCCAGAGCTATGTGGGTGCACGGGGAGATGTTTTAATGTCACTCAAAAAAGAAGTGATTAATTGAAAGATACAGGTTGTATTAACACTTTGATAAGATTATAAATTCAACTCCCCAACTCTTCAATCAGGTAAACTTTTTACCAATCAGAACATTTCCACAGCAAATGACCAACAGTATTCCTGCTTTTCTGGACATAGTTTAAATTATAACTCTTTCTAGAGGAAGAGTTAATAGGAAAATTATTCCTATTCTGGTCAGAGATCATGATCCAATCCTAAAAGGAGCTGACTGCCTTCTGTTGGCTGTCTTTCCCCAACCTCTAAAGGCTTAACTCAAGCCACAAAAGTTAGTGGCTGGAAACCAAAGGCAATCACCCTTCTCCCGATTAAATCCCAAATTGCCATCTAACGTTCTCCACATTCAGCTTTCCAATCCCCTTAATAGACTATTTTAAAAGCAAACCACAGCAGGGTTCCAACAAAGACCATGTCTCATTGTTACAGGCTTGACTGTCAGTAACTAAAGATGTCACACATGCAGAGTGTGTCCTGTGATGAGCAACCGTGTCAAAGGAGGTTCTCTGTTAAAACACTGATACTTTAAGAGTGGGATTTTCAAAAGCACTCAGCATTCATATAACTGTTCAATGGCAATGCTCCCCAGTTAGGCCAATATTGAACACTTTTGAAAATCCCATCCTACATGTTTACACAGTCTTTTAATCATTTCTGTCTAGGCTACCAGGGCCTGGGCACCAGAGAAAGAAGAAAAATTTTTAACAAAGCAAAAATAAGGAAAAAAAATATCTAAGGTATAAAACTCCTTTAATAAAAGGTTGTTGCTTTTAAAGGGTAAAATAATTCATATTTTTAACCCCCCAAAAAAGCTAATAGTCTAAAAACAACTACAGATAAAGCAGCACTCTAACAGTATCAAACAGCTCAGTCTGGATACATATTTAAATTCAAAGACTTAAAAACTAAACAAGATAATACTGAATATCATTAGAAATTAAGACATGTTCTGTAACATCAGGGACTGCTGATTAAATAGGCAGGTTCTACAATTTGGGCAGTGGCATTTTGGCAATAAGGTATAAATGGGAGAGAATTCAGTAATTTCTCAGCTTTCCTTGGCGGAGTCTTTTATTATTTACAATATTTACTTCAGGGAGGTCTTGACATATGTCATATTTATCTTGCTGAAAAGCAAGCCTGCAAATGCATATCACCACTTAAACAAAGCAAAGCATGGTGATACTAATTTGGTTCATGAAGAATGTAACTCAGCCACTTTGCACAGGAGCAACATTTGACTCCTGCTTTATTAAAAAACAAGAAAACAATTTTTTTCACTTGGTACTGAAACAGGCCAGACCACACACACACACACATACACATTGGCCTAGTGGACTGCTGCCTGCACATAGGAAGTGACATCTTTCAACATGCACCCACCACCATCAGTATGAACACACCCAAGGCTGCACGACCAGGAAGGATGTACAGATCAAGCACTTAGAGCACCTGGGGTAACAGTGCAGCAAGTCCTCAGTGGCAAAGCAAAGAGAAACTTTCTATTAACCTCTTTTCTTTATACCCACAAAATCAGCTTTTCCCACCCAAAATTCTCAGCTCAGACAACAGTTCTTGCTGCAAAGGGTTCACCTTGTCAGTCTGACTAACACAATCTCTTCCAGAAGGTGAGGACACATGGTTTACCCAGAGCCTGCTCATTTCAGAGAAATGATTTGTGGACAGTAACAAGTAGACCCATGCCACATATTCCTAGAGCACCAACAGAGCAAAACCAAGGAGCATTTCTGACTGCACTTTCTGGCAAAAATTCCCTCTCCCATTGTCTAAAATGCACAGTATTAACACCTATGCAATCCAGATTTGTCTGTATCATTGCAGATTCTGGTGTTCAACATCTGGTGGTCACATCTGTAATGACTGCTTCCAATGGTAAAAGTGGTGGTTCTTGGTTCATTTCAGATTAAGACCTAAGTGAGATCTTCACTGCCCCACCCCCAACACATCTGAGGAGCTCTGTATCTGCTACTCAGTGTTTATTGCCACCAGCATTAGGAGATGTATAAAGTGCTGTAAAGGAGCAGGAAAAAAAAAAGAGATGGAGAAAAGGAAGCAAAAAAGCAATCTCCAATTATGTACCTCCTTTTCTAAGGCAGGCATCTTATACACAAGTGGTTTAGAAGTAATTTGATATTATAGAAGAACCAAGCATGGGGGAAGAGAGGAATGATGGGTGCAGCTTACAAATGCAGAGAATAAATACGCATTTTTAGTGAATTGAGAGTGTTTTAAATAATTTCACAGGCAAGATTCACTTATCACCACAGGTGGCCTGTGTAATAGATGTTTTAGTTGAAGAAGCAAAAATTTGGAGTACAAGCAACTGTTGTTGATTACAAGCAAAAGTGTTTGCACTTAAAATCCTATCAAAACTGATATTTGTAAGTAAATATTAGACTAATCTATTCTCCAGAGGTTATTAAGTGTGTACTCAGGAAATGGAATTGTCATGTTAATTAATTTGAGGAAATGGGGTAAGGGAGAAAGGAACTGCTTTAATGAAAGTTTCTCATTTTATCTTTGGAAATACATTAGATCAAAAGCTGATCACATTAATAAATACCTAAGTTTTAAGTGTTGTTTTCCATGGAAAAGCTTATGCAAACACTTACTTAACACGTAGATCTATTATGATTGTTGTGTGCGATCAGCTCTGTGTAAAAGACAGAGAGAAAGAGACTGACCAGAAAGAGACCAAAACCCCAAAGAGAAGGTAAGAATTCTGTGTCCACTAGTAATCTAAACCGCATCCAACACACTGTCATGTACCAGCTGACAAGTCACCATCTGCTTTTGTTAGGAGATGCCATCAGGGCATACAGCATTCCACACAAAAAAAGATTACAGGGTAAAAACCCAAGCTACCAACAACTTAGCCCAGGGCCTGCTCCTGATGAGGCAGTCATCTCTGATTCAAAAGAAAGAAGAGGCATGAAATGATGGGAATACAAACACTAAGTGCTTTACCATTTTAGAATAAAGATCTTGCTTTGATATCCTTTTATTCACAACACCTACTTGTGGAGCTGCCTGAGTGATATCACTTTCAGATCCCAGGTCAGCAAAGCAAGCACACAAGAAAAGCACCGAGTGCTTTTTACCATTCTCCCCTCCTGTACTTTAAGTTGACAGCCCCTCCTTGATTTGTTCCAAAATCAGGATGTCACACTTTCCTTAGCTGCACTTGAAGATGATAAAATAGCATCTCTCCTTACCCACAAGCCAAAACACATTACAATAACAATTAACAAAAGCTGTTAACTGTCAGTCTACCTATTTTCTCAATTTTGTGCTCCACTTTATTTCCCCATTTTCCTTTTATAAAACAGGCATTGTCTTTCAAGTTACCATTTTCTTTGCATCATGCTGCCTCATAAGCTTCCTATGCTGCCTCCTGTCAATGATTTTTCTCTCTCTTCAACAAACCTGTTTCACAGGTGCTAGCTACCTGGGATTTGCTGCATCCAGCAGGAAAAAGCACTGGCTGGCTGATGGTCATCTAAACAATAAAAACAACTGATGCTACAGGGCATTTTCCCTGGAGTATTGCTTGGGAAGACACAGAACTGTTGGGGAGAGCCCGGAAGATTGACTCATGCACCAAGCCACTTACAGAAAATTACAGAGGACCAAGGCACATTTAAAGAAGTGGCATTAAAATGCAATTATGTGTATGTGTGTAGGAGAGAAAAAGGCAGTTCAGTCCTAGGAAGTTTTAATCGACCTTTCAAAAATCCACGTAATTCAGACCTTAGTTGCAAGTACTACAGCTTTCTTTAACAGAAAAAGACAAAAGCCAGAAAGCCTTCATGACACCCTTAGCACCAAATAAAGTGGCTCTTATTAAAGAATGTGGTCCTATTTTTCTCTTGTGTTCCATACATATGAAATATGCCAATGAAATAATGGCAATAATGCTAGGAAGAAGTGGTTATTTTTATTGTTACTACAACTAGAATACACAATCATAAAGATACTGTCTGGAAAAAAAAAAAAAAAAAGAAAAAAAAAAATTAAAAGTGCATTGGTGGTCTCACTTGGTCCCCACTGTTTACAGTACCTAACTGTAAACAAACATCTAATGTACCAGAACCTGCCATGGACTGCTCAAATGATATTAAGGACAGGTACATATTATACCCATCTTGCAGAGATAAGAAGCAGTATAAATATACATAGTGAGAGATGAGACAATACAAACCTATTATCAATCCATGGATAAAATTCTGAAAATGGTGCACAAGCAGAAGAGCTATGATAGTTTTCCATCTACAGACACAGTATGGGAGTAGCTTCTACTGTATTTACTAATCCAAGAGATGCAGATTTTCCCATTGGATTTTTCTGTAAAAAACAATGTGCAGCTACTTCATGCATTTCTTTTCAGCCACCAGTAATCAATTGCTTACTACCAGCATATAGCAATTACACACACTGACCATTATTTGTGCATGAATATCCTATACCCTGCTTTCAGTATTTTGAACAGTAAAATTAATACAAAGGGACAGAGCCCAGCTGACTTAATAAATGTTGTAACACACTGGAATTAAGAACAGGAATTTTTCAGCAGAACAACAGGCACATTATGCTTCCATTAGAAAAACTTCTTCAAAATGGTGCCTATCCAATGCCAACCAAATCTACACGATTTCTTCCATGCATCAATGCCACTTGGTTCAGACTGTCTGGCTTTTTCTGCAGTGACCCCATCATGCCTTCTGTATTATTTAAAAAGATTTATAGCTGGGTGTCTCGTGTGGTGAAACATGAGCTCTGACCCCCGGGCTTGGAAGTTGTCAGGCAGAAACATTAATATTATGCCACATTAGGAAAGAAAACTCATCAGTAGCAGCAAACCAAATGACGAAGTGAAACATAATGCTTCTTGTCATATATGACACTGAACAGTTAAACGTTCCCAAAAAGTTGTGCCCTCTAATGAGTCAACTGCTCTGCTGCACCAGTGCTACAACCAGTGGTCCAAGTCTCAGCTGTCGTGCCTCAGTTAGGGTTGCTGCCACTAGAGGTGATACAGAAGAGCCTACAGCCTTTGTTTGCCTACTGCAAACAATGATCAAAGCTCTCTGTATCATGCAAAAACACAGAGAGAAATTTTTTCCCAAAGAACTTATCATCTAGATAGTTGGGTGGAGGCTGGGGAGATGCATAACCTAAAAGCAGGGCATTAGGAGACAAAACTCAGAGATGTGAAATGGCTAATGCAAAAAAGCATTAGAAATCTATGCTGGAGCAAGGGACTCTCATGAGACCAGATCCAGTAACTTTACACCAGATGACCCTTTCACTGAAATTCTCTGCAATGCTTACATAGCCAGCAAAATCATTTCATCAACAAATGTCTATGTTTCAATGCATCGTGCTGCCCACAAAACACCACAAAACCTAAATCAACATTTTAGAAAGGACTGGCTAATTTTAATGACATGTAAAATAAGTTGTGATGCTTCATGCTAAAAATTGGCACAAACAACCTAAGCTTCAAATGCACACAGGGATAATCAAGCTAGGATTTTCCTACCAAAATCCCAAGGGCAGAGCTTTGGTTTGGCAGAATAGGTGAAGTAAATACACATGCATATATTTGGGTATCTATAATCTTTGCTACACTTTCATACAGACTGATGTCAGTAATACATAAGACTATATGGATTAAAGGTCTGAATTAGGAACAGAGCATTTGTTATGCCATAAATGTAGTAACTAAAGATTCAGAATGTTACCCATACATATTTTGCTCTGCATTTTGCACGACCCATTTGTCAATAATCAACAACAAAAAAAAGAAAACTGAAATAAAAAAGTAATTGAAAGAGAAGAGAAGAGAAAGAGAAAGAGAAAGAGAAAGAGAAAGAGAAAGAGAAAGAGAAAGAGAAAGAGAAAGAGAAAGAGAAAGAGAAAGAGAAAGAGAAAGAGAAAGAGAAAGAGAAAGAGAAAGAGAAAGAGAAAGAGAAAGAGAAAGAGAAAGAGAAAGAGAAGAGAAGAGAAGAGAAGAGAAGAGAAGAGAAGAGAAGAGAAGAGAAGAGAAGAGAAGAGAAGAGAAGAGAAGAGAAGAGAAGAGAAGAGAAGAGAAGAGAAGAGAAGAGGAGAGGAAGGGGCAGGAGGAGAACAGGAATAGAAGAAAAAAGCAAAAGGAGAGACTCTTGCTTTATCTGCTCCCTAGCACCAGTCTCAAAGTCCTGTGAGCATAAGCTACCTTGATGAAATTAGAGGAGCAAAGACAGATATGTTTAATCACTGAGGCAGATATGACTTTTTAAAAACCATATATTTTATTTAAATACTATTTCCTTTTCATAATAAAAAATTTATTAATATGTACTTTCTGACTAATCTCAGCAATACCTGGTAATTTTCCTGTATCTTTAAATATTTCTTAGAACAAATGGTCTTGGGTCTGAGCACATAACATGGGCATGGGTGTAAGAGTGTGAAGAAGTCCTGCTCCTCATTTAAGAATCCAAATCTGCTTTCTCAGGACCTGTTCTTTTTATGCCCCTCTTTATGATGTATAAAAAACCAAAAGCAGGCAAGTGTATTCTTCAGGCATTAATCAGATGGTAGCCAATTCTTGAGGCAAAATGATGCATGGGCAGACATTTTCACCAGCTTAATATAGTATTTTTGTACCTTACTGAGCTCTTCTAAAATTCCAGTATGTTGGAATAGTTGTGGAGCCCTATCATAACTTATACATCTCCTGACACACAGCTAATACCATGTTATATGCACCACTAAGCATGGACACAGCTCCTCTTCTTCTGACTGGTCTGCTCACTAGAGGCACACAGGGACATTTATAATGCAGAAGTCTACTGTATCAGAAGTGGTGTATTAAGAGTATTTCTGGTCCTTATAGGGTGTACAAAATAAAGTAGCATCTTGGCTGCAAGGCAAAGCACCTGGCCTCTACAAAGTTATACACCAGCAATGGCTTACATCTTTCTTTCAAAAAACATCTGTTTTTTCTGATAAAAAGTCTAAGCCATCTTGTGTCATAACATGTAAATCATGCGTGTTCTGGGGTGCAAATTGTGGTTGTTTGAATATGGTTAACTGAAAAACAAAATAATACTTCCCATTACAATAAAATTTTACATATTCTCCTGAATTTTCAAAAAATAACACAACCAAAAAGATTCTGAGAAGTTGGCCTAAGTCACACCCATAAGCACATACAAGATTTTCAACTTCTGAGAAAATGAAATAACATAAATACCAAATTTTCCTGGCTCACCCTATCTATCCTTTTGCAAATGTACAAGTGCATGAACCCTGTTACCTTCTCCTACTTTCACAAGTTTTATATGCACTGCATGCAAATGGAACAAGCACTCCATATAGAAAAGCAGGGGATGAAAACAAAAATGTATATAACTAACACAAGAACAGAAGTCCACAGTGCCTTGAGCACATTTAAGCTAAGACCAGGATTTTTGGTTTGTTTTGCTTTCCTGAGTGAATAACAGAAATGTACCTCAGGGCTGGAAAGTGTAAAGCCCAGGAACAATTTCCAAATGCCTCCTAAGTGTACAGAAAAAACTGGCAGCCAAAGGACAAATGCTAAGATCTTGTGCTTCCCAAGCCTGGAGACTTCTGATAAAATTAAGTTCTAACAATTATGAACACATTAGCAAATATCAGAGTGAAATTAGAATACAAACAAAAGGAGGGGGATATTTTCAACAGATCTGTTATTTACAAAGTACAGTCAACCATGACTATGCTATGCAGCTGAAGCTTTATAAGTGTTAATCAGGGATAGGCTTTCTTAGTGATTTTTGGAAAAAAATAAATGGAGAACTTTGGAGATACCTACTAAAGTTTTTTGGCTGAAGAGAATTTGTCCCACCAGTTTAAAGGTTTATTTTTGAGGGGGAGGTCTGGATACCCACACATCTAGTCAGGAAATTGGATTTATGACCCAAGAAGGATCCACAAAACTCAAGCAGACAAAACTGATCTTAAAGAAGATTTGGCCTAGGGTACTGTGGATAAGGCCAAGAGTAGAAATGTTGCAATTAGAGTCTGGGACAGAAAACAGTGCATGCCCAGGTCTATGTTCACAAGGACCAACATGCTGAAATTGCTGATCCTGTAATGAAGTTGTTCTGCATGCATGCAGTAAACCTACTGTGTTGAACTTGCCAGACCTAATTGGGAATATGTATTGTATTCCAAGGAGAGCACAATAGCTGCTAAAACTCAGTAAAAATTACAAGGCATATGGCTCTTGCATATGGCGAGGCACTTGCCCATGTACACAACACAGAGAATTACCCCAACCACTGAGTTCACAACACTGTATTTCAGAGCACTCCCTCTCCCAGTGTCTCATCCCAAAGCTGAAGATTCCACCTACCCCACAGATGGAAAGTCCAGAAAAGCACAGAAGTGGCAAGCAATTTTGAGGCTAGCTTAAAGAACTGCATGTCTGCCACAGGCTAACTGTCCAGGACTGAAAAGTACTTCACAGAATGACCAAACTTCTTCAGAAATAAGAAATTCTTCAGAAATAAGGCTTTGAGTCTATACACCATACTGGTAACTTACAAGCTACCAGAAATCTCTCAAATGGGTTGCAGTATTTTTTCCATGTCTCTCTGTGTCCAGTAACAGCCCCCCCATATCCCGGGAAACACCCCTGTCAGATACCTCACCAATAAGAAAGAACTCTTACAGACAATATAACACTTATGAGTTTCAGAGTTCATGTAATATTGAAAAACTTTCCACTTTGCTTTCCTATTTTCATTTCCTGCCTGTGATCCCAGTACAGCAAAGTATCAAAGCATCTGCCTTAAACATTGTCCTAGAAACACAAATACAAGCGTGCTCAAGATGCACACCTACCTGGTGTATTTCCTGATTCCAGAAAGAAGTACAAAAGGGTAACACTGAATAATTAGCATCGTCAGTACCAATTCCATTCATCTGAATTTAACTTTTACTCAAAAAAATCCACTTGTGATTTCCACACTGCTATTCAGAGTAACTTCCAATCAATACGTCTTCAAATATGATTTAACATATGTAAACAACCTGAAGCAAATGTGTCCAACAAAAATAAAATCTTCACAAGTAGACAAAGATTTTCATTTCCTTCTAGAAAATGAAAGAAACCTGCTTAAAAATGAGTTAAATGAACAATGTATTTTCCCAAGAAAAGTTGGTGGCTTTGTTGGGGTTTTGTTGTTTTGTTTTGGTGGGGGTTTTTTTGTTGTTTGTTTTTTTAGTGTTATTTGCATTTTTTTAAGGTGACTTAATTGGCAGATGTTTTATTAAAATCATTACGACACGATGGCACTAACTTCTAGGTATGTTAACTACACTATTGCTATCTGAATCATGTCATGCATGAAAACCCAGTTTTCACACTAGGTGCAGAAGCAGCTTAACAGTTTGAAAGTCAATCACGTGAGTATTCTATGCACTAGCATCCATATTCCTTATCTAGAATAGCATCAATAAAGAGACAGATATAAATATACCTGCGTGTAACTTTAGCAACATACTTAAGGTAGGTACTTATTAATATGATTAAGATATGATTCTTAATGATCTGGGAGAACAGCCTTATATAGGTTTGAATAATGACATTGTCTCATTGCATGCATAGTTTGTGCTTTTGTCTCAGACAGGTTCATTTTTCACTGGAGGGGAAAGGTTCATATCACACGAGGGGGGTAACCAGTTGAAGTTACAAGGCTGACGATTAGCCCCCTCGCTGTTCCACATGACACTGGGAAGGACTCCAGCAGGCATCCTTAATGCCTGCTTCAGCATCTTGAAGAAATTAATGAACACAGCTTTGATGGCAAAACATTTCAATCAACCCAACCAGCTGTGCCTAACATTTTTTTTTTAAAATATAATTTATCTATTTATTTAAAAACTGGCTTATCAAAAGTTTCTTCGAAGGACACAAGTTATTTTGGCAGTGACAGAGGGAGGAGTAAAAAAGGAAGAAGGACAATGGTGGTTAGTGCCAAAAGATGTACGATGGCCCCTGTGTTTGTTGAACAAATTAAGCACGTTCTGGTTTTTCACCTGCTGAAGTAGCAGCAGTGCATATGGCCCAGAAGTTAAAAATAAGGGAATATGCATACATTACCATACTTAATGGACGACCCTCTCCATTTAATATGCAAATTTCCTGAAATATTACTGAATGCCGTCTGTTCTAAATGAATAAATTTGAATTGCAATTAGAATAATCCTTTATAATTAATGAAAACTGTCAATTTTGGTTCATAAGTAATTTGATTAACAGGATGATGGGACACTTATCAAGTTCACTGGACTGCTAGGGTATGAGAAAGCTGACAGGGAAAATAAGGTGGTCCAGGCACTTAGGCACCACTGGAATATTATCCTAAATTATTGATAACACAAGCTAATGAACTTCAGAAAGTGAACTCCACATGCTTTATTTAAAGGGACAGAGCAGTGGGGTGATAAGTACTAGTTTGGTCATGATAGCCTTCTCCAGAATACAGGCATACCATTACCCACTCTTGGAGAAAAGGAAAAAAAAAAAAAAAAGGATCTATAGGCAGCAACACACACCTACTTAAACCTAAAATTTACACTTTCCAGCTGCTTCCAGAGAGAGAAAAAATGTTCACACCATAAAAGTAAGAAAGGGAAAATGCAGGCCAGGTGGAACACCATTTATGTAATGTACTGCAGACACTAGTTTATGTTGTATTTCCATTGGTTAGAAAATGGTGCTCACTACACCTGGTTTTCCATCCTTTTTCTTCCTATCACCTACCATGCATCTGGCCAACATTCTTTTTTAAATGTGCTTTTGCTAATTGAAAGCAGGAGAATGTTTATTAATCAATTTCAGTTTCATAAGAAAAGCAATTTAGAAAAACCGCAGCCATACACACCCAAGAAAAACCCCAACTGAAGCCATTATTCCCCTCAACTCGTGTTCACTGACTACAGTGCCGTTCTACAACAAATGGGAAAAACGATGGTAGGCCAAAATTCTGGGCTGATACCCTGTTCCTCTGTAATTCCATTAACTTTGGGGAGCATGTAATTCAAGGCAAAAGTTGCCCATAATGGCATTTTAAATCAGTACATCCATCAGCATACACAGGCCACAATTCTGATAATGAGCCTGAATGTAAGTAATAAAGGTGAACCTTAGTAAAAATATCAAATCCACGGCAACATCTGAAGATAGTTTCCCAAATCAATTTAGTTTTTGGATGAAAAGTTCAGCTAGGGATGCTATCCTGCCTCAGAATGGTATGATGAAATCAGAAATAGTTATTTTTTCCCTTTTGCCCTCAGTCTGTCTATTACAAAGACATTCTTCTCAAACATGCTTGACTCCCCACACCTTTCCCCTCTGCTACAGAACTATGACATATTTAATTTATGGCATATGGCATTTACTGTATGCAATTATTCCATAACACCCTCCTGCAGCCAATGGAACAATTCTGAACACAGCTTCAGAGTACAGAGTACAATCTCTTTCCAAACATCCTAATAGAGCACATCCCGGATACACCCACACAGTATAAATGGGATCTACTGCAATCCGGACTTTTATATTTCACAAACACCACAAGTTGAAAATGGTAAAACTGAATGCTGAATGAAAGTATCCTCCATCCAAGCACAGGCACAGTGCCAGTGGATTCTGGGAGATCATTTGTAACAGCCTGCTATTGTATAAGAAAAGCCAGTGTGCATGAGCAAGATGTGTTTTTTAAACCATTACAGCACAGAGAACTCAAACCAGATTTTCAACAAATCACTGAAAGGCACTTCTGCAACCTAGGGACTAAATCTCTGCTACATTTCAGATTCATACACCCTAATCACCAAGGCACCAGCACTACCTACAGGAAGACCACAACTTTGACTACAATGTATACATTCACATACTCAAGAATAATACCTCATTTTTTTTAATCAAACCTTCCGATAATGTCCAGATCTTATCTAATGGCAGACTATTTCAACACAGAAGGTAATATACAAAAGTACAAGCATCTGGAAAAGGTTTTTTGGAACTGAAATGCTCCAAACCACATAGGTTTGTAGGTAGACATTATTAGAATTTGTAAAGCAAAAAATGAGTTTACTTTACTAACCTTGACCTATATTCCTACAAAGGCATTTTAGCCTGTTTTAACAAGAAAAGATAGTCACAACAGTGTTGAGTAGAATCAGACATAACCAAACACTTTTGTGCTCAGATCTCAGCACTGTGCTCATCAGTATGGCAAATAAACCACATTACAAAGAAAACAATGCCATAATTGGCCAATGGACCAGTTTCCTGTCTTCTTCCCCTGAGGCAATCAGGACTTTTTTTTTAGTCTCATTTCCTAAGGAAACAAGGATCTGTGAGATCACATTCTCTTCTCAGGAGTCCCTCCCCCTGATAGTTTTAACCCCTTGCCCATTCTTTACATAAGTCTCAAAGTAGTGAAGTTTGGATATTTTCATGCCTTAACAGAAAAAGAAGCAAGTTTTCTCATGGAAGGAAAAAAAGGCACAACTCAATCAGACAAGCAGCAAGTGCATCCTTGTGCAGCCCAGCTGGAAAGAAACACAAGATACGTGGTGCACAGTTAAAGAGACATTGATAAAGGAAGGCAGGAGAGGACTGGATGTTTGCAGAGGAAGAACTCAGGTTCATAGGAAAGCAGTGAGAATATTGGAGCGAGGGCTATAAAGGTTATGTCAGTGATCAAAGAGCATTATGGTGACAAGCGGACATGATGAATGGAATTATTGTGATAAAGGAGCACAGGAAACAATACAAATCTATAGAAAAAAAGGGTTTAGTTTCATTAGTTCTACTCTTCATGGAACAAACTCTTACTGCAACAAACCCATACTTTCAGTATTTTTTTTTTTTTTTTTGGTATCTCTGTTTCTCCTTTCCCTTCCCTGCCCTTTTTAAACTTCTGGGGGTTTTTCTTGCTGGTTTCACTGAGGTTATGAAAGAGAATCCTCTGCAAGTGGTAAGAAACCAGCAGACTTGCACAAGAAAACACTAAATTATCGGTCAGGCTTGTAAACATAAGTTTACATTTATGTCACTGGCTTCACTCCTTAATGGGATGTGGGAATTACATGCAACTCTACCATGCCCCTTTTCACTGTCTCCCAACTTTCATAAACATTAGCACCAATGTCCTTAAGAAGACATGTTCTTTAAGAATCCAGTGACCATTTTAAGAAGTCTACAGGAGCATTATCACCCAAATTTAGGAACAGGATAAACGAGGCAGTAAGATGCCTCTAAGTCACCATGTGACTTCAGCAAGACTAATAATACAAAGCAAACACTGAAGTTAAGAAGTCCTGTGACTAGATCACAAGACCATACTTCCCCTTCCCCTAGAAATCTACCATTCTAAAAGCAACAGACCAACTGGCATTGCCCATTTGGACATGTGAAGGCTGAACCAGGATAGGTAAACACTAGCCTAAACAAAGCCACACAAAATGACTGAGTTTGCAGTATCTTTTACTAAATATAATGAGGAAGAGTTCTTTATGATTTTTTTAAGCAATAAAGAACCATCAATGCAGAAACTCACTTCAGCTAAAGAACAGCTGTAAGTTCCTTGTGCAATCACTTATTTCATTTAAACACCTAATCACCTAACATAGGAGATTTTAATTTAATACAGTTCTAGGTTCTGTAGTGGGATAAGGCTGTTCCATTGAACAGTTAGCATAGATATACCAACATGGTGGACAAAAAAAACACCACCTCTATTTAATCCTGTGTCACATGAACGGGAAGCAGAAATAACATATCATCCAGGTAGAGCTTCAGAATTATGATGGCAAAGAGTAATCCCCATTGGATGAGATAAAGTAACTGTCAGGAAAATAACTGAAGTTTGGAAGCTTTTCCCTTAGGTGATATAAGCACGCATTCTACCAAGTAGGACCTATCTATTCTTATTTTATTCTTATTATCATAGCATCCAAGTACCATTATCATTTGCTCTTCTTGGTGACCAATGCTGAAACAACCATGGCAAGAGAAAATAAAAAAGAAAAATTTGTAACTCCAATGCAGATTTTCGTGACATAAACTCATCTAGGTATGGATGTAAATAACAAAGTTATTTATTCATGCTCTTTTTATTTTTTTCATTGTTTGCTGAGCTAAGAAAATGAACAACTTTCAAACACTTGAGGTTGAAATAGGGTGAGAGCTATTCAAGGTTTTGTCCCAAACAAATGAAAGTCTTTGAGTGAATTATGGTCAGACTAGTTCTTTTTTAAGACACATCAAGGCATTCAGTGTGTGTTAATAAAAGCCCACCTGGAGGAAGAAATTACAGAGTACTGGAAAAAACGCCAAGATTACTAAAGTCTTTGTGTTTTCATTTGTTTTAAAGCTGTGTGCTGTTAAAACAAACGTAGAAATTAGCCATATGGGAACTTGGTTTTGGTGAAATATCTTCATCTGTCACGGCATTTGGAAAAAAAGCACACACACAACAAGATCAGTGGCCAGGGAGGGAGGGTGAGAACAGCACACAAGGAAACAATGCTGAACATATGCACAGGATTTCGACCTCGCAGCATGGTGACTAATGATTATTTCATAAATATTGAAGTTGCGATGGATTATTATTACTGTAGTAGTACATTCTTAAAGACCATCTAACAGTCATTGTATAGAAAGGTAGTGCACATCTCTCACTGGGACAACATGCCCTTACACGCAGCAGATCTTACCAAGTGAAAACCACACACTATTTTCAATTCAAACCTTAGACCCAATCCATGTAAGACAGGGGCTTAATAGCTTTCCAAACTCTCATTTGGCCTCAGTTACACAACCAGCTGACACTGAAAATAATTAATGCCCTTTAGGACTCGCATCTGCTCCTATGGTTCCATGTCAAGGTTTTTAATTGGGCTATTTTGGCATTTGGAGACAATGGCAAGGTGAAATAACCTTTCTTTAATATTTCTCAGGTCAGAAGTTAGTCCTGCCAAAGGTCATCCTTCAGGTTCACAAATGAGTCATTTGTATCACCTAATGCAATCTGTGACTTGCAAATTGCACTGGGAGATGTTATAGTGCATTAATTAGTCCATGTGGTGAATACTGAATTCATCATTACCAGTGAAGCCTGTGCAGGCGTGCCAATACTCGTTTTGGTGGTTGCACTAGCTGATTATATTACATATTCTCCTTCAAACTGTGGCCTTTAATATGAGGCCTTGTTTGCTGCTAAAAGCAAAGACAAGGACAAACTGGCATGCTCCCACTGAGCAGTGCAGCATAAAAAACTTACGTGTCAAAAGTTCCCTGAGTGTGCAAGAAACCACCTTGGCCCTTTCTTTGCCTTCTGCTTCACAGATACTGTCACCCAGGACTCCCACAACTGACAGCATTGCTGGAGGGCATTCAAGTCAGAAGGCTGGTTGAAACTAGAGAGACTGCACCGTCTTAGTTGTCTTCTGTCTTTTGAGCCAAAAAAGTAGTCCTGATTTTTATTTTTTTTTCTGGTTGGTTTTCTCCATAGCTGTGGGGCTTGCAGGCTTTAGAAACACATAGGCATAAACAGTAATTAACTGCAATTCTCAAGTGACTGCATGTCTACAAAAGCAGGGCCTTTTGGAAAAGCATGATAAAATTTCAAGAGCAGCACTACCATCTTCCAGTGAGAATCTGGTTGTTGGAAAAACATTCCAAGTTTCCTAGATTTTTATTTCCAAAAGCCAGGTGTCACTTTCATCTTGTACAGGGCATTGACAATGAGGTAGTGTCTCCAGCAGCTTGACACAGGTCAGAGCCACTCTCCTCAGACACTTGAATTTTTCCAGGGGCAGAGGTGGGCCTACTCTGTCACCACACAGACCTCCATGCCCCACATCTCCCCATGCACTGATGCTCCATGGCTGGTGTTGTGTTTCCTATGTTCCTTGCATCCATTCCACAGTTAGGATCCTTCTGTGGCCAAAAACAAGACAATACCAATTTCAAGCCCAATTTTTAAAATCAACATTCAGTCAAGCTTCCTTGTTGCAAAAAAGCCTTGCAGAGAATTTCACCCCAACTCACAGTCTGATTTTTCAGCTGGTTGGCAGCTATTGCCTATAACGAAGGGATTATTAATTTCTGTTTCAAAGGGATAGAAGATAAGAATATGGACACGGCATGACTGTACCATCTGTGTGGTTGACATATATTGATTCATACCATCTTCCCATCTGTCCTTGACACTACAGAGCATCAGAGGTCACAATCAACTCTTTGTTGGAATTTCCCCAAAAAAACAATATTTCATCAAGTTGCCTGTCAAAAACCATTTCAAACCACTTTTACAGAAAAAGTGGTTTTAAGAAACCTATGCATAACCCATAGGTTTGCCTTCTATAATAAATACCATATAAGAGGTATAATAATGACCAAACAATGGCAAATAGGATCTTCAATGTCCCTTAATGAAAGACTCAAGCTCTCAAAACAATGAGGTTGAGAGAGATATGAAAAATACTAAAGCTCTAAAAAGATACACATATATATGTTGCACTATGTAAAAGAACCAATCAGAGCAGAAAGTTGAGAAATTTGAAGTTTGGTTGCATTTATCTATGGAAAGTGGTGGGGAAAAAATGAAAACCTGGCTGACTAAATCCTGAAATGTAACAAAGTCTCTGGAGATGACCTAGTTTTGTTTTCATGAGAGGTATAATTTTTTTTCCTGTCATCCTATTCATTGCTAATAGCTAAGAAATGAACAGCTTTGAAATGGCCATTTCTGGCTTTTATCATTTTAAATATTTCATCTGACTCAGCCCACAATATAACTGTGTGTAATCCAGACTTAAACATTGCTCAGGCAAGACTGTGTTTTAAATGAGTTATAACTGTCCCAAAACAAACCCGAGTTAAAACATGTCATGCTTTTTATTACTGCAAAGACCTGGTTGAAGAAAGACCAAACAGATGCAAGCAAACCTGAAATTCTAAAAAGTCCTTTAACAAGTTATTCAAAAACGAATGACAATTACATAATGATCCTGTTGTCGCTGTTGTCACAGCAATGACTTCACAAGCTAATCCTCAAACTCACCCTTAATAAAAATTTAGGCTTTATGCACTGCTTTCCTCTTTGGGCTATTTTGCCAAGCTCAACTAAGCAAAATCACCAAAATCCTCACACTACCTTTTTTACCTTTAAAATTAGGAAGGCAAGAGAACAGCAGAGTCTGCATGGATATGAAACTTGAAGTTGTAAGCCCTGGTTTGATTTATAGACGTGGCTAACACTACTAAACTCTACTAGTATCAACTTCTTTACTCAAGGTGTTAGCATAATCTGAAATCTATCTACTGTCATTGGAGTGCAGTAATGAGTACAAGTCAGAGTGCAAGCGCTCTTGTTGGATCCACCTTGCAGTGTAAACATGGCAGCTGCCTGTGCTTGGCCAACACAAACAGAACCCAGAAGCCATCGATCTGGCAACTGGGAGCCCCAGGTGATAGGATCACACTGACAGGTGCAGCTCTCCCTCGTTACCCATCCCCATGTGCCAGGACAGGCCCTTGCAGCCAAGGACAACCTGACATATTTTACAGTAACTGTGTAAACTCTCCAGATGTTTGTTTGATTTTTTTTTTTTTTTAAACACCACAGCCAGCTCCTGAAACTCAACGATAGCAACGTACTGTGGGTTATACCTGACACCTCCCATTGGCATCACCTGTGCTCACCCAACTGATGGACTTTATGAATTAACTTTTGAGCACATTCATCCCGAAGATGTGACAGCGCACTGGGCTGTGCCACCTGCCTGCCCCTACTTTTGTCTGCGCCACATAGGGGGGTGGCTGGACCCAGAAATCCGAGGGAGGGCACGGATGTTAAGGGAGAGACAGGGTCTGGCAGCAGCCCAGGGCCAGCGCAACATGGCGGCTCCGCAGGGCCCGGAGGAAGCTCCGGGGCCCCGCGGCCAATGGGGCAGTGGCGCCTCGCGGCCGCACTGCACTGCCACCTGGCGGCCGCCGCCGCGCACTGCGTCCGGCCGCGCTCCCTGCCCGCACTCCGAGTCTCCACAAAAAAAACCCCCAAAATCTCAGGTTTGCCATCACTCCAGTGATGGGCATCTGCGAAGGTTGGAGAGGTTTCTGCTGGCTTGATATGTCCGGGTTTACAGGCTTTGCTCTTGCCCAGAAACACCAAGTCACTCACAGGCTTCCTCACCCACCTTCACCCCCTGGGGCCTCAGGGAACCTCACAGCGTGAGGCCAAAGGTTGCCAACATGAGGTGATGGGATTAATACGAGGTTAAATATTGCCACGTTATTTTTAATCTCTTCATAAATGCATTGGAAAAGGGGCACCATCCATTGATAGCTGCCTAAGAGGTGGGAAATTAGTGGACAAGATTTCTTATCCTTAATTTAGAGTGGCCCACTCAGATAGTAAAAGGATCAAGTAAACTTGTAATCCAAACACTTTAAAAGTACACCCACAAAATGAGTCTTCAGGATTCACAGGTTGACTCTCTGCCAACTGTTACGGTTTTTGAATTGTGTTCCTCTTCTGTGCTTTTTTTTTCCCCCCCCCAAAAAAAATCCCTTTTTTCCTCTGTTCCTACTGTGGCTTACCAAGAAACAGGGAAAAGTGAAGCCTTGATCTATCTCCCGTAAAAGTTTCATGTAATATCAGACACTGTACAAGGCTCCACTTGTATTAAAGAGAGAACCTACCAAAAATGAAACTTTCTGAAAGTGCTGGGTGGTTAAGTACCTTGCAAATTGTGTTTCAAGGGTATATCAGGGGATTTGTCTTTTCTGAAGCAGATGAGAAATGAGCCCTTTCAATATATTTCCTCCAGATATCACAAGAAATCAAAGTCATGGAGCACATATGAGCTGAGACACCATAGTGGCTGATGAGAGCACAGGAATTTACAGTCATAAGTTACAGACAACAAATTGTAGGTGCTGATGGTGGTTGATAGACAAGCAAAGTACTACAACTGCCCCAAAATACAGTGCTAATGTCTGAAATTACAGCAAATAAACCAGGCAAATAACAGAGAAGCTATTACAAAGGGATACACAACGAATAGGTCAGCTTCCACTATTTTTCATACCTGTCTGAGTCAGTGTTATTTCACTTTATAATAAAAGGATAAGGAGACCTTTGTAGTTATTTTACTGAGACTAGAGAGGATGACACACATCTTGAACAGACTTCATAATCAAGCAGAGGTCACACTACTGATCAGCTCAGAGCTTACCTGAAAGGAAAAGCTTGAATTCTATTATCATTTACCTGTGTGAATCTGTTAAAATGCCTGCTGGTTCAGACCAGACATCTGAGTATGGCATTTACCTGTTACTATGTTTATTCTGTACCTGCTCTGCTCCATCTTCTTAATGGAAATGTTTATCTTGTTTTTAATAAAATACACGAATAAGTGTGAAAATACAGATTACTCTGAATATGAGTTCACTTTACCTTTTCTCTACCTCCAGAGCAATAGGGCAATCCAGAAATCAACTATCACTTATCCCTTTAACTTCCTGTAACCTTCCCGTCTGGGCACAGAAAAGATAACCTCTGCCCCAGAAGGCTCACAGTCTAAAGTGCTTTTGTCCCATATTGCAGTAACCCTTTCTGCATCTTCCTTCCTCATCTCTATCCATGCAGGTTTTAACAAATATTCTGAGATGCTTCCCTACCTTCATTATTATTGATTCAAAGGGAAACCAAGACTTTCTGTTGTCAAGAAGGGAATGCATCAGAATCACAGAAAATAATGCTTGCATCTATAACAAAACCACCTCCAACATCTACCCTCTTGCCCTGAGCCACACACGTGTTCCTACAACATCTCATGAGCATTGCTTCATAAAGTTGGCATATTAGCCAAAAGCAGGCAAAGCAACACTGTTTTGCCTCCCATGCAGACCTTCAAACAGTTGCAATGGGCAGCAGCTAAACCACATAATTCTTTGTTAAATAAGTTACAGGAAAATAAAAATAGATAAAGCCCCATTACTTAACATATTCACCTCCACATCTGGATGATAAAATATAATTCTTATGCCAAATTATAATTTTTAGGCGCTATGCTCCCTATCTGCAATTACATCAAAATCACATTAATTGAGCTATAACACTGTCAGGCCCAGCAGCTGGGAGGCACATCCATACATTCTAAAGAGGTGGCCATTAATTCTGCACTCCACAGCGTGGCAATGAAGCTGGGATGTCCGTTCCCCAACGTGATTTACTGTCTTTCAAGCTGCATAAGTGGGAACCTCTACAAAAAGATTTAAGTTAAGTGACTCTTATGCTGAGCTGGAGCTCATTTATTATTGAATTAAGTTTTCATTTCTTTTAAAGGGAAAGAGAAAAATAGTTTTATTTGAAACAAGGTAAAACAGTTCAAATAAATCAGCTATCACAATTCAGGAAGCAAGAGTAGGTATTTATGGCTGACAATGGCATTTTGGTTTTGCATTGATGAAAAATTTAAAGATTTTATATATATATATATACTTCAATATAAATGCACATATGTGTTTGTTTATGTACATCTGCTTTCAGGTATGTATATACATACAGATCTGGAAAAATATCTATAATTACAAATGTAGGTACAGATTACATTTATTAGCCTAGATCCTGAAACTAAACATATGCTTAATTTTAAGGCTATGAAGTAACTTACTTGATAAGGCAGTAGGATACTGCAGCATATAGAGCTTGTTAAAAAAATTCTCTATAAATTGTATTTTGCCTGTTACCTTAGAGTCTTTTTTTCATATTTTAGCATTTCTCTCTCTTTACATAACATATTTAATCAGAATATATATTGTGTTTTATTTTGAAGAAATAAATTTTAAAAAGGCATATACACACAAGCACCTTAGTTAACTAGGGTAAGAAAGTGTGGATATTTTTTGTGTCTTGTACTTAAAAACTGGGTCTGATATAAAACCAGAAATTTATCTTCCTCGAGCAGCAGTTACACAATTTCTGCCCTGAAATTAGAATATCAGAACACAGCAATCTATGGAATATTTGGCCCCTGTACTCTAACCACATGAAGGAAATATATTGAGCTAAATTTTCTACCAGCTTAATTTTATTGAAATTAATGGAGTTTATCCAACAAAATACTTGGCATCTTGCATTTGTTGGGTAAAATGTGCCAGCACAGGGAAAGAAATGTTGAGGCAAAGCAGTTACCCTATATGCTTAAATTGGCTAGATATTTCTGAATAAGAAAAAATAATTAAAGTTTGCCAGGACCCCTGTAATGGTGCCATTTACACTCTAGTCACATGAGTCTAAGCACAGGACCCTTTCATAATTAGGAATGTACACTATATAAGCTCCCTCCCTAATTAGCAAATTATGTTGAAAATAGCATCCCACTAATTAACAGTTATTATGGCATTTCTGAAGCTGAAGCTTTAATTATCACCAACCTAATGATTGTGTACAGAAAAAAACAACTTTTTTTCCTTAAATTATCAATAAGGGCAGGAGATTATTATCAGGCGAATCTGCTGACAGCTGATTAATTTGTTTGATGCAAAGTTGCTGTGTGTTTCATATTATTTTATCGGAGTTGCAGGAAAAAGGTACATAATTTGGTTTCATTAGCAACTACTGCTATTTATCACGAGAATATACCCCTCCCTTTTTTTGTTGTTTGTTCAATTCCCTCTGTGTTTTTGCCTGCACCAGCATCAAAGTCAAGAGCAGGAAGTTTTAATTAAGTGACACTAATGAGGTCGTTGAAAATGATACTTCAGCAATTCAGCATGCTGTTAAATGTGTTTATTCTATAATGTCATCAAAGGTGATTGTTTTCCCTTGTAATAGATAAAATTCATTACCATAAGCATTGTACTTTGGAGTGTTAGAGATACAAAATGCGAGTTAGTCAGGTGTGTCTGTCGCACATTTCATCTCATCTACCTCTGTAAATGCATTTGCATCTAAAACTATCCCTTAAAAAGGAAATGTAGCATGAGCTGTAGCCGTAAGTGGGTTTTTGTTCAGAAATAGCTGGCTTTGAGTAGCCTACTTGGTTATGATAGCTCTGCTTTTCTGGCTGCTAACCCATTCACAAGCGCATCACAAAACCCTCTGACTGAACCTATTTTGCCAGTCTTAATCAAACAGTTTGAAAGAATCATTTCCCGCTTACAAAACAACTGTGAAGTAGTTGTCCAATTAATACTACGATTGTGCAAGTCAAAGAGTCGTTGATGAGTGATCATAATCGGCCAAGGATACAGTAAGGTGAGGCTTAGTTTGTAATGAGAGGTCGTAATCTCTGAGACCAGCTGAACTAGATGGAAGCTACACGATCATCTTCTGAGTCCCTGCTGCTGCCTTCCTCAGTGGAAATTTGGCCCCACATTTGCACAGGAAAAACTCTGGAGATGTTCTGTGAGCAAGATACTGCTCCTACAAGGGCACATACACACCAAAAAATACTAATCCTGCAAACAGTGCTAATGAATAAATATACTGATGCCTATACAAGTGAGCAGAGGCTGAAATTCACAAAGGGTCCTATATCTGCCTTTTGTGGAGACAAGCATTGTTGAATGGACATTTATATTACTGTCACATCTGGTCCAATCAAGCCTCAGATTGTTTGATTTCTTAATGAATACATTTCACAATTTTCAAAAATAAAACAAAACACAAAAACCAAACTAATCTTAAATTCATTTGCAGCACTTCATTCAAAATGGCAGCTGACTCTTAGTCAGTAATCTCAACATAGTAATGAGCAGTAAGCAGATGTAAAGGGGCTTCATCTGTCCTAAAGCATCACAGTAGGTCAAAGATGTGGACATTAAGCTTTACTCCAAACATGATCTAGACCACAGTCCTTCTTGGCTAGATGCTTCATCCCCATAATTTCATTCATATGATTAAAAAGAAGATGAAAATTACTTTTCTGCTCTATTATGCTAAAAAACAAGGAACTAGGTATATGTTAATATAAAGGCCATTAAAAAAAAAAACCCTCACTTTTTCAGTGAATATGTTATTTTTAAACTACCACAGTTCTAAGATCATGAAACTTTCCTTATTTAGAATAATATGAAACTAAAAAACTAAAGAAATGAGCTGTATGGGAAAAGTCTCCCTTTTCTTGAGTGAGGAATGGAGGCAATAGTTCATTTCAGTTTAAATTGAATTTATTTTTTAAAATTCAGTTTGTTTCCAATAAAAAAAAATTGAAAAAGTCAAATGAGGCAAAACCAAACAAATTTTAAATTAGTCAGAAAAGCCAAAATACCACAAATATTTTTTACTGGAAAAAGTCCACTGTTTTCAATAAATAGAATTTGGACACTGCTCTGTTGCTAAGTGAAATACAACATGGCATATCCAGGCCTAATACAGGAAAACCTTACAGTTCAAATTTGAGCTGTCCTTCAAAGTTTTGGTCGCTAGTCAGATCCCATTTTAAACACCTGGCCCATACTGAATTGCTTTCCATCTGGCAGCAGGGACAATGCTTTCAAACTTAGCCAGTATAAAGCCACCAAATTCACCTTGTCCTTTGGCACTTCCCTGCAGGGTGACAAAGATGGCCAGGACCATTCACATCTGCTGGTCCATGTGCAGCCTCTGGACAACTCAAAGAGCACAGCATTCCCTGACATGATGTGGCAGAGAGATGCTTCATCCTGGGAATATGATTTGTGTCTTACAGTGCAAAGCCCCTCACTTCCCACAGTTATTACCCCTTGCATTTGCTAACACTGTGATGTGACATGTCCAAATATACTGGAGATATGAGTCTCATCTTTCCTCCTTGAAGTCAATGGCAAAATTCCTATTGATTTCAACGGGGCAGGACTGGACCTTCAATGAGGAATAAACAGTCTCCGAAGTGATTTTTATAAATAATATTTACAGTGGCACCATCCAGCAATCACAGCTGGTTTGTAAGACATGAGAAGAATTTTAGCTTTACTGTCAGGAGCAGAGAAGTAGGAATTACTTGCAAACTCACCCACCCACCCTTTAAAGCAGGAGCCATAAATCATCATTTTGTCCACACAGAGCGAAAAGCAGGAATTGCAGCAAGATGCAGGGAGAGCTGCCCTTCATGTGGACAGCAGGGGACACATCTGGGTCACATGACCCCTAACCTTATCTTTATTTTTCCATCAGGCTCTGTGACATTTGTCCTTTTTCATTCAATAAGATGCAGGACTATTTGCCATTTTCAAGTAACCACATTATACAGTATTTCCCATTGACAGACGTGTCACCTGAGCGCAAGGTGCTTTAACTCTTTCTAATAGGTTTCTTCCTGGCTTGTTTCCCAAGTGGGATTTTATGTTTTGTTTGCTTTGACAAAAAAGAAGAAAGGGAAAAAAGAAAGAAAGAAACATACCCCCTGGGAAAGTCAACCTCAAAACATAACATTTCCAAAGCAGGATAAACCACTACCGTAACTGCAGAGGACAACATAATTACAGGCAAAACCATAGAAAAACAGATGTACTGAGCAAGCAGTCTCGGCAGTCCAAAGTTAGAAGGTCAATAGGTTGGGTTGCCTAAATTGAACCTTTTCAAAGCAGACATTAGTTTCTTTGTGCAGATTAGCCACTGCAGGATCTATATTCTGTCTAAAATCTCAGGCACCTTCTCATCTAAAAATCCAACTTCTCTAGAAATATAAAAGATGACACAAAACTTTGCCCCACCTAGTACAAAATGCTGGGGAAGATCTGTGCGCAGAAGCTAACATTTTGCATCTCCAGAAGGTTTCTACCATTCTTCACATCTTCTTTGGTCTACAAAACTTGGAGATGTGCTGTTCTACCTTAAGGGGTTCATCCTGGTGTAAGCCTTCTAAGTGGGAGAGGACATTTCATCCTGCCCCTTATCTGCCATCTCCAGATTGAAGTTATCATCATGAAGGCATGTGCTACCTAAGCTCTGCCGCAATTTTCTTGGAAGCTGGAGCATGTACCCACCTGCTCTTCCTATGATGCTTCAAAGTTGCTCACCAGCCCTGTTTTTCAGCAGTGCCACTGACAGCTTTAGTAGATTGCAACTAGTATGGAAAGGATACTCTTCCCATTTAACTGATAAGAAACTGAGTGCCAAGGAGACTGTAAAGGAAGATATCTTGGCAAAGCAGGACTTTGAAGACAAGTCTTATGGCTCTTAGCAACTTTCCTCCACCTCCTATGAAACACACATGGCCTCCCTGCAGATAAACATTGTGGATGAGCCCAGGCTTCAAGGCAAAATACCTCTGCAGATGGAATAACCCCAAACTCTTGAATAGAACAAAAGATAAAATACCATACAAATCCTTTGCTGCCTGCTCTAACCAGTCCCAGCCATGCTCTTGCTCATAACGAGCGCTCAGCTTCTCCATTTCGGTACGGTGCTGATAAATGCAACGAGAACAGTGTTGGGTTACTGACACATTTCAAGGGCTTCTCCAAGTCACTAAAACATTTTTATAAACCCCATGACATAAACCTGCTTACTGTATTAAAGTCATGTGCTCAGCCTCTCAGGTAAAGTCTGGAGAAGGGATCTCTCATGTGGCACAAAACCTGGTGAAGCAAAGGTGCAGTTGATGTCCACAAACACTCGAGAGCTTCTTTGCTCCTGAAAGGCTAAGTCCCTTGTAGCCATTGCCTGGCTCCTCTCCAGCCCCACCTCTGCCAGCCACTTCCACCCTACTAAGAAAGGAGAAAAGCATCACTGTGCAGCCTGCACAGCACAGAAGCGTCCTCACTGCGGTTGCCTCTTCGCCCACACACAGAATAAGCATGGGTCATGGAGGAGGCAGGATTTCAGCATGACTGAAAACATTAAGTGTCTACCAACAAAACACCCCACTGGGTTTTTTTTTCCCTCCCATGTGATTATAGGCACATTCAGATTTTCTGAGAAAAATTATGCTCTGTTTTGGAAAGCACCACTGGAGGTAGTGTCACTGGGATGTCCAAACCACATCTTCAAAAAAGCTGAAGTTTAGTCATTTGTAGCTGATTTCTAGTATATAGGTGTGCTTATGTGAGTGGATCCACCTCTGTGGCAAAAATCAAATAAAGAAGGCTAATTTTGTTTCTGTTCTTTCCTTAGTGTATATTTGACAAATAGCATTCTAAAATGTGATCTTACATCATGTACAGTAGCACCAGAGACAATGATAACCATGGGAAGAAACTAAAAGTTCTCAGTGCTCATTCTATGCCAATTCGTCCCTGTACACTCCTGAGAATCACCCGATTCGCACTAGCAACAACTCCAAATTATGACACTGCAGTGGATGTGGAAACCTAAATACTAAGAGAAGAACAAGTCCAGATCATGGTCACCAGGATTAAAAAACTCTAGGAGCTGCTCCTCCTCTCCTTGCCCATAGGAAATCAATGAGTTGAGGTTGTCCATATTTGTACTATGGACTAGAGACCAAGTCACATAATTGCCTCAAAGTGGAGACACAGTCCTACTGAAGTCAGTGTGACTGCCAAGTCATTCAACATGCTCCAGATACTCAAAACACAGGCGACTGAGATTCTCAAGGGATCAGGTTTTCAGGAGCATATTTTACGCTAACAAATGGAAGTTTCTCAGTGGTGTCCCTTCTTGAAAATATTTCAACAATTTTTTCATGTAACCTGGACCCAAAATAGATCTTCAAATCAAAAAGAGGAGAATTCCTAAAACAGCTACAGGGTTGAAGACTCTAATCCCGAATGTATAAAACCTGAACTTGGATCCTTCATCTTAGGCACAGCAAAACTATGAGGATCTGAGCACTAGTGCAGTTTGCTACCACAGAGGAATCATCTATTCTTGAAAATATTTTTTCACTTTAAAAACCAGAAATCCACACAAACAAAATAAAACAAACAAACAATAAAACACAAACAACAACAAAACCCCCCAAAAACTCAACCAAAAATCCACAAAGAAACAACACCCAAAAAAAAAATCCTAAGCTTATTTAAAGCTTTTTTTTCCCCTCTGAAGCAGAAGAAAATTAAATGGAAAGCCTTCACATTTTTGCAAAATAGAATTCTTGGTTTTCATCTCATCTGCTGAACTTGCATAGTTGGGTCCAGCCTTTCCAAAGACCTCTGGAGCCAATAATTCTTGTTACTGTTGAAACTCTTACAACACTACTCCCAGAAGCTTACAGTGTCAGACATATGCTCAAAACTACACAGTTCTTAAAGGAACATGGTACCAGAATTGTGAGAGTTTTTGGAAGTTCAGGCCCATCTATCAAAAGAATGTCCCAATCTAGGCCCACACCAGAAGAATGCATGGGTAGCTCCCATTTAATTGGCTTCATGTATTAATTTCCTGTCCCTTGTTTTCAAGTTTTATTTTCTCTCACCTTCCTGTCATGTGTTCTCAGCTTGCAAAAGACAGGATGCCATTTGCATTCACAAGCTACATGGAGTTTTTTACTGAATTCTTGAAGTTGTTTCATCTGACATTATTTTGACTGCAGTGGCACAGGGCTGATATTCAAAGTTGAGGCCTATTATACAAGATGTTGTTTGGCCCTCTCTTGTGTTTGGCCTCTACCTAGGAAAATCTAGTCTATAGGCCAGGCATATAGAATTTATTCAGAAAACCAAGAGATGGCAACATGAAGAAATATGAATTACTCTAGGTGGGAAATGTTTTCAAATATGAAAAGTACATTATGGGGTATTCAGTATCCATGTGTAATCATTCTTTATTGATTTTTTCAAAAGATCTGTGTTGCACTTACACTGTAACCATGCTCCATTTCCACCATTCCCACTCACATTAAGCTTACTGTATGCAAGTCAAAGAAAAAAAACCAAAAACATACATGTTCTATTGACTATCTGCCCAATGCAGCTGTGTTACTTATTCCCCTACCTCAGACTCATGGTGCGTTGTTTACAAACAGTACTCATCCGCAAGGTGGTTTTAAAAATCATGAAATGTTAAAAGTGAAAGCTCACAGAAGACTTCTTCAGTATTAAATAAAATTATTTCCAAAGATTTTTTCTGAAGTAGGACTAGAAACTCTTTTATAAAAAAGCATTGATAACACAGCAGTCAAATACCTTATTTGTGGTTTAGCAAAAAGTAGATTTTATTTTTAACTGAACTTTTAATATTGATAAAAGGTGGTCTCTATGAGTGAGGGCACCAAAAGTCAGAACAAAGCATTTTAAAATAACTCCTACAAATACAGGTAATGCTTCATTGGCTTGAAATGCCTTATTTGTATAATTTCTCCCACTGGGTGAATATAATTTTTAAAGGAAACGATGCATTGTAATATAAGCTACACAGCACCTTTATATACCTTGTGTTTCTATGTGAGCATTCTAAAAATTAATAGCATTCTTTCCTATCTATTGTTGTGATTCTCCCTTTGATTGACAGGTGGCATGCTTATCTTTATGGATGGAGAAGCAAAGCCCCTGATGGTTATCGACATAAGGAAATGTCATGTCTGAATATGTTTCAACAGGACCTTTTTTCACCTCATTTCCTGCTCCCTACCCTCAGTTAGTTTATGGTATTTAATGCCATGAAATCTCTCAAATATTAATTAATAATCCAAACAGTTGCAGTCAGGAACCCAAACCTGGCATTTAATGGCCATTTGGCATTAAAAGTCTCTTTTCCAACAAGTATCCTTACAAGGTCAGGTTGACCATGTTCCCTTTTCCTTTGCACCTATTCAACCAAAGCAGCTCTTGGCTTCAAACTTTCATGAGAGTGGTGGAAAAGTGCTACTGGGTGATAGGAGCATGAATAAGGTGTAATTCATTCAGAAACCAGAAGCAAGTGGGTGGAAGTGGTAAAATAGCTCACTCTGCACTGGGCTGACACACAGTTTAAGTGTAACACCAGAGCAATTCACACAGATGCACTGCTCAGTGGCATTCCATTTGGTTTTTGCAAAAAGGGGCACCACCTTCATTTACGTCCAAAATAACTCTCTCACACTCTGTCAGCACAAGACCTGACCCAACATCAAGGCTGAATGTAGGGACAGAGGGAATCATGCACTTCCCACAAAGCCTGGGTTTGGCCGTGTTGCTTTATAGCAGTGACACGAACCAACACCTGCTATTAGTCCACTTTGCTGCACTTTCTGCCACTGCTTAACAGTAACACAAGACCATCCTTCCTGTCTGGCCCTAAAGATCATTGCTCTGCACCATATTATCTCCAGCAAGACACATTTATATCCAATACAACTTTTCTTTTCCTTGAAAAGAACCTCTGTTCCTTCATGCTATGCACAGGCTTCAGACTGGCACTTCTAACACATCTTTGCCCCCTCTTACACCGTTCCTCTCCTTGCTTTGTCATGTCTGAAATTAACTTGCTACCCTCCATCTCAAGCTGAGATCGTATCTTTTTGTCTATTTTAAAGTGCCCCAACAGCATAAAAATTCTGTCTTTGGTGATGTCAAATAATAAATAACAGCAATAGTGCAGACTGGGAATACTTTGGCTGGGATAATGCATCATCGCTCTCTCTACTATGACCCTAATTCATCTGCATAAATTTCCACATGTTTTGTATGCAGTAGGCTAACATTTTGACCACTAACCACAGGGTGAAGAAATGCAACATAGGAGCTGGTTGTGTGCAGCCAAAAATAGGTATCTCCAATTAAAAAATAAAGAACAGTAAACTACTCTTCAGAACATGTGTCCCTTCAAGATCAAGATGGGATCTATGTCCCATCCCAGGATGGGAGGAGAACCCAGAGGCGTGACTGTACTTTTTACTACATTAAGGTCTCACTTCTTGCAACGAGTGGATCTTAGCCTATTGAACTGACCCTTCCTCTTCCACTTTTGCACAGAGCTTTGCAACCAGGGAAAATTTCATTTCTTTTCAAAGTAAAGCTTTGTGTCTTGCTTTTGTTTAATGAGTCTTTTGGGGGGCTAACCTCTTGCAAATGCCACTCTACTATGCTCTGAAATAAGGGAGCCAGTCCTTCACAGCAGTCATCAGTAGCTGTGGAATCACTAAGACATCTTGCAATGTTTAGCACTCAGGTTAATGTTTCACTGAATCATGTTATCCCCCAGGGTATCTGTCAAAGTTCCTAAACCAAATCAAAGTTTCTGTCCCAGTTTATCGTCATGTATTCCTCAACTTCTTAATTCACAGGCTTTCAGGCATGCACAGGGCAAATGGTTCTCTCAGAACACCCAAGTAATAAATGATGTTACTTCTGGCCTTCTCTGCTATTAGATTCAATTTCAAATGCAAAAGGAATGTCTAAGAGAAGAGCCTATCTGGCCTCTTCTCCATAGATGGGCTATAGAAAGCAAGTCCGGAGTCAGTCTAGGCTTAGACTGCCTACATCTTTCTGCAGTACATCAAGTTTTGCTGCAGATGCTAGAAGAGCCCTCCAGACAGCATAACAAAGAAGGAGAAAGGTGTGAACCAGCTCTGGAAGAATTGTATTACTTTAACTAAGGGAGTATTTGGGAAGACAATCATATGGAAGTTGCATGAGCTTTCCTATTTCTTCTAGTTAAGTACTTCTGTTTTTTTCCCTCATCTCCACACCAAATGCATTTCTACTCCTTTATAGTCTGCCAAGCTATAAAATTCAGCGTGAATTTGAACTATACTACATGCTGATTTTGTATCACCCTAATAATGCTCAGATTTACTGGGATCTATGCTCTCACTGATGCATATTTGTAAGTACTATTAACGCTAATGGGAGTTACCAACTAATTAGAAAGAACAAAACCTAGGCTATAGGATGCAAATTAGAGTAGTGCCTATGTCACTTATCTTCCCGCTGAGGAATTACAGAACACAGCAAAATCAAGGACAGTGACTCTAAATTCTGTTGCCTATTTGCCTTACATATTGCACCATGAACCCACAGCAAAACAAAATAAAGGGAAATAGTCAGCCAGGATACTAAAGCCTGTTGTGCAATAGCAAAATCTCCAAGCTAGTTCTCAGACAGAAAGATTTGAAAACTTCTAACCTGGCTCAATTAAACACACTCAGCAATAGACAGTTGTGAGGTATAGCTTACAATTAATATTTTTAACGAGCTGGTCCAGAGAGTATTGCTCAGTGAGTCTGTGTATTAAGAGGGCATTGTTAGCACACTGCTTGGCTTTTATGAGGTGAAACAATCCAAACCTACTTCAGTGCATGGAGAGGCTTGGAGAGGTTTTATTTCCATTCTTGAAGTCCAGGGTGGCTTTGGCATAATAAAGGTCATATCTCCTAATCATGGTAATGTTCACACACAGCAATATGAGCTCATTGCAGAGAGCTCCAGCACTCAGAAAACCCCGGTTAGAAGGTGTCACCGATTAAACTATCGCATTTCAAAGGCTTCCATACAGTAAATAGGAAAGAAAAGAAGAAAAGGAACCGTGGCCTTTTGTTATTCAAAAAGCTATGGAGAGCGATAATTAACCCGTTTTTGTTGAGAAATCATTTGGACAAAAGTCAAGGGATTGCCACCCTGTCAATTGTTAAGTCTAGATAAGGACATTATATTCCACTGTACAAAGAATGACTGAAGATAGTGAATAGAAAGTAGGCCACTACTATGACTTTCTCTAGTCCATCAAAAAAGAGGTCTATTTTTTTCACAAAAGAGGTAATATAGTAAAAAAAAAAAACAACAAAAAAATCCCACACCTTTTCCTACATTAAAAACATAACTACAGTGCTTGTTTTTGTATTTTGTTAAATATTCAAAGTACCATGCAATTAGCATGTCATTAATGAATAATTAATTACTGCTAAAACAGCCTTCAGATTTTTTTGCAACTAAATTATTTAAAGAGCAAATATAACAATGGAATGCAGGCACCTCCTTAACTCCATATTTTCATTAGTGCCTTATTTTGTAGATGAATATGGGTTTATTAACTAAGAGACAAAATATATTGTAGAACATGGAAAGATTCCAGCTTCCCTTCCTGTTTGTATTCATCTGTAGTAAGTCAACCCACCACACTGCCCCACTGCCCTCATCTTCTCTAAGGAACCCAAAGACAAAAATGTTATGTGGTCCTTGCTAGCATCTGCTAGAAATAAATTAGTTAAAATACTTGAGATGTGTTTCAGTATACAAGATTTGAACTTACCCTTCCAATAAAAAAAAAATTAAAAAAAAAACAAAAGACAAACCAACCACAAAAAAACAAACAAAAAACCAAAAACAAAATAAAAAACTACACCGAAACTCAAATATGTAAATATATTAAAGACCAGACCTACTAGCACTTTGCAGCAGTATACCCTAAGACTCAGCAAGTGCAGTGTATTTTTGTTCAGCATTTGTCACCAGCTCTAATGACAGTTGCTGTATTATTAAAATCTACCCCACTACACAGCCAAGAGTTAAAGAGAAAGTAATTTGTTGCTGCTTGCAGATATACATCACTAGTAAGACGTTAGTTTATATTTATAAGCTGCACATCTGTGAATCAGTTGGCCTACCCATCTGTTAACTGCATCAGTAAACACTAAGTCTGTGAGCTGCGTATTCCTGCATCCATCACAAATTCTTTCTTTAATTGTATGTTTATGCAACAAACCTCCACTTAAGTGTAGTTGAGAACGTTTTGAACACTGATAATTAGTTTTTATGACTCAATACTACTCTTCGTAACACTGATTCAACACTATTATTTTAAATAGAGACAGCACTTTTCTCTGCCAGTGTCAAAGCAGGCTTTCTCACAGAATTTGTCCCTGCAAGGATACTCTGGGAAATAAATAAATAAAAAAAAATCTCCTCCCAAGCTACCATTACAGTATGCAAACATGATTCCTCATGTCTTCAAAAATGTTTCTTTTTGAAATAAAATACAATTAGAGCTATCAGCCCAGCACAAAAAGTTGTGAAAGAGCTTGGATTGCACTGGACTAGATAGCAGGTGGCTCATATTGTAATTTTGGATACACGTTCAGCAAGGTGCAGTAAGTTATTAAGACATGCCTGTCTCTAAGCTCATAGTCAAGAAGACTACTCACCCATTTAAACTTGATGCTGCTTACATACTCTTGATACCAAGTGCTGTTTCATTTCCATGTATGCTTGGGTACTTAATTTACACCTAATTTCCGTAAACAAAAAGCTAATAGAGAAAAGAAGATGGAGCCAGGAAACTATACCTCATACTGTATCTCATTTTACATGTGCCTTTTTTGCATAATAGGGGATTTTCAGTTTTTTTCTAATGGACATACGTGCTGCGAAGTTTTGTACAATATGATGTTCAACTTCATAAAGCATTTAGTTACAGCACTTATTTTGTTTGAGGAACTGAGAGCACACTCATCTCTATGTATCATTGTGCTGATGCAAATGGCAAAAATTTCCACATGATTAAGCATCATTTTCTCAGGTTATTCTGTGTCCCACTGCTTGATACTCAGTAAATGTTTAGATTAATACGTGGTTGACCCCAAGTCTTACAAGCCTAAAATCCTTCTATTTCTAAATAAACCAAAGGCCAAAAAAACCCCAAAAAACCCCAAACAAACAAACAAACAAACTTTAGGCAGGATCTGCAAAGAACCAGCTGGGTAAAAAAAAAAATGCTAATTTAAAAAAAAAGCACACATATGCTTGCTAGAATACTTTAAACAATGAGCTGTGTTTATGTGTATCTATTTATTTACTCCTTACCAGGTAAGTGCTTCACTTAGTGGCTCTTGGAGCAAAAAGTACCCACCAGTGAATGATGGTGCTCTGCAGAAATTGCCATTGACTGACAGTAGTGACGCCTACTGGCACCATCAGCCCCAGTAGCTGCCAGAAGCTCCCCTGTAGTTGGTCTTCAGCCACCAAGCTGCTCACAAGTCCAGCATCTGTTCTTTGCTTAACATGACTGGGAGCCGTATGGACAAAACCCTCCTCTCTCATTCCTAGGGGCAGATGCCAGCGTGGTCTTATGTCACTTCCAAGAGAAAAAGCCCTGACCTATACACTGGCTGTCAGACAAACCAGAATCTTTAAGAACGGCAGACTTAGCAAACTTGGACAATCATTTTTAGAATGTGTAGCAGCCCTAAGAGAGATTTTTCTCAGTAAGTATTGTTCTTTTGTATGAGTATTACATATTGAGAAAATTCTGATCAAAATAAACTTACTGAGGATATGCAAAAATATAGAGTGCAAAAGTTAAAAATCACCGTTTCCATCTCCTGAATCCTTTGCCCATCCAACATTCCCAAATGCACCAGCTCCATACACCAACAGTTGATCTTGGCAGGTCACTAGAGCTCAGTGCTAAAAATCATGCAGTCCTTTGCTTCCCAATGAAACTGATGACAAGGGCATCAAATTGATGCTTCTGCCAGAACTGGCCAAAGTACAAAATCTCATTCCTGAGCAGATGTCAGGTAGGGCAAATATTCAGTATCCACAAGGCTTGGACAGAAATGCAGGACAGCAGCACAGAGGTGAAAGAGGGTTGGTAAAAAGAACAGACACCAAGTTTCCAGCCAAAATATTTCAAAGCAACTTCTGATGAGGAGACACAATCAACAATTCAGGCAAGAAAGAAAATCAGCTGCAGCACACACAAAAAACCTTCCTCTAACATCTCCCAAATGGAAAAGATATAAACAACATTCACCTCACTCTCCTCCCTCCCTGTCACAGAAATGTCCATGATTCTTTACTGAACACCTTCAAAACCAGACCTTTGCAGATGAAAAGAAATAAAATCTAACCTTAAGAAGTACATTCAGAGACCCCCTTTATGCTATCGCTCTGTGTTATGGAAAAATGAAGGTAGAAATCTGTTGAAAAACATTTCCCTGCTGTATTGTGATTGACATCTGACAGTGCTCAGTGGTGTCCTAACTTGGATGAATTTAAATGACAAGCTTTCCTTTATAAGTAACAGAGCTCCTTTTACAATAGAACAGCACGATTACTTCATTGAAAGGAAAAAAAAGGAAGAATCAAAGTTTTTCTTCAAATCCCTGGGGGCACCCCTGACCTGTCACCAGGCTACGACCTTCCCTTGTTAATCTATGCAAATCAGATTACTCTAATTTGTGACACCAATTGCCTTGCCACACCTTTAAATTCAGAGATCAACTATGGGATGATGCCTTCATCACACAGAGTTCAGATCACCTTCAGGTTGCAAACATTTTTAACACCATAACAGATGACTTTCCCACCATTCTGGGACAAGGCAGTCCACATAGTCCTCCAGACTACTTTTTGATTAATATTGAGACAAAAGTCAGTGGTGTTTTGCCTCTTCGTTTGTGATCAGCAGCATTGTTACTGTAAGCATTCCTAAGCAAGAGCCCCTGGGAAGAGTATCAGATCCCAGGTCAAGGCACAGACTGCCAACATCACGGCTTTGCTAACAGCCACCCAATTGCTTTTATGGACATGAAAAAAAAAAAAAGAAAAAAAAAAAAGGAAAAAGGAGAGAAAAAAAAAAAAAGGTATTCACTGTAATAAGCACTGGTTCCAACTGAGAGATATTATGTCAAACTCTAAGGCCTGTTTCAAAACTTTCTCCATTCACGTAACTTAATACACTTTGTAAGCCAAAGAGGGCAACATCACAGAAGATGCTCTATGTTCACCTTCCACGTCACACAAAGGCCATGGAAGCAATTTTGTCTGGGCTTAGTGTGGTATGAGAGTTAAACTTTGCTTTAAATTGGGTCCTTGTCAAGGATATGCTATTTTTTATTTAACCCTAGCCTAACATTTTATCTCTAGTTTTATCCCTCTTCTCCTGTGAGACTCATGTCTTCATAGTGCTGAAAAAGGGGAAATTTTAATTTATTTTGAAAAATGCATTACTTATTTCTATACATACATAACTATCCCAAATGTTACTTGGGAGAAAACTTGAAAACCATTTTCCTGAAAAACAAAAATCACATGGGAGTGTCATAATTAATAAAACATTCAAATAATTTAATACACAGCCTGCATGATCCATGCCCTTAATGCATCTAACAATACACTGTGCGACGATCTCACTTGCTTATGCCTTGCAATTCTGACAACACTCAAACTGTTAACTATCTTTTCAGACAAACACTGAGGGTTGCCAGTTGTGACAGATTTGGACTAATATTGACAGTAACATGGGAGTAAGTTAAAGTGATTTGATAAGCTTCTAGCAGCTTGAGGGGCGGTGTCATTCCAAATATGTAAACAACATTGTCAACAACATATCCCATCAATAAATACAGCATCTAACTCACAGTCATTACTAAAGTAAAACAATAATAGAACTGAAAAACAGGAAGGAACAAAGATGAAGAAGAAAAGGGAAAAAAAAGGTTTCTTTGTCCATAGCTGCAAATCAATGATATATAGAATGAGAGTTCACTGAAACGCTGACAAATAGGACAGAAGCACTTGTTTTAGCATTACTGTATCCTTTACAACTATTAGCAAGCAAGTACAAGGTTATTATAGGCAGAGGCTAAACATACAGTGACATACTTCACAAGCTAACTCCAAGCTTGAATCAGAGCTTTCACTTACTATAGATTATCCCACTTCCCCATGCTGATCCAAATGATCTCATTACTTACAGAAGGATCTTGGCATACAAGGCCCACTTTGCCAACCATCACTTACAACATAGTAGAACACTATTTTTAAAGAAAAACTCTCATATTTTTCTTCTAATGGCTCTTCTATTGAAAAAAAATTAAAGACCGAAAATAGCTTCAGCAGGAATTACAGCCTCCGCCACTGGGGAGACCAGATGCAATTATGGAGCCAATATTTTTTAACTGCTCCCACTCTGATAGCCAATAAGCAGCTTGGTATTCCCCCATCTCCATCCTCCAAGCAAATTGTTATATATATCCGCTGGCAGGCTGCCAGAGTCTTTGGAGGTTCTGAACCACAAGCATGCTCTGTGAACCCTGGCCATCTGGTTAGCTGGCTGGATCCATGCCTCCACGGTCTGTGTCCTCAGGCAGAACCTGCCCCTGGAGTATCTGGGTACAGGAAGAACCATTTTAGGGGACAGGCTACCTCTGCTGATTGACAAGTGACCCATTCCTCTGCTCTGAACACAAGATCTTTTGTCAGAAAGTGGGTCCCAAAGGTCTGTCCGTGTCTTATGACAAACAGAAGCCCTCTACATAAAGGACTTTCCACAGCAGACCTCAAGAGCAAACCTGCGAAGCAGTGTGAGAAAGTGCTTTAAAATAAATAACAGCTCAAAACAAATCCTAAAAGCATCTAGGCCCCTATCCAACAAAACACTTAAATGCTCGTGTTGCTCTAGAGAGGAAAGGCAGCTCACCAAATATGCACAGATGCTTGATAGCCAGATTCACTTTTCACAGCTCTGCCACAGACTAATCTGTAACCTCTTACAAGTGATTCAAGCCCTACACTGCCATGTTTCATTTCCTCCAGCTGTAAAACTGGGAAAGACATCCCGAGTTCCATTATTGTGAATATTGTCTTAACATCTTTTTATTCAGTGACCAGATACTGGAGCAATGAATTCTACAAAGATCCATTTAACTACATACATCCAGACTCTTCCTCAAATGCACAGACCACCCCTCACCCACCAAGCAGACCTCTTCAAATTTCATTGTAATTTCTTCTCTAAGTAAAGGTTTGCTGGGCCTTTAATACTCATGAAACACTGATAGAGCATGGTGGAAATCGGTTTGGAAAAAAAAAAAAATTCCATCATGCTTTCTTTAATGGGCAATGCTCAAATTCTGTCAATGTTTAGGACGTTATGTTTAGGTGCAAACTTAACTTTAGCAGAATTAAAATTAAATTAAATGTACTAGTATAATTAAACTTAAACTCAATTCAAGGGGCTTTTCATTAAGGAAACAGACCATGTTGGTTTGCCTCCTTTTTTCAGATGCATAAAAAGTCCTTATCACATATTCACATACTGGAGGGAGACTGATCCTCTGAGGCTTAAGACATAATGACTTGGAAAAAAATTGTTTACAAAGGCCTGGCTGCAGCATTGATTAATATTCTGAGAGCAAGATCTAGTGGATAAGTATTCTCTAAACAAGAATATACATGGCCTAAGACCGTTCAGGAAAGGGAGAGCTTTGTCAATCCACAGCGAAAGCAACTTCCCATCAGCAACCATGAGGAGACAGAAATACACAATAAAAGCTGTCCATGCAACTGAATAATAGTGCCTGACACAGTTGCCAAGAACTACCTGAGAAGAGGCAAAATTTACCATTACAGAGTAGAGCAACAATGTCTATTTCCTGTAATTAAAGGATTAGTCTCACTTCCAAGCTAAGACTCCAGCCAAAGCACTCTTGTGGCTAGTGCAATTCTAGAGAGAGATCTAAGAGGCTTCATGCAGTTACTGCTGTGCTTCAGAGCCCTACTTCACCCCATCACCATGCCCTCTCATGGTGCAGATGAAGGGCTGCATTTCATAGGAATTCACTGTTAGAAATCATTGCTGGTACCAGAGGTATTGCTGTGATCCACACATTAAAAAGCATTTCAATTTAAGCAATAGTGATTAATTGATTTGAAGCTGTGTTCCTGCCCTTCCCATGGCATCTGAGCAGATCTTACCTTTGAAATAACAAGGGGTTAAGATTTGCCATGAATGTACCACCTACATTTTTAAGGTTATAAAAATGGGATGCTTACACTTTTCCTAACCCCTCACCAATGGCCAGACCCATATGTAAATTTCACACAGTAGTATTTAGTAGCATAATTAATCCCTACTTTATGTTATGAGTAATATTTCCTATTCCCGACCCTGCAACGTCCTTTAAGAAGATCCATGTTCCAATTAGACTAGCCCATCGGCACTCTTTTAATGAGCAGATTAATCATTCAGATGGGTACAATGGTGTCATCACAGGTTTTAAATATGATAATCTACATCCTAATGGTGCTGCAAAAGCCTTGGCTCACAGCAAAAAAAGGTAGGCAAAAATTGGTGATACTTCCTTTTTTGTTCTCTTTCTTTTTCCATATGATACAAGACCTGTCTTGCCACCCTAACACCTCAGCTCTGCCCTTACAGCCTTTACTCAAAACTTATTTAAAACATATCCAATATGTAAGACTGTCATTCATAAATGAATTTAATTTTAACAGAGGTATATTGGGATAATGCCTAACTTCACTGTTTCCCAAAGGCAGAATGGATATTTTTAAAGCCAAAGAGAACCTATTACATTTAGTTAAAGCATATAAACAGAAAAAAAACAACCAAACAAACAAAACAAAGACAAACAAGAAACAAAGAAGTAAAATCTTCAAAACCTCCCAAACTAAATTATATGGGCTCAATTCCATGCAAAGAAAATTGATATAGAAAATCCTTTTCAAATGCAATCCATGAAAAAAACAATTACTACTACTACCAAATATACTACCATCCAAATTAGAAGTTCTAGGATTATCAAACCAGGACCATGTGGGCTACTATCCCTGCTCTCAGTTTAACAGTTAAAAAGGTTCTATACTGCACCACTCTTCAATCAGGGCTTTGTACTCTTGGAGTTTGGTTTAGCAACAGGTAGATGTTAACATCTGCTTTTCCAATTCTTCAGCTTGCCTTAGCAAGACAAGCCCTGGAGAACACCAGCTCCCTTGCACACATGAAAGAGTGATTTACACTGTGCTTGATTTTGATGTATCCAGAAAAGAAACATGAGCTATCAGTTAATCAACAGGTTAACTTTTAAATCCAACAAGAAAAGGACAGTGGTGGATACCTGTCTATGAAAAAGTTAGTTATAAACCATGATCCAGTTCTGAGTATCATCAATCTTGTGAACAGTCCCCATGTAGTCATGACCAATGTCTGAGTAATTCTTTCATCAATGTGTGAGGAAGAACTGAGTAAGGGATATAAAATTTGGATTTATCTCTGTGTGTGGCAATACTAACCTATGGCAGAAGGCAACTGCAAGTTCATCTCAAGATGTCTCAACTTCATTAAAACATATTCCAGGTACAAAGGAATCTTTCTTTCTAATCATTAAAGCAAAATCTCTTCTTCAGCAGCCAAACTCTGCTCTCCAAAGTCACTGTCAACAGTGCAATTGTATTTTGCAAACTGCATTTTTCAGCTAATTGTTGTCGAAAGCCTCCTCACTTTACTCAGATATGGAACTGTAGGACTCAGTCATGCTACTTACTCAAATTTTATCTGCCTTGGCACTTCATCTCTTAGAATCTCTTCCAGCTCTCCTTGACTACAAAGACAATTGGATCAGAGCCATTTTGCATAACTTCACTAGAGCATTTGGTATTTCAGTCAGGTCTTCAGGTGTGTTGCCTGAACTCAATCTGAAACTGCCTGCATCAGATGGGCCAATACAGAAAACTGTTCACATACAGAAGGTAGCACTGAAATTAGAGAGAGCAGATTAGTGCACATGCACTTGCTGGGCTAAGAGACATTATTCTTATTACTCTTATATTACTCTTACTAATGCACCTTTGCTAATGTCCACATCACAAGGATTTTTTTTTTTTTTTTTTTTTTTTTTTTTTTTTTTTTTTTTAGTATAACACTAATGTTAGTTGTCCATTATGGTATCTGGAGTCATAATGAGCAAAGAATTCCTACAGTGAAGAAGCCAAAGGAACAACATTTAGAAATAAATCCCTACAGTGGTTATGGGAATATTTCTGCGGCAATTTTTTAATTATTATTAAAAAAACATTTTTGCAGTACATTAATTTGTGCTTGTTTTGCAAATTCAGGAAATAATTTGCAAGACTGCACTTTAGAAGCCCTTAGGAAAAGCACCATCAGCCATCAGAGGGTGTGTACAATGTTTCTTAGAGAGGGAACCCCCCAACATTCACCCTGAATGGCTTTTCTGCAGTCCCCAGTACTGGTAAGCAATGAATTCTTCTGCACCTGACACAAGAATCTGATTTGGCTGTCACTCTTTGCTGAGGCTTTAACTAATACTATCTGTGCAACTCTATAAGCCGCATCAAATTGCAGTTTTTCCTGATTTTATAGTAATTTGCATAATAGGTCACCATTAACACACTGTGCTGAAGGAGAAACAGCTCAACTGAAATCTACCTTGAATGTTTCCATTAAAATATGCTCAATTTTTCCTCTCTGCTCCCAGTTCTTTTCACCCAGGAGTGAATTAAAGGAATACATATGTAAACAACTATACATAAATGCAAAAAATAATTATAAAATTAGTTCTAGATGCATAATCCAGTGTGATTCATGTTATGTTCCCACTGTGATCCCAGTTGCAGAAGAGTTAATCAACCATAGCAACCTTCTAATCAGAGCAGTGAACTAATGATCCTATTTCTGAGTAATACCAGTCAGATAAGGCTCTCAAAAGGTAGTTAACATCACTTTGGTGGAAAGGCATGACAAGTGCAAGTTCTAGCAGTGGGTAATGCATCATTCATGCCCCCTCTCGTTCTGACATTTTAACGTTATCTTGTTTTACTGTGTCGGCCTAACACTGCCACTGCTGGCAAATTAAACTGTGAACTTACAAAGTGGGTGGCAATAAATACAAATTATGAGAGTTCAAAAGATGTCCCTGGAGGTGTACTGCCAGACAGGGAATGTCTCTGGCTTTTCTGTCACATAGCAATAGACAAGACAAAGTGTAGCATGAGCAAGAAAAAAAAAAAATTAACTACATCATGATGAAAAATTAAAAGAAACAAAAAATGCATAAAAAGTAGATGTTAAGGCATGGTAGGAATGAAGAAAAGAGGATACCTTGAAATATAAAGTATAACTCTATTTCACTTTGCAAAATGAAAGTTATCTAAATTAGGAATCAATAAATGCCTCCTAGAAATACAGACAAATTATAAAATGTTGTCAATGTTATTACAAAAGTTAGCAGCTTGTCAAGTCACCACACAAAACCAGTAGCAGCATGATGTTTACAATGTTTCTATCTCTTGCAGAAATGCAGAATATCTGCACTTCCCTATACTAACAAAGGTTTTACATTTTCTAGTGACTTAAATATACATGACAAAATCCTGCTCTGGTAGCTGCAGGGGGGAAGCAAGGAAATCACAAAAAGCAAAAGCTTCTTGCACAGCCTTATCTCCAGCCTTTGCTATTTTGTGTGGGGAGCAGGAAGATAAGAGGGGCAGAGAGCTTCCCTCTCCCCCAGCACTCTCAGGGGGCTACTGACCCACTCAGCCCCACAGAGCCAGGACCCACCTTTCCAATGCATTGGTCATGCTGCAGATTTAAAACATTTAACAAGTTAACATAAAACAAGTTAACATTTCTTCCCACTCTCAGGAAGATAAAACTACCTGCTACTAATGAGGTCAGGAAAAAAAATATTTTTAATATACCTGAACCATGAAGCTTATTTAACTTGGTCTAACAACACTGATGAATCTTATAAAACATTTTATCTCCCTCTCCCATGTCTACAAACCACTCACATGAGGCTTGAAAATCACAACAGTATCTTCCCAAAGCACAGATATCACTCACACCATATGCAGCACAACTCTGTTTATTTTTCCCTATAAACCATTTGTTTCATTGAAACTCATTAGCATCACCTGTGTTAATTACACTAGCAAACCAATCAACAGCTCCTTCTTAATTAGGTTTTCTTTATTAAAGCCGGAAATTACCAAGGAGACAAAAGTCAACTGGGGAAATTATGTGAAAAGGAGTGTTTATGCCAAATTACCATACAAAAAATAATAAGGAAAGGAAACTCAGTTTGCTTACAGGAGTAAAAAACAATATTAATTTTCAAGGTCACTGGCATAATTATTAATTACTTACAATTTTATTGTGGCAGTTTACTCTGAAATGGCTTATAAAAAAATATCCATCAGAGTGTGGCTGTATGGCATTTCAGCTGCCACAGTCACTGCCTATGAGGGGCCAAGTGTTTTAAGAAGTTGCTTTCATGGCATTTCCCAGATGAGTTGGCTTGATGGAAACTTGGTAAGGTACATAAAAAGCTCTGAGGTTTGACTACTACCTACTTTAGAGAGGTCCCATGGGAAGGGAGAACTCAACCAGTGAAACCTACATTGGTCATCCCTGGCTGAAGGTATTTTGGTGAGATATTTTGGTGAGAAGTGGTGCTGCTACAGATGCTGAGAACCCACAGAGGTGCCACAGCCTTCCCTCTACATCCCCTGACACCAGTTAAAATTACTCCCACAACTCCAGGGAATAGGGTTGGTATGGGCTGAAACAAGCCCCAGGTTCTCTGAGGTTCAGCAGGGAATACTATTTAATCAACCTTTCTGCAGAGGAAATCTGCTGCCATACCCAGCTTCTGCCCCTCCACCACCTATCAGGCTTCATTTGTGCTCTGTCAAAAGGCAGAATCAACAGCATCCTGCTCAGTCTGGTTGGCACTGGGTTTATGCCAAGATGAGGTCAGGATGCTGGGCCACCAAGCAAACACTGCCTATTACCACAGGAAGTTTGGCAGCTCCTTTCTCTTTACATTCTCACCTACCAGGAGAGTCCCCTCTGGGCACTCCTTTCCACACTATATCTTCTCTTCAAATTTTCCTTTGTGCCCTCCACACACACCCTCACACTCACACGTAATTTAGTGAAACTACTCTGTAGCTCCACAGCTCTACCAGGATCCCCAAAGAATCCTTAGATGTTACCATAAAAGCAGCTGTCTGCTGACAAGCCCCAAACTAGCAACTGTGATGAAGCCTTTCAAGACATACTGCATCAGGAAACCATCATGTGCTGATGGTTTGGATTCCCTGAAATTTTATCTTCTCTCCAAGTTAAATAACTTGCATTTTTCAGTTGACCAATATGAAAGTCAAAGCTTGAACTCTGTATTGCTGACCTGACATGTCAAAGGAAACTACTGAAATAAGCCATTCATTAACTGTAGATTATCTGCTGTAATTCACCTGGAAATCAAGTCTCAGTAGACTACAATTTCAAAGTTACTTGCTGAGCTGCACAACATTACAGTTTAGCTTTCTGAAAATTAGATGACTTTTCCCAGACTTGTACCTTTTGATGTGTTTACAACTTTACAGAACTTTATTTTGGAAACTCCATACTGGTTTCATAGAAATCTCTGGTTCTGAATCATCCTCAGCATCACACTCTCTGTCCAAAATGGTTTTCAAAGACCATTACTGCATTTAGTTCAAGGTAATATGTATGACATGCATGTCAGACATTTTTCTGGTTTTTTTGTGATGACTTCTGCACTGATTATGAAAATATATTTAATTTTTAATTAACTTTTATATTCTGTCCTACTTTTTTGGTCCATGAGTCAGTACTTAGTCACCCATTGGATCTTTTCAGCCCTGCTAATTCTTGTATTTGGGAAGAATAATTCTGTGTAGTGTGACAAATAGCCAATGTCCTTGAAAAAACTAGTCTGCTTCTCAGAATAGCTTTCCTTTAACCCAGTTATCTATTATATCACCAACATCTCAGTCTGCAATAAGTCTATGTATTAACTGTTCAAATGCACATAACTTAGCTTTATTGCACAGATCTATCACATAATGGGCAATCACCTCATTTTACACATAGTTCCTTGTAAACTAAGATAATTTGTTTTTCCTATGAGTTATTCTTGTATAGAGTATGGGTTTTCTGTACTTTTTGTGTGTCTTGATATTACACTTTGCAGTTGCCTTAATGGCAGCCCTGGAAGACACAGCAATTGCCAGTGCCAAGACACCTGCACCAGCTGCTCCCTGTGAAGTATCTGGGGCCTCAATGCTCATCTGCTGTCCCAGGTGTGACCAGAGTACAAATATTTCACTTTCTCCAAATTCTTTGCAATGCCACTTAATTCCAGCAAAATTTGGAAGCATTACAGTGCCTTCCCTGCAGCCCTGTGAGGCCTTTTTCCCGCCTTATCTTTCCTTTGATGCCTTTCCTTCATTTCCTTACTGAGCTGGGTAATAAGGATGTGACACAGGAAGGCTGGTGAGAGACCTCATAGCATCAGTCAACCAACAAGAGGGGAAAAAAAGGTTATACAAGGCATCAGAAATCCCTGTATAAGCCTATTGCAGTGTGCTCACATGGAGGAGTGGGGATCACAGGGAGGAAGGTGACTGCCATGAAGATGTCTGTATAATTGAACACATCTCATAGTCTTCATCAGGAGCTTTCTCTTCTACCCACTGCCTGTGAACACGTACCCTCAGCCCATCCTGATCCCTCCCCTGATTTACTGACTCCAATGGAAGCAACACCAAGGATCTGCATTCAAATCACACTTTCTAGTAAATCAGGATTCCATCAGGTGACATATCCATCCCTGCTTTGATCTCCAGCATAGGCAGCTGGAGAAGAGGCACCCTTCAATCATTCCTGAATCTTCCTTTACCTCCAAAGTACAAGAATAACATGGTCTGCAAATACCAAGGAACTGGCTGGAAGATCCCCTGAGACGAACATCTGATCTTGGGAGAAGTTGTGGTGGGTCTTTAGGCATCCAGCTGCCCTTTAAAATGGATGATTTTAGAAAAGCATATTGCACTCTAAAGGTGGAGTTTCCATCATCATCATTTCCATCATCATTTAAGATAGACTATCACATTCTATTTTAGAGATAGACAGGCATGTGGAAATACAAATTTCTTTTCTGTTAGCTGGGGACAAAATAGCACCAAAAAAAATCTTCTGTGTTAGAAATACATCATGGTTGCAACAAGTCCAGAATGAGTATTTAAATTTCCCTGATAAATTATAATGAATCTTTAGAGCCCATCATGGTCTATAATTTTAAAAAATCATATTTAAAACAATTTAAAAATATGTATTAGAAAGGGATTTTTTAAATGAACATTATTTACCCAGAAGGCCATAATGGTTCTGAAGTATATTTTGTACATCTGTATTCAGGGACTTTTTTTGTTAAAAAGAAATCTTTTTTGCTCAAGAGATCTTAAACAGCTTCTATGGAACTATCAGAATTTATTGTTTTAATAGGACTGAAATGAAGTTTGGAACATGTTACTGTACACAGACCAGTGATGTTTCTCAGACAAAAATTATATACATGGGGGGGAAACAAAAAAAGGCAGACAAGAAGATGGCAGGTCCATAATTTTGGCAGGAGGAGCACATACAGTTCAGCTGAAGAGAAAGCACTGCTCCTACAGACTGCAGCATTACAACATCCAGCTCTGGAGGAAATAAAAGAAATAAAAAGGTCATTTTGGGTGAGCAAGAGCTGCAGAGCTGACAGGTACCCTGGGTAAATGATGTAAATACCTGCACAACAGCATTTTGAGATGAAATAGAAAAGGCTGTTTGAGTCTTCTCCTGTGTGCCCATCAGGCAAACCCAGCCCATGTGCTGGTCCATACTGTGGACTAAAGAGGTAAGAGGAAAAAAGTGAACAGCCAGAATGAAGTAACATGACCAGACTCCTACCCATGCCCAGGCATAACCATCAGAAGCCACTTCTGACCCACATGAGGTAGATCAGACAGCAAAGGTGGCCTGTCCATGTCAGTCGGAAGAGATTGTTCCACACTCTTCAGAAACATCCTCTGGCTGATGAACAATCATCATGGCAACACTTCCATGATGCTTCATATCTTCACAGCACACTGTCAGACACATTAACTCTCAAGAGGAAATTATAGAAGGGATAAAGACCCCTAAATAACAACTGGTTGTGGCTGTACAAAAACACCTGCAGCAAAGTTCTGCACATGTGCACAAATACACACACATCCACCCACACATACGACAATTTCCAGGAGCCATAGTTGTTGCTACCAGATGACTTCAAGGCACTACTTTTGATATTTGTTAACTCAGTACTTTAATGCTCTCTTGGGAATAAAATACTGTGCCTGGAATGAAATTCTGGGGCTAAAAGCCAACTATTTCTCTACAGGTGAATCAGACTCTGAATTCCTGAATTGTTGAAACACCACTAAACTGTCCTCACTCAATGCAGCCTTTCAGTGACAAAACCAGTTTTGCTGTACTGGGAGAAGTCAAATCAAAACACCAGAAGGCTGCTGGCTTGCATCTTGCAAAGGTCCACTGCTCAGCCACACTGGGGTAATTCTTGCTTCATGAATGGTGAGTGCCCAGAACTGCAAGACTCTGCTAGGCAGTGTCTGCAGCCACAGTGCTGAGGAGGCTCAGCCATCAAAGAAAACCTAAAGCAATTCTAAAACACTATCTGGCATCCTTATTTTTTTCATTAATAACTAAAGTTTTGTTTTAGTACAAACAAAAACCTAGCAAACATGGCTTTGTACTGTAACATGTAAATATGTCTTCAGATCAAACATCATAAGCCTGCTGATTTTGAAAGGGCATTTTAACTAAACATGTAACTAACACAAAATATGTAGACCATTTTAATCTATGTATAAATAAGATTTAGAGGAAAAAAAAAAAACCAGCACAGGTCTTGAACATTTTCATGCAAACTATGGTATCTTCTGAGTTAGGTATCCAGAACTCAGTGTAATGAGAATTTCTGTGCCTGAAACTTTTCTCATATTAGTGCATTGCTGAGGGTGAGGACAAAGTCACTACTGGTGCTCACTGATGGAAATGATTCTGCTAGAATCACTGCAAATGTGTGTTCAACATGGGGAGTCTATCTTGTCCTCCCAAGAGAGGGCTCAGTTATTTGTTACAGGCTGCATGTTGCTGTGAAGGGGTGAGTTCCCATGGGGTTGGCTATGGAGACATGGTCTCTTCTGGACATCAGTCCTCTACATCTGTAAGTAAGGACAACTGATGCTAGTGGATTAAGTTTGGGATGCTCTGCACCTGGACACCTTACTCCTCAAGGAATAGGGATAAATGCCTGTAAGGAGTCTTCTTTGGCCAGGTGCGTCCTCTCTGGCTTAAATTCAAAAAAGGTAATTTTTGTCCCCAGTCTTCCCCATAATTCTTCAAGAGCTTAAAATACACTTTGAGGAAGGTTTCAAACATTTTTTTTTCCCTCAAATCTATCTACACTTATTCACTGTGGATTCCTGAGGGATGACCTGGATTTCCTTGCACATTCTCTAACCAAATTATATCAGTCCCAATTAGGTCATCCACTACCTGCAGCTCAGGACTGCAAAATTTCTTCCCATGTATCTTCCTACAGTTAAGACTGGACAAGTAAGCTCTCCGTGTTAGAAAAACTACTATAAAACCATACAACACAGCCTAAAAATACAATTATAATTGCAAAGCCAAAAACAATCCAGTCGATATCTTCATGATTCTAATAGTTTCAAGCACTATTACCTTCACGGTCTCACGTTGCAGTACTAATTAAAGAAACATTTTGTCTTTTTATCTGTATTCAATGGAGAGTGTAATCACTGGAGCACAGAGAGCTAAAACATTTATTAGGAAGAATACATCTTGGGTCAATGCTGAAATGGTGAGCTGCAGAACAGCTTCAGTCTTATTCACAGACTCCATCGTGTCATCTCATTGCAAGCATCTACTGCACATGGGACAAGCTCTGGGTTAAACTGTGATGCTGCTGCACTCCTCTGATAAACCATTGCAGGAAGATCCCACTCAGGAGTTTCAATTGGCAGCATCACTCCTAGAAGAGGTATTTCTATTCAGCAAAGTCAACAAGACTTACACATGGAGATGGGATATATGATCAGCCTTGAATGAGGAAAATATGTATGTGTGTGTTTGTTGGTTTTTTTTTAAAAGTAAATGAATAAATGTACTAAAAGTAGCACTGCTCTTCATCAAGAGTTAAAAAGAATGAGGCTATGCTCCCAATCTTGTACTGATAAATTTGTTTTCTCTTTTTTGCTTAATTGCTTAACAATAAATCCACACACACTCTATTATCCATAGCCTACTGCAATATTCCTCAGGGCACATGATCAGCAGTCAGGAAAGTTGAAAGATGGCCAATATAATCTTAAATATCCCAGTGTATTACCAAATCAGTAATTCAAATTTAGTGGACATACTCAGACATGTTTTCCCCCCTGTGAGAGGCATCATGTAAGTGGCAAACAAGATACAGAAAATCGATTATTTAGCATAATTGCACAATCTAATTGTATGGATTTTAAATGGAACAAGGAGGACAAAGATTAAAATCGTACAGCACAGAAGTATACTTTCACAGAGTGCATGAAATATATTTCCCCCAATTAGTGGGACAATGGAAATGTTTACTGTCAATTCAGTGAAGATATTCTGAAGCAAAAGTCAAAGCAACATCCAGATCAGCACAGGGCAGGAGCAGAGAATTTTATCATCAATGGGATAAAAAACCCCAAACCTGCTGAAAACTTCTACAAGCTGCACTCCTTTGGTGATGCTTCATTTCAAAACCACATTTGTGCACCCTATGAACAGACTGCACTAACTTCCCAGACAAAAGTGAAACATCCCAGTGAACGAGGGGATGTTATATCCCCCCCATGACCACTCACAGCCTGACTCCTCTGTGCTTCACCATCCCAAGCCAGTACAGCACATTCTGCTGATTACCTAGTGGGGTGGAGGGAGCTCCCTTGTCTCAAAAATTAAGTGAAAATGCTAACCCTGTCACATTCCCCAGGCAAACAAAGGCACCGGCGGCGCGGCTCCGCTCAGCCATACCAGGGGTTAACTGGCATTTCTTATACTTTTCACCTAGCCCAGCTTGACAGATGCCGAACCTGTGCAGGGGAGTGGAGACAGCCTGATGGGCCCTGGCCATGCAGGGGGAAAATTTTTGATGCTTCCCACTTATGACATGATTGATTTTCTTTCAGCGGCCCTTCACTTTTGGACGTGGCGAGGGCTGCCTGCCCGAGCCCCCGCGCGCCCTGACCTCGACATATGGCCGCTGTGAGGCTGAAAACTGATGACGGCAGAAACCTACAAAATCAATAGGGCCTGTCAGTCAGTGGGGAGGCAAACGTCTTTTAAAAACCCAATCACGACATGTACTTGCTGCACAGTGCGGATCCACTGCACACTTGAGAACACACTGAATTTCCTGGGGGCTTCATTTATTTATTTATTAAAATAACTTCTGCGTTCACACACCGTTTACCTATCTATTCCTTAAGCTTTCCGTGCAGGAAGAAAGGGAACGAATCATCTTTTTTGGGATGGGTTCTCTGTGATATTAACAAGGAAAAAAATAATCCCTGGAAACACTCTGGGAATAGTATGAAATAAATAAAGAGCACCTTTCCGTTGCCAATATAAACACTGACATCATTATTTTTGACATTATCTGGAAAGAATTTAGATATACAGAGTACTGGAGTCTAAAAACATATGCATATAAAACTGCTTTACTTTTCTTTGTAGGAGAGGAGGGGGATACTGGTTTGGTTTGTTTTGATTTTTTTTTTTAAACTTTGTTTCTAAAATATGTAAGAAAAAGATCAAATTAACCACTGATTCTATATTTCCCAGGTCTTTTCATCCTCTGTGCACTCAGAAGAGAGGAGATTATTAGGCCAGCTGAAATCATCTGGAGATGCTGGTGCTCTGTAAATTGCACTGGGCCATTTGTACCTCACAGGATTGGGCCAACAGCATCCAACTGATCACTTTACTCATCCCAGCTCAGGAAACAGAGGTGTTTTACAAGAGAGATGAGAAATATGACATACCATGATTTTATTTCTGTATTTTGGCCCAAAACAGTCTTCTAGAACATTGATGAAAAGCAAACAACAAACAAAAATCCAACCACATCGGAAAAATTAAATACTTTACCAGTGGATAGAGCCTGTTATGCTTTATCACCTCCAAACAAGAGTGCAAAGCCTAAACAAGTAATTCTTCCATGTCATTTACCTAACCTTGGTGAAATTTTAGAGGGGTAGCTGTTATCTGAAAACCATGTCTTCCTGCATGAAAAAAAAAAAATAAAAATGAAGAAAGAGAACTGAAAAGAAATGCTGGCTGAGACATCAATGCATTATCAGGATGGATTTTAGATGAATAGAAATCTACCAAAAATAAGGAAGATGTTTAAAAAATATATAATCACACAAACAAACAAAACCGAATACTGAATTCCCAAACTAAGACCAATTAAAGCTTTCTTTATGACTGAAAACCTGACAAGCTTACAATTTCACCCTGTTGCAGTGGTGTGTGCTTTAATGTAATATTAATGAGCCAGGATGGAGGGTCATAAAAAGTGATAGGTTTTTGCGATGGTAAATTATAAATCGGTATTGATTTTTCCCGGCACTAATGCAGCCAGCTTATTGTAAGACACCACAGGCAAAGTGCACTTTATCAGATTAGACTGGAGCCTGGTATCAAATATACATGAGAAAAAGGATGCATTTGTGACTTAGGCTAGACTTTTTTTTCTAATGATACATGAAATTTTTCAGGAAAAAAAATCTCAGAATATTAAGAAATTAAATACCATTTTAAAAGATCTCAGACAGTAGCAAACAGATATTAATGTCACATTAGAGTAATTTGTTTTTACACTGATGGAATATAGGCTTATATAGGAATACAGGAATAAGTACGTGAACTAAATCCTGCTCAGATCTAACCACGTGCTTAATCAGTCTAATTTATGATCATCTCAACTGTTCATGATAAAATAGTTCCTCATTTGCATAACATTCCTGGAGAATCAGTCCCTATATCTGCTTATGAATATATGTAATATCAGATCACATCTATCCGGTGAGTGCTAATTCTGCATGTGTTACTTTTTACATCCTACACCACTTTGAAGAACTTGTTTGGGTTTTTTCCCCCATATAGGTACAACTCTGCCATGCCAGCCAAAGACTATGAAAAAACTTTTTCTTGTAGGTACTTTTATTGCTTAAATGCTGTGAAGTTTTTCTTTCCCTTTCATCTCAAAATGCAGTGGGAGTTGGCCACGCAGTAAAACTGGGCATTATTTTTATAATCAGCTCTGCTTTTCATCTCCTGATCTTTCTGCAGTCAGGATTTCCTCATTAAAACATTTCAGTGACACGGGTAACCAACAAAAAAATTTGGGAGGGAGAAAGAGAAAAAAAAATCAAGACAATAAAAAGCACCATTACTTTCTGCAAAGTTGCCCTGGATGGGCAGCAAACCAACACTACTCCCACCATGCCCAAAAGTGTAAGGTTTGCATAAAAGCATCTCCTTGCATCCCACATCCAGGCTGGGGACTCTGACATCCCTTGGTGGCAGAACTGCTGGCCAGGCTCAGACCCTTCACAACTCCTGTTACCAATGTCCCCTCTTTCACCCTGAATATCCCTGGAGCCATACCCTGCCTTGCTGGCCCAGGTAGCCACCCTGTGCAAAACTCTCTATTTTTCCACAACCCCACATGTTTATTGGCAGTTTATTATGCAGGCTGCCTGCAAAGGCATGCACTGAAGCGAAGAAGTGTGAACACAAATAAGTAACAGAAGTAGGAGGGAGTGGAGGGGGAAGGGGCCAGGGTCTGTTTGGGAAGTATTTTCTGCTGGGAAGGAGGTGTGGGGTTGGAGAGGTGTGGACCCCCTGGAGCCATCTGAACAGCATCAAAGGGTGGCCCTCATGTTTCATACAAATCTCATGCTGGGCACTGGGGAGGGGTCTCGGGTGGGAAGCACGCAAAGGATGGGTGCTCCTGTGCCTGCCACCACCAATCACCCCCAAAAGCTGAAGTTTGCGGGGGGGGTTGTATTATAGCCACTGAAATTAATGCTTAGCATTGCACTCCCAAACTATTTTTTAAACTGGTTGCTTTCCTGTTTTTCAATTTTAATTTTCTTACAAGCAGACTAAGAAAGAGAAGAGAAACTGGGAGAGGAGAGGGAGGAAGATGTTGATTTTCATCTTAGTATGCATACAAATACTCCCAGACAAGCACTAAACATCAAGACCTTATCACTGGAAACCCAGGCAGACCTTTTTTTGCACCCAGCCATAGTGAAGGACTCAAATTTTGACTTATCAGAGCCAATCCCTTAGAGCACGTCCCCAACACAAAGGATAGAGCCCATAGCTCATTACAGGGTCTTGTAAAAATACTTATGATTAAAACAACAAAGAAAATCAAACACAAACAGCCTCATTAGCAGATTGCCAGCAACCCTGCTTGTTCTGCAGTGATGCATTGTATCACAGGATGAAAATTTGAGGCCTGATTTTAACAATCATCTCAGATAAAATTCCTATAAAATTTAGCCTTGCAACTCTTCATACACTGAAAGTAATATGGCAAAGCTTTTCTTTTTGAGAAGACCTCATCAGGTAAAACCTAATAAAGCCAAAAAGGAAATCAGGAAAATGGAAGGTTATTCCCAGAGCAGTCTGATCCTGGCTCAGCTAAAGCCAAGCAATAGAGATGCCTTCTGTCTGAACCGGCCAGGTTCCCACCAGCATGTCCCCCAGCCACCAACGTGTAAATCAACACCACAGGCACAAGCCAAGGATGTGACAAACCAAGAGGCACTTCACACAGGTCCCACCAACTCAACAGGACAATAAACCACAGCATCAAAATCTGTCCATCTGCCCAGAGAAAGAAAAGAGCCCTCTGTTGCCTCAGTGCAACCTCATTGCATTCCCCATCAATGCAGCACTTTTAAAGTTATTGCTATAAATGTTATTAAAGTGAAACAAGCCATTTTTAAAATGTATGCTAATTCCACTTTATTAGTGATGCCAAAGTCCTCATTTACATTTTTCATTAAAATTACGCAGAGGTTTTTGCTGCTTTAGGGATAAAACTAATAAACAAATACATAAATTAGTATATTTTAATTAAATGCTACCCCATGCAGTAATATTGTATCCCATTGTCTAGAACAACAACAACAAAAAAAACATCTAGAAGAGCACCTCTAACTTGAAAAATTGTGTTGTATTAGAAGACTAGAACTCATTAAAATCTAATTTGAAAATCACTTCACCTAACAACCATAAAAATTTTGAAATCTGTATTCTAATATGTGTTATTTGTTTAGGGAGAGGAGATTATCACTGCAGCATGCATTACTATTAGAATATACACATACATTAGAGGTATGATAATGCCCTCAGATTCTCCTAGAAAATAACAAAATCAAGTAATACCTGTGGATGGGTCACCATTTCCACTTTAAATACTGTATTTCTTCCATTCTGTAACATTACTGACTATACACAGACCCACAGTGGCACACACATTAATTTGCTTTGAGGTCCATTTAACACACCAGAACATGTAAAACTATGTATATGTTTTGGGATGGGATATTGCATGCCATTATTATTTTTAAATGCTGCTCATGAAATAATAACTGGGAGAGTTTAAGCACTAAGGTGTGGCTGGAGCTGCAGGGGAAAGTCCAACAGGCACAAAACGATCACAATTTAATTTAACATTTTAAAGTAGTCTGCAGAAATAGTTTGACTATTAAAAAATCAAATGTGCATTAGAACATATTCACTTCATTAGAAGGTTCTCCATAACCCTTCTTTCTCTCAGAAGGGGCAAATAGGCCTAGGCTCTGCATTTTCATTACTCTCCATCCTTCACTGTGATTTTTTCTAAATGTAAGATCATTGCTTTTCAAGGCAGGTATTTAAATGAAACAAGCACTCCATTTGGCACTTTCACTGCAAAAGCTTTGTCTCCTACTTGGTTACATTTCCTGGAAATTGAAGGGAAAAAAAAAAAAAAAAAAAAAAAGGAACCAATAGGAAACAGGGAGAGTTTTTGTATATAGAAATGTGCAATCTGAAAAGATATATTCATTTATCAGCCTTCCTAAAAGTTTAATTGACTTTATACTCCTATTAAAACTGTCTTACAGTATAACCTAAGCCACTCAGGCCATACCTTCAGGTATCTGTTTCCAGTATTGGTGAGTGATATTGATTGTGCAGCAATGGTGAGCAACATGATGAAGCCAAAGCAATTAAGCAGCAAGCTTGAAGAGTACCCATCTTCAGCAGTCTTTGAGGTTACAACATTTGGTTACTGTCTGGATGTAACAGCATGGAGTGGTCCATGCCATTCAGAAGAATGGATCACAGTGTATGGGTAGGAGGACTGAGCCTCCCCACCAAGCTTAACCTCTCTGGATGAGCCAAGAGAAGCATTTGCAAAGAAGTATTTAATCTGTGGGGAGAAATCCCAGATCATGCAAACATCGTTACCACTGAATTTAGGGGATTTTACCTGCCCCAAAAGAGGGATTTTACTGTGGCATAAACTCTCTGAATCCTCCTGTTCTAGTTATCACTGGGGGAATTTAGGTTTGTAAAACCAACAACTTAAAACTTCTAATGCCCAGTTCCCTGCCAAAGAGTAATCCACAAAAGACAAGCAAAAAAGCTGTCCCCTGACAGGCAAAAAAAAATTTTTTGCCCTGGCAAAAAAAAATTTTAAAATATTTTCAGTGTTCTTTTAAAGTGCTAAGGCTCATAAGCCACTGTAAGTTTAGCTTTACTGTCAAGAAGTGACTCATCCACAGTGACATCAGAGAGCCCGATGTCCTCCCTCACTTTACAATCAGCCTTATCACCCCCTTGCCTCACCCTGAGTCTTCCCCATAAATATTTAAACAAGAAGCAAAGGATATATTATGGATAGCATATTAAAAACCACCCAAGTGATTTGCTTCAATCCAAGATCCATGATGATATTTAGATAGGTAAACTTCAGTTTAGGTACTTAACATTTCTTTCAAAGCAATGGAAAAGCAGGCTTCTACAGAGCACATAAGATCCTTGTATTTTTGTGAATCAGACATTAGGTTACTCACTAACACAATGTTAAGCCATCATCTCTGGAGCTGTGAACAGATGGACTACCAACATGGACTCATCAGAGGTGATGTAGCTGCATGGTAAAGTGGTGCTGGAAGAGGCATAGAGAAGCTCAGCTCCAAACATCTGATGCTACTAAAAACCTGCCCCTGTTAGTACTGACTCCTGAATTTCCTCTCCCCAAATGCGGTGCAGCTGGATCAGCAGTCACACAGCTGCCTGGCATCAAACACCAACCCCCACAGCTTTTCAGGGTGGAAATCCTGGATCACAGCTTGACACTGCTCCAAACAGTTTTATGTGGACAAGCTCCCAGGGGATGCTTTGCTTCTTACAGCAGCTACACCAAGGTAGCCAAGTTCCCCCAAAGCTTTACAAAGCTTATAACAAGAGTGAGGATTTCCAGATTCTTGCTGGTAGCTCTGAGTTATCACCAATTTCATGCACAGATTTCACACCAGCAATCCCCCTTTCCTCTGTCCACGTGGCAGAGCTTTTGGGTCACAAGGCAAGAAGGGAAAGGCTCTGCCATTGCCATCAACACATCCACTTTGTAACAAACTTCCAGAACTCAGCTAAACATCCCAACCAACAGCACACTCTTCCCAGGCACAGCGACTCCTACATCTCTGCTTAATTACAAGGAGAAGAGTCCTAAATATTCTTACATGACTGATACCAGTGTAGTGCTATAGCTTCATTAACAAGTGGGACCTTGTTGTGTCACCTCCAGCATCCAAAACTGACAGACACTAATATAGCAGACACATTTCATCTCTGTCTTTGCTGACACCACAAGCTAGCCAAAACACAAACTTCATATTCACCAAAAATGCCTCCACTGTGTGATTAAGAAAAGTTGTGAAGTCTCATGAGCCACTAATAACAAATGAGAAGACCACTAAGCAGGCAACCTGCATGGGAGCTTCAGCAAAAAATCTCTTTCCTTTTTCTCACACGCCCATTGACCTCAATGGGATCATTCAAGCACTGAGCACTTGCTAGACCACTATGTTCAGATGTGCTTGTGATCAGCCCCAGACACCAAATCTCAGTGGCAAGGTTTGGCATTGAAACTACTAAAATGGAGGATTAAACCAATCCCTCCATCCCAAAACCATTTATATTAAACTAAGTGTTCTGATTTTTTTTTTTAAATAGCTTTTTTTCCAGACTGCCCATCAAAACTGTAGGCTACCTCAGCAGAGTCCAATGTCCTTACGTCCTTCTGACTCCAAAACCAAGACACCAGACTCATAGCAAAATGTAAACAGGCAGATACTCCAGCAAAGGGAGCATTTCTCTTGACATCAGCTGATTTTGTAATCAGTCTGGAAGTTTTATTTTTAACCACTGTGCGAAGGTTTTACAGAGACTCAATTGTTCTTTTGAAACCTTGCTATTAGGGCTGATTAGTAATACTATTACTGTATACAGAGCAGAAAAGCACAGCATAATGAAACTGTACTATGAGAAACTATGAACGGAATATTCTTTCTATTAAAAGCATTTTTAATAAAACATATGATGGCTCCATAAACTGCTCATCATATTCAGATGGAGTGGCTGGTTCTGCAGTTGGTGAGCACTCAAAACTTCCCCATCTCCTCCATGCCTTACAGTGCTATTATTCCCCTTTGAGAAACCTCATCTGACAAACTGAAGATGGGGACTTTTCCAAGCTACTTTCATGTTTACCACACACTTCAAAACACTCGGAGCCTGATCAAGAGAACAAAGTAAGTAGAGATACTCTGGTGACTCTTAGGTCAATGTGATATACAACAGACATATTTAGGTATTCTCTGCAGATTATCATGATTTATAAATTCAGAACCAGCACCAGAAATTCAACTGTGGCTGTCAAAAATCTGCATACATCCCCTGCAAACCATCATTTTGCTAAGCACATGAGCTAAAAGCTTATTTACAAAAGCATTTATTGATATAGCATGCACACAAAGGTTACAGCCAACAAGTGAACACAGATTTTCATGGTGTGCAATCATTTGAGGAAAACCCTTATTTTCTCCTTCCTGAGAAATTTGTTGCTGAAAAGTCTTTTTAAAAACTGAGACTGTGATTCCCACTGTTCCTTAAAACACCTAGAAAAAGCCAATTCTGCAAGACAGGGTTCTCTGCTGTGAGCAAATTTAATAGCATGGGCTTGTTGTTGAAAAGGCATCAGACAAGCCCTTTTGTCCAGTCTGTAGTCTTTTTGGAGTGACAACTAAGAATAATCTAAATAAATCACACTTACAAATTAACTCTAAGGAGCAAGAAAGAAGCTAAAGGAGCCCGTTGTCATACTGATCAATATTTGTGAGTGACAATATTTGTGTGGTTCTTCCTGAACCAAAGATTTGCTCTTGGTTCCCTACAACTCATTTTGCCACACAAACCTTATAAATGCCCTATAACTTGATCTTCTGAATCTTTCTAATCATTTAAGAAACTTGTGTGCATATAGCTTAGCTTCTATTCCTCTACCTCTTTAACAACTTAGACCATATCTGTATTTTTTCCTGGCTACCATTGTCTAGAGTCATCTAAACAGAGTAATCTTCTCTGCCAATTCAACATTTCTTAGGAGTTTAAAATACACAAAAAGTTTGAAAGTGTTTTTTTTAAGTTTTAAAAGTATTAAAACACTTTGCAGGCATACTGCACATTTAAATCCTCTGCTTGATTTACTATATATTTCTAGGTACTTCTCTGATCTCCCTGCTGTGCCAGGCAAGCACTTCACAACAGTTTGTGGATTTTAACCTCACAACAATGAGGTGGAGGCACAAAACAGAGGAGATGACTTCCCCCACATCCATGCCAGGAGCCTGTGGCCGACCAGTGAGTCACAGGCAGGACAGTTTGATTCCCCATGCTGTGACCTGTCCTTAAAAACAGTGTTTCTTGTCACGAAATTAAGATTATTGTTTTTTCAGTTTACATTGGGATGGGTCTCAAGAAAGATATTTTATTACTTAATACAACTGTAAAAAATACAGACAGAAACCAAAAAAGTTTTGCTTGTTTGCTTTTTAAGACAGTAGATTTAAAATCTGTATTTATATAAAGAAGAAGTCATCACAGATATAATCTATTTTAGAAACACCCTGTGTTTGCCTCTGCTGTCTTTCAAAAGGGGGAAGAGGAGAAACACACAGAATTGTTTTGTTGTCAAGAAAAATACATCTAGCATAAAATGTTAGTGTTGCCAAGAGATGACTGTATTTGGCAGCATCCTAAAATGTTTGTCATTTTAAAAGTATTTATGCTAAGGCAAAAAATAAACTATCCAACGTTTTAGTCACTTTAAGTGATTAAAACAAGTCATTAGAATTTTAGTTTAAAATACTCTTAGATAAAATTTTCCCTTTACTAACTAACCAGTTTTCCTTCTTCAGAGAGAAAAACTGTGTGCAGGTTTTTTGCTCTTAATGCTTGTATCTTATTTCTAAGTGTTCTTGCATGATGTAGGTAAAACAAAATGTAGTAGACTTTTAATATCATTTTCATTTTCCTTGGAAACATTTTCAATTACTACACTGCTGAATAGAAATAATGGGGGAAAAGAGGTTAGGAAAACTTTAAATGCTCACCAAAATATGCTAGAACTTCTCCTGACAAAAATACAAGTAGGTGGATTTAGTTTATATGGTAACATGAATTTGACACATTTTCCTGATAGTGAATTGCATGACTATTTATTGTACCCTGTTCAGTATATTTACAAATGCACATTTCTCATGAATCTGGAAGTAAATTTGGGTCTATTTTTTCATCTTATAAAGACATTGATGTGTTTTTTCTGACATGCCTCATGAACTCAGTCAATCACAAGTCTTTCTTAATGGAAACCACATGTCTGCCCAGAACTGTGTAATTACAATGCTAGGATTCTTGGCACTGCCAGGAAAAGGGGCATTGTCAAACCAATTAGAGTTTATTTATTTACATACCATTTCTGGATGAGAATGTTCTTTCTTTTATGCTGATGCTGAGAAAATATAGATTTCATCGGGTAGCTGTAATTTTCACTAGATACTGTTACATTTTGTAGCAATTACATCTCCAGTTTTCAGTTACTTTGCACATACGGAAACTTTCCTTTAAACAAAACAGCTGGGAATAGCATCATGAATTTTATCAGCTCAGTTTTCATTTGTTTCAGATGATGAAGGAGATGTGAGGGCGGCTGTTTCCTTAAGCTCACCAGAGTCAGTATTTCCACCCACTTCCACCCCAATATGAGCTTTTCATTGTACAAGATGTCTTATTTGTATATTCTTCCTCCTGTAGCATTACATTTTCTACATCCCTGTAAACCGGTACCTGCAACTGGCCCTGGTAAAGCATCACAACAGCATGCCTCAGAAGAAAGAAAGAGCAAAGCTCCAGAAGATAACCTGCAATGCTGTTCTTTGGTAGGGCCCTCTGGACAACACTAAGAAAAAAAATCCAAAAATGAAAATAAAAATAAAAAATCCCTAAACCTGTATGTTTAAGGAAAGCCAAATAACACACAACATTGCACTAGGTCCTCCACTGCATCTTGCATGGTGCTGATGGAAGAATATGAGCATTCAGAAGTGTCTGTGTGCTGGAAAATCCATTCCAGGGACACTAAAAAATGCCAGGGCCGGAATGCTGGTGTCCTGTGTCTTCCTGCAGAGCACCCTACACACTATCACCTGATGAGAGCCCTTTCTGCTCTCTCACAAACACCATCCACTGATTCAGACTTTCTCCCATGGGCCGTTGGAGGCTGCTAAATTGAAACCAGAGCCTTTCTGTCTGAACTTGACTGCAGCACAAGCAGGAAAGGGGGAGAAAGCTGCATAAGTACCGATTATTTACAGGGATAAAGACAGGAATAAGGGGGCAAGTTTAAACTACAATTTTACTCAGTGTCGTTTGCTTATTTATGCTGTTTCTATCTATCTGAGATGGTTCACAAACTTTTATGGCTAACACCTTGCCAGGTCTCCATCCTTACAGTGCCTGAATACCCTCGTGTCCAGGACCTGGTAGGATGGCTGTAGCAGAGGAGGGGGATGAAACCTTGTCCTCTTGAGAGCCAGACAGGTTGTGCCAGGCTGATTTTCAGGGCTGACCCACAGCAGTGCTCTGAGGCTCTTCCTAACACAGAACAGCAACAATAAAATAATTTATAAATTATAAAATTATAAATTAAAAAATAATAAAATGGTAAAGCCTCATCCAGACATCAGCTGGCCAAGGTGATCCTCTCATGTGGCAGAAGATATCAGAGTCTGCTGTGTGAGATCATAAGGTATTTAGCAATGGAGAGATGGCAGGCTAAAAACCTCAACTTTGGACCAAACCAGTCCCTGCAGGGATGCTCTCTGTTCATGGGAGGCACATCCTAACCCAAGGCTGTGTTTTGCTCTTCCACTGAAAATGCAGAGGAAGGGAGACAGCTGTAAAAATTTTCTATTTAAAGATCCTGGAGCTTCAGAGACTTCTATGAAAATCCTTGTATGGGATTCTTTCCTTTTTTTTTTTTTTATTTGTTTTTAATTGCCGCTCCAACTTTTCATGACTTCCTCATCTTTGGAAAGTTCCAAAGCATTAAAAGGAAACATGAAGTTCTGACGCCCTCTGACATTATTTTTCACTTTAATCGTTTTCTCCCATTTTCCTCCTTTTTCTCCGTGCTGAGTGAGGGTGGGAAGAGACAATTAAGGGAAACTCAAAACTCCCAGATATTTCAAATATGAAAAAGTTTAAGAAAAGTTTTCCCACACATCAGCTGAGAAGTAGGAAAAACTTTTCTTATGAAATTCTCAAAGCAGGAATGACCAAAACATTCCTGGGTTTTGCATTCACCACTCCCTCCCTCATTTCTGTGAGCCAGAAGTCTCTGTTTTATCTTGTGTTCATGCTTGTGTGCATGTCTGTGAGAGATAGAGCCCTGCCTTGATGATCTTACAGTTTATAGTGACCAGACAGAAGCAGGGTGAGGACTGAAACAACAGAGCAGAGAGGGGAAATGACTTGCCCAAGTTTGTGCAGTGGGGCAATGACTCAAGAGGTTTCCAATAACACAGATGTTACTGTAAAGACTTTAAAGAAATGGTGCTTCCTTCACTGCCTCAGGCTGCTGCTGCAGAGAGCAACACCATCCTAGAAGCTACAGAGGAGTTACATGGTGCTGTGTCAGGCCAAGTGTTTGAGCAAAAGTTGGCCTTGGTTCAGCTGGGAGGGGAGAAGAGAGGGAATGGATGGATCCATGTGTTTCCAACTGCAGATCCTGAATAAGAGAGGAAGACTCCTGAGATGGGCATTTAGGCAGATAAGTTAAGAGGTGATGGAGATAACCCTTGTCTTCCAAGAAGAACAAATGAAGATGCAGATGACTTGACAGGTTGGACAGTGAACGAAATACCTTTTTCCTGTTGTGTCATGGATTTTATCTCCACTGCAATCTGGTTCTCATGATGCCCAGGCACACAGCTTTGGGCGTTGACATCCTTCCATCCACCTTAAATTGGGTGACCCATCATCCTCCCCAGGCAGTAAAGCAAGGCAGAAGACCCCTGGGTACCAGCAATTCTGTACCAGGTACACAGACAGTCAGCAGGAGAGGGAACCTGGCAGCTCTCCCTGATACAAGCAAATGGTCCAGGAAGAAGAGAAAGGTAAGAAAAAGGTTTCCACTGGGCAGATTTTCTGCCTTCACAGAACAGGGGACTCCAGAAAGAGACTGGATTATAATTCCAAATTATATTTTCACCTCTGCTTTATTCACAAGGTGCTGCAGCCCTTGCTTGAGCTGTCTTTTGACCACTGAAGCAAGGTTCAGCATCTTTTCAACAGGAGATAGGAGAAACCCTGTCACCTGACAAGGCAAACCCGTGAAAACAATGAGGCAGCGACTAAATTTCAATGCTAATTTCATGTTACAAAGCACAGGAGCAACTTTCCACACACAGTTTCTGATTCTGCTTTCTATTCCTGTCAAGCTGTAGCCAGAGTTTTGCCAGTGAAAAGTGCTATAAACAGCCCTGGCCTAGCTGAAAAAAGCAATATGCCGTCAGTCTGACATCTACCTCGCTTTTCCGCTCATTGTCAGCACTTTGATTGATGGTGTTGTTCATTAATGTGGGACGATTGTCAGCTTTTCCTGAATAAATATAAAAAGAAACAAAGAAATCCCCACCCTTTTCAAGCCAGAGTGAATTATTTCCTATTTTCCTTTGCTGAATTCAGGCCTGTAACAGTACACTGCCCTCAAAATATACTGGAGCTTTAACCACAAAGTAGGAAATCGGGCTTCGGACAGAGGAATCAAAACTTTGCTTAAGTAGCAGGTACAGTAATTAAATTTTACTATTATTTATTTTCCAAAAGGAAGGAAAAAAACCCAACAATGGTATGCCTTAAAGGCTTCTGCTTTAATACACTACTTCAGTTTTGTGCAAAAAGCTAAAAGAAATCTACTTGGTGAAGACTAAAATGACATGTGAAAAGCAGAGGCAATCATAAGCATAGGAAAAGGTAGGCAGAGATTCAATCTAGTACAAGGCTGCATCTTAATTCACACTGGGGAAAAGGGGAAAAAGAGATGAAAATTCACACGCATTTAAGGTATTTAAAAGACAGGTAAGTTTTGTTGGGCCCTCAGTATTCTCAAAATACTTCCCATGTTATCTTGTCTGATCAGTAATCCTTGAGGTTTTTGTCAAGCTGGACATCCCCCTCTTCCCTGTATTCCCATGGACCAAGAGTTGGAAAAGAGGGAGATGCTATAAAACCCATCCTAAACTCTGTCTTAACATTTGCCATTTTCACTACACATTTTATCTCTCTGAGATTTCCTTGCACTGGCACCCTTAGCTTTCTGCTTGATGGAGTCTTTCTAATCAGGTCATTGCTTTTATCGTTAGCAATAGGGTCATTGCTCAACATCTTTTTCAAATTGTACATTGCATCAGTGTGCTCAAAACACAACAACAATTACAAAATCGTAACTGAGGGTGTGGGGGGGGAAGGGGGAGGAGAGAGGAATGTAAATGGGTGACCAATGATTAATTCAGCAAATTATGCTTTGGCACAGATTTGATTTAGAAGCAACATGCTAACAATAATAAAATTCTCCACAAGTGCCATATTTGTAGAGTTGAATGGCAAATTATTTTGAATACCTCTGTAAAGAACAGGAAACTGAGAACTGTGGAAAAATTGGCATCATGCCACCGATTGAAGATTCAATCTGACTGTAATAGAAGGTGATTATTGGGGACTAGCAGGCAGATGATGGATGATTTCCTCCTAAAATGACAGCTCTGCTGTGTATCAGCAATCCTCATACAGCACAAATGTACAGGTTGGCTTTTGTGGCTTTTTAATTCTTACCATTGTGGGAAATGGATTTCAAATCTGTGGAGAGCTATTTCATGCTGGCAGGGCATATTCAGATTGTTCCTATCTTTCTCCCCCAACTCCTTTTTTTTTTTTTTTTTTTCCTTTTGCAAACCTAACAGAAGATGCTCACTGAAGTTTTCCAGCCTTTTACCTCAGGCAGTCAGGGAACAAAGAGCAGATCCAGGCAATCCTTGATCCAGCCAGCCCCTCACTCCAACCCATGGGAGCACACCAGGAGGGCAGGGGAAGAGAAGCAGAGCTTCCTGGCAGCCTCCTCACCACTGCCCCCATCCTAGGGTAGCCTGAAAGTTAAAACACCTCCAAGTATGCAATACCTTCTTTATCTTCCACTTTATCTACTTTTGGTGAAAAACATATATACAAAATGTAATTCCTGTGCTAGAATCTGACACCCTGTGCAGTGTTTTGTTTCAAAAATACTCAGTAGGGTTTCCTGGAGAGCAAGGGCAACTCACTGGCACGGGTTACTAGGGGACTAGTATAGCTACAGCAGTAACATAGTCCATGTTCCACTGCAGAAAAAAAGCAGTTCAGAAACTCTAACAAGGTTAGAACAAAAAAATATTTTATGTTCTTTGCATAAAGCTACAAGCTCTGTACAACCCTTTGTTTTAAAAGGCAAGCTAATCAATAACCTCATCTTTTATTGCTGTGTCCCTCCACATACTCCATTAATGATCACGCAGCACTTTTAGTACATCATGAGATCATACAGAGCAGTTATAGAAAAGGCTGCCTCCAAGGGGGAAAAAGTGCCATCCAACAAAATCCAGGCCACCTACTCCATGTCACAGTGGCCTGGTGGCTAACAATGCCCTGGGTCCCCACTCCTCACTGTAAATTAGTACTGACATATGCTCTGGTGTCTGTCAAGACCCAGTGCTGACACTCTGCCAGTCCTGCACAAAAGGACAAGGTAATCCACAAGAGCAGTAAATTTATCAATCAAATCCTGTAAGTGTCCCTCACTGATAACACCAGCCCTTTTTTCACATTTAACAAGAAAGCACGATCTAGCTCAGTAGGATGTCACGGGCATGTTCCACCTACAGAAATTCTGTTTTCAATATTTCACAAAGTGCTTGCCATTCTGCCTGCAGTCAATCACATGCTGGACTGTGCTTATTCACTTGCTTTTAAAGATGGGGGGTTTTTACACAAAAAAAAAAAAAAAAAACAACCCCAAAAAACCTACAAACAGCTGGTAAGTACTGAGCTTTTTTTCCCCAGTAATAAAAAAATAATCACATTTTGGCCTTTATTTAGGTCTCAGCAATGCGCAGGTAATTAATTATTAATTTTATATTTGTGTGCAATCTGCATCATTTTTTTGCTTTATAAATGCAATTAGGGATAATGGAATAAAACAAGAGGCCAAAGATGCTGCATAACGAGTGTGAATGAAACAAATGCACATTTTTGCCTCTCTTGTATCACAGGTTGCAGGCACTAAGTTTTGCAAAAAAACACAGAGTATGTTCTGCTGCTGCCTGGCATCACTATGTTGTTGCACAAAATGATATGCCAATAGAGTAGTAGCTGGTGTTTATAGAAAAGTAGAGCAAAGCATTATCAGTATGCAATGTCAATTTAAATTTTACTGGAACTGAAATCTTTTGACCCCTTCCAAACTTGATCCATTACTAGGTTTATACATGAAAGCTTAGGAGAAAATTAAATTAGAAAGAACATTGCAAGGGACCTGTATTTGCATCTGCTGCACTTAGGACTGGAGATTAGTTGACCTTTGGAAAAGGGGATTAAAGCAGTTTCACCATCAAGAGAAGACAATCTGTGTTCTTAAAACAATCAGATTGGGAAGGGTAACAACTTCTGAAAGATGAATTGAACTGGGGAAGAATCCATGCTAATCTGCATGGTCTACATGTCACTTACAAATGAATTTTGCAGTGAATTCTACAAAAAGGAATGGTACAGTGTTTGAATTATTCCATGAGTCCTTCAGTGCTGGCATGTAAATGTGGAAACTTTGTCTATTTTTGCAATCTAGTTTTACAATAGATTAACCTCAGAAAGGGTACAAGTAAATAGTAAAGATTCTGTGAGGGGCATATGGCTGGAACAGCAAAATGCAGTCACAAGGAAGTTTCTTCCTTTTCCACAGAGAAAAATGTCAAGAACAATAATCACCAAATCATGGCATTGCAGAAATGCTCCAAGATAATCCAAGGGAGAAATAACACCCAGATTGGGAGAGGGCCTAATATGGGGCATAAAATGAGGTTTATCACACAGGTAGTGAGCATAACTTGAAAAGTATATGAAGCTGTACAAATTTGCTGACAGTGTTGTACTTGGTGAGTGATGGAGCAGAATTTAAAAAAAAAAGCTAAAATGATGTTCTCTATTAAGTGTCATTAGCACTGTGGTTATACAGAGGGAAAGTCTGTTCTTTCCCCAGGTCAGGAAGATACCTGTTAGCTTTATTATCTGTGCCAGGAGATTTCACAAGAGAGCTCATCAATTAAAGTATTAATCACATTCTCATTGAAAATTAATGACAAAAATACCCATCCAAGTTGTGCTCTTCCTTGCTTTCTGATAGCCAGAAAAAAAAAAAAAAAAAAAAAGACCAGAGACCAGAGGATACAGATTTCTCACAACCTTTGTGTATCTTTACAAAGTTACAGGTCTTAGACTTCAGTGCCATGGAAAAGCCTCTACAAATGCCATAGGATTAATACCATTTTCAATCAACTGTATTTTAGGTAGTAGAGTATAGCAGACTCTGAAATGATCAGTGTCAATACAGTTTCTGGACAATCATAAGAACCAAGGAATGAGGCTGCTAAATATGATCCCATCAATGCAATAAAGTAGGATTGCACTCTCATCATCATACAAAACAAGAAAGAAGAGGGGTAAAGAGCAAGAGACATGCAGATCTCTTGGGAATCTTTGCTAAAATAAAATATCCCTGTTTTCAGATATAAAGACACACACAACCAAACATGCTTAGGAAGCCATTTCCCAGCATAAAGCTATTCATCAGCAGGCTTTTAAGAAATGTGACAGAATTTTTCATGCTGAGTACTTATAATTTAAAGGGGCATTTTGCACTGTCTTACACACAGATTGCACTGTTCCATGTCCATAGCTACACCACCTCAAAATTAACATCAATAATCTGCATGACAATATAATTTGCAACTTTGCATTATAGAAAACATACGTTCTGTCTCTGAAATCTGAGATGCTTTGTCTGAGGAAAAGAGCAGAATGTACTAGGACTATCCATTTTCTGCACATCTCGGAGCAAGATATGGGTCAGAAAAGCATTTGCTAAGTGTATTTTTCCCCTTGAATGACCAAATGGCCATTGAATTGGTACCCAAGGGAGTACCTAAGCCAAAAAAAGCAAAAGCAGCATAAGAGGAAGCATTCATACCTTAAAGAGGAAAATACATTTCAGTTAAAAAAAAAGCAACTCAGTTTTAAGAACAAAAAAAAAGTTTACTTCATTAAGTAAGGATGCTGAGGACATGCTATCTTAGAAGTCAACATTGCTATGCAAGCTGAACACAGCTGGGAGTCAAGTACTTCAGGTTTATTTAAACATTTAACCACATCAGTCCTGGTTTGTAAGGAGAAAATTGGCTGAAGCACAAGTCACTTGCTATGCACCTGGACAAAGGGCCAAAGAATGGAGATAGAGACCTGGCCATGAGACCCATCTTCTTTGGAAAGCAGCTGGAGTTGTCTTACTCCAAGACAGCACCCTGGATGGAGGGACAAATACAAGGAGAAATTTCTGGGTGCTGAGGCACCACAGATACTTCAAGCCTTCAACAATTCTCAATACTCTCAGTTCCCCACCTTTTCAGAAGAACTTGGCATCCAATATGCTGAGTTTTTCTTGGGAAAACCAGGGGACAACCACCTGAAGCCTAGCAGAAAAAAAACTAGAGCAGGAATTAGCTGAAATCTCCAGAGTAATAAGTCAGAGTCCATCTCATGTCTCATCTGTTGTGCCCTTCCAGCAAAGCTTCATTCCATGAAACATCCTGCAGTGAGGACATCGGCGTCAGATTTAAGAAAAGAATAAAACCTATAATGCACAAATCACTCCAGAATCAACATTACTTCTATTAAAATGCCTACCCTCCTTTAAAAATTAAATTATCCAGTGACCATAACTTTACTCTCAAAAACTTTTATAGAAAAGAGTTAAGAGAAAAATGATAGGGAAAGGTGTTATTTTAGAAACCTAAGAAGTGATGGCTTTCTCAGTCTATTTATTAAATTGTTCTCTGGATGCTCAGGGAATCCACAAAAAAAGCTCTCAATTGTACTTTGCAGTACTGGCCCCTACATAAGTTTTACAGCAACTGCAATCATACAGTAAGTCCAGCTCCAGGCCAAATGAACAAATAAATAAAATAAAGATGCACCCCTAGGCTGTGTCTGACTTTTCCCATATAACTATCTCCAGGATGCCACCTCTATAGAACCTCAATGTTTCTTTTATATTCACCTGCAGAAAGCCCCTTCCTCTCCCATGCATTAAAGATTCAGCCTGCTCACAGAGACACACATAAGGGGTCACACACACTCATACACTATTTTATCAGCTGCTGATTTACAGCTTGGTAGCACAATGGGCTTAGGCTCACACTTTCAAAGGACCTGGGAACTTCACCCCTTCAGCCTCCTTGGAAAATCATAGCAATGTCCCTAACAATAACAACACACACTCGCTCAGGACCCAAAACCCGTTATTACACTTGGAAAATAGGCTGGGAAAACCAATTAAAAGCCCAGTTCTGCATCCAGGTAAAGCAGCAGCAGCAAACCCAGGCACTGTGGGTAGGTTTGCATGTCAGCTTCTTCCCATGGGAAAAAATTATAGATTTTAAGCACTGCCAACTGCCCCGTGTTTGCTGCTGATGGGCCTCAACTGAGGAACCAGGAGCTGATACAGTGACTATTTTCAACCCCTGCACAGGGATGATCAAGGAGGGATCTGCAGGGGCTGCTGCCGATGGGGATGGGGAGCTCTGCTTTTGCTGGGGCTGAGAACCTTGGCTGTTTTTTTACTGCTCACACACCTCCTGCAAGCCTGCCCCAGCTTCCCTTTGCTGCAGCACATTATATAAGCCAAGGCTGATAAAACAAAACAGTAACAAGATCTGTGTCTCTGAGGATGGACGAAGAGATGGATATTGGAAACAAAGCATTTGTGATCTAGATTCCTCACACCAAGAGAAGCAGGCAACAATTACCATCACTAAATATGAGCTAAAGGGGGACAGTAATCCATCTTGCACTGCAAAAAAAAACATGCCAACTTTCAAATCTGTTTTTCCTCTCTGGCAGCTTATTAATTAAATGCCCTAAATACCAACAAAATCCCCCTTTCTAATATTAATTTGAGACCACCTGGAAGTGCAGGGCAGTTGCTCCCTCAAACAAAATCCTCTATTCCTCTCTATTTCCCCTCTCACCTCCTCTTCACCCCAAGATGCAGCACTGGGGCTCACACCCACTCCCCAGTGCCAGCAGCATCTGCAGCTGAGCCCTGGCAGCTGGCAGCACAACTCCCCCAGCCCCACACCCCTCCTGGCTCTGCAAATCATCCCCAAGGCTGCGGTTTGAGGCTAAGCACCTAGGAGATCACTTTCACTCCCAATCTGTCAGCCCATCATTCGGGATCAGCTGTGGCCCTCTTGTTAATTGTTCCCAGCTCTGAGCAACTGGGGATGGGAAGCAAGCTGTGGCTGATACATGACTCCTGACTCTTGAATCCTTTTTACCATCAGCCCTTCAGAGAAGGAGTTTGTTGAGTCAAAGCCTCAGCTATTTGCCTAAGTCTGATTTTTGGGAAAGACATTGGTTTGACTTGTGTTTTCATCCATCAGAGGACATGGGTAGAGAATTGGAAAAGTTATGATTTTTTCTTTAAACTATCAGTGTCTAGAAGTATATTGGGCACATTTATATTAATTTCTGATTTAAAAGGAGAAAAACAATTAGCATTTTTAAAAAGACAGCATGTCTGGATCCACAAGGTAAACTTCCTATAAAAGAACATTCAGTGCCTGAATTTAAACCTTTGCATGTTATTCCACTGAACATCTGTTGACCATGAATCTTCAGATAAGCTACATTAACATAAACAGGCTGTTTATTTTTTAAAAATAGATTATTTGCACAGAATCAGTAAACCCTTAATGCACTATTTTTCAGTTTGTCTTTTTATCCCAGCAACATTTAACAGGGAATAAGAGAAACTTTCATAAGCAAGAAACATTTTTAATGTATGAAAAATGAGACTTCTGCATTAGAATTGGAATTCCACACAGCATTCAAGATTGCATTATCAGTTTTGTGGCACCCTATTAATCTGTTACAATAAAACACGGGGGTTTTTTTAAGAGAAATTGTCTTTCAAGAAAGGCAAAGCAAAGGTCCAACCTTTATAGTAAAGCTTGTGCTTACTGAAAGTAACAGGAAGATTCCTGTCATCTGGCCATCTAATTGAAGAAAGATGCTAAATGCAGTGCAGAACTGAGTACAATAAACATGATTTCTTTTCTAACGGAGTGTGGAAATGTTTTATAGATTTTTTTTTTCCTCCTTTCTGTAGGTGTGTGTGTGCCTTCGTAGACATATATATCTATTTTTTATAAATATTGTTTAGTACTTACATAAACCTGTCAAAGAGCACTAACAAACCAGCAGGATTCAATTAGCCTGTGCTTTTTTAAAAATAGCCTGAAATCATTGAAAGCTCCAGCTCTATCCCAACGAATTTTCCCAGTGCATAATTTCACCCTGTGCTCAAGACAGAACACGGCTTTATAAAAGAAAACCTTAAATATTAATGTGTGTTTTGCTAAGGAAGTGGAAGTCGAATCAACTTCCTGATACCCCAAGTATCTGATTTCTAAAATGGTCTGAGGCTGATGGTCGCAGCCCCTCCAGATGTGGGGTGAAGTGGTGCAGCGGAAGCCCAGGTTTGCAGCCCACTGCTGCGTCTGACGCCGAGCTCAGTGGACTGCATCCTCTGATAGTATATTTTTGTTAGCTGGCTGCCCGGAAGCCCTCCACTGCTTGATTTGTTTTGTGATCCTGTGAGGGCCTTCCCTGTGCTGATGACAGCCCTGAATTCAAGAGCTTGTTTGCTTTGGTGGGGTTGGGAACCAGCAAATGCCTCACCATTTAATTTATCCTCTGCAAGAAAGGTACGGGGGCCTCGTCCTGAAGGATGGAGTCTATTTTGAGAGGGTCATGCTGCAGCCTGTTGTTGAACACGTACCAAAAAACAATGCCTTTTTGTTACTGATCCCGCCTTCTTTTATTGCTTTGTTTATTGACATTTTTGGTGAAGAACTATTTAGAATCATTTCCTCATACAAGGAGCAAATGTCACAAATACCAAAATTTGAGCGAGGGAGAGAGTGAAATCCCAAGAGTTCTACTGATTTCATTGCCTCCACTTTGGCAAAGAAATTGGAAAGGAAAACTGCATTTTACTTCATTTTGTCTCCTGCCTTCCTTCTGTGAAAAAGTACTGGGGAAGAAAGAGAAAAAAATGCAAGGATGTTTGCTTATGCCATCCCAAAGAAACCAAAAACATTTTTAGGACTCCAAGAGCAAAAGAGGCGAGTTCCATAAAAAGAAAACAACAACAACAACAAAAAAACCTCTCCCCTTGCCTCTTCTCTCTCTTTCAGTTTGGAGCTGAAACACAAGCCACTGATACAGGGAACAGTTTGTTTGCTGCAGAGAAAATGACCAGTGCAGCAACGTCCTGGCAAATCAGCCCATGTGTCAGACTGGGAACGGGAGCACACTGTCCTTCTTGACTTTTTGCTGAACTGTGCTTCAAATTTCATGTTTTAACTCTTGTGTTTACATTCAACATTACCGTGTTTCACGCACATTGCTCACAGAAGGCTGAGTTCTGGTTCTGCAAATATTTTCTCCTACCTCATTTATACAGAAGTTGGTGAACGTTTATTTATCTGGGGTTTTTTGTTTGGTTTGTTTGGGGTTTTTAGGAGTTAAAGTGTGTAATTATCTATCTAAGCATTTCAGAGGACCTTTTTTTTTTTTTTTTCTATGCAGTGACACCTAATTTGGGAGCTCATTAAGAGATTCAGTTCTCCCCATTTTAAATCACTCCCCAAGCCCTGCAACACTAAGCTGGATACCTCTAAAGATGCTCAGCCACCCATCACAGCAAGAAGCACCACATTTTGGGGTGTATGTGATCAATCCAGGTACTATTCTGTCTACCAGACAAATGCTGGGTGTGAGTGGGTGGCAGGAAAAGCTGCTGCAAGAACTTGAGGTGAAGTTTCACAGCTGACATGTAGCTTTGTTCAGTCTTGCAGAGCATACAGCAAAAAATTCCTCCCCTTTCCCCAGTATTATTTAACTTTGCAAGATCTGGACCTCTGTGTGTGTAGCTATCTTCACACCTCACTTCCACAGGCACTACTCTTTTACTTGGCAGGAAAGACAGTAATCAGCATTAAAATGTAGTCTGTATTCATACATCTTGCTCCATAAATACTTAGGAGTGAATTCCTCCTTTGGTTTCCAGAACCCCAAAAGAGAAGTAGCAACTGCTCCTTCAATAAAGCGGGTTGGATTTTGTCACATTGCAATCTCAAAAGACGACGTGGTTCCAGCTGGTTAAAAGTCAGTACATGAAATGACACAGCAGTACACGGCATGACAACAGAATCCAATTTAACACAATGTAACGTATCAGAAATGTAATTTTTTCCCTTTTCAGATTGGCTGTCTGCTGTCATTTCAAGTATCAAATAGCCAACAAAAATGGTTTGAGCTCTGGGAGCCTGTTCCATTAGCATTGTCGGCAGCACTTTGAGAGCCCCTCGTTGCTGCATTCCTGCTACTGACACATCAAGCGTGTGTGTTCACTGCTAATGCTGGTCTTCAGTTTCCAAAGGAGAAAAGAAACCTTTTCCAAACTTTTGTTCTTTTTCGTTGCAACTCATAAAGTAAATCTGTTTAGTATTTTACTTATATGGTTTAAATAGACCAGATTTGAACAAGCTGCTCATATTCTCAGCTAATAAAATAATTTAAACCATAGTGAGTGCAGCCCAGAACACATGCATCTGTGGAAGTCACTGATTAACAAGATAACATATGAATAAACCACACTTTCCAGATATTTATTCAAGTGCCTTCCTAAACTATTTATCATTCAGCATACTGAAAAATTGGATTTACATGGAACTACAAATGCAGAAAAAGAGACTATTCTCGTATATCACTAAAACTCTACAGTACAATCAAGCACAATAGAAAATCCACTGGACCACTGAGGCAAAAAGGCTTTTACTCATCTACCAAATCCACAGATCAAATAAGGACAAGAAAAACTGAATTTTCAGAGAGTCTCCAAACACATATTCATAGCAAACAAGCAAGTCTGTACACACTTACATACAGACACAGCCTGATCTTTGCAGCCTTTTCCTCAGCTCAGCCCTCACAAACTCAAATGGGGTATTTATTGACCAAAAAATTGAGAGAAGGGTACTGTGTGTATTTTGGAAGAATTTTGAGTATTTCCTGAACTACTGAATAAAACATGGGAAAGGCACAAGACTTCAGAATATAAAGGAGACGGGACTGAACATGCAGCTCTCAGCAGCTGCTCTTGTCTGTGGGACCTCAACAGAGTTAGACCTGTGTAAGGGGTGATGGTTTCTAGTGGGGGGGGGGAAGAAGAAACAAATCTGAGTAATGTATTTAACCCTGCACAACCACTGGACTTGCATTCCTTCTACCAAAATAATTATAGTTCTTCCACAGCTTCAAAAATGCACTTTACTAAAAACCCATTAGGCCCCATTCATGTATATTTACCTAACTGTCCTACAAGAGTATTAGTCTTTGCACAATTCCTCCAAGCATTTTCCAGATTAATATTTAAAAAAAGAGATGTCCTGTGACCATACATGTCACATTTATTTGTCTTATATAACTAATTATTATCTCAGACTTGCTGCATGTGTCTGGATAACAATGCTGTAAATATAAATGAAAAAATAGTAATAATTTATGAAATCGGATTTGCATTTTCAAATCTAAAATATGCAACATCCATCTAATTAGCAAGAGTGAAGGCCAAGGTGTTTCTATAGCAACTACAAAAATGCTTTAAAAATGTTTTCTATTAGATATAATGTTTGTGTTCCTAACTTGTTTTGTGGATATTCCCTCTGACACAGATTCTGCTTTGCTCTTATGTTCTGATCACTGAGTATCATTTAATACATTTGGCAGAGCTGTGGTGCTACTTATTTATGCTGACATTTCTTTCACAGGCTTAAAAAATATTTGGTGTGCAGTACAAAAAATTATAATAATAACAACAATAAATAAGACAGGATCCAATGGCACAGGAAAAATAACCCAGCCAAACAGCCAAAGAACAGAAGATTATGAAAAACAACCCCTGAATTTGTCCTCTTTCTCCTTTCTTCAAATTAATCCTCTTAAATCTTCCCTGCTACATGTTGCAGACAGACAGACAGCAAAGTTTCGGGCAGCTTTTGCCCCTGGGCCAGTGCCAGTGCTATTCCTAGCTCAGCTCACAGCATCACCCTGTTCAAAGGCCACGCTAAGGAATTCTCATTTTCCCTTCCAAACCCTCCTCTCCCGTGCAACTTTCTTGCTTAGTAAATTGAACTGGAGACTCTCATTTCCATTTGCAGTGTATCCAGCTCCCTGGCAGATTGATTTCTGCAAAGGAGTGAACCTCAATGCTTACAAGGGAGCAAGATCTACTGTGCACCAACAGCCTTACTCAGCTGATACCTGCTGGCTGCTGCAGCCTCTGAAAGGTGGAAAGGTGACAAATGTCCTCATAAAGCTTGGAGAGGGTGGATGGAAGCAAGTCATTCTTCTTAGGTTTAATTACTGAAAATCATTCGAAACCGAGGAGAAGCCCATCACTTCTACGCGGGTTATTTGAATGCAAAATAAACTTATGCTGTATGGCACAGAGAGGCCACCAAACAGCATTTATTTCCAAGCTGGCATTAATCAAATGTTAATTCCCATCCCCTCTGCTGAGAGTATTAGTAATATTTAATGAAAAAGTACACAACATTAGGTCTAAATAATCACAAACAATTGAGATATTCTTGAAGTACTGCAATGTTGACAAAAAAGAATAAACAGTGGCTGCTCACAGTTGTGGGCATTAATTTCTAATGCTGTGTGTGATCCCTGTAACTGTTTAATACCATTGCAACCTTAAATGGCCTTAATGGACCCTATAGTGTTTTTCGATTATGGACACTGAGGGAGGTCTAGTCCACTCCCGTTCCTTCTGCTAGTTGCAAAATACTTGCATTTTACACACTTAGGGCATTAAAATCGGTGTCTTCAGTTAACTTCCAAACTGGCCCATGCAGGGGGTGCTCACCAGAGTACTTCTGCATTTTAAAAAGAGCCTTTTTTTTTTTACCGCTCTGTTTCAGCCGCTTACAGCACAAGGGAGAGAAATGGTGACAGGCGTTTGATCTGCATATTACACTTGCAACAAAGCCCCAGTTTCTTCAAAAAGTTGTTAACACAAATCTCCTCAAAGGCTTTATTTTGATAGTTCCTGAATGGTGTTGTCACGCAGCTCAATTAAAGGCTGCAGAACCAGCAGCCAAACACGCTTCAGCGGCTGCCGGCTCCCTGGCTCCCCCCCTTTTCCACAGGATGAGCTGAGTGACCAGCTGCTTTCCCAAACTTGACACCAGGCATATGGAGAGAAGTCAGGCCTGGGGGTAACGAGCTGGGGCCAGCTCCAGTGAGCAATCAATTAGGAGCAGCATCTTTCCCTCTGCACCCAGACCCCAGCCACTGACACCGCCCTGCAGCCACTCCCAGTATTTTCTATGCAATAAAACTTGTGGGGAACCAACTCGAGTGAAACTCTTACAGATATATGATGAGGATTGGCTGTAAAACAGTAATTAAAGATGGGCTGAGGAATTAATGGGAACCTATAAGACTATGCATTTTATTATCCCATCTCAAGGTGTTGCTTCTCTCCATTTAATAAAAGAAGCTGGCCAAATGGATTTGGGTTTTTACTCCTGTTTTTTTTATTATGATTATTTTTCCTCAGCTTATTTTCTAAGGGCAGGTCATTTCTGGTACACAGCCAGAAAAATCTCTTAGTGAAGGCTCATTACATTTTTCAAGCACAAATAAAGTGTCACTTTAAAAGGAAATCCAGTTTCTCTGAACCATTTCTCGTTTTACTTCAGTGCATGTGAAATGAATACAGGGCCCAATGCTGCCCTCAGCTTCTGTAATTTCTGAGCAGCTAGATGCTCAGAGACAACACTATGTAAAAATATGTACATTGTTTAATTTATTGCAGTACATTACCATTTTTCTCATGAAAACAAACAAACAAGTTCTAGCAGCTGGTTCCAATAGGGCCCATTTTGTTTAAATTTACAGCAAAAACTAGCAGCATCATTAAAAACAAACATTGCTCCCCCCCAAGCATCCTATAAGGAAACTCACAAGGAGATGTGTAACTTTTGTAAGAGGTCCAGGAGACACTGGCCAGCTTGGAGCTCAGCTCTGAACATCCCGCTAGGTTTTCCAGGACAGAAATAACTAGAATTTTATTCATGAAAATAGTTTTCTGGAAAATAATGCTTTGGATAGAAAAGAACATCTTAACAGAAAATTTTCCATTTGCTGAAATGTTCCAATTTTCTGCTGAAAACTAACAATGAATCCTGTAATTGGGTTTGGGAAGCCAGCATGCCAAGGGCTCCCCTCCACTGCCTCTCCCTGCTCTCAGCCTTCTCTTCCCACGGCACGGAGGGGAGGACTCAAGGATGAGGGATGGGTGGAGGAAGGAGAGAAGGGAAGCAAATTGAAACAAACAAATTTTTTTTGTTTTCAGTTCCCTCTTCTAAACTGATAAATGATCTGAACATTTTCCAATGCTCTTTCAGTTGAGTTATTTATCGGGTGTCTTGGAATGAGACAGATCCTTAGGCTCCTTCATGAAGGAAAAAAATATGATCTCCTCGTTCTCACTGAAACTCCCTCCCAGCAACACAGTCTCTCTGGCCAAAAGGAACAAGGTGGCTTGGACAGAGTGTTTGGGGGTGGGGACATATTTTTCTACAGCTGCAAAAATACCCATTATTCTGACAGGACCCTGGAAGGGACATGGCCACCAGTGGGGACAACCAATGGGCTCTCTGCAGCCTCATGGTTCCAGGAAATGGCAAAGGAGATCCAACCATTACTTGCCTGCTGGCAAACCCAGCAACCTAAAAACCATTTCAAGACTCTTTACAGCTTTTCTTAGTTTCTCAACCTGATACCTGTCTGCTGGTGTCTGCAAGAGACTATGAGAAGACTGACAGGTGACTGTGAGAGGACTGACAAATGGTTTTCAGAAAAAGTAAAAATTATTTGGATGCTCTTGCAGGGATGCTGACCAGCAAGCAGAATAGGGAAGAGCAAAAGCAAAGACAAACATTCAAAGTTTAGCTCAGTTGGCAGCTGGCTATGACTAAAAACATTTTGGCAACAATTTATAGGATGGGCCTTTGGACTGCTATTTTTTCCAGATAAGACAAGCAGAGCTAAAGCTAAAAAGGTTGAGGGCCAGTACATAACAAAAAACAAAATAATCTGCTTGCAAGCTCTTAGCATTCGTTATAAATAAAGCAACAAATCCATGAACCCTCCCAATAGAAGGGGAAACTTGCTGACTGCATTTGCTATAGAAAGCTATAGCACCCCAAGAGCAGCTTGTGAGACCTGCCAGTATTTTTACTAAAATCAAAATGCCCACTGAGATCACAGCTGAGCATTTTTTGCAGCCCAGTAGCTCTTCAGCCTTAGCTTTATACAAGGCAATACTGGTGTCCTGGGAATGCCCAAGTTCACAGAAATTGTGCCTAAAGATGGACAGCACGCACATCAGGACGTGCAAAACTCAGGCCTGCCTTATAAAAACAGGAAGAATAATCCTACAGAAGGAAAAAAAGCTTTAAAACAACTTCATTAATAATATTCTAGTAGGAAAAAATTAAGACGTGCTAGAAACTCCCAGAAATTACAACATGTCATAAGAGCCTCAAGTTCTACATTTTCTTTTATAAAAAATCACACATATTAATTTGGAACTCAGATACAAAGAGGCACCAAAGCTCAAATCATCTCAGAGGACAATGTCAAAACATGGCTCATACCTAACCCCAGGTGCTTTGCTTCTGTTCCTGGGATTCTCTTATTTAATTACTTAGTCCATGTATGCATTTATTCACTCATTTGCATCCCTTCATTTATATTTAGAATATTTAGGGGATACAGCTATTTTTTTTTTCCAAATTTTTTTTCCAAATCTGTGGGAAATAGAAGGATTTGGCTTTTCTATGCAGCATCATCCACTGCCTGGAGCTGTGGATGCTTTATCACCAGCACAAAAGAAAGAATGTGGTATTATTCTGCTTCAGATTTCCCCAACTGCTTTGCTCCTCAGTTATGACTTTAGTTTCTGCCTTGATATGCCAGTCCTTTATTTAATGCAGCATATTTACCCATGGGTTTGGGGTTTTATTTTATTGTTGGCCTGCTTTTACTTCTTCTTTAACCTTATTAACCCTTACTAGTACTTGACAGCTTAACACCCTCCATTACTCTGCAACATTTGCTATAAGAACTGACATGGAACTAATAGCAGCCTTTTTATATCCAATCTAGGAGGTCACATGAAAATGCCCTTGTCTGAACCCTGCAAGGTTTCCTGTAGGTGGTTCTCCTTTTCTGTAGATTTTTCTACTTAATATGTCTCTACAAGCCTGTCTGAATGTAAAAAATGGAATCAGATTCCTGCTAACTTGAGTTACTGACAACGTACACCTTAGAAGTAAGTTTTCCCTTTAGTGAAAGCTCCCAGTAATATGATTTGAAACAACTTTGTGGTATTCTTTTCAAGCATTATGTATCACTTTTTAATGGCATACCCACAGATGTTACACTTGAAGGGATCTTTGATTTTCCCAGCAAAGTGCCAGAATGGCATGGCCATATCCATGCCCTAAACCTCAAGTCCAAGTGTGAGTAGGACATTAAAGAGAACACGAGAAGGTTGAGGTGTCCAGCTCAGTTGCTCAGCATGGTCTGATTAAATGTAATTAATTAGGTCTCTGACTCCAGGGGACACCCATCATACTGCATTGTACAGTGCCAAGCTGCTGTTTATCCTCACAACTGGATCTGCTGGAGTTCTTCCCCAGCCTGCAGAGCTGACTGCACTAAAATCCAGGACCAGAGTCTTCAGATGCAAACATATCTAATCCTGGTGCAAAACAACTGAAGTACTTTATGGTTTGGCAGCAGCCAAGAGAGAAAAAACAAATTACTAAGGTACAACTGCTCAGAGAGATGCAATGCATAGACCAGTTACTTCTCTAGGCTTTTCCTAGTGGGATCTGAGCAGCAGGAAAGAATATGTGTTTTTTTTCATGCACGTATCTTTTGCAAGCATGAGAAATTAACTTAAATGGAAAAGAACAGCATGCTGAGTTCTGTATGGCTGTGCAAAGAAACACATGGAGGACAAATTGAAATTTAGGAATACAAGTTTTAAGAGATGTCATACCTACCTAGCTCAGTGCATGATTAACTATTTTTAAATTTAGGAAGCTTTCTTTCTCTGCAAATCCATCACCCTTACTATTGTTTTTCTAAGTGCAGCAAAGACCCTGGAAACTAAATTCTTCACCTGAAACTTCTTTAGGGAATGGTTCTTAGTTCAGAAGTCCATGATTTCCCCCAACTAACTTCAATTTAATAGCACCTAGAGTGATTAAGTGGGGAGAGAGAGACATCTGGTAGAGCTAACTAGTCATTTGCTGGTTCTGTGAAAGTTTCTGCTTCTCAGTCAGTGTCACATATGAGAAATACAGATGGTCCCAAGTTTGAAAAAAAGATGTGTTGAAACATATACAAATGTTATGAGGACTTCAAGTGTAAAATGTTAACCAGCTGTGAATGTGACATCTCTAGTTTTACTAAATCTCTTGAGATACATCATTACTGCACATGAAATCTATGTAGTTTCTGTACTGATGGCAGTTCTCTGTTCTCCAATTGCTTCCAGTTTGGGGCCAAAACCACCCAGATAAGAATATTAAAAAGATAAGAGTCCAAAAAGAGAAAGAAAAATGGTCTCCATTTCTAAGGGTTGTTTGTAACTGCCCCAATAATTTCCTGTGTTATAAGCTCACTATTTACTGGGAGGAGGGTAGAAGTTACAAACATCTAGAGTTAAATATAATATGTAAATGTTAAAACTAAATCAAAAGGTTACTAAGTCACACAGAGTCCTGGAGATTTAGCGTCATCCATTCTATATACAGTTCAGCAATGCATGGAATGCAATAAGACATTCAAACCACAACACAGCAGTGATCTTGCCCTGTTGCTGGCAATATCAGTTGTTTCCCACAGAAGGGCCTAAATCTAACCCTTCTATGAAAATTTTACATTTGTAAAAATAGAACAGTTGGGAAATCTTGGGCATTTCTTGCTAAGTAGCAAACAAAATAACCCTCTTTCTGCTGCTTAAGCTCTAGATAATCATCACATATCAAGACAATTACTTTTCCCCCTATATGAGTTGTTTTGACAGAGCTTTTCAAATGTTATGTACAATGCAACCTAAAAGGAAAAGAAAATGCATGTTCCAGGATGCATTAAAGTGTACGTGGGGGAGGAGAGACAGGGAAGGAGATGTGTTCCCCTCCCTTTTCCTTGGACAAAAGCTCTGAATTGCCACGTCTGCCTTTGGCATCTCACACTGATGCACAGCATCATGATTGACATAGGCCAAAGAAATCACCCGTGAAACAATAGACAGATGCACCATGACCTGCATGGGGAAAAGCAGCTCTCAGGAGTCACTCACTTCATACCCTGCAAGCATGGTACATTCCCTATCTTGCCTCATCCCATCAAGGGCCTCCTGGGAGACGGAAAATGGAAAGGATCTTGTATATCAGGGCAGCATTGGCAGGGTAGGAGTACTCTGCAGAAAGGTAAGAGTGCTGCTCTCAGCCCTCCCACCCCCCAGCTCCACTCTTACACAGCTGTAAAGAGATGGTCCCCCCAGCCCTCAAGAGTAGGTCAGTTTGGGTTTATTTTTGTGTGTGTTTGTTTGTTTTCACTAGGAGTGGAACAGCACTGGGATAAAGTCAGGTTCTCTCTGCCCCTTCCTAAAATGTAACCGGGAGCAAAGACCAACATCTCTCCCCCTTGACTGCCAGGAGTCTTTCTTTTCTGTTCTTGCTTTTCTAGAGAAGGCAGGCAAAACTAAAAAGAAGCCCAAATTTCAGTGTAAGGTGGCAAAATATTATACTTCTTGACAGAGTTTTATGCCCACCTTAGACACTTGTGGGTGATATTGCAGACCACAGAACTCTGAGTCAAGACCAGGATAACACCACTTTGGAGCTAGTGATGAGCACAAGGCTAGAAGAGTTCCTACAGCAAACAAAAGTATGGGCTTCAACTGAGATGTAGACCTATTTTCTTCAGTGGACAGAGCGGCTGTTTTAGGATCCTCCTGCTAATATATTGTCTGTCTGTTATTATGGACTTTTTAATGACAGTAGTTTACTTTAAAATGTTCTTTGTATAATTAGCTTTCCAGATTAGACCATTCTGCTAACAAATTTCTTTCAACACCCACAGCAGAATTATCCTGAGATGCCATCATAAACTTTTTCCAAATAGTTTTCCTAATGATTTGTGCATTACAGCTAGGAAGGTTTTACCTGAACAAAGGAATGGCAGTGCAGGAAGAAATTAATTTGTCTTTTCCTGTGAGAGACCAAAAGATGCATTTCTTAATCCTTCTCTCACTGAAATGGGAAGGGCACTGGTTGGTTGGTTGGTTGGTTTCATCAAAATGACACCAGTTATTAGCAGAAAAACACACTAGGACATCCCTTAGAGGAATAAACACCTTTAACACAAACTAGGTATAAAACAGTGGCATAAAAACATCAGACAGAATATATATGTCTGAAGTTCAGCTAAAGGCCATATCTGTACAGGTATTTAGGCACCTAGAGACAGGGATGGATGCCTGCCAGTTCCACCTCTAGCAGCCTCTCTGAAACCCCATCAGTGCTAGCAGCACCCTCTCCAACTTTCACCCTTAGGCTCAGCTCCTGCCAAGTATTACCAGCTGGGCTTAGAAAAGGGAATAACCCTCACTGAATTAAACAGGCCCAGAGGACTCAGTAGCTGCTGCTGAGCCCTCAGGGACACCTCCCCCTCTGAATATGAAGGGCCCTGTTCATGGCCACTCTTGCCTACCAGGCAGATAAATTGACTTCCCAGCAGTTTATTGTGTGCAGGCACTTTAGCAAACATGTTATAAATTGAAGGTCTGCATGGATGCAAAGCTACCTTTCCCCTGCAGCTGTGCCTTGCTGTGGGTGGGGATCCAGGCTCAGGTACCCCCTGCATCCCCTGCTGTGGCCCCATCCCAGCACTGGGATCCCAGGCAGGGGCTGGGATACACTTCAAGGGCTCTAAGAGGGGAGGTCTGAAATGCTGCTAAATACTATTGCTATCACAGTATGCTCAGGACTCAGGAAGTTGGCCACCTGGGTAAATGTTAGAGGATCTTGTACACATTATATCCCCATTATTTTTTGACAGACTTTTCCTTCCATTATGCGATACAGGAAAAGAGGTTTAGTATTATAACACCAAGAACATGAGTTTCGAGCTCCTGTTAACTGTAAGCCCAGATCCTGGATACAGACATAGAGAGCTATCAACAAACATAAGGCAGCACTGAGACACTGAAACACATCAGGTTTTTCCTTCACATTTCATTTCATTAAAAAAAAAAAAAAAAAAAAAAAAAAAAAAAAAAAAAAGAAAGAAAAAAGCCTCACATAGTTTCCTCCTCTTGACCTAACACAAATTCCATCAAACTTCAAAAACAATACTTTGAGATGCTGGAGGATGCAGGCCGGAAACTGAGGAAAGACTCTACACAAAGTTAGGAAATCTTTTTTGGAGGGAATACTACAAGCTACTGAACAATTTTATCTAGATGACTAGATCTTATGGTAAATGAGTATATAATTAAATTTAAGAGCTGTGCTATTGTGTTTGAGGGGTATCAGCTCATCAACAAAAGAAGGACTGTTTAGCTATGCTAAAAGTGATATGTAACTACCATCCTCTGATAAACAATTGATTATTGCCCTAATGTTTGACAAAGCCATAAAAAGCCCTGCAGATTATATCCAAAACATTTTAAGGTGATGTGAAATAATTTTTATTGTAATGACAGTGAGCTGCCCATGGTTGACTGGTTTAAATTTTATCTTTTCATGTTAGGAAAGCTTTCTGGGTTTTTTGAAAATTTAATTATCTGAGGGTGTTTAACATGATAGGAAGATTTATGGACTTCAGGAGCTATCCAAAAAAAGTGCTATTAAAATGGACTTAGATCCCATCACAAGCAATAAAGCTGTTATGCAGACTTGATGCTTGCAGTGAAAACTTTGTGTATGAACATATTTTACCACTGTGCATAAAAGAAGGATTTTTAATTTTGACCCTGAAATGTGACCTGAACTAGGGGGTGAGAAAAAAAAGCTACACAAAAGAAATCCAAGCTGTGCTAGTACGGATGCATTAATGTTTATTTTGGAAAACACTCTTCACTATCCATAAATATTTCTTTTAACTTGTTGCCATTAAGATGCAGCAGGGACTAAGTTTTCCAGGAGGAGATAAAAAGAACAACAAAAATACACTCTATTGTGTAATAATCAGTCCACATTTCAATGAATAAGTAATATTTCTCACAAGCCAAAGTTAGATAGTGGATTTATTTAACCTCTGAGGGTCAGGTAATAAATACTAAGTGAATTATTCAGACCAATGGCTAATCAATACAATTCAGTGATATATTTTTTGTGTTTCATAAAAGGTTGTACACTAAAGGCAGTAAGCAATTATGGAAATTGGGCCCGAGCGGCACTCAATTCTTCTCTTACTTGAAACCCCAGCACCACCACCTTGACAGCAAATCGATTAGTGTGCTAGTGAAGCAGCTCAGCAACCTCTGACCCCTTCCAGCTCTGTCCAACAGCCTGGAGAGTATTTTATATTTATTTTATTGAATTAACCCCCTGTTGCCTGCACACTCTTTTAACACATACAGTAGTGCAGCAGGAGAAAAACGACAGCTCCTTTCATTTAAATGCTCCTCTGTAGGTCTGTTTAAGGCAAACCTAACAGGCTCCTTTGTTCTAGCTTCAAAACACCATTTTTTGCCACAGCACAAGGTTTTCAAGTCCATCCCAAAACTAACATAATTAACAGGATGCAAAGAATGTCCTAAGTATACCCCAGGCATTCAATAACTCCCATTCATGCCTGGCTTTGCACACAGCAACCAACTTTATACAATGCTCAAGTCACTGTTTTGCACCAAAAATAAAAGCTCCTCCATAAAAGTGAGTTAATATTGCTATAGGTATAATATCCTCTTTTACACAGTGTAAGGGAGAACATTAGAGATTAACAGCATTTTCCACCAGGAAATTAAAACTAACATAAAGCCACATAAAGCACCTTTTCTGGATGTTTAACTCTATAGGTACTACTCCTTTATCCTTTGCCCATCAAAGCCTTGGCTGATCCCAGGGGGAGTTTGTGAATATTCAAGGTGGTGCCAGGAGACAATTTTAAGTATAAGATCTGCAGGTTTTTCCTTTACACTATGCAAAATGTTCAGTATGGACACTTTTGGCCTTGCTGTGGACCAGGAAAAACCTAAATCAGATTCCTTTACTGTTCTCATACATAGAAGATTCAAATGACAGATAAAGACTCCAAGACTTGCCAGTATTGCATCACATTTGTTTTATGAACTGTGAGCTAAAAAATATGACAGCAAGTTGTATGCAAATAACAAAAAGATTTCTCATGGAAAAATCAATCCTCCACAAAAAAGTGAAGATACATTGCTGTTCCCATTGAGGCTAATGGGAACCAGATTAGATTTCCACTACAGCTGCTCTGTTCCACTCCAAACAATGACAATCAGAATTAAAATGGCATTTAGTAAGAGTCCAAAAGCTCGTGTGCTCTGTCTACAGGTCACATTCTGCCACTTCAAGGCTGGAAAAAGCCTGCATGCATAGCAGGAGAAATTACTTTTAATAAGACTATTCACAGAACCAGGAACCACTTAAAGTTCAACACATCTGACCACAAGCAGATACACAGCACAAGCTTGAGCACCTTATATTACAAAACCCTTATATGTTTTCATATAACACTGCATTGAGTTCTGAATTTTATTTTTTTCTCTTTTGCTCTCAGAATCCATACAAAAGTGATTACTTCAGTCATTTTTCAATATTACTTTCCTTCCTGGAAAATGCATTTTCAAAAGTTATTTATTTTTCACAGCATGTCATGTTGTTATATTATAATAGTTAAAATAAAACCACTGTAGACTTCAGCACACGTTTATGTTTCTCTTCCAATGGTATAATGTAAGATTTTCAGGTTTTAAGCTGAATGTATTCTACATATTACATAATCAATTCATTATCTTAGGTTTGGTGTATATTTGAAATACAAGCTGTTAAATCAAGTTACTAAAGTAATTGAGCTATAAAACTGCCTTCTTATTTATAATCACCATTTCCCTCTGAAAAAGAATTTTTAAAGATCAGCTCTGCTTTCTGCCATGCAATTTTTTAAAACAACTTCATGCCACTGATTCCACTTAAAACCTAATTAAAATAGAGGAGAAAATGTATGGTTCATGCATGGAGTCAGGCTTTATGAGCTTGTCACAGGCTACAGTCTGGGACCCAGTACATGGGTTGAGCCTTTTCTTGGTCTAAGTTGGAAATGGGGCTCAGTTAGGGGCTGCGTAGCCCTGGGCTCTGCTCATTCTTTATCCAAGCCCCAAAATTCATCCTAAGAGACTTTTTCCAAAGGTTCAGCGCTGCCTGAGTTTCTTAATATCAAATTCTGTGTAATGCTGGAGAGCAGAACAGCATTATTTGTGAGTAGGAAATAGTCTAAACCACCATTTGTTTAAAGATCAACCCTTTGCCTGCCCAGCTGATAGACAGCAGTAACCACCCTGCCAGTTCTCAGTGGAACCTCTTTGCAACTGGTTCCATCAGACATCATGAAATTCAGTGTTTATCCAGCTGCTTACCCAAAAACCCTAAAATCATCTGGCTCTATAGGGTGCTACCTAAGCAAAGCCTGACAGTGTGGCTACCCTGGCATAGATTTTCTGGGAGGAATGTGGTGGGAGCTCAGGGACCTCTTGCTCTCCTGTGTGCCCACTGTGCTGCCAGGATGAGCTGCCTGAGCCACAGTGCAAAAGCTACAGTGCCATTGCCCATGGGCATGGAATCTGCTGAAAATCCCACATCTTTGGGGCCATGATTTCTTCAAAGTGGGCAAAAAAAGGAAAAAATGCATCTGGCTGTGTAGGGGAGTGCCAGAAGAAGGAAATCCAGCCCAAAGGTGGCCAACGGAGGGATGAGACACAGCATTAATCATAAAATGGTTTGGGTTGGAAGGCACTTTAAAGATCATCTGGTTCCAACCCCCCCTGCAAGGTCAGGGACACCTCCCACTAGACCAGGCTGCTCCAAACCCCATCCAACCTGGCCTTAAACACTTGTAGGGAGAAGGGCAGCCACAGCTCCTCTGGGCAACCCAGTGCCAGTGGCTCACCATCATCAGTAAACAATTTCTGTATCCAATATACCCACATCTGACAGGCTGCAATCCTGCTCCAAGCTTGTGTCCTCCTTCCAGACAAAATCTCTGGTGACCCTGAGAAGGCAGGCAGAGCAGCACGTGTGCCCTGCTTAATCAATAAACTGCACTGGTGCTGAAAAGGTTCAGCTTTCCAAAAAAGAGCATTACCAGGCTCTAGAGCACCTGAATACTATCAGGAAATCCTGTTCGTGTTACAGTGTGGCTGAATTAAAGGCAGAAAATAAAAGGGGAAAAAAAAAGAAAAAAGCTTAAATATTTAAAAACAGTTCCACAAAAACTCTGAGTGCAACAACTCTCTGCTCTGCACCCACTGAGGTGGCCAGGAAATGGCTGAGGGCCAGATGACAGAGGACTTTTTTTCTGAAATAGCGCTGACAGAGGCCTATCAGGAAATCTTTCAGAATTGCTTTAATCTTTCATTTTAGTTTGGTCTCTGGCCACACAAGTGTGTCCAGTCCTCAGAGACCCTGGAGGTCACTATCTGTGAGTTTTTAAAAACAGGAAAGCCATTACAGAAAAATCAGAAGAGCAAGGGGAAAAGCTACATGCTGTAAACATGTACATTTTTAATACAACAGAATGATAGTTACATTTTTTGTTTTGCTATTGCTTTTAACTGAAAAGGAAGGGAACCTAGAATGTTATAAAAACCTCAGAGTTTTTAGTCCCCTGCCAAAGAATTTATCTGTTAAATGTAATATGAACTATAAATCTGAATTTCAGATCCTGCTCACATCATACAAATCTGTTCTCCCCTTTGATAGGCATGTGAAGTTCTCATTGACACTAAGGGGAGCTACACGTGCTTATTATGGGATAACTAAACCTTTCAGTGTGAATATATATTTCTAGACAGACAGCTCTAAACTTGATCTTGAGCTTAAATTAAAAACAAACAAACAAACAAAAACCCAAAGAACACATGTAGAAGAAGACGTCAGTATATGGAAAAAATCCTTTACGGATGTTTTGCAAATAACAGCACCACTCTGTGCATTTCTGATCAGCAGGCAGCTTTGAAAAAATGACATCTACAGCAACACTCACAGGTAAGCAATCACATATACATCATCCTCCCTGCATGCAGGAATGCATTTGAAGGGATGCATGAGCACGTGTGCACTTGCAAGGAAGAGTCATTGTTCAGACCCCTAAGTTCAGTGCTGGTCCCAGCCTCTCTGCCTAGGAAAATCTGTTCAGCTCTGCAATTTCCACCAAACTGCCCAATTTCCACCAGCCAAATGGGTGCCTCAGAGCCCATGGGAGTGCTGGAAGTCCCAGCTCACTTGTACCAGGTCTATGTAAAGCAGCTCCTGCACAGAATGCTAATGGGTATGGAGCTCAGAGCACTGGTATCAGGGAGTTATTTCATTTATGGGAACATTTCTTTAGATGTGTATTTCATTTTTGAGCTTGCTGGCTAAAAGTGTTCTCAGAGACAGCAAATAGAGGAGAGTCATGTTAAATTCATAAACATACACTGAAGAAAGCAAGAGAGCCCATAAGGGTAACACATGAGTGTGTACATACCATACCTGTACTTTCATTGCACAAATGGATCCATGTAAGTCTATATATATGCACGTCAATTTAAAGCAAAACATATAAATTGTCCAACCAGACCAGGTATCTTAAATATTTTAATTTTTTAATCAAAAGCTTTTGCTGGAAATATTCATAAAGGGTCAATTTCTTTCCATGCGCCAAGTGACACGTTTGAATAACTGTGTTATTCACAGTGCCTTAAGAAGACTTATAGGACTGTCACAATATTTAACTACTCATTTTTGCTTGCATGATTGTGGTTGATATGACCACAGAATACTGATTTATCCAAAAGAGAAAAATTATAGAGTGGAACAGTGGGATTTATGAATGAGATATCTTTGGCTGCAAAGCATTCCCATTTATAGCACTCAGCCACCACAAAACTGCCGTGTAATTGGAAGAGAAATTTTTCCCATGTACTGAAGCTATAGTGGAACTGCCAAACAATGAGAGACAGCCTTGTCTGAATTAGAGGAGTCACATACCTGATTTTTCTCCCACTCATTTAGAAACAAACCTTATTTCCCATCTCCTCTGATGCAGAGGCTGGAGCAGGAACGATGCATTTTGCAAGTGCCAGAGCAGAAAGCTGATTCCATTTAAGCATCATATCAGAATAAATGTGTGGACAAATCAGCAGGACTAGTCAGAGCTGCCAATTTTAACTTCCTGAGTATCTGCATGTGAAAACTGTTATTTTCCCAAGGAGGCACATGGGCTTTTGTTATCATTATTTATTTGTACTACAGTAGTCCAACAAAGCCACAGAGGGGACCCTGTAATGTGAGAGGACACATAGACCAAATGCTGCCCCAAGGGCACTCAGGGGCAGACATGCTCCCAAGATAGACTGACACTCCCAGGACAGACAGATGCTCACCCACCCCACCGCCTCCATGCAAGTCCCCACTGTGCTCACATGGACCTTTCTGCAAGCCAAGGGCTCTGGGGCTTTATGTAGCTCACAATTGCAGAGATCAACAGGTTAAACCACCCCTTTCACAGCCCCACATCACTGGGCAGGTGAGCCCATAGAGATGTCCCTCACCCTGCAGATGAACAGGGCAGCCCCTGGGGCACCAGGCAGGCAGATGCCCTCACAGAACCCACTGCCTGCTAAGCCACAGTTAAAAGCAATAGCTTGAGACCAGAGCAAAGTAATAATAAAAAAGTACACTAATTGCCACAGAAAGCAGCAACCTCAACTCCTTGCATTCACAGGCAATGCCACAGATCAGAGGCCACATGACATTGGGCACATCCCATTTGGACAGCACAGTGTCACCCACTTCGTAGTAAGCAGGATGAGATGCTTGGCCATCACACCATGATGTGTCCCCTTCTTTCCTTCCTACCCTCTTCATTGTCCCCTGGGTGGCCTCCACCCCAAAGGCTGCTGCGGGGAACAGATAACTGTACCCAGCCAAGCTTTTCCCTGCTGACCTCTCTGCCCAGGACTACTGCAAAGTCCATGACACCAACAACAACAGCCAAGCAATGGCATAAGGCATCATTTTTACAAATATTTTCACTAAAGGAGAGCTCTTGGACAACTCTTTCCAACTCTGGGGTGGAAAGCAGCACAGAGTGAAATCTCATCATGAGCTCATGCCGGGAAGCACATGGAGAGTGAGGCAGAAAGGTCCCATAGTCTTACAGCTCTATCGGAAGGAAGTCAGGAAACAGGTTTACTTGCATCATTACAACATAATTGCTGCTGGGAACACCTTCCTGTCAAGGTCTCTCCAACTTCATCCCTAATCACAGGAGCTACAGAGGATGCTCTTTGTGATCCTCAGATCACAGCACCACAGGAGATAAAGCACTGGCAGCACCGCTTCCCAATGAGCGACAGCACAGCCAGGGGGGAGAGAAACAAAAGCCTCAATTAATTGACTGCAGTGACAGTGGGGAGCAGACATCACCCTGGAGTGGTCCAGGTTGGGTTCCTGCAGCATAAGGAGTTTTGCACTGAACAACTGGGGCTTCCCAGAGATACCTGTAGCTGCTTCAGCTCCCAACTGCACTTCTGGGGGTTTAAAAAGTGACTTTGGAAGCAGAACTCTGAAATATTGACCATCAATGAAATCTCTGCTCTGGACATCAGGACCCCAGGCAAAACTCAAAGCTGAATACCCAAAACATAAAAGCCCCCTGATAATTTCAGTTACTCTGAAAACACAGAACATTTTCTGCAGATAAGGGTTCAGAATGGCTTTCTCCAACTTTGGAGAAACATTGGGTAAATTTAGATTTTCTCATTTCATTTACCTTTTTTATTTTAGTTTACATTTTCTCTTTTCATATCATCCACAAAGCAAATCAAAATACCAAAAAACGTAACACAACTTTATGCTTTAATGGGTTTCATACTTTGTCAAGAATTCTCTAATCCACTTCAAATTGCCTCTGAACAACAGGATTTCTTCTATTTTTACATTTGAACTGTGGGTGATTTAAAAACAAGCAGCAGAAAATTAATATGTTAAATTCAAAGCCACAAAAAATAGATAATCTCATTGTCCAGTGAGAACCCTAGGAATCCTGGAGCTTCTAGGAACAAAAGCTACAACTCAGTCAGGCTTAGGTCTTAGAGGAATTAAAGTTGCTCAATACCAAGCACTGATTGTGGTTTTTTTACTAACCTACAATACAGAACTTGGCTAATACTTAAATAAATAAATAAATTGTATTTATATTTAAAGAAAAAAAATTTTGAGAGGTCACATGTGTTACAGGAAGCAATGAATGCCATGGATTCAGAAACACATCTGGAAACCTCTTTAAAGTACCCAGAGATAACCACAGGATGCTTTTCTGAGTCCCTGCCCCCAACCAGGCAAATTATAAATGTGAACAATGACTCTTGTTTTTCTGTTTAAATGCATTGGGTTTATTAATTTGTTACATTTTTCCACAGCACACCTTGCACGCAGAAACCCCAGTGCCAAGATATTCAGGGTGCCAAGATACTTCCCTTTCTTTTTTAGCAACACATATTAATATCATAAAAGTTTCAAGGACCTGGCCACCAAAGTTCCTCCTAATATAATTAGAGATTTTCCTCTGGACAATGGCACTATGACCAGACCTTACTGATGGCAAGGGCAACATAGAGACACCATGAAGGAGCTCAGATGCTGGTGGAAGTAATGCCAACTATTTTTTGGACAAAACCCCACAACATGACACCTAAAAAGCTCCTGAAATTTTGGTCTCTGGAGTGACCCCTTCCTTGGGTCCTGATCAGTTTTCCTTATCACAATGCCTTTTCAATCCAGAGGGATTTTGGAAAGAAAAGCAGACAGGAGGCTACCAAGCTCCCTACCCACAGCAATGGGGTCAGGTTGCATTCCTGCTGTTGAGTTGAAAGGAGCTGGAGACAGCGATTTGCCACTGATGAGCAGGAGGCAGCAAGGACATAATCCATGTCAGGGGCAGGACATGTCTCATATGTGCAGTGCCTGGACAGAAGTACACCCAGACAGGGCTCAGGCAGCCTGCAGACATTTAATGCTATCACCAGAGCAGCCTCTTATCTCCCGTTCTGAGCTGAGCCCCACCATCCATAGCAGCAAGGCACAAAACTGACAGCCAAAGCAATAATGTTGGTATATTTACATATGTATTCCTTGAATGCCCTATTGATGTTCCTGTGAGAAAGGACCTGGTAAAACACTGTGAATTAATGACTTAAGAAGCAAAATACATTCTGCATTGCATGATTTAAACAAAAAATATCCTCAGATGGGGAGACACAAAGTAACAATATAAAGGCAGAATGAAACATTTTGATCTGCTGAACGCCTTTATAAATATTTTAGTATCATTTATTTATGTTTTCCTTCTTTCCATTGTAAAGCAAGGTTTTCTGACAAAAGCCCTCATTTGGAGAACACTGTGCTTTATTATTTAACTTCCTAAAAGCAACATCAAAGGCTTGAGTTTAAAGCTTTAAAACAAATGAAGTATTTGCAATATTTTAAAGATTCAGAGATGAGAAGAGCAGAAGTTCACTGCAGCTCAGATCTAAAGGCCTCTGCGGTCTGTGCTGGGCACGAAAGACACAACAGCTCTGCCAAATGCTGTGGAACAAAATCCCTGACACCTTTTTGCAAGCACCAGCTGTTGCATGTGCCCAGGGCTGCCAAAACGCTTCAAGTTCAGTCATTCTCCTTCCCACCATCGCATTTCACCTGCAGCCACCCTGCCCTCCTCTTCCAGCATTCCCACCATTGGTGTCAGTGGCCCTGGGTGCTGGGATTCACCTGAACCATGGGCAGCAGTCCCAAGCAAGGACAGTTTGCATCACTCAGGTTACTCAAACACTGAACCATTCTTGTCCTGGCACTGCCATGATACAAAATGAGTGATCCTGCCAGAAGATTAACCCACGACAGGTTTGGCACCTGTACATGTCATGGGCACACGTGGTTGTTGCTGGCATTCACACTGCAGATAACATGACAAATTTGTCAAGATTTAAAAGGTGCTGAGACAAAGTCTGCAAAGTTAATTAAAAGGGGCTTCCCATGCCATCCTGATGGATCTAGTACATAAGACAAGGCACAAGAGACACAAGAAAGTATTCTGTGCCTCTATGGGATCTTAGTGAGACTGCACCCAGAAGACAGAGGTGGACCTATCCCACCTCAGCCCAGCAGAGACCATTTCTCCAGTGAACAAGCTTTGCTCTGTAGTACAGGCTGCCATGCTGAGGAAACCCCTCAAGCTTCCTGTGTGAGGGGGCAAACATAACACACCAAGCATCCCCACTCCCACTGAAGCTGAGGGATCGAGCAGTTGGTAGATCTGGTTTGCATTGCTCTTAATGCTTAAATCCACTGATGTTAGGGGACTACTCAGAACTCATTGTCCTTCTGCCTTTTGTCTGATCAGGCTCTTCATGGCCAGGGCAGGCTGATTTGTGCAGTGGATATCACATTTAGACCCCACTGCCTCTCATCAAACCTCACACTTAATAAAAGGAAAAGAAACAGAATTTGCCTTTTGGTAACACTATGGACCACGGATACATCAAGAGAAAATCTGCAGAGCTTCAGCAGTGTCAATTTTATAAACAATTGAAAAAAAAATTCATTAGGGTTTATGCAGTTTGTAAGAAAATCCCTAAATTAATTTATTCGGGGAAAAAATGTCTTTAAGATAATATTAACTTTCAACATTATGCTGAGACCATTCCCTTACTAGTTTGCTCTGAGACAACCTAGTTTAGGTCCTACAACCATAACATCCTTCAAACACAGTTATGAAAATATTAAATTCCATCTAAACTGGCTGAAATTATGCAGGCACCTTTAAAAATAAATAGTTTGTGTTTTAAAGCAGAATGGACTCAGCCATCCATTAAATATGACAAGGTCTGCATTTTATTTAGACATTGCCATTAATAATGAAATGATGTATGATTTTCATTCCTGCAGTTCTTCCTTCCCTACACAATCAATTATGCATTTAAGAAAATATTTACTTGATATAAACCTATTCTAATTAAGCATTACTGGTATACCAATTTGAGTTTGGAGAAATCAGGAGATGATCTCTAAGATGCATGAAAGAATAAGACACTCCACTTCAAAGAGGCATTTATTCCTGTCTGGCATGAAATAAACCCATGAAATTGAAAACTACACAAGCTTCAGTACAATACTGCAGATATCACCAGCCTTCTGACCTAGGAGGTAAATCCTCCTCATGAGAGGGTCCTTGGGGTTACTAACATTGCTAAAGCAAACAGAATTTGACCCAAGAAAAATCATACATGAAGCTCTGTGGATATGAATGTTGACAAGGAGAGGAAAGATCTTCCCCAAAGACTCAGGCATTTCCAGGTTGTTCCTGGGTAAAGAACAGGATCCCAAAAGTCAATTTAAGACTGGTGGCTGGAACCAAACTCTGAGACAGCAAAGATCATTGCTGTCATGGAGAGCACGGAGCTCAGATCTGCTTCACATCCTCAGGGTGATGGTCAGAAACACCTCTTGAATTCCCTCAGTACAAGCATCATTGCCTGATTCCTAGTTTTCCTTAAGGGAAAAAACCCCCAGGCATCCAAGCTGTGGAGATCACCTAGCTGTGTCCACAGTCTTACCACAAGGAGCAAACAGCATTTACAGTTCCTCTCTGTTTCCCAGGGTTTACTGGAGGCACCGGGAAACAGCATAAATCACAGCAGGATTTGGAAACCCACTCCAGCCCACACCAGGAGAGCAGCTCCCTGCCCAGCCTTAAGTGTATGGGAGGCCTAATCCTGGTTCATGAAGGTGGTGTTGGAGGTAGGAAGGGAAATAGAGAGAGCGGCTTGAGGCCAGAAAGCAGTAGCCAAGGAGATAGCAATTAGGATGCAGAAGCAGCCAGAGAAATGGCATCACTGGAGATTTACTGTGTGCACACACCTCTCTCTCACTGCTGCCAACGCACTTGCTCTTTCTGTCCATATACATACAGTAAATCTTCTGTGACTCCTTATCTCCCAGTCTGCTTCTAGATCCTAATTGCTATCCATCTCTGTCCACTTGCCACTTCCAGGTCTCCCAGTCTCTTCTTCTCTTACGGCTCCCAGACCTCAGGCAGCCTCCCTGTTTCCCGCCCCCCCCTCTCCCCTCCTCCTCCTGTCTGCAGGCGTGAGGCTTCCACAAGGCATTTGTCTCTGGCAGCCAAATTTTCCCCTCCTCAGTTAAAAGCTATGTCCCAAAACACCCTAGAAAACGCTCCTCTCTCAGAAGCACAAATCCACCTGGGTCTGTTGGAGCCACCCGGCTGGAGTGCGGAAGGAAGAGCTTGCAGCATAGGAGCCGAGCGAGCTCCACTCCTGCACCATCAGCCTCTTCCCTCGGCTTCCCCACACAACCCAACCTCGCTCCCTGCCTCCCATCGCTTCCCGACGCTTTCCCAGCCCGGCACCGCACAGGCAGGCGGGGGCTGCCACCCGCACGGCTCAGCACGCCCTCGCTTGATTTCATTTTTATTTACTACTATTCTTTACTACTATTTATTTATTCATTCCTATTTTTATTTCACTTTGAACATGCCCAGCTGTGTCATCTTGGTTTTGCTGAAAATGTAAATAAAAAAGCTGCATTCAAACGCAGCCATTCATTGCATGAATACATTGCTCATCCAGCACCCCTCTAGCACTCCCACCCTGAAATTAAAACTTTTTTTAAAAGCAACATCATCACTTTACGTCACATCTATTCCCCCCTGATGATTTCTTTATTTGTGCTATTTATTTTTATTGAAAGCCAGACTTATCAAGAGTTTTAATAGCTATGTTTGCTCTCTGCAAAGAAGGAAAGAAATAAAGGTAAATAAAACTAGTCATATTCCATATAGTAACAAACCTGAATGCCTCTACTTTCCCTAGCAAAACATTGTGCCTGCTTTTAAAGTCTATGACATAGCCCTGGTCACCTTTTTTTTTGTTGTTTTGTTTTTTTTTATACTGAGTTCAGTTTTTGACTTGTGAACTGTAACTTCAGTGATCTTTAAGCCTGAGGCTTTTCAGTTTGGCTTAAGAGTAATTATATGGATATTGAGAAAAGGAAGAACTGTACATTCCTTACACTTCAAAATTTTTCCACGCTTCTCTGCTCTTTAAAAAGAGGGAATGTTTTTTCAGAGAGATGATGATCTAAATACAGATCCAGATGAGCCAGATAGAGAACACACTGTGAGAAGAAAACACCCCTGAAAAATGCCAGAAACCACAAAGCAAAAGCAATATGTGCAATTGTGTCTTTGGCTTTTAGCAAGGGAACAATTAGAGAATGGGAAAGAAGAAGAGAGGAAAAGTAAAAGAAAAGTGGAAGGGAGAAAAATTCAAAAAAAAAGAAAGAAAGAAGAGATAAATTAGAAAGTGAAAGCAAAGAGAAAGATAAATTTAAATGCGGGAGAAAAGGGAAGAGAAAAAGTGAATCATGAGAGAAAAAGGAAAAGAAAAAAAACAGAAGAGAGAGGGTAAAGCAAAGGGGAGTGGGGGGGTGGGGAGGTGGGGAGAGGAGAAGAATGAAAGAGAAAGTGAAGCGGAGGGAAAGGAAGAGGACAGAGCGCGAATGGCGGGCTGGTCTGAGCGCTGCCGGTGCCGCTCGGCTCCCGCTGCCGATCCTGCCCCGCAACCCCCCCGCTCCGGCACGCGCTGCCCGATCCACGCGCCGGCAGCAGCCGCAGCCCCGCCCCGCACCGGGCCGGGCCGGGCCGGGATGTGCGGCAGCGGCACCGCCACCGGCCCGAGCCCTAAATTCAGTGCTCCCGACAATGCCACCGCTCAGAGCAGGGATGGGGAGGGAACAGGAGAACGTTCCCAGCCCCCCAGCCCTTCTCCTAAAATCCCCGCCTCTGCTCCACGCACCGTTTGCTTTCACTCACAACCGGGATTTAGAATAGAGCTTACTCCTAAATTAGCTTTACCATAAATCTTTTAGGGTCATGAATAAACAAATAAATAAATAACACTTCTCTCTTTTGGCTTTTTTTTTCTTTTCTTCCCCCTCTCCCCCCCCTCCCCCCCAGCCCTTTGGACATTTCTGACAGTTGTGGCAGGAGACCCATTAAGTCTGGATTTTGGATTTTTGGGTTTTGGTTGGTTTTTTTTTCCTTCAGCAGCAACACACGATTTTCAAACTTTGCACAAGGGCTTGGGGTTTGTTTGTTTCCCTGCTTTCATATGACGTTATGATTTTAATCCAAATGGACTGTTTTTTGGAGAATGCTTTAGCAGGCTGGGACTGGTGAGGCAGATCGGTTGGGAGGTTCATAGCAGTTCAGAAGAAGGTTTTGTAAACAAACACAGCTCAGAGGTAGAAAAGCAAACACAGCGCCTGAAATCTTGGCCTCCTCCAAAGGCAATGGCAGAGCTCAATGAGGCCAGTATTTCCACATCCACAAGCAACTTTTCCTCCAGCAAACACAAAGCTAACAAATACACAGGTACTGGAGAAAACAGCTACAAATCTTGATCACTGTTCCCTAAAAAACTTGATGCTGTCAGGGGAAAGAAACAGAAGCAGAAGTGATGACTGACTGTGGGGAGAAAGCATCATAATGGGTTTTGTCTCCTGCCACTGCAATCTCCCTGGTCTCGAGGCAGCGCTGTGGCCCCTCAGCTAGTGCAGGAGGGTTGCCCCAAACAGGGTCACAGCCACCCCTCAGTGCTGACTGTGGCCCTTGCACACCAAAACCTTAGAACAACTGTGGACACACAGGTTTAGTGTTCTGTTAACCAGATATTTTGTTTGTAAAGCCTGGGAGAAAAATGGAAAATGGGAGAACTAGACAAGGTTGCAGGATTGGGCCATTCAGGGTAAACAAGTCGAAATTTCCCTAGAGTTAGAATTACCTGAGTGAGGGCATGAGAACATGTTCACACACCTCTGACCACGTCTGTGGGTCATGATTCCAGCAAGGATCCCAGTGCAGAGCCATCTGGGCTGGGCTGTGCATGGACCTTCTCCAGCATGGACATACCAGCAGCACCCTGAGCCTCTGCTCTTGCAGGTGCTAAACCAGAAGCAGCTGCAGTTGTCATGCCACACAGAGGGACCCCTGAGTGACAGAAAGGGAAGATTCTCCCAGGAGTAAGAGATGCAGAGTCTCATTAAAAAGTAACAATTTAAAACCCCTCTCTACTTGACTTCAAGCCTGTCCCATTTATTTTCCATACCACCTAACTGCAGTAAAACACATCACCAACCCAGTGCTGCTGGTGAAAGGGGCCAAAGCATGAACCCCAAGAGAGTTCAGCATGTTAACAACTCAACAACTCAACAACTCAACAAGGGGAGAAAGGGTTGCAGAGCATATCCCAAGCGTGCATCTGGACAGGATAAGAAGACAAGTGAGTCAAGAACTGCCAAAACCATGGGCCAGATCCTGCCAACCCTTCCATACTATGAAGCTGGCAATAGGGAGCTCCAGCAGAGGTGGTCATCCCACTCCTCCTCAAGTCTTTCTTCTGGCCTTTGAGGGCCAAGCAAACTAAGGTCAGAGCTGAGGTATCAGCTCTGTTGGCAGATGCCTTCAGGACCTCTTAGACCCAGGGAGATCCCTCCAGACAGGGAGAGCCACCATATGATGATATTCCGTATCAGAGCCATACTCCATCAACCTTTGTCCCCTCCTTCCTAAAGCATGGAAGCATCAGATTAAAAAAAAAAAAATTCAAAGGGAAAACATTAATAAATAATAATCAAGATCATCTGCAGTTTTAATGATAAGCTATTTAATGAATTATAAAGTACCTATAACTCAAAGTATGAGACTGTACATTGTCAAAACTGGCATTAAAGTGTATGGAGATAATTAAGCAATAATGACCTCCACAGAGGGCTTTTCCTGGGAATTAATGACCAGTCGGGAGGAGCTGATGGCTCAAGGCACAAGCAAGGGCCATTAACCCCAGCTGGTCATTAATACTCAGGAAATGCCCGATACTGAGGCCATTATTGTGAGTATATGATAAAATAAAGATGAAGAAATTATGAATATCTGAATTTGGGGATCTGCTTAGAGAGGTGATGTTTGCAGGTACCATGCCCAACCATCAGCCATCCCCAGTAATCCCAGGACCAGGGACACTCAGGAAGGGGAGCACCCCCAACACACACTGGACTCTGACAACAGCATCTGGGGGCTCTGCCAGCACAAACACCACCTGCAAGACATCTTTGCCACAAGAGAGTAAAAGCAAAAACAACCTGACAGCAATGCAAAAACAGATTCTGTTTCAATGAAAATTTTGCATATTAAATTCTTATGCAGTTAGCAGCTACATAGTCCAAGTCTCAGGCTTGTCTGTCTAAGCAGCACATTGTGTAATGTAAGACAAAGTTTTGGGACCATCACAGCTAAACCCAGTCCTTGGTGCAGCCCTGGGCACTATTTGCAGCAGGAGCCCCCCCAGACTCAACCTGAAAGCAGAAGAACAGCCTCTTTTCAGCACAAACTTACAGGCATCTCTCCCCAAACTCCTCATGATCTCAAGGGGACATGGATGAAGGAGAATGTCACCTTCTCATAGGGCAAAACAAAAGAGAACACAAAGCTAACCCTATTTGCTGGATTTGCACCCTTCCCACAGCATGCTACACTGCAGCAGGGGGTTGGCACCAGCTCAGAGCTTGGGCCAGGTATCAGAGACCCTCCTCTTTGAGGCATCAAAGCAGAGCCCAAGGCCAAATCTTTACCTCTCTCCTATCCCTAGGCAGGCACAGAAGGATTTGGGGTGACATTCCCTTGGGATAGATGCCCCTGACGCTCTTCCCCCCCCTCAAGCATCAACAGAAGGAGGAATTAGCATGAGCTGTTTGGCTAAAGTAATGAAACCCAGCTGCCCATTGTGCTCCCAGCCCCCTATTTCCACTGATCTGTTTCATACCTCTAGAAGCCCAGAGTCATCGTTGAATTTTCCCCCAGCGGGGTAAGGAGGGGAGGGGGTGTCCATCCCCCCATCTCAGCACACAGTGAGCTGGGAGCACAACGCCCACCCTCAGCTGCAATTATCCAGCCTTAGTCTAAATAAACACATGGGGGAGTGGAAGGGACTTGGGAGTTTTCACTACAGCCCCTCTGGTCATTTATTTACCCTGGTGCTGTATTCTTGCACTTAAAATGCATAAATGTGCTTGGAGGTGACAATCTCAGAACTGTTTGCCCTGTAGGATCACAGTGTATGTAAATTTTCACCTACACAAACAAATCCATGATGGTTGTAAATATTTCCAAATTATTCACTCTAGCAGTAGGCACTGATCATGCTGTTTGTGAGAACAGAGCAGTGATGTTTGTTGGCAAAATAAAGGATTCCTTTAAGTTTCTTACAATCAGGAAAGGAACCTAGAGCAGCTCCTCAGTCACAGCATTTCTCTGTAACTGTTTACAGTTAAATCGATCCAAAGAAACAAATTCAGTATCCCACTGGCAACACAGTTTCCAACAAATACACCTTAAAAACAGCTATTGCTTAGCAGAGGAAAATCACTACATAAGGAAAATTAGTGCTTGTTAGTACATGTAATATTCAGAATCACGGGTAGAATAAAAGCAGCAATGCAGAAACTGTTATCAGCAGAGAGAAAATTATTCAAGTATGCATTTGAGTAATTCTGCATTTTAATTTAACCCTTTGAAACATTAATCAAACCACGGCTAATTATAGGAATTAAGGAATTAAACGATGGAATCTTCTAAAAGATATTATTTAAAAGGCAGTTTATACAATTACTTGTATAGATGTTTGCTTTAAAGAGGGAAACATTTCTACTGTAATGAAAAGGGTCTTAGAAAATTAAATTAACAAGGGGGGACCAGGCTGATATGAAACTAAATTAGCATCAAATGCAAATTACAGGGTACTTAATGGTAGAAACAGGTGCAGAGCAGGTCCCTAAATGAGATAAATGAATAAAACATCCCTCTGCACAAATGTGGAAGCTGACACAAAGTCAATGATATGAATAATTCAGCAGCCTCCACACTGCTGTTGAGGTCAGCTTTCCTTGACCTTTGAAACAGGAAGTAAAATTCTGTCCAAATTTGAGTGACTGGAAATGCAGCAGTTATTTGTTGGGGGGGGGGATGGAGAATCCAGCTTAAAATCCCCTAAATGCAAAACCACAGTATGCATGTAAGAATGCATACACATACGTAGAAAATGTTAAATTGAAACACTGAATAAATATATCAGCAAAAGAAAACATGCAGACTCTCTAATATTGGAGACATGGTGGCTACAGAACGTTTGTTTCAGCCTAAGACTCCAAAAGAATGTGTCTGTGATACATGAGTATATCTGGCGTGGTATGATCTAAGGATGTTCAGAGCTAAGTGGTTTCATCTTTCAAAAAATAATTTAGCTGTGCTAAAGGGGATATTAACAGAAACAAAGTCATTATATTTCAGGCATTAGAGGAATCAGAATAATATAGAAGTAGCTGTTCAAAGATGAGCAATTGATTATTTTCTTTGCTATGAAGTTTTCATCGTAATGAAGGAACTGGAAGACTTGTTTTCTTGACTTGACCCAGGCTATTGGTTTAGTCACTATTGCACTTCAAACATTAAAAAGTCACAATTTCACACATAAATTGCCCTAACAAGAGTTTGCACAGAAACACAGGCTGTGCACATGTGAGTGAATGTAAGACAACAATCATAAAATAGAAACTATATGGATATATACGTATCTTATATCAATATTTTAAATGTAAATAAATCAAACACAAATCCTTGTAGTCCAAAGAATGAATACTTCTCTCTATTAAAAAAAAAATAAAAATAATAAAAAAAAAGAAATAAACTGGAGCAGCTGCCTTAAATCTAGTGGGATACCTCCAAATTTACATCCTTGTAAGTAAATTAAGAAGATTTCAGCATCTTTCCCTATGAAAAAAATACTCAGCTAAAAGCATAGAACATATAATTACTGACTTGGCATATGGTTCTAATTTCAAATTGAACTTGGCACTAGAACAGATTAAGAGGGTAGGACAAATAACTAACTTTTCCAAGCTGGAAAGAACTGAAGAACACCCCTGCAGCTTGTCTTCTAGGGCAACAAAAGACCTAAGAGAACAGAAATTCTCTCTGCTCTTTCTTTTGTTGTTTTAATCTTTTTACCTGCTTACCTATCATTTGCAGAACCTGTGTCCCATATAAAGTTATTAGGGGGGTTAACTTTATTTGCTGTGGTTTGGGCAGGTGAAGCCTGGCAATGGCACTGCAGGGGTACACCTCTGCCTCCAGAAAGTTTTGTGAGGAATTAAAGCAAGCTCTGGCAGCAGCCACCCTGAAGATGCATATTAATGAGCTAAACAAAAATCAGCCCTGATATTGTGTAATCCCATGTGGCAAACCAAGCAGCAGTAATTTGGGGGTTGAGTTCACGACTCTGCTCAACGCCGGGTTTGTGTGCAAAGTGTCTCACTCTAAACGCCAGCTCTGAGAACCCAGCTGGTTCTCATTTCCAAGCAACCAGTTTCTCTATCCCCAAGTGCTAAAGAAAATAATCCCAGCAATCCATGACTACAAGCTTTCACAGGGACAGCAGTGAGAATTTGATTGTAGAGATAATTAAAGTCATTCCTGAAACTTCCAAGGAAAAGAAGCCAGGGGGAGGAGGGGAGCCAAAGATTCTCATGTTTAAATTGAGCTCAGCAACCAGTTTGGCTTGGAGAAGAGGTGGGGGGAACACTATTTTTAGGGAATTTGTTTTCCTGAAAATTTTCTCTCCTGCACTGTAATAGTTACAATATTAGCAAAGAAAATGTAGTAGACTGTGGCGAATAGAAAGATTAGAGTGAGGTTTGGAGCCTGGATGTTCTTAATTTGGCAAGAGCATCCATAGGGAAATGCTTTTGCATTCTGATAAACTTGAATAAAATTATATGCAGCCACTTCGATTAGAAAGGTTTAAAGGGAAACGATACCATAAAAGCAATAAAACCAACTGCTATCTGCTTCAAATACTGAAAACATGGTTTTAAAATTAATGTTTCCTGCAGCCCTGCCATGAGTTAGGTCTGAAATAATTTTAATATTAACAACACTCAAGAGCAGGTCAGTCTAGAGCAAATCATGCAACTGGATTAGTCCTCTACATCTTGCCAAAACAGTGAAGTAATTTACACAGCTATGACTGGTGTAAATCAGCAGGATGTCCCTGCAACCAGGACAACTGCTCAGATCCAGGGCTCTGGCCACACTGAAAAATAATCATCATGATGATGATTTAAAAAAAACCCAAACCACGCCTTGCTCCCAGCAAAGCTAAATTGTACAACGCCCATGTCACACATCTACTCTGACCCTCATCATCCTGAAATCAGTGTGAAATTCAGAGACGGAGAGAGAGTTTGAAGCACTTGTAATCTCTCCGTCTGCACTATCTGCCTTGAGCAGGAAGGAGGGATCGGCTCAATGAGAGCTATTCAGGGCCTCTCAATTAACCTGATTAGTTCAGCACACTGCTCTCATGAATGACACCTTATCTTAGAAACGAAGGAAAAAAAACTTGACTTCCTTATGGAGATACTGGCAGCCCCTGAAGCCAGAGCAGGGGTGTGTATCAGGGCTGCCCCATCTCCCCGGGGGAGCTGCTCTTGGGGTGGCAGGGCCAGGCAGCCCAGGTGGCCCTAGCAGGGAGGGGTCCCCATCTTTCAGAGCCACCCAGGCACATGATTGGATTTTCTGCCATGTTAACCCTCCCAGTGCTGTGCACAGCCCAGCCAGGATGCTGCTGCAGGTAAGAGGTGGAGCAGCCAAGGGGGTGAACCCCCCGGGAATGCTGCTGTGTTTAAGTGTGTTGTAGTCTGGAACTCGTTTCATATGTGACAGATTAATGAGCGATAACTGGGTTACCATGGCAAAAAGCATTCCCAAAATTCTCTTTTGTTTCCTGAGAATAGTCTCCCTTTTATCCCCCCCCCAAAATCATGCTACTTTACAATAACACAAATATTAACTAGCAGTGTCTTATTCTTTCAAGTGTGGATGGCTGTGACCGTCAACAAGGCTGACTGTTACATACAAACTCTGAGAACTAATAAAAAAAAAAAAAAAAAAAAGGTGTCTCAATCACAATTATAATACTAAAAACTCAAATTTATGAATGCCCAACCAACTTTGAAAGCATTTATTAGAAAAACTCCAATGGCTTTGAAAGTATTAATGCACTAAAGATGCATTATGGCATGATGTATTAATGTTCTTGTAATTTCTGACAAATTAAGTTACAATTGTCACAGCGGAGCAATCCTTCAGGAAAAAAAAAAAAAAAAAAAAGTTCCTCTCTCCTGCCAGGCAGTATACAACAGACAAGTCGTGTACACATAATGGGGCTTAGCAAGAAGTTTTCCTCCTACACCATAGCACAGTTTATTCCATTTTTCAGAATGCCAGAGCTATTATGGCACTCACTATGCCTAGAAAAAAAAAAAAAAAAAAAGGGAAAGAGGGTAGATGAAGAAGCTTAGAGGCTGTCTCACCTAAACAGCTCTTTAGGGTAGACACCCTCTCCCTGTGCTGATGTACAGCTTTCACCCCCAGAGCCCAATGGAGCCCGATCACATCAGACCATGGTATCAGTAAAGTAAGACCCACAGCTAAAAAAAAAAGACCCAAAGTTTTACAGAGCTGCTTGTAGAACATAAACCCCACCTTGAGAAACAAATTCTGCCCTGGACTACAGAGGAGCTCAGGATTACACAGGACACTCCTTTGCAATGCAGTGGCACTCCCTCCTTCATATTTTAAAAGGGCCAAATCCAGATCCTATTTTTGGGGCAGCTATTACAAATCACACATAGGTCCTTTTCTTCTCCTGCCTGTGCAGCCCCCAGCAAGACATGCCAGGGGATGTGCTCCCTTTGCAGCTCATCCTGGCTCATTAAGGACTGTGCAACCAGTGCAGAGGCACAGGGAGCAGGCTGGAGGAGATGCTACCACCAGATCTTAATAGCTTTAAGTGTGGCTAATTCTCTTCTTCTTTCAGAGCAAATAACTTTATAAAGAATGCATTTCTTCTCGTGTCATCCTTCTACAAAATCTGAACTAAGTGAAGTGGTTTTAACATCCACTTATCAAAGTGACTTAACATCTGGGAAGTCAGCCAGTGGTTATGTAGTGATGCAGATGCCAAAAAATCCGACTGAAATATTACATTCAGGGAAATTACAGAGAAGATCTGACTCAACTGGGTGGAAGTAGATGGTTATCCTAGTCAGGATAGCCTGAGAGTGTTCCTGCAAAATCATGGAGAAAATGAAGGAAAATTACGTTTGTAGCAGCTTCCTTTTAACCCATGATAGACACTGGCTGTACCCTGTTCCAATAGTTTTTCCAAAGGCAAATTTTGGAGTCAAAAGATAACAGTTTGGCAAAGTCCTAAAGATGAATAGAAAAGAATTTTCTGTCTCTGACAAACATTGAGGAAACACTAACAAAAGGAGGGACCTTTTTTTATTGCTAGACACTCACAGTGGGATATCATTTCTTCCTAACATTTACTTTATATAAAATGTATCCTTTTCAGGGTCACCATCATGTCATTTTGGAGGTCTCTTTTTATTTTTTTCTTTTTTCTTTTTAATAATTAATCTTTGAAAAACTGACCCAAACTTTCAGCTAATTGAATGATGTGATTAGCTGAAGCAGTTTGCAACACTGATTAGAAAGTCAAGGTGAAAGGAGGCCTTTTTTTTTTTTTTTTAACTCCATTTTTATTTTCTTTTTAGCCTGGCATGGCACTGGAAGAGTTAAAGAAAACAATGAAAAGAACAACTGAGTGTACAGGGTAGGATTTACTGGCATTTACTTTTAATCTATGGTCCTTTGCTCTGTGGCTTATCAGCCCTATGTCAGCCCTTTTTCCTCCTTTATATTTCACGAGGGGACCCACATGCTGGTACTGAGAGACAGAGCCCAAGTGTCTGTAAGCTTTTTGTCAGGTAAAAAGAGAAGAAAAAGGAAAGGAACAAGAGGAAAAGCAAAGCTAAGAGGCATCTATTAGATGTCACCAGGCTTTTGTATTCATGTCAATGATTCAGGATTAGAGTATTTGAAATAATCTTATTGAGAGAACTCAAAAGCCCCACAGAGGGAAAGCCTGCTCAGTAGCATATGGCAGAGCAGCGGACAATATCTTATTAAGGATGTGTTAGCTAACACCATTACTTTTTATATTACATTACTGAACTATTGTGCCTCAGCTGGTTAGTGAGATGGCATAGTTGTGGAATGCCATTTTGGACTTCACCGTGTTGTTATAAAACCAAAGAGATTTGGCTGGGCATCCAGGCCCAGCCCAGCTGGGGGGGGCAAGTGGGGGGGATGCTGCTCCCAGAGCCCCCCCATGGAAAAGAAACCTGCAATTCATCAGCAAAGGGAAAATCAATGTCCCCAAGTGCAATCCTGGCCACGTCTCTCACTGTGTGTGACACCTTCCAGTGCCCACCTACCCTTCCCCATCCCTCCCAAATTCAGGTCACCACCTTTCAGGTCTGGCTGGCTCCCTGCTACACAAAAAAAAAAAAAAAAAAAAAAAAAACCAAGAGGGTATAGAGGGCAGCTTCTGCTCTATCTCCAGCAAAAAAATCCCAAACTATTGCCAAACTCAGCTTCTTGTCAGATGAAGGGAATTTAATTTTGTAATAGTGAATGCTGTTAGTCTAAAAATCTTTCTGTGCTGTTGGACAAAAGCTTGTAATTGGAGAAATAGCTCTTTTTAAAGTTATCTTCATCTGCCTACACCTTTAGAGGCAGCAAGAAATGAAAGACAAAACAGTACTGTTCATAGCATTGCAATTATTGCAGTGAAAGGCTCTATAGCAGGGTCACCTTACGACAGTTCAGTATATAATTTCAGTGACTTGAAATAAAGCCTTTTAATAACTAATTTCATATAAATCACATTTTCTATTTCCAAACACTATTTTTAAAAAGGGGGTAGAAAATTATCCGTTCTACTTTAAAAAAAAAACTCTAAAACACAGTCCTTAGTAAAAAGAGTAAACATTTGATACAGTAATATATTCTGATCACAAACTACCTATGCAAAGTTGCTAATGTGACACACTGGGAACTTTGTATAACTTTTCTGTACTTTTCCAGAACTGTTACAGAAGAAAAAAAAAAAAACCATGAAGCTACAGGGAGTGAAAAATGCAGCATTTACCATTACTAAACCAGAGACTTGCTGGTCTCTGAGGACATTGTTAAATAATTTTGTAGAAAGTTATCTCAGTCTTGATTTACACAGAAACCTACAATTATTTCTCAGTCTCTTTAAATTTTAGTTAGATGTATTAAAAATAAGTACTTCCAGCAGGCAGAAGTGAATTTGAATTTAGCATAGTTATTTTTGTAAATGTGGACCATTACTTGCAAGAATACATTTTGGTGGCTAAAACACACAAGCATTTATGACTACTCACAGGCAGAAAACTATTCAGACACCTCAGCTTCTGCAGAAAACTGGGTGGTTTTGTTTTTACCCAATAGATGCTGGGATAGAGATACATTTTTCATGTTCAGAACAATTTTAGCTAATCTGCATTGAAATTGTGGATGATCTTTGTGAATATATTTTTCTTTCTCTTATTCATGTGTGCATTTCCAGTGCACAGCAAATATGGAAATAAATCAGGTGTTAAGATGGGACCAGAAATTTATCCACATCAGAAACTGAGTGTGTGTATATATATGCATAGGAGAAAAAGACAGTGTTTTTTCCCCAAAAAAAAATCCCCACTCATGAGAAAGAGAAGATGTAGCACTGAGCTGCATGGAGCCAGGTAGCCCACTGCACTGAGAGCATCCTCTGTGCTGCAGGACATGCTTTGAAGCAGGAGTTCACACTAAGCAGTCTATAGGCATGAATGGCACATTTGAAGTTTTCTGACAAAAAACAAAGAGCTGGATCACCCTGCCAGGCCCTGGGCTCCTCCTGGGACTAGTCCACTATGCCTGGAGCTTTCCTGATGCTGCAGAAGGTCTCTTCATAGAGACAGCCCAAGTTTTTAAAGCACCTTTTACTTTGGGTGCCCAAATCCCATGATCTGAGCAGAGCAGCAGAGTAATCCCCAAGGTCTCAGCTAGACCTTGGGGTGCTCCTCAGCACCAGCAAACCCACAGGGTCTTCAGGATGGACTTCAAGGACTTAAGACAAACCAGTGCAGTCTGGTTTGTTAACTAAACTAAAAGTGTTAACTCTTGACCAGCTGTAGCCATGACTCTGAAAGCAGTCAGTGCAGAGCTGCTTGCCCAGGGGTCATCATCAACTCAAGGCAGCTCTAGGGACATCCTCACCTCAAAGTCTCAGGTCCTGCACTTCCCATGTGTGCACTGAAGGCACTTTTCTGGACTGACATCACAAGTGGCCAAGTCCTAAAGGTGAGCATTAAAGATGATATTCATCTCCTACAAGCAACAGAGTAGACTGATCCTCAGTTTTCCTCATCACCGGGGCATCCAATATAAGCCTACATTTTTTGCTTTCTATAGAGAAATCTCAATTTCCAAACTGTGTCAGGAGAACCACTTATCTTCAGGAATGGGATCATGAGCCTACCTAAAGTCTACACAGGATCAAACACTATGAGCCTTCTTTGCAACTGAAGCCTCTCTTATATCACCATGATATTAAATGATAATAATCAGGCAGAAGCTCACAGTGAAATAAACCCAAAACATGAGCTGCAGATTCAACAGACATCACTAAGAGAAGCAAGTAACTATTAGAGTAATGTGAAATGCTTGCAATGAAACCCAAAACCACATAAAACTTGCCTGGTTTGGGGTTTTATAACAAACTGAAAACTCAGAACAGGTTTGCTGAGGAAATCACAAACTCCTGAGTGAAGCTGAGACCAAATTAAGGCTTAGCATAATAGTTTTTAGATTATAAAAATATTCTTACATTTCAAGGCACAGAGGAGAGAAATCAGACAAACAACAAACTGGAGCTGATTTGACCTTAAGTTCACTCAATCCCCAAAATAAATTAATTTTGAAGTAGCAGAGATGTGTGTCAACCCCAATAGGCTGAAACCAAGAGATTTTTGCAAGAATCCTTGCAAAGTTACCCCCTGCTCTAGTGATTTCATCACCAGAAAGAGTACGCTGCATGTGTGAGGAGAAAGCATTTATGTCTGATTTTCTGTGTGAGAAGCATTTAGTGATCAGAATTCCCATTTATCTCACAACAGCTCAAAATGCCTTTGGTTGCCTGAGTCATGTGGGAAATTTTTTGTTTGATGCTTCTCAGCTGCATCAATCACAACCAAGTCCTTGAGGATAGGTGTTTCAGTCCCTGCCCTCTCAGAAAGGTTCCCAGGCTCCAGGAGATTGCATGCAATGTTTGAGGCCAAATTCTGCCTGTCTGAATGCCCTGCTTAGAGGTCCAGAAGGTTTAGGCAGCAGACTTAAAATATAGGCTCAGACACATCCCTGTGCAGTACTGGGAGCACTCCTCTGTTACCCAGATTCTGCTCCCCAGAGTCCCTCTCTTCTGGATCTATAATTCCCATCTGGCTCTGGAAGGGGCACAGCAATGAGGTGGGCACTTTGCAGTACAAGACTCAAAAGAACAGCAGGAACATTTCTCACCTAGGTCTTGAGATCTGTCAGAAAGCACCATACCTGTCCTCCTGAATGCCAGCCCAACCCAAGTACCCAGGACAGATGGGACCTGCAGCCTCCTTCAGCCCCCAGTGTGGGCAAGGGGAGCAGAACAGCAGCACAACTGTCTACAGCAACCTTCCCCTCATGCCACTCACCAGCTTCAAGTAACCACATATGTCTGAGGGACACCAAGGACAGGACCAGGACAGAGTCAGAACTGGTCCCCCAGCAAAGGGACCACTGCCAAAGCACCTGGCAGCCTCTGTCACTTGGCTGTGACACCAGTGTTGTGATGAGCCCACATCCCTGTAGTCTGGCTGGGGATCAGCTGCAGCACTGATCCCATTCCCCACACCAAAGCCATCCTCTGCAGCTCCCTCCCGATCAAACCCCACCTTGCCTTCTTTCCAGCACCTCCCCCAAAGCTGGCCCCCTCTGCCATCCCACCTACATCTTCATCTCTCTCCCTCCAGGCATGGAAAACTACTGCAAAATGCATTAATCGCCACATCTGCCTAACAAGGATAGTTGTGGGAAGGATGCAGTGAGTGTCAGAGAGTCCTCTGTGTCATTTTTCCACCTGCCTGGTGTTTAGGATGAAAAGATGATCAGGCCCATAAAATACAAACCACTACCTGATGATTTGTAAAGCAGTAAAATGGAGACATTAAAAGTCATTCATTCCTCTTTTCATGTCATTCCACAGTAAAATCTTACCCACAAACATAAAATGCTTCAGGTTAAAGGCTGAAAGGTTTCAAAAATCATATGTAGTTAAGTTGGCTCCCTCTCTAGCTTCAGCAGCTGGGTGTGCTGGAGACAGGTTACAGAGCCCTGCAGAGCATCTTGTACAGCGGGTGCCAAAAGTGTACAGGCCTTTCAAACACTGGGAGCAGGTAATGTATTAAAATGTACCTTACTGTCACCTGATAATAAAGTGTAAAAAATATTACTGGCTCCAATTCATGAGTGCCTGGATTGGCACTCTGCTCTGATTGCATTGGAAATACAGAAGCTGCCTCTTTAAAGCCAGAGGGAGCCTCATTCCTCTGAAATTGTATCTGAAGCAGCACATGAAGTACTTCAGTATATTGCCAGAAAAGGGCCAAGAGAAACTCTGGTCATCCTTATGCTGACCTAACACCCAAGGGCACATGGTGTCCCCAGGCAAGAGCTCCAGCACAAAGCCTGTTAACTGACACCCCAACTAAAGTTCATCTACAGAAAAGATGGGCAGTGGCAAGGTTAGTTAAGTAGGTCTCATCTGTATTGGTAAAACTCAGTAAAGCCAATTTCAGGTCACTGTCCTGATCAAGTACTCCAGAAAGAAGCAAAATTTGGTATGAACCAGCAGTTGCCAAACAGGCTCTTTCCAGTCCTTTTTCCATGCAATGTCACAAGATCTGTATTGTATAGATCTGAAATGCTGAGATTTTTCTGCTGCTACATTTATGATTGCAGTGGTTATTCCTATTTTATCAGCCAGTAGGACTCCTGTTTACTGGATGGAGCAATAAAATGTAAAGAAGCTCCAGCAGGCATAGGTGACATCATTGCATATTGTTCCCAACAATGGTAAATTTGGTTTTAAAGTTTGGAACTCAATGCTTGGAGAGGAGCCTTTTTCCTGAACCCATGAGTAGTATAAAGACCAACTTTCTCCCCTATGTGACTTTTGTCATTATCATCTTTTCTGATTCTTACAAAGCAAACCTAATTAGGAAGCTCTCTCATTAGTCTTCCAGAAAAATTAGCACAGCTTATGCTAATTACTCCTGTAAAATTTAATAAACTCGTTGAAATGGGAATAGTCTAATGAGGTTTTATTTATTGAACTAAGATAACTGTAAGGAAAAAGGTTAGGACACCAGGATATCCAGAGTAGTAATATAACTACAATTTATTCAATTTTGTCACAGGAATTTTATTGCAAACCTTTAAAATTCAAATATGAATTCCTATTTGAAAGTTAAATCAATCTAGAATTTAACTTAATAACAGCAAGTACTCTGTGTTTTCCGTAAGTGTGATTACAGCCCTGCCACTGGTCTTGTAAGAGGAATTGTGCATTTGTATTGTGACAATAAAATCCTTTTTAAAATGAGTTCCTGTTCATCAGATCTTCATCTCAACACACGTAACTGGATTAGTGATAAAATATACAGGCTATGCTAAGAAGATGATTCAGACACACAGAGGTTTCCAAGAAACTTCCTTGAAAGGACTGTTCTATAAGCATAATAGATTTATTTTGTTCTCCAGAGAAAATTTAGATCACTAAATGAGTATGAATTTCTTTAGGTCCCTTTCACTCCTTTATCTGCTGACACTATAATAGAGCAAAGTATAACGCAATTTTATAAAGGATAAATTCATATATTGTTTCCAACACAATTACAGACTGGTTTTTAAATCCCACACTTTGATTAAATAGAAATACAGGATTTGCTTTTTGTGTATTTCTTGGGTTTGAAAAAGAATACAACACATGTTACTCTGGAATTGCTGAACAGCCTCTTCACCAAGTTCACTAAACCATCACAAAGATGCAGCTTGTTCTGGCCCAAGTTTCTCTAGCCTCATCAAAGAGAAATAATCAATCCAAAACTGTATGCTAGCATGTAAGAAGAGGATAGCATTTCCATGTAAGTACATATGTTAGAAATCCCATGGATAGATTCTACATTAAATCCTATGTTAGGTCAGAGCCTGTGGATTCGCAGGATTTGATGCAAGATTTAGATTAAATCCATAGGCAAGACTTGATCAGAGTGTAAGGCATGTGGGAGTGCTTTAGTCCAAATGGCAAATAAATTCTCTAAGCTCAGATGCAAATAAAAATATCTAAATATGGTTTTACATATCAATTGACATAGCAGTTAAAAATTGTGTGCATGGAGAAGTGACAATGGAGTACAACCAAACACATGTTCTGACTTGTGCAGGCATTTTAATGTTAGAACAATTTTAAAGGACTCGTTTTGAGGTAAAAAGGCTCTATATAGATCATTTCATCCTTTCCAGACCAAAAGGGGGGGAAAAAATGAATAGGATAAATGTCACAAGAAACATCACTGAAGCCACCAGCTATATAAAGCACATACTTATTTGGCCTAAATTGTTTGAACTAGCCCCAGCCAAGAAAAGGTTTTAAGTACCCTATTGGGACAGATGCAAAGCGGCAACAATAGAAGCCACACTAATGCAATCCAGGTAACACAATCTTGTTTCAAAAACAGGGGGAGGGCTAATTACAGTACTGCTGAGTCAAATTTCTTATACCACTGCAACCCACAGGAACAGGTCAAAATCAAATGCTATTCAAACCACAGCCATATCAACCTCCTGTATCAAAGTCACAATTTAAAACCGAGTAAAGAACTTAAAAGCTTAACCCGTTCACAAGCCAAATGTGATTCAACATGGGTGGTGAGGTGGGGTTTGTGTAATACTGTAATATATTTCAACTTTAAATTATGTCTAGCTTGTATTTTAAAAATAATCTTCAGAATTGGTACTTTTTGCATCTGTTTATGTAAAGACTGATAAATTGACCACTGCTGGGAAGCTAAATCTGTTTTTCTTCATGGAACTATTTTCCTCATTTGGCAGGAAGCATGTAAGAGACAGCATCTCTGGCTTTCAAAATTTAAAATTATTTGCAACTAGCAGGTTTGCATACTTGATAGTTAAACAAAATATTTCTGTAAACCTGCCATTAGAATTTTAACATCTCACTTTCCAGTACAATGAAAAATTCATGTGAATTTTGCAGCTTTCATGTTGCTCAAAATGCCATTCTAACACCATGTTTATGCAGCATGCTTATAAAACACACCTTTATACAGATTTCACTGTGAGTCCCCCCCCCTACACACACTTTCCCTGGTACTACCTAATGCTCAGAGAAGATGCAAATACACCAAGATACATAGAGATATCTTCTGAGATTTAAGCATTCTCAAGATAACTTATTATAGCTAATCAAAACATTGTTATAAGCTTCCAATTTATGCACTTTCTTACTGAATTCAGACAAGAACTGTAAACCTGAGTGTCTGGATGAGAACAATGCCAGGCAAGGCTCTGCCACATCCGTGGACCTCTCTGTGTGTCACACCCAGCATCAAACTCTTGTCACCTTCTTTCATAAAAATGGATGCACTGGCACAGAAGGTACTTTGAACTTTGTATAGCAAACATAACTCAGACTATAATGCAAGAAAAAGTACACTGCTCCATACTCTCACCCTTATAGATACAGGCAGTTTCCCTTCAGGGTCCCTCTGTTCACAGATTAGTGGCAGGGTATTGCTTTACCAAGCTGATTACAGACATTTTCAGTACTTCATGGCCATTTAAATCTTATAGAATAATGCTGTTATCACACATGCTTTTGTACGATGAGTTTGGACAATTAAAATGTAAAAATTACTATTTGGCTACCATTACATTACATTTTGGCTACCATTTTGCATAATTTGCAAGCACGGAAACTACTCATGGCTCAGCAAAACTAAAATACGTGTATTGTACTATAGTGATTTATTTGGTGATGTCAGATTAACAATATTGATCTGCTTAAAAACACAATAATTAAGACAGGGAAAAATGAATTAATCAGATGACAATACAGTCAAAATAATATTCCAACCAAGGAAAATAACAGGAGGAAAAAACCTTACTTTGCAGATCTATTTTTTAACTGTTTTTATGCATAAATAAAAACCTTAAAATGTAGATGGATTGCATCCAACAGAACTACTGTAGCTAAAAGTGATAATGATTCAAACATTTTTCAAATAAAAGTTAAATATTTATAAGCACCCAACCACATTTCATAAATCACAAACTATTATTATTTTATTCCTGAAGCTTCCCTGGCACAGAATGTGAATTGAGCCGCAGAAAGTCAGAAAGAAAAATCTCCTCTTTATGCACATGAATCAGTTACAAGAAGTGGAGCCCTCCAAAGAGCAGGTCCTTCCATTACCCTCCATATGGCCCTTCCATGGCAATCACAATTGCAAAGCACAACTAATTCGGTATCAAAAACAAAATCCCATCCATATATACTCTTAATTCTTCCCCATTAGCAACACAGGGCAGGTGTTTCATTATAATGAGGAAAGGAAAAAAAAAAAAAAATTGAAGGAAACAATAGCAGTCCTTACCTGTCAATTATCACTGGATCTGATGGAGTCTCATTTCTGTTGCCACAGCTTTTCTTGTCACAACAGCGGCTACAGAGCAAAAGTGAAAGGATTTAGTGCAACCATTACACTGTAAAATCATCATTACGAACATGGTTGGTTCAAATTGCTGGCTAGAGTTACCATTCAGTCCCTGCCTGGAAATCAGTCAAATGTAGTGGGTCACATATGGGTTAATTACTATGTTTAACTTCTTGCACAGCTGGTTAGCAATGGAAAAAAAAAAAAAAAAAAAAGAAAGAAAAAAAAAAGAGGGTTTTTGCCCCTTTCACAAATAATAATTCAAGGCTTACACAAAACAGGGAGATCTGCCTTTTGGTAGCTTCTCTTCATAGGGTTTAACAGTTGTCCCGCATATGCTAGCACACAAAATCAGGCAGCTTTTCCCCTGCTGAGCCTGGTTTTTACATTTGCCTAATGCTTATGTTACACATCCACAAACGATTCCTGCTTCTACACAGATCCAAATTCACAGCTACCAGGAAACCTCCCTCCAAAAAAATGAAAGCACAGTTTTTCTCCCTCTAACAGACACTGTTGTTAAATGGGGGAGCCAAAATGCAAACACCATTGGCATTGGGTTTCTTATGCTTGAGCATGTCTCTTTACCCAAGTTTTCTGAACATGCTAATGATTGCTAATGCCATGGAGACCCCAGTTCTGGTGGCTTGTGCCCTGTGTCAGGTCAGGTAAAAAGCAAGCACGTGAAACAGATCTGTCTCCCAGCTCCCTGCGCCATCACTGACCTCGAGTCTGGGATCCTTTTTGAAGTAAGGTGGCTCATTTTTTTCCTAAGATAAGTTAAATCGGCTTTTTGTGATTTTACGTTCCTTTCAAGGGGTTATTGTCTTCTAGGAGCCATATATACATTGCAGAGAAACTCACAGGCAATAATGCACATTCCAGTTTAGGATGGGAATCCCTCCTGGTGAGTCTAGACCAAGTCACAGCTATGTAGGTGAGCAAAGCCTCAGGCTTGCACCCACCCACCCACTCATGACAGGAAGGAAACACCAACCTAGCAAGGAAACCTCCTGTTTGCTGACATTCCTTGACAGAAAATCCTTCACTGAGCCAAGGCTCCAAGGAATAAAATAAAACTATGAAGAAGCTTGTGGTCTTCCCAAGCCCTCTTAGTCCCCAGGGATGAAACCTGGGCAGCTCCTGTGAGGCGAGGTGGGGGCTGCAGGAGCCCCATCCCATGACAGCACCAAGGGACACAGAGTGAGGACCCGTTTGCTCTCCACAGCTATACCTGAGAATATCTCTCCATTTAATAAACTTTCTGGTAAATTTCAACCCCAAAAAACTAATTCTTTGGAAAGCACTAAACTTGTTCCAAATGGCAGCACAGGGACCTGCTCATCCCCTTTATTTCAGCAGCCAGATTTGGGATGCTGGCAGAAGTGCCCCATGCTCACACACAGATGAACTATTTTCTTTTCCCCAGAAGGTGGAAGAACATCAGGGCAGGAAGAAGCCCTCAGAAGTGCCATGCTATATAAATAGTCCTGTTGGAAGTATGACAAAGGTTCTCTTGTGTTGTTGAACAATAGAGTGAATAATATACAGTTACCTACCAAGATTAGCAATAAAGCAACGAATCACACTAAAGATAACAAAAATAGGGAGCCTTTTACAAAAACAGACTGTTTAAACATGGTTCAAAAAAATAATTTGGGTCTCAAAGAGAGGAAAACACATAATTCTTCTCACTGCAGAAGCTTCAAGGCAACTTTTCAGGGCTGAAACTTCACAGTTAACACATGTGCAGTATCTTCATTTCAGTGGAAGTTACATTGTTTGGGATTGCCAAAAAAAACTGCTTAATTTTACAGCACAATACCACAATTGATCCACTAGAAAATGCAAGAGCCTTGGCATCCAGAAAGTATTAAAATTTAGGAAGGAATAAAATATGCTGTAGGTAAATAGTCATGTGGACATTCTGGGGGCTTTTTTGCCTATAAAAGGACTTGTCATTGGAGTGCAGCTAGAATGTGTGGGGTGAGAAAATTTACCCACAAACAAGGCAATAAAAACTGCTAATCATTTTTAAATGATTAAAATGTAATTAGAAACAGAGTTGGCAGAAGTTAAGACAATGCAGTTCTTGTGACTGAAGCAAATCAAGGCTAGTCCTGACATTCTCACAGCAGACTGGAGGGACAGAAATTGCCACACTTACTGAGGCAAGCAAAGGTTCCCAGGCTCCCAGCTCAAGATGGGCAGATACCACCAGCCATGTACCACCAGGCTCAGAGGCTGGCACCTTCCCAGGGCACTAATCCAGCAGGAGAAGTGACCACAGGTGTAAGGACATGGGGACACCCCAGTCTCACCTCCTGCCACCAGTGGGATGGAATCAGGCACTGGTCAACTCTGACAACCTGATTTCAAGACCCTGTGGCCCCTCATTTGGACAGGACTTCCCAAAAGTGCACTCCAACAGTAGCAGGAGACCTCACTCCTGGCACTGCAGTTTGAGGGTGATGTGGCAGAGGTGCACATCTGGCATATATTGCAGTCTGTGACTCTGACGTGAAAAGAGGCCCAAAATGTTCTTTCATGTTCTAGATAATTAATTTTTAAACCTTAGCTTGCCTTTTACATTTCCTCCCCTCCCCCAACAGCAGAATCAGAGGCCTCATCTATCCCAGTTTTTCTATACAGAGAATTAAAACATCACGCAAACCCTGAGTTCGAAACCTGGTTGTGTGGCATGAGAAATGCTTTTAATTCAACTTGCCTCAAAAGCCTTGGCTTTTAGAGCCTACTTAACACTTGGAAAAATCTTCCTAAATATTCAGCACCCTTTCTCCAATTCCATGAAGAATTTCAAAATTCCCAGGAGCTATTTCAAGCTATCCAGAAGCCCTCCAGCTCCCAGAAAGGCTCTATGAAACTGCAGGGAGAGGTGCCAGACACCAGTCTCTCACAGCCAGGAAGGCAAGGGCTTGTCCTTTCTGTCCCTCCATGACACCCATTCCCAAATGGAGCAAGGAGCCATGGCTCAGGCACATCATGCTGACCCACAGAGAAAACCTTTTAAAAATTGCTTTACTTGAGAGAGTGTTTGTTTTTTAAACAAGTAGTCCTTGATACAAATGAAGTCTCTTGCCATCACAACCCCCTTCAGCTCCTGCACCCCAGGTTCCCCTCCCTCCTATTGCCATCCTCACCATACACAGGGCTTGTGCCCAAGCTCCATCCCCACTCTACCCCATCTCTTGCCTCCCTGTCTTCTGGCCACCACCACTCCTAGATTTTTCTTACTGCCTTTGTCCTTACCCCAGCCCTCTGGGCACCTGCTGTCTTCCCTCTGCCTTGCTCCAAACCTTCCTCCTCTCCTTCCCTGCCTTGCCATGAAGCATCTCTACCCTGCTCTGCCCAGCTCCTCTGTGGGTACACCGAGGGTGACCTCCTCACCCCAGTGTTCGGCACCCCCAAACCCCTCTGTGTCCCCACCCCGGTGTGGCAGTCGGGAGGCTCGCTCGTGGAGGAGCCCTGCTTTGTGTGTCTGTGTGCTGGGGCTTTCTGTGAGGACAATGAACAATGAGAAATTACGGGGCAATGGCACAGGGCCAGCACAAATGCAACTTTCCGATCATTTGGCTGCCAGGCTCTAGCAAGTCGTAGTGGGTCCATGTGGGAGATTTTGCAGAAGCTCCCAGTGAGGTGGGATTCATCCCACAGACTATGAAGCCAGGACAAGCCCTGCCCCAACCAGGCTCCTCCACAAGCATGGAGGTACGGGAGCTTCTTGCCAAAACAGCTGTAAGATTTTATTTTACACTGACAAAAACACATATTTTACTCAAACCTCATTCTCAGAAATCACTGAACCATTTTAGCTGAAACTTTCCAAAGAAAGTCAGCCTGAGGCTGACACCCTGCAAAGGACGTTTCAGCCAGAACACTTCAAGTCTGGCAAAGCTGTAAGCCACTGAAGATTTCATAATGGAAATTGTTGAGGCAATATTAACCATAGATGTCCCTCCCCATGTTGCCTACAATACTAATAAATTCCACTGAGGCTATGAATTCTCCCCAGCTATTAATATTTTCACCAACACTGTAGATTTTTATATTTGACAAAACACAATGAAATCCTTTGAAATAAACAGCCACCTGAAGCAAACCTCAGCCTCACTTTCCTACCACAACCAGGACTCTCCTATACATTTGAATTCTTTGTCTTATCTGTGCCATAGTTGCAGTATACTATAAATACTCAGCTTTGTCACATAAATGCAAAGTTTTATTGTGCAGTTAGCCTTGATATAAAGCACTGCTGAAAGTAGTTTAGAAATTAAATATCTAAAACAAGCTATTTTAAAATACAGAGCCCTCACTATTTCATGTCTGAAATGAAGAAATTTCATCTTAGGGAGAGCAAGCTGTCTTTCACACCATATGGCTAATGGTAGTGCATAGCAATTAGCTGGGCTGATTAATGGGGAACAGACTCTAATTTTATGCTTATAATTGAGGCTGCATTTGCACCCCTGGTGCAAATTCAGCACATCCCAACTTCCACTTACAACATGCAAGAAATCAAGAAAAACAAAATAGTGTGGAGAGAGATTTTTTTTTTTCTTCTAGACCCCTAAAGAGCATCAGATTTGCAATTTTAAAGAGTGTTAGCAGCACAATAGATGACAGATCATGCAATAGGGTCAAGGGGCCTGATAAACAAACAGCAACCGCTTACACATGTATAGGCAGAAAGGGAAATGGGCAATATATAATATGAGCTGTAAGAACTTTGAGTTATGTCTCTCCCACCCGATCACACAACATTTGCCTACTATGGTCAGATTTTTTGCTACCCCTCACCTTATGGTCATGAAACACAAAGCAAGGACTGGCAGCAAACAGATAGAAGAATAGAGCTCCTGATACAGTACATTTTAAGAATGAAGAAAGTACAAAGTACTTTAATAAAGGAAAAGAATGCACATCTTTCCACATTCCCAGAACAGAGATAATTTTGTCTCAGTCAAAATATATTGAATGGCCATAAATCTTTGATGCAGGTATTTGGTCTTCTGGTTAAAACTCAGCCCTCTATATAAGTTTGCAATTTAGTTCTTACTCTTTATGTTTCAAAAGTATTTGTAAGAAAATTAATGCATTAAATGTGATTTTTAATTAAAATTAATTCCATAGAGGTGATTTTTACTCTTGCACAAATGCTTCAGTGAGCGGCAGACAGATGTAATTCCTACCCCAAAATCTTGTTGTTTAGGAATCAGGGGAGCACATCACCCAAGACTAACAGCAGATTCAGACCCTGACACTGCAGCATTTGAGCACAGGCTTGATTTTACTCACATGAACATTGCCACTGGCTTAGTGGTCTATTACAGGAGAAAAGCAACACACACACTTCAGCCTTATCAGGTCAGGGGCCTACTTCAATATTTCCATGAATTGTTCCTAAGTAGGTATCCAGTGTGAAAGTAGTGCTAATTGGGCCGATGGATTTTAGGGTCATTATGGGTTGTTGACATGACTGGTTTTCCATTTGGAAAGACAGAAGTGGCCAGGAGGCCCCAGCACAACAATGCTGCAACTCCCAATGGCTCAGGAAACTCAGCCACCTCTTGGAGATACCTCTGAGGTCTGATTGTCCTCAGGCTGTGATGTGTTATCTTTGATTACCTGGAAGAAGCCAAACCTACTGAATGAAGGGCCTAGAAAAATATTACATTAAAACTAAAATCCCCCAAATCCTGAAAGGAAGAACTGGAGGAGGGAGGAAGATATGTGGGGTTTTGCCTAGCAAAGCAAGGAGAGCAACTGCTTCTCTGTCTGCACCACAGGGCACTGTCCTGGAACAGGGTTTTATCAAAAAAGAGCTGCTGTGGAGGCCAAGACATTCAGATCCCCAAGAATGGAAAAAAAACCACACACATACACACACAAAAGAAATAAATAAAAAAAATCTTTAAAAATCAATCAACAGAGAAGTTTCCATCTCAATATTTTGTCTGAGGCTCCACCCCACCAGGAAAACCTCATGCAAGTTTATTCTCTTAGAAGTGGGTACTAGTTTTTACCCTCAAGTTACTCCTTTTTAGTAAATGTGTTTTGTAAAAGTTACAATGCATGCAATGGCATTTTTACAGTCTTAAGACAACTGATTGTAACAATGAGCTTATGCAAGAACACTTCTTCTTCCACCAGGGAATTATTTTCTGCCATCAAATAACATGTAACAAATGATTTTTCAGACATGCAAAAAACACCCATTAACTTCAGTGAGACTACAAGGTCAAGCTCTCCTAGGTGTTGAACAGGTCTGCAAGAAGATGCTGCCTTCTCTGTAGTGAAAAGGATGTAGAAGAGGTTTCACATCTTTAAATCAGCCAGAAAAGAGAAGGAAGCTGCTGTAGAAATACCACAATCAGGAGAGAATCTATTTGACTGTCCTGAATTTAAGTGAGCAACCCCAGGCAGGCAAGTTTAAAGGAACAGAGAACAAGACAGAGCAAAATCTTCTTGGGAAGGTGTAAAGAAAGTCAACAAGAAGAAATCTTTTGCATGGATGAGCATCACCTGCATCTCTCCAGCTGAGGAGGGAGCAGCAACCAGGGCAAAACTGGCCTCCAGACTTAATGCACATCCAGAAAACAAAACAAAAATTACTATTTTGTCATCTTATGGAGAAGTTTTTTGGGGGAAGCGGGGACAGATCCATTTATTGCTACAAGACTATAATTGACTGTTAATTTTGGGAAGGAGACATTTTCTGAACTACGTTGTCCAAATGAAAACCAGTAACATTCCATTAAGAATAACTCTTTATAAATAACTGAAAACTCGTGTTACAACTGAGACCTTGTTGCTAATTATGCACACCGACCTGTGTTATTTTGGGATTGCTTAATGCAAGAAAGATAAATTTTAGTCTGAAAATAGCTGCAGGTTCAACCTAGATTTTGAGAGAGAGATTTATCTTCTCATCACTAATTAACTGGAAGAGGAGTATTTCTTACCTGCACATTATTTCATGTGTGAGCAGAACTCGGCACATTTCTGGGTTCTTGTCTTGCCCTTCATATACTATTGCCTAGAAATAAAAAAACACTTTTAGTTGTGCATTGAGTTGAGTTAGAGAAAATTAAAATGCATCATGGTAACTGAAGGCACAGCTGCATTTGCAACCCAAGATGAAGGCTGAAGAGACCAGGTCTCCACTGAACCTTCTCCAAGATATGCAGTTGGAAACCAACACTAGCTGAGTACAGCTGAATTCCCTTCTCTCTGTTGCACATCTGTCAAGGGCTGTGTAGGATGGGTTTTTTTGTAGTCAAGACAACCACAATTTTCTTTTCAATTCAGAATAAAATATAAACCTAATAGCATTTGGGAAAAAAAAAAAAAAAAAAAAAAAAAAAAAAAAAAAAAAAAAAAAAAAAGAGAGAGAGAGAGAGAGAAAAGAGAGCACTCATTTATATTTAATTACAAAGCTGCACAGCCCGAATCTTTTCGTGGTAGCTCCTGAGAAAGTGATTCTCCTGATTCTCCTCTTGAACCTCATGATCCACCATTTTCCAGAGATCAGCTCTGGAGTTACAGGGATATAAATAAGTCAGAGGCAAGTTCTACCAGAGCAGAGGATTACAAAACAACAGAGGATCCACCATCTGGACACATTTGACTCTGACATAGCACGAGGAGAATCCTTGAAGTTAAAACTGTGGAAAGTCAGTGTATTCACATCTCAAGAAGAGTCTGGGTTTGCAACATTCCCACCAGCAGAACCAGCAGCAGCGGTGAGGGGTCGATGTTACACATCTGGGGTATGGTTCATAGCCCAAGCAGCACAGCACTTTCATAGGTTAGGGCAGAGCTGTGTTTTATAAAACCTCTGGTTCTGGGCACCAGAAACCCACCAGCAAAACAAGAGTGAAAAGAAGTTGCCTTTGCAACAGCATCTTCTGGTAGCATGGAGGTTCCTTAAAATTTTAGGGTGCTGCTCCAGAGCTGGGATCAATGGTTGGAGCCCCAGCCTTGCTGGGACAGCTGCCCCTGCATCAGAGCATCAGCTCTACCCTTGACCTCAATGTGACCTTTTCATCCTCTAAAATACAGACTTAAAAAACTGAGGAACAAATTCTGCATATAAATAATATATGATAAGTGTATCCATAAAGTTAATGATAAAATAGATATCGACAGCAAAACCCAAAAGTATTCTATGTGAATGAAACATATTTCATGGAACTTTGAAAAAGAAGCTTGAAAAATATTAAGAAAAAACAAGTTAACTTAATATTTGATAAAGTAAGATCACATGAACTGCTTTCCTAGTCCTTATCCACCAAGGGTAAGAAGTGTTGTAACTGCAAAGAGGGCAAAGATCTCAGGAAACACAAATCTGAAGAGCATAAGCTGACTAACAATTAACAATTTCAATATTGATATGCAATATCAATACCATGCATTGTAAAATTATTCCATAGATAATATCAGGAATGGGGTTGTGCTATCTTTGCTAGTTTTAATTTATTCATTTTGTTTTTTCTATATGCATTCTCCTTAAACTTGAGAACCAGTAGGGTTTTATTGCTGACAAGATAAAATAGAGACCACCAGTGCACTACAGGTACTGGATACAGAGTTTCACCTGACTTCTGCCCCCCCATTCCCATCTGCAAGGCGCAAGACCTGCAAACATTGCACTCCTACAAAGGGGACACAAAAGTTATCACAGGATGCATGTAAAGTCCCCACAGCATAAACACCATTGCTTAACAACTACCTTGAAGGAGATGGCAGTGAGACAGACACTGGCTGCTTCTCTCTGGTGACCAGTGACAGGACAAGAGGAAATGGGGTAAAGCTCTACCAGGGTAGGTTCAGGTTAGATATTAGAAAAAAATTCCTCAGAGAAAGAGGTGAGGCATTGGAATAGGCTGCCCAGGGAGGTGGTGGGGGCACCATCCCTGGAGGTAGATGAAGAGCTGCAATGGATGGCATAGTGGCTATGGGTTGTAGGGTAGATGGTCGGACTCAGTGATCTTAGAGGTCCTTTCCAACCTTTACCCATTCTCTGGAACCCCCTGGGCCCCAGCTGGGAACCCACATCCCTGCTTAGTTGCTGGCCCAAACCTTGAGGTGCTTCCACATCAGTGCCCAAGAAAGCTACAGATGGTTTGCAAGAAGCCTTGAAAAATGGCACTGTAGTCATCCATGTGCTACAACAGCAGGTAGAACAAACTCAGAATATCCTTGTTTCCATGCATTAAGGGGGAAGATGGAGAGAAGCTTCTTCCAGCCAAAACCAGGGAAAAAAAGTAACCAAGTGACATTGGAAGGGGTTGGTTAGCGGGGACATTCCAAAGACTCCAGAAAAGCCCAAATAGGGACCATCCTGGCAGTGGAACAAGCCAGGCAAGGGTGACACTCATGGCACTTTTAATTTAAAAGTTAATTAATTAATTAATTATTAAAGAATAATCTGCCTCTGAGAGTGCAGAGCATGGGGGTTAAGAGCAGTGGAAGCAAACAGCCCCAGTCCCCATTCATCTCTAGATGACCACGGAGTGATATGGGGGGAATAGTGCCCGAGAGAGGACTGATGGACTTAGTTCATCCTTCTTAGACTTTCAGATCTTAAAATAAATTTAGCCAGAGTATGGGTTATCTTGTTGCCAGTGAAACCAAGGAAGCACTAGAAATGACAAACCAGTACACAAAATTTGCTTTCTTTTTTTCCCCACTCCCCCTCTCTTCCTCTTCTTTTCCTGATGCTCTGCTTACTTAACCTCCAGGTACCCGCTTAAATAACTCAACTAAATAGCAATAATGAACGGGCAGAGTCAACACTGCGGTACATAATCACCTTGTCTGTTATGCTTAGCATCAGTGATCCCTTCTTTGCGTGCATGACATTCTTCTACCTTCCTCTGCATTGAGGATTTGCTTTTCACTTTATTTGCATTTAATTACCGATGCTGTACCGATGCATGTTTTGTTTTCTCCACATTAAGTCGAGATACTCTGGCATACCCTATTCCTGCAGGAATTTCAAGGAAATTCTAGCAAGAGGAACTGCTGAGTTCATTTCTGAGCAACTCATCCCCAAGTCCCATTCTTATGTCCCAATTTCCTTGTGTGAACGGGTGTGCCAACTGTTTACTTCCATGAATGGCTGCCCAAGAGCATTACAAGTACTCTATCCTCTTGCAAACTGAACTGCTCTAAAGCATTAATTCTACAATTAGTTTGAAAAAGGAAACAGGAACAGCTAAAGTTTCAGATTGTTACAGCTGCCAGAAGTATCTTACAGGAAGGTTTTACAACGTTACTGTTGTGAAAATTGCTAAGATTTGAAAAGCTACTCTTCACAAAAATATCTTAATATTTTTTTAATTATTGTATTTTAAAGTTCAGGTTTAAAACTGTGATCGCAGCGGGATTCTTTGTCTCACAACCACCACCGTGATTTTGTTGAATAGGGAGCACATTAATGAGAGATAAAGTGAAAGTTACAGTGTATAAACTTAGACCACAGCAGAGCTAAAAATAAGCCTGCAAATACACATCATGTTAGCACAACAAAACACCAGCAAAGGAAATGTAACATTATAGACTTTATAGTGGGTTTTTTTTCCTTTTTGTTTACTTTGTGTACTTTTAATTTTATGTTATTTTATCATCATTTCAAAGTAGCTTTTCTTCTCCTAAACAGCTTAAGTATTTCCCCACAAAATTAATTTTCCATTTTGTAACCCGTTACTCACCTAAGTAATCTCTCTACAAGAAGTCTGAGTGAGTAACAACCCCTCATGCACAAACAGATTTCAAAAACAGGTCCCAAAAAATAAGTGTCAAAATATAAGACTTTCTCACTTCCATTTAAATAAAGCTGCATAAAAAGATAAACCAAATGCTATTCTCTGCTTGCCATCAAATAACAATCACTAAATGGAACACATCACACTAATTTCTAAATGACAACTGCGTCCTAAAATTCACCTAAACTTTTCAGCTACAGAGTTAATTAAAAAAAATTATAAAACAAAATAAAAGGGAGGATGAGCAATATAAAAATCAAGAGAACAGTTATGATTTAATTCACTTTTTCTCCAGGAAAGATGGCTGGACAAAGCAGTAAAAAAGAGTTGATGAATAAGTTGGAAAAATAGAGAGACAGATTTTGCCTTCAGTTATTCCCGAATAGATCCAGATTTTTGCTGGTCTGACTGAGGACAGAATTGTTTCATGGTGTTGGTTTGCCTGTCAAGAAATCCTGCTTTCTGAACTGGATGAAAAACAATCTTGAAGGAATGAGATCACGGTCACTATATTATTCAGTTATGTCATGACCTTGATTTTAAAAAATTAAGAGAAGGAGAGAAATAACCAACATGCATCTAAATCCACTTGCTTTCAAATTCCTCATCTGTTTCACAAAACAAACTATATCCTTTACTGAAATAAAGGAATAAGAAAAACTCATTAAAATTAGGGTCTTTTCAAAACCAGAAGTAAAATTATTTGGAATGACGTATACAGCCATAGACACAGAGAGAAAATAAAATCCTGGCCCCACTGAATTCAATAGGAGCTTTGCAATTGACTTCAGATGGGCCAGAATTTCACTAAGAGAGGATTAGGCTTGTATCCGCTATATATCTACACAGAAAATACTGTGAATTACATTTATTTGGCTTTGAATACTTAACCCTTAATTACCCGAGTTTTCAGTCCTTCCTCAGGCAAAATTTCAATTTATCCCAGGGAGGTTTATCCTGGACAAGCAGCACAGCACTGGGTCCCAGGGTGAAGACGCTTAGTTCTTGCCATGTCTCTCAATGCACAATTCAGTAGCATCTAATTATTTTATCCAGTCTCCCTCTGCCTTTGATACACAGCCTGCTTATCGACATATTCATACAAATTAAATAAATTTATCTCTCCTAATATGTTAATTTTTAGTGGTTTTCAAACATTCACATGGAAACAGCTCTAGCGTAAATATCCCAGAACAAATGGCTGTATATTATACAGGAGGGAGCAGTTGTGCTGCCAGACTGGGAATGCACCAGGCCATCTGGCTCAGGCAGTCTCTCCAAAATCCTCAGCTTTGTTTTCACCCTCAGACTCCAAACAACACATTTTCCACTGTGATGAGTTTACATTTTCCCAAACACAGGTCCTGATCATGCATGCAAATTCCAAACTTCTCCATTCCTCTCTGTACAAGAAAATTAAAATCACCTGCGCTTCTGACATCTCACCAAAGGCACAAGAAAGCTGCTAAAATCTGGAGCATGTAAACTTTCCCTGTCACAGGGGTTAGGTTTTGTTTTATGTTTGTGTGAAATTTCTCGGAGTCTGCTGAGGCTCCTCTGAACTTATTGATAACATTTTTTTTCCCATGCGTGTAGCTGCCAAAGAAGAATCATGCTATGCACAGAATAGAGGGCTGATCAAATATCTGCAGACATCAGAGAATGATAGAGAAGTCAACAAAAAAGCCATTTGCATCCAGAGTTAAGTACTGAAAAAAAGAAAAATATAAACAGAGTCTAAGTCTGAAGAAGGGATTTTTTACTCATGAGGACTCTCAGCAGCAGACAATAGCTATCATGCAAAACTTATGATTTTTAAGGTGCCTGAGCCATATCAGCATCCGTTATATCTTATGGAATAGAACAGCTGAAGGAAAAATGGGTGGGGAACAAGTATTTCAGATTTATTTCCTCCATCTTTCCTAATAGTGAAATATCTCAACGTTATGAAAATACAGCTGAAGAAATACAAGGCATCTCTTCTCTCATATTAAAATCCTTAGACTTGCCTAAAAGCTCTGGTTTTATTAGAGCAGACATATTTCATATTTTGCAAGCGATTTCAAAATGCGTCATTGTTAGAGCCAGACCTACTGTGGCAGGAGCTGCTGCTTTACGGAAAGCAACAGCTATAAAGTTTGGGATCCTACAGGGTTTTGAATGCATTAGGAATGTGATCCTGACATAAAATGAGGTGCCAAGATAACATAAAAGAAAACATAATTAATCCAGTATTGATGCTGAATGTTGTTACACTGACTGCAAAGAGCTTCCCTGAAACGTTAACGATTTGTGCGCAGTATTTACGTTTTTTTTTAACGACGGAGGTACATTTTAGAAATGTAGCAAGACCCCTCAAAGGCACATAATTCCCACTTTACCTAGCACTTCCCTAGGGCCACTACCAAAGGCCAAACACGTTATTTCAAATATAACAAAAAATAGTGCACTTTGAGGTCAGTCCTGCCTGGGTTTCCCATTCAGAAGTCCCACAGCCCAGGCTGCCAAGCAGCGCCCTTGAACGGAACGCTCATGTTTTGGGGCTATGCATGCACATTCAGATCTGCCCTGGGATGTACAGTGACAAAATCCTTGGTTCCTTCACTAAAGCCATTCTCTAGCCCCACTTCCCTTTCAGCTGATAGAGACCATATACATATGGACCAGAACACAGAGATCCCCAGATTCCACCTACACCAAGACTCCTGCCACCGCTGCTAGTTTAGAGCAGCCACACAAGCAAATCCCTAACTTTCTCAGATCAAGAACTCTGTAGGAGCAGGGGTATCCATTGTTTCTGACACACACAGCATCCAGCACAGCAAAGCACTGACTGCCTACCTGCTGATAAAATGCATGCTGCTAATAGGACATCTATGTTAAATCCCCGAGTAGCAACCCTATATACAGAAATCTAGGTCTGATGTGCAAAACAGATCTGATTTTATTTCCTTAACATAATAAGCTGCAGCTACACTAAACCATACAACTGATAACTGTGAAACAGAGAGAATATATTTAAATCTGATTTGCCCGTATTTAAAATAAATAAATAAATAAACTTAGGGAAAGAGCACAGATACTTTCCTGTATGATCTGGGCAACCTAACTCACTCAAGCTTTGCTTTTGTGGGATTTTTAATTTGCCACCAGAAACCTCAGAGTAGCTGTAATTTCAGTCTGGGAATTCACAATTATTGAGTGTGTGAATGTGCATGTGTGAGTATTGAAAACACCCTTGCCAGCTGAAACATGTACCCTTCTGCAACAGTTTCATTTAAAAATAATCATTTCATTATCCAATTTGTCTGAGCGTCATGCATTAAAATACCACACCTTCAAACAGACTGACTATATTTAACTTTCATTAAAAATTAAAGAATTTTCAGACAGTCTTTGAAATATTTAATTACAATTTGATAATTTGAAAGTTACTTTATAATATTCCATATAATTCACTGTCATAAACATAAGTGATATATTCAACATCTGGGTGAGCTTTTGTCATGTGTTGTACTTCACTTCCTAATTATTGTTCAGTAGCCAAAGCAATCGCAACTCTAAAATAACTTCACTAAAAAAAAAAATATTAAAAAAAAAAAAATGAAAAATTAAGAGAATTTAGACCCCAGCCCTCCTGAAAAATTCAGAGGAACACATGCCACAGTTTTGATATGACAATGCCCTATTTTTCATAAGCAATTATAGAATTATAGTCATGCCTATAGAAATTATATTCATGAAAATAATATGCAAACGTGTTTGTATCTAAACCAGCCTTTCTTTCCCTGTTTTCTAATCTAAGTTCAGAGAGCTTTTATTTTAAATCTTCAATTCTCAGTCCTACTACACTTTCCCCAAAATCTGTAATTTGCACTAACCTCGGTTTTCTAAGACTTCCTGTAATCAGATTTTTTCTTCTCCTCCCTCATTGCAAATGTACTTTAAAGCTACATGGTAGGTTTCACAAATAAACTGTATTTCAGGGTGTTTTTTTTCCTCTTTCTCTCCAACGACCCGCTGATGGCTTGATAATAATGAGAGACCAAGAGGTCAAACAGTGCCTTAGGATGAACTCTTCATATGCAAGATGCCTTTGTTAAGAAAATTATTTTGAATCCGCTACTCTACAAGAGTTCAGGGCTCTGTTTTCAACAGGATTATGAACAGAGGCTTTTGCATTTCTGTAATGATAGGAAAGCTTATTAAAGACAATATTTATTGATAGTCTCTCTCATGCAGTCTGCAGCGAAATAGATAATCTCCAAAAGGATGAAAAAGAGTTCATATATCAGGAAGATTTTGTTACTTTTAACACAAACTAACTAATTTGTGACTGAAAAACAAGGGATGACAGCAAATGTTTTCAAAGATTTGTAATGAAGAAGGGTATATCGCTGCTACAAGGAATGGTCTCTGTTTGCAAGAGTACAGTTTAACAGAGTTCAGACACACAGTGGATTCCCTAGTAAAATTAATCCAAGTTCCTTTTTTTTTTTTCTGTTGAAAGACAGTCTTCAATAGCAGGAAAAGATGTTTTGGGACCATCAAAGAGAGTTTTCTAAAACAAACTTAGCCCTTGGAGTTTAATGTTTTGCTGTAGAAAAGAAACCCAAATATAAGCCAAGAGTTTTTTCCCTACTGACAATACAGAGGGACTGACTTTTCCTATCAATACAAAAAGAGCTTAATGTTTATCCTAAATAAAGTTTAAGAATTAATTTTAACAAGTAAAACAGATTAGGAGAGGGGGAAAAAACAGATCTTAAGGATAAAAAGGCTCAGAAACAACTATTTAAAAGAAATGTATTATAAGAGAAAAATATTCTCACAGAAGCAGAAGAATAACTAGAGTAACTATTTTTTTTTAAAGAGGTAATCCATTTGTTCGGATAGTCCCCTTGTAAAAACACTGTTTTGATACAGAAAACTGGTTGGGGTGTTTTTTTGTTTTGGTGGTGGTGGTTTTGGTTTGTTGTTTTTTTGTTGTCTTTTTTTTTTTTTTTTTTTTTTTTTTTTTACAGATAGGCACGCATGTTACTACTCTGTTCGGGAAGTTAAAGAGCAAGCTTAAAATTCAGGTTAATCCATTGTCAATGTCTGCTGCTCTGCAGCCCTCCCCGAAGCCCAACACCGAGCTCGCCGCTCCCCGCGCCCCGTTTCAGGGGGCTTTTGCGACATGCAAGTGTGCCATGATCCGGTCGCTCCTCCTTTCACCCAGGGACCCGGAGGCACCGGGAATAAAGAAAGGACGAACACAGCCATTGAGCCAGGGCAGCGACTTGTGCTGGCGGCGTTGCTGTGGGCAGGGGGAGGCCAGAGGTTAATTCTTATTAATTAAGCGGCAAAACTAGCCCCAGCCCTGCCTAGAACGGCCGCCTATGTTTTTCGGAGCTCCAAAATCCGGCGTGGGCAGGGTCCCGCGGGGACCTTCCGCACTACCTCGCAGCCCCGACGCCTGGGTCGGTCCCCGAGGCTCGTCCCTGTAGACCCTGCAGTTACGCGGAGGCCAGGGGAGAGCCGAGCGGGTGCGGAACGGGGAAGGCGGCCGTGCCCCGCGGGAAGTGGCAGCCCCTTCCCCGCCGGGACATAGTCGCTCGGCTCCACGACGAGGGCGGGTTTCGCCTCCGCGGGCCGCCCCGCCGCGCTCCGAGGGCCGCCCCGACGGCTGCCACCCCCCTAAAACAGACCCTCCTCCTCCACGGGCGTCTCGCAGCACCTACCTGCTTGGTCATTGAGTCGATGAGTCGGACGTAGAAATCCTGCTCCGTCCTGATCCCTGAAACAAGGCAGAGGTGTGAGGAGCGGGGCCGGCTGGCAGCAGCCGGGACTCGCCCAAAGGCTCATGCCCGCCGGGGCTTCTGCCCGGAGCCGCCTGTGTCCCAGCAGAGCTGCCCCAGCGAAGGGATGCGCAGAGCGGAGGGGAGCCGGGGCAGCTGGTGGGTTTCCAGCCGAGGAGGCAGCAGGGGGTGGTGGGGCTGACACCGGGGGCTCCCAGCCCTTACCATTGCTGTAGAGCAGCTGGAGGCGATAGTGGATCCCGTTGTTGGTCTTTTCGCTGTTAGCTTCCTGGAGTTAAAGGACACGGGAGGCCAGAGGAAAAAGAAAAAAAAAATATATATGAAGCTTCTCTATCACTCACACACCGGGTGTCCCCATGGCTGAATGAAGCAGTTCTCAGCCCCCGCCCCTGCCCCTGGCATAGCGAAGGGATCTCGCTGTCCGTCAGCCCGGGAAGAGCGAGGCGCCCGGGAGGCAGCGGTGACTCCCGGTGAAACGGCCACGGGGGAGCAGAGCTGGGAGGGCTCGGAGAGGTGGCCGAGCCCCGTGGGCCACCGGGTTACTCACCTTCTCCTTCTCCACGAAGCCTACGAAGGCGGTGCGCTCGATCTCCACGGGCTGCCCCTGCCGGTCGTAAAGAGCCAGAACGAAGTGGAAAAAGTTGGACTTCCTCAGGTTGGAAGGAGGCTGCTTCTCGAAGTGAGCCCGGGCCAGACCCACTCCACTGGGACCAGAAAAAGTCGGGTTAGCAGCAGCTCCGACGACAAGGCCTCCCGCCTCCCCTCCTCCACCACCATCCCCAGCTGGCTCTCGGGCCCCTTCCCCCGCCGGGAGCCGGTTGGACTCCCCCGGGGCTGAGCATCCTCCCCCGAGTCGTCCCGGAGCTCTTCCCTTTAGGCCAAGGGAAAGGCGGGCTTAAGTGCGACCACGTTGAAACTCCGCGGAGCCGGGAAGCCGGCACAGACCCTACCACACTGTGCCAAGCAGCCCCCCGCCCCTGGTACCCAGCACCCACCAACCCTCCCCGGGGGCAGTGCCCGGCCGCAGACGGCCCTGCATGGCGGCGGAGCCGTGCTCAGCCCCTCCAGCGCGTTGCCCTGAGGAGCGGCATTGGTTCTGCCACTTCTCAAACTCGGGTCCAAGCTGTCACCTAAGCGCCCATGTGCCTTATCTTTCAGTTTCAGTCCTGCAAGCCTTTCCTCCCTTTGCCGGAGTGGTGGGTAAACACCGCGACGGCAGCCCAGGAGACAATTTGAAATATTTCAGGGTTGTCCCAGCAGAAACTTTCCCTTCCTTAGAGGGCTCCAAAGGGAGGGGTGCGGAGCGAGGAGGGAGACACTAGGAGATGTGAACCTTAAACTTCTTGGATGATGCCGGTTGAAGGGCTCAGGATGCAAATCCATCACGAAGGTTTGTTTTACCTTTTCTGTTTGTTTGTTTTTGTTTTGGTTTGGTTTTTGTTTGTTGGGGTTTTTTTTCGGGAAAGAGGATGGGAAGAAGGAGAAGCGGGAAAGCGAGACTGGGAACAGCTTTACCAAATCCAAAAGGGATTATTTTTTTTTTTTTAATCTAAGATAAGTGGCAGCGGTTTTACAAAGGGGCTTCGAATTAAATTTCTCCTCCAGAAAGCTTTGCAAAACTCCCTACTTATCGGAAAAGAAGGGAATTTTGCAAAAGGTTCTCTAGCTGATTCTGACGAGGATAAGAAAGCGAGGTAGATAAATATATTTTGGATGTACATCCGTGCACGGCTCGCTGCTTATCGGAGGAGGAAAGTGTCATGTGGAGAATCTACGACTAAATCAGCAGCAAACAGAGTTTTGAAAACTCTTTCCTCCGTGCGCACACAAGGAGCTAGAGAAATTAAAACTCACCTATTCCTGCCTAGCGAAACTCGCGTATTCCTTTATTATTGTTGTTATTATTTAATTAAAAAATCATTCCTAAGGGACAAGAGGAATAAATATTTAACCGGTAAGATCTATGCGAAACTCACTGCTGTTAAGCAGTGCTCCAGAGCCGGCTTTTTGTTGGTACTGGGGGGAAAGGAGCTGCCCGCGGATATTAGCGCTGCAGGCGACGTGCGCCTCGGGGCGCGGAGCGGGGCGCGGGCGCGGAGCCTGCCTACCTCTGAGCGGCTGTGCTGGCGTCCAGGACGCCGGCTCCCTGCATCCACGTCCGCACCGCGTTCATCCCCGCGCCGAGGGGCTCTTCCTTCATGCTGCTCCCACTCCGCTGGATGCTTTCCTGAATCCCAAACATGAATCAGAAACAACAGCGCAAATCTTCCTTCTTTACTCAAAAAAAAAAAAAAAAAAAAAGAAAAAAGAAAAAAAAAAAAAAGTGATAAAATCGCCAGGCGGACCGTTATAAGTGTTTTTCTTCCTTTCTCGCTTTTTTTCCTGTCTGAGCAGCTGATCTCTGGAATCAAAGCAAGTCCGAGAAAGCAAACACAAGCACGCACATTAAAAAAAAAAAAATCCAGAGGCAATCAGAGCCCAGTTTTGTTGCTGCTGTTTGCTGCGTGTGCAGTTTGTTTGGGTTCTTGGAGGGGCTGGCGGGGTGCTGGGGGTGGTTGCAACGTTCGCAAATCGGAGGAGTACTTGAAGTCCCTTTTGTATGAAGACACCCCTCGGATGGCAGCAGAAAAAAAAAAATCTCAGATGGCAGCTTAAGAAACAATAGGACGAACAAGAGCTGCAGCAAGCTCTGCTACATCAAGTGTCATTTTCCAGTGACAAGAGAGGCAAGTTCCCCCCCCCCGTTTTCCCCTCTCTCTTTTCTTTCTTTCTTTTCTCTCTCTTCTCTCCCAGCCGAAGCGCTCTCTCCTCCCTCCTTCAGCCGCGCAGGAAGCGAGTTGTCGGAGCCGGGCGCACGCCGGGAAGGGAGCGAGAGGGGCGCACCCGCGGCGGCGGCGCGGACCGAGGGACGGAGGGAGACCCTGGGGCTGCCGGTGCCCGCGCCCCCTCCCTCTCCCGCAGCGCCGGGGCGGACTCGCCGTCTCTCCCTATGGGAGCCACTTTGACTGTCCCCGCCGCCGAACACGAGCCCCGCAGCCCCGGCGGGCGGGGGGCGGGGCCTCTGCCGCCACGCCCCCTCATTTGCATTGCGTCACCACTCCTCCCTCCCCCGTGGCCCCGTCGCAGCCAATGGCCGCCTGCGAGTCGCCGCCGCGGGGGCGAGGCCACGCCCCTCATTAGCATAGCCCCGCCCAGACGCCCCGTTCGGACCGGGGGAAAGTTGCCCCGGAGCCTCCCCGGGGTAAGGGGACGGGATGGGGGGAGGGCATCAATACAAACACGATCGCGCCTTTGTTCATCAACGAGGCGGCGGCGCTGCTCGCCGGAGCCTCCCCGCGCCAGGTACCCGCACGGAGATAACCGAGGTGGGGGCACGGACACCCCCGAAGCGGCTTCCCGCACCGGCCCTCGGTACAGCACGCAGACGACGGGGAAAAGCGACAGCGCTAGTTGCGAGGGTGGCCGACCCTCCCCTGTTCCCCCAGGGCCTTTACAGCAGGTCCCCTCCACCAGCGCCTGGCTGCCCCAAGCCGGGGATGCCCCACTGGCGAGGGAAGGAGAAGCCCCCCCACGCAGTCAGGTTATCCCCGGCGTAAACGTCGCGGGAAACACGCGGGGGGCCGGGCCTGCCGCCGGTCTCGCCAACTTCCCCCTTCTGCAAATCCCCAAATCGCTGCTGAAGCCCCACCGCTCGCCCCGGTTCCTGCTCCGTTCCCGGCCAGCGGTGCGCTGCTTTGAGGCAAAAGTACACAATTTCCGATCATGACAGTTCACGGAGAAAGTCCAATTTTGTCTAGTAAGTCCGATTATTTATTTTTTTTCCCAGGGAATAAAAAACAATTCCTGCCCTCGCTGGATAAGCTGCGCTGGCTGCGGGGCAACAGAGCGGATGCAGTGTCCTCCCCTCTCCGAAGTCTCCCCCGTACCAACTCCCGTCCTTCTTTCCCTGCCCGACTCGCTTCGTTGCCGAACCGTTCCCCTGCGCCCCGGGCTTTTGCCGCAGGATTTCGCTGTGCCGGCTGCATGGGTTCTGCCTCCCCAAATATCGGCTTTCGCTGGGTTTCCACACACAACAAAACAAAACCTGGTGCATCCCAACAAGCCAAGCAACTCACTCTCACCAAGGCGATGTCACCCCTCGATAGCTTAAGGGGGACCTCTCAACTCCACTTTAGGGAGGTTAACTTCTGAAGTCTCTCGTCTATCTCTGGATTGCTCCTCATGCCCCTACACCCTCCCTTCCTCCCGCCCCCCACTTCCACCCCACCCTCCCCCCGAGGTGTGACAGATGCTGCACCGAGAGCCGTGGGAGATGACGGAGTGGGTGGCTGCTGTCCTCCCTATCCAGGAGCTGCGCGGAGGGCAGCAGAGTGCACCGGGCCGTGCCGAGCCTGCAAACACCCCGTCCAGAGCACAACTAAGGCCTCGGAGCTGGCCCAGAGATCAGGCAGTACAGGTTAAAACATGATATAGGTACCAGTAGCACCCAAAGGCAATCCGACAACCCTACAGGACACTCTTCCATCACCTGGTGTACAGTGGCCAATGGAGCACGGAGCTAAAATTCAGGTGGAGAGCTCTGCCTCCAAAACAAGCACAGACTGCTGCCAGCAATGAGAAACTGCTCTGAAACCCTGGCTCCAGGCAAGTCCACACACACAACATCCACAAACCCAACCCTGCATTCTCACCTAGGAATCACTACAGGGCATAGGCTTTCCCATTCCCTACAAATGGTGTTTGAATCTTCACATAATCCTACTGTGTCATATCTCAGGGATATGTGGAAGAACACAAACACACACGAATATTTACACCTTAGGTATCACACAGGAATAGTTTGGCCCCTGCAGTGCTTATTGGTTGTCTTCAGGCTGATGCTGTATTACTTGTACCATATCCAGCCTAAATGCCTCCATGGTGAGATATGTTTTGCAATTAAAAGCTATTTGCACCTGCACTGATTGCTCCTTTCCCAGGGCAGGGATCTGCCCAGGGAGGAATAACGCATTTGAATCAATATACTGAGCAGTTGTCAGATTTCCCCTTTCAAATCTGTTCAGGGGATCAGGGGACCATTTCCATGCCTTTTCCTGAATGCTGAAGGGAACAAAATCCCAGCAGCAACCTGAGGGCACCTCCACGGGGCAGGCACAGCCAGCCACAACAATTTCAGTGACAAGTTTTCCACTTTTTTCTCCATACACATGCCTGCATCCCTGTGCCCAACACACAGGCAAGCTCCCTGGGGCTGCTGTGGGGGAGATGTCCCACTTGGTGCTTACAGACAAAATCAAAGACACTGACTAATTGCTGTAAGAATGAAAGGGTTAAACACCAGCTCGACCCCCACAGTGGGAGTGTGAAAGAAAAGCTGAGCTGAAACAACGAGAGAGAGGGGAAAGTCAGGACTTCGGAGACTTCTGTGCTCTATCCACCCCTCAGAGGCCAACCTCGTCATGCTGGGGCTTTTGTTTTAAAGAATCACCAGTTGCCTTTAGCACTCACTTTCTCCACATTGTCTGGGTTTGGTCTCTGGACCAACGCCACCACAATCCACCGACTGCAGAGGAGCTGCTACACTCGTACCCCTGTCACACTGGTTATAAGGCCAGAGTGTACTCATGTGGAAAGCTGGGTTTGTCCTTTCCTCAGCATGGCAAACCAAGCTGGAGATGACTCTGCAGCCTGCCACGGGGGAGTCCTCCATGGTCTGGCCAAGACTCTGGTGTTCTGCAGAAGAAAACTTGGGCACATTGCAGAGACGCTTCCTTACAAGCCCAAGTTAAATGCTCTCAAGATACAAAGCAGAATAAAATATACACGGACTTCCAGGCTACAATTTGCTCCCAGGGGTGAGAAAATGCATTGCTCCCAAAGCGAGCGAGCAGCTGAGCTGTTGACTTTACCACAGCAACACAAACCTGTAACTCACAACATTATAGCATAGGCAAGAGCAACTTACAAAATGGACCAGGACATGGACATGATTGAAGTGTCTCCAGTCATGGTGGATGGCAGAAACAGGGCAACGTCAGGATCCAAATGCCAGTGAAAGGGAGAGGAGGAGGAAAGGCATGGTCCTGAGTTGCTCATACTAAATAGAAGAAAACAGGACTCCTAGGGAACAACTGGTTTAAAGGCCTTTGAACAGGGCTACAGAAGGAGGCCTCACTCCAGAGGACAAACATGACCCCTATGAGACTGGAGACAGAAGTCTTAGAGTGCAAGTGTGGTATTTATCCTGCGTAGGAAAAGGCCTCTACCCTGCCCAGAGGCCATTTCCAAGTGGGCCAAAGGCCCTTCTCGCCTCTGACCTGGAGTTTATCCAGGACAACTCCCTCCTTCTGCCTCCAGTCCCCCCTGCCTCTGCCCTGGGGCTCACAGCACAGCTGGGATGGTCAGGCCCTGCTTCCCTCTGCCCAGACTCCAAGGGAGGCAAGAAGTGGTTAGAAATAGAAGTTTCTGAGAGAAAAGCCTCCTGGCTCCCTCCTCCCTGACCTTTGTAGCTGGACAAGGCACCCCCATAACGACCATGCTCCTTCCCACTCCTCCCAGCAGAAGGCAGATGAACAACAGACCTGTGCTGAAGGGGGAAAGGGAAAAGAAACCTCTCTTCTCACAGTGGGACTGACACCAGAGCTCTTAAGAGTCTGAGCACATACCTGCATTTTCTTCTGATGGGCAGAAGTGGACTGGGCTTGAGG